>NC_037592.1:9084393-10284393 GCF_003073045.1 Pomacea canaliculata
TTAAAAATAATTGTATAGTCAGGATTGGAAATTAATGCATATGTGATAGATGACACTTCGGCGTGGGCGATTAGATATGTAGGAAATCAGGATGTATTTTGGGGTTGGACCTCGAATGTTTCTTGCTTTCTTCACTTTATCTAAAAGATAGACACAAATTCGTTGTGTTTATTTGAAGAGTTACAGACTGTTAATAGAATGATGCTAAAAGTGATATAGATGTAACCTATCTTTATGGCCAATCGCTTTTCATGGGACATATATTACAGGAATGATAAGCGATATGTAGGCAATTGGGTGTTTAAGGTAGAGAAGGTAAATGATTTTGGGCTGGATTATTTACATCTGGATTTGCAATTATGTAGGAAGCATACTTTACGTAGAATAGAGTCTCAAACTCTCGAAAAGGCGTAAAGGAGTGTATCTAGATAACAAAGAAGAAAAGTTCATTATGAGCTTGATATTTACGTAGATATTGGAAAATGTACTTAAGCCGGACTTCAACTCGTCCGAGGATTGGAAATAATAGTACATTAACTAGGTAGAGCATTTTGATGTAGTTCGTGGAATTGATGGGAAGATCTAATATTGCTTAGTAGAGCATCTAAATAAAATGAGGGTTAGGGGAAATGGTAATTTGGTATGTAAATCATAACAAACAATCTTTATTAATATATTATTTTCTTTTAAACAAGCGATAGAGTAGAAAATATATAGAGGTTATATCTGTGGTCAGTTGGCTAGAAGCTTTAGATATTGGATTAGAATACACTTAAAGTGTGGAATACTTCGAGGTTAAGGGTTTAACTACGCTAATTGTATACCGGGAGAAATTCTTAGTAATACAAGTTGAAGAGTGCGGCATATAGCTAATCGTGTCGAAATAGAATTAAAGAGATTTTGGTTTGCTGTTAATATCGTCGAGTTAATTGGTCAGTACATCTTGCACCAAGTAGGTAAGGTTATTTCAAAACCTACACTTATTAAAGAATTAACTAAAGAGAAATGTTTGGCTCCATTTTGGGGAGACAATACCACGAAACGTTGGCAATAAGTTGTTAAAGCCCGTTTTATTTTCATTGTCTGTGAATGTCTGGTTATACTAAGACTCTGTGTTCTTTCTGCCTTTTTACATAAGCTTGGTGGTTAAAGTCGCTCGGACTCATGAGATAACATAGTAGAATTCGCGGCAGAGTGCTGGCATCTTTACTCTGATCTTGACTCAGCTGAGGAATCACTATGTTTGGTAGAATACAATGAAGTTAATTTTAGTTTCCCTACACGGTCTGGTCTAAGGCACACTGAATCCTGTATAGTGCATCGTGATTATACTAATTAGTACTTATGTTTGTGCATAGTATGAGAGGGATAGAGCGGAGTATCGTTCAGCTGTAATAGGTCATATCCAATGCGAGGAACTTCTTGTAAGGACATAGCGGCAGGATGGCTAGGCAGCAGTTAGAAATGTTGTAAGGTAGAGTTACAGTTGGCGTGTTGTGAGACACAGCATCCGTGTCTACAAGATTAGTGATTATGACACCAGGCGTCAGTAAGGTAAGTTCACTGATGTCAATAACACAAACCTTGGTGCTGTTATTGAGTAGTGCAAACAGCAGTCGGCACTAGGTAATTAAGCCTCATGTTTGGAAAAGGCTGTTCATACGAACTAGTAATCATACGATCAGCTATAATGATTGTTGTAAACAATTAGAACGCTGCATAGCGCAAGGTCGTTTTATCGATTTCTGGAAGGCATACGAGATAGATCTGTTCCGTTCGATTATAGAGCATATTGGGTCTTTGTGTATTAATACTTGCAATGATAGCGTGCAAGTCATGTGCTAGTAGGTTGTGAGCTGAAAGTAGACAATGTTTTTTTATACACCACATAGACAACACTAAAACGATACGATAATTTTTTTAAGATACGGAAAACTAATAAGGTTTTTATGTTAGTATTGATGTTAGATATAAAGTCAAGTGTAAGTGACAATTGTCAATAATTATAGGTATATAATTGTACCGTGTGTAATTAGGCACTCAGATAAAAGTAGATACAATCGGCCTTTGTCTGTTGATTGTAGAGTCCACAATAATAGGCTATGATAAGGTTTAGCATGTGTCGTTGAGTAGGTCTGAGAAGACTGTTCACTGTTACTAGCTATATGAGGTAGACAGGAAGAAATAGAGGAGCTCGTTGCTAACACAAAGGGTAAATCTCCGAGTGTAAAAAGGATGAAACAAACCAGAATTTATGTGAGATAAGTTTAAGATAGACTTTAAAATTCGTGATAACGTGAATTGATTTGGATCTAGAAGCAGAGTATCTGTCAGATCTGGTGACTGTCAGTCGGTTAGCACTATTGACTTTCAGGTGAATTCAAAGGCATTCCTAGAGTTGATGTTGTCCAATAATTACATGTATGAGTATACATCAGGTGATACTCCTAATTGGTATTTCACGCTCTGAGAATTCCTAAACGATATCTAAGAGATGATTGTACTGGTAAGGTAGGAGTTTCCTCTTTTATTCCGTAGCAGTTGATCGTGTATATATATCATTGCTTGGACCTTGAGTCACATTGTACTGTCATATTCTGCTAAATGTGATGTTTAGAGGTTCTGAGAAGGAATAAAAAATTACAGAATAGAGCGCATTGTATGGTCTGTAATGGCTGGATAATATGTGTTGGTGCTCCGGTTAGCAACTTCGGTCTAGTAGATCAAACATATATCGTCCTGATCATCAGAATGGTATTTGTCGGTCATAGACGCTCATACTCAGCAATGAACAGAGAGAAGTTGAGAAGAAACGTATGTAAAAGAATAAATCTAGTGAGTGGTGCTCAGTCATACAGATGACAATAGAAATTTTAGCGTGCTAAACGATATGCCGAGTAATGTATATCGTTTCCTGTTCCACTAGTTCTCTGATAAAACTAAATGTGCATAGGACGGGCAGAGAACTAAAAATCTTAATATGGGATGACTTTTTAAAAGTAAAGTTTTTTCCTATTTCTTATGATTCACTCACTGTTTCTATACTGACCAGTCCTTGCCAACATTCTCTGTTATCCTGCTATTTCGCAGTTAATTATCGTATGCTTTTGTAGTTCCTTCAACAGGCATGAAAATTGCGGCCAGGTACACAGTCCTGAAGTATCATGGTCGCAGTCCTATACAATCTAATTCTCAATAATATTGAATCGAGAACTAGCTAAGAGTAAGCTTAGAATAGAGGATACAGGAAAATGTGACTTGCAACTGCATATGAAGAGCTCTGGAGGATTTTGATATGACAGTGAGACGTACATAGAGTTGAACTATTGAATGAAAATGAGGAGTGAGAATTTGATGTTCCCCTCAACACGGATTCTTTGTTCTGTTGGGGGTGCTGTGAGTGGGTGAGTGCTGGCTGGCAAAGGTGCATTGGTGACCCCCATAACATAACCACCAGTGGAGGGGTGAAGAGTAAAGAGGCGAGAGGAAGAAAGATGAGAAGAAGAAGGGGTGTAGACAGTATTCAGAATATTACGGGGGGTGGAGTAAATGAGAGATTTAGAACCGTAAAGAACTGCTTGGTTCACATGTTCATTTCGTAGATGGCGCTTGTATGATTCATTTCTGCAGACTGGCCATTCTCTGCTCGATGGAAGATTTTGGTGGCTATCTAGGAACATTAAGACATTAAAGACAGAAATAAACAAGAAATGTTGGACGAGAAGCAGTGGATATAGAAATAGAGCAGAAGGGAGGAAAGAAAATGTAGAGGACCAGACTAAATGAAATTACTCACATTAGCATTCGATCATGTTCTTCATGGTTTGATCGAGATTGTGCAATTCGTTATGAATCTGAGCGCGGATCATGGAGTGTTGTAGGGAGCGGACTCTTACAGACAGGTATAGAGTAAGATAGCTGTGCATGGTGGTTGTTCTGAAACTGGATGGAGTTGAGATTTTTTCTTTCATTGCAACTTATAGAAATTCGACACAAATTGGTTGTAAAAATTCGCGCATCCGCGTTGTCAGTGTATCTTCATTAATGTATAAGTTCATGTGACACAAGCAGAATCAGCGAACAACTTTTGCGATGACCATAAATGACATCTTGTAAAACCCTAGAGGTTGTTTTTTTAAGCATTATAAAAAGAGTTAAATCTATAGCTTACATGTTGACATGTTTGTGTAAATTAAAAAGGCGATACCTTTTTGAGTAAGCAAAAGTCCCGCTAGACAAACTGTTCTTACTCGACCACAAGGAGAAGATAACTCGACAGCTCCTTGACAGCAGAATGTCGTGTGGAAAAGCAACGAAGAGTGTTTATACAGATGAGGATGTGCTATTGACTGTAACTTCCATGCTGCATATTAAGAATCACGACCATTCCTTGTAACAATGTCGGGGAGAGCGTGAAATCTGCCAAGTGCCTAACAGTTATCAGCGCCTTCGGTTTTGGTACTCACCGGTATAAAGTCGTAATATTTGCTGTGGGTAAGATCCTTGGTAGTTGACGGGGGGTGCAACAAATGTTAGTTCTTATTTATTAGGGGCGTCGCTTCTCTGTTGCTGGTACTCGCTCAGGGCTTCTGACATTAATTTTGGCAAAGTTGAGCTCAGATACTGTTAGAAAGAAAGTTGACGGAGGACCCCTTCAATTTTTCGTCAATGGGGTCCTCCAATTTGGGCGAAGAACAGGACCCTTAAGAGGGAATATGAAGATCTAAAAGGGGTCCCTGGGACCCCAAAGAATTTAGCCTTAGCCTTACTTTAAATTTGCTTTCGTTTCAAAAGCATTCAAAGGGCGATGGCAAGCACTGCCATTGTTAAGTTAATGGGGATGACGGGAGAAAGATTTTGGACATTAACATTTTTCTTCAGTGAGAGCTTTTAGATTTATTCCAAGCAGCCTACAAAACTAAATAAACAAAAAGTCGTCCTTGATTCACAAATAAGGACGACTGAAGAAATATGCTAAACAAACACTTAGCCAAGCATGAACATATGATTAAAATCGTGTATATATTTGTCCGGTTATTAAGAGTCTATAAGCATTTCATGTGCAGACAACTCACGTTTACCAAATATGGATTCACCGGAAACAGTCCAATGCTCTTAAACTAAGCAGACTTTTGAAAATGTAATCCTGTCCCTTTCTCAAGTTGTATGTCAGTACGACTCAGTAGAATGTGTAATGTGTAAGTGATCTAATCCGCTGATGATAATGCTTCAATTCGTAAAAGTATTACAATATCAGAACAGAATAGGAAGCAGGTGCTCATGTTGATATCGTGTTAAGTGGTGCAACAAAGTATCCATCTTGATCATTCCTAATCAGATTAGCCAACGTGCTGACACGAAATTTAGTTCTCGCCAAGGAAACATTTCAGCTGTGAGGAGCGGGTTGAACACACGTACTGATGCTTCAGCGTTTTATGATAACGTGAAAACATAACTAAATTTGTGTAAGTCCGATTTTAAATGTTGTTGCACTGATGCTGACCTGCTCCATTGGCTGTCAACACATAGGGCTATTTGTCCAACTGGCTTTAACCGTCACTTTAACAGTAACAACGACATCGATTCCATTAAATTTCTTATGTCAGTGTTGTTGACCTGTTTGTGTGCAGGATGGAGGGGAAGAGATGGTATTTTGTAAACTACTTCCTATTACAGAGCTCAGCGAAGTAACTTGAACAATAAAATCCTCTCTAGACATCAAAGTTCGTTTCGCAGAAATATGCACCTAATTATATCTATAATGTAGCATTGTCGCAAACTTAACAATGTTTGGTATGCAAACATCTCGTTTCTTTGTTTGTTTGTTTGTTTGTTTGTTTTGCAACCTTAATACGCTGCACACGAAAAAAAAATCCGAGAGTCAATCACACAATAAACTTAACTTTATAATTGTAATTATACAGTACATTTCACTTTTCAAATAATTTATGTATTTTCGTTTTAGATGAAGAGAGAAGGTTTTATATTATTACGTCACCGCTGACAACGGTCTGATCATTAATTAATAAAATCACAAATTTTATTGGCTGGTACTAGAAAGCTCTGTGTGGCCTGGGTAGACAATAATTTGCCTTAGTATTGTGACGGCTCTGTAATTTTTGTCCTGTCTAGGATTTGCTCTCTGACAAAACAGAATTTTCAGATATTAGCACTATTAGATGACTCACAGCAAGTTAAAGCTAAATGACGATGAAAAGAAGCTTTTACGTTTTTCAAGAGGAGAGCCAGAAGTTACACTGTAGTGCTTGTCTCCGTTCCCTTTGTTAACTTCAGCGTTAACTCTAGGTTGCAAAATGTTTTCTATTTCTTCTCTAAGCGATGTTTCTACATCTGTTTGTCCTGCGTGCTGCGAACTCGCGGAAGTTCAGCTGCATTTCGCCGCACTCTGTCCATCTCGAAAACACCAAAATTTTCATCTGCTCATTTGTTCTGTGTAAACTAGACTATTGCAACTCTTTTTGTTTTTACTAGCTGTCCACAATACCTCATTCCTAAGATTGAGAAAGTAAGACTACTTTTTTACTCTCTTCACTGGCTACCAGTTATACCAGCCAAAATATACTATAAGCTCTCAACTCTATGATATGGATAGTTTGGAGCAAAAAGAGGTGGCTCATTAGACTTAGGGACTAGAAGGGATTTACTGTTACCTACAACTATTGTTTCCTCTTTCTACCTTTCTATCAGAGAAAAAAAATGAACTAATGATGACCTGAGAGAAAGAGAGAGAGAGACAAAGAAAGAAAAGTACAAACACGTAGAAAAAGAGAGAAAAACGTTTGACAGATTAACTCGAAGTAACTTGTCATTTTTTCGATGCAAATACGAGGAGACAAAGCAGCAATAATCTCCATTTAAAGTCGATCGCGCCTGCGATAGGATACTCAGAGCATTACTGAGTGCAACTACAGGAACGTTTAATGTGTTTTAAATTTTGTCACTTTATTGTTTTAGTTGCTTTTGCAAAATAGATTGCAGCGATGAACCAGACACTTTCAGGTTCTGATACAATCTGCATCCATTTTCCTCTACTTCAATCACTCTAAAAGGACAACGACAGATTAGAATATAGGCCACTCCTTTCGTCTTCCTTAAAAGGACATAACAAGAGCGCAGGAAGTAGGGTGATGACGTGTGCAACAAGTAACAGCGAGTTACAAGTGACGACTGACGAAGGTGAGTGGACGCGAAGACACAAACTTGCAGCTGCACTGACTCTCACATCTGAACTTTGGCCATGCTATTGGAACTATTGTCAAATTAAATATGAAGAAAACTATAGAGAGAGAAAAGTTATCGTTAGAATCTTCTAATTTTAATTAAACTTTTTATTTAAACCGGAGTCATACAGTCATTTGCTTGCTGTTACTTTACTAATACTTTCCGCTTCGAAATCACAGCCTGAAATTTTAGAATTTTAAGAAATGTCAACGGGTCCACACACAACTCAGACCACAAAGCTCAAAGGACTGAACGAGACTAAAACACTTTGTACTTTAAGAAAACAAGAAAGCAGCGAGTAAATTGAAAACAACATTGGTGTTTATTGAAGTTTCCTTATCTGTTGTCTGTGTACTGAAAAAAAAACCCAACAAAACAAATGTTTTGTAAATACTTTTGGCACTTTTACACTCATTCGCTAAAATATTAATGTCACTAGAAGCATCGAGATAGTCTTGCCTCCATAATGGTCAAGTTAGGGTAGAATCAGTAGCAGTTCCTATTGTGGTGTCAGCTGAATAATACTTCAATTAAAGGCATGTCAAAGTACTTTTACAACACATTAGTATGTTGGGAACAAAATCAAGGTTCTTTTTTTGCCTCGAGGTTCATATGCTTTGCATTAACATTGCTGGGTAATAGGCGACAATTACGTACCTTCTTAAATAAGGGAAATAATTCTTTTAATTATTATACAAGGACAACTTCACAACTTCTAAAATTACTGAACAAGAATTTGTTTTTTAAAATGTCACATGTTTTCTACCAAGATGATATTAAAAGTAAGGACTTACGGGTTTGCAGAAATCGTCGCAGTTTCCACGGTTGTGAAATCAAAACCTAAATTAATTAAACGCTGAGAATTACTGCCCTTTGTTGGTAGGTAGATGAGACATAATGAAGTTTGTTTTGGAAGGGACGCAAGACGGGTTCGAACCGGCTAATGGTGTGTGCAAAAGTGCTTTGATAATAAAAAGAAAACCGAGGTACTATAGTCGACGGAATCATCACATCATCTAGTGATGATGATACAAGTACCTTTGCATAAGCGTCTCACTGTGGCATTGGCAGCGGCAAAGTTGTTATCTATTATCGCTGTTGTCAATGAACAGGCGTCAACCTCTTGTTCTATACACTCCGTGGCATGGATTAAAATCCTGTGAATGGAAATATTTATGATTTAAAAGTTTGAAGAAAATTCACAACTTAGACGCAAATAAGGATTGGGAAAACACTACGCTAAGTTAAAATATCTTGGATTTGAACTCGAACTGCATGGGAATATCATTTGTAGCTAACAAAATCTGACATTTTAAACTAGATGTTAGAATGGTTAGTTTTCAAGATTGCAAGATTCTTTATTCTTTCACCCTCTCAAAGGTGTTCCGATATTTATTATATACATATATATTCACACACATTCCGATTTAGTAGTTTATTTTTTATGTGATATTATTTTCCACAAAATCGAGTGATACTTTAATAATTGACATTACAAATTGTTCTTAGAGGCAGTTTAAATAGAAAAGGAAAATCAAGATAGAACACTTATTAAGACTCTTCGATATTTTAATGTGTTTCTAGTTTTTAATAGACAAGTATTTACGATATTTTAGGAAGAGTCTTGATTTTGACCTTTGATAAGTCAACGTCGATTTTGTTTCTTTCATTCGATTTGATTTGGGGGATTCCTAATAGAATAGTTTAGTAACTCTGGTCATTTTAAAATATTCTGCACCAGATCGAGTCTAAATAAAAGTTCCATTCCCAGTTCTATTGCAAAATTGAAGTGTTACCGTCTCACTGGTTTAAATAAAATAAGAGATGGAAGGGAGGAACACACAGGCAAAGAATGGAGGTGATAGATGACGGTAAGAGCAGATCAGTTTACAACATTATGTTCTGCTTACTTACCTGCACCATGTACTGGGAGTAAGTATGGCCGCTCCGATGTCTGCAGCGGAAAGCGAGACAGAGACCAGTGTCTTCAAGTCACCAAGACTGACCCCCGGCACCAGCTGTGCTTCGTCAACACACGTCCTGACACTTGGACAGGACCAAGTCTTGGTCGTGTTTTGCTCAAAGACTTCAAAATGACAATGAAACCTGGTCATTTTCAGTGGCTTCACGGCAATCATTTTATTTATTTATTTAGTCAATATAGTTCTATTCAAAATGAAATCATATTGTGAGTGTTGTACTATTAGGTATGCCAGTTAATTCATTGCTTAGTAAAAAGTATAAAAAAACTACAAAATCGGCATCTGGAAGCCAACAACATAAAGAATAAAATACTGTGGAGTCTTGTTGTTACTGTAAATACAGTGAACAGCGATAAGAAAGCTAGTCCTTACAAGAAAGCCAATGTGAGTCTCAAGATGATGCTGTGTGTTTGTTTACCTGTACAAACCGCCTCAAAGCTTTTTTCAACTCGCTGCCACTTGCTGCTGAGGCTGTCACTACATGAACTGGTGTTTCTAGAGAGACACTGGAACCGTGGCCTTAGAATCCTAGAATAAATACTTTCATGAACTAGCATGTGCAACAGGCCATTTTAACGAGTATAATTAAGCACAAACTCTTAATGACGCAAAGAGAATAAAATTTTTATAGTTAATTTTATTAAAAATGATTAAACAGAATAAAAATGATTTAACTAATGATTAACCACAGGTGGTTTGTTTTTAGAAAAATTCCTAAAATAAGTGCTAGTTACCCGCAAGTGGGGCTTGTCAACGTGTGTACAGAAGAGTACAGTCTGGCAAACAGGTAGTCTACCTGATCTTGAGCATCCATCCAACAAGCAAAAGCACCGGGGCACTCTGGTTACAAATATTTTTGAAACAGCCACTCGTGCTACAAAAGGTTACAATAGTATTTAGTAGTGGACTGAATCACCTATCGAGACTACATCTGAAGATTGTAGGTAATTAAAGATATGTAAATTAATCTTAAATGGCAGGGAAGATCACAGGGCGTATGCTACTACAAACAACACATACAGTTAATATCCACAATAACTAAACAGTACTACTACATCATACTACAGACAATAGCTACGTTTTATCAACTTTAATAAAAACAGTGATTATAATGGTGACTAAAAGAACAAAAACCGGAAAAAAGTTTCTTGTATTTATTCACTCACAATAACTAGAATGAAATAACCTCAATAATGTTGTGATCTGAGAAAAAAAAACCTGTTTTGCACGCTCCATCCATCATTTTAAATGTAACGGAAAGTGATTGCCACACAGTTGTATCTTTATTGCAGCCTCCTATTTGTCCTGTGCAGTCCTTGTATGAGTTCATGCTCTGGCTGGGGGCAAAAAAGGGGGATACAAATATTTAACGGATGTGAAAGACAAACATCTTAAAATATCTACTACAGGGGATTTTTTTTCAATAATTAATATACGTTCTGCACATAGTACTTTCTAAAATGTGAGTTTAAAACCATCCTCTCTTTTAAGACAGGTTCACAGACATCAAGTAAAGAGATCAAGACCAGAGACACACTTACATTCAAGAACTACCAAAGATAATGTAGAGGTGAATATCGCAAAGTACCCAGTTTTTTAACATACAATTTCCACTGCCACTTTGTATAACGTGTGCAGTAAGTAAAGTCAAATAAAGTTGAATATTGTATGTGTGCTTCTGAATTAATTATAAGACCATTACTTTACCCACCACATGCTCCCGGCGTTCAACATCTCGGAGGAGCACGCGCACTTCACGAGCTCCAGGGCGCACAAGGTGTCTAGAAGGGGAAGGGAAAAAAATTCTTTAAAAAATAGAACTCAGTGCAGCATTTAATGTTATATTTTTGTAGTTTTTTTCCTTCTTTCTATGTCTTACATTTTCATGTCTTCTTTTGTCCTTATCAGCATCGCTCTAAAGTAGTCCATTATCTATTCAGCAAAGTATAAACCTATTGCCGCTCTATACATATGCCTGATGGTATTTAGTACATAACACTCCATTTTAACCACATTTAGAATTGCTTACTGTATTCGTTGGTTCGTAAGAAGATTTTGATAAGCCCTGTAGACCAATACTTTTTTTGCTTTTTAAGTTTTTACATTAATCGTTGAGCCACAAATTTTTGATGACTTTGTAATTTTATTGTTTTAATATCGGCTTTATGAACCACGAACAGTTAAGCTGTTTAAAAAAGTTAAATAAAAAAGAGAGAATAATACAAATCAAATGTTCTGTTGGGTAAAAGGAAACTGGCAGGAGGAGTTTTAATTGTTAGATAAGTGCTAGGAAAAATGTTTACACATACACGGTTAAATCGACCTTTCCCTTCCATCTTAAAACGATGGTAGATATTTCGGTTTTGTAATGTTTGGTCAATAGAAGGATGTTTTTAAGAGTAGTTTTCAGTTCTAAATAAACTGCTGAGAAGCACCACTTACACATTTATCCACTAACATAAAGCATGAGTACTCGAACATCAAGCTGTTTGTGACATTACCTTGTGAACAAATGTCAGCGGAAGACTGTTGAAGTTTACTTAACTCACTGCTGATCACAGGATCTTCCTCACAGGATTTTGTGAGCAAAGTGTTGTTAGCACAAGTCTTCAGATTTTCAAAGGAACTGTTAGTAAATATATATATCTAAACTTGAAATTTCTTTATGTAAAGGTAATAGTCAGGGTTTAATTTTCTTTTGGGATATTTAGAGAAAAAGAAACAAACACAGAGAGAACAAGCACAAAAACGAGAAAAGGATTAAAAGATGAATTATGAAATCAGCAAGGATGTGTGTGGATATATATAAATAGATAGAGAGCATGTATTCAGCGAATCTACGAGTACAAACTAACGAGGATGAAAAAAAAAAAAATGAAGGTGTGAAAGATAAAAGATAACAAAAACGATCAAGTTAAATTACCATATAAATGAGAAAAAAAATCAGGAAACCTAACGCAAAGGAAGGAAAATTCAGGTAACCCACGAGCATGTAGTTTCCACAGATTCGATGACGTGGCACTGGACTAACTGGATTGACTGGTGTATTCTGACACCAAAATGTGCATAGGACTTTAGAGAGAGATTGCAGACACGAAGAAGTATTGAACAGTTTTGCCCGGGATCGGTTTCTGGAAAAAAAAAAACCCAATATTTTTTTAAATAATATTTCCCCCTTTTTTTTAAAAAACAGAACAGCCAAAGACCCAAATAAACAAGAGATTTTTTCTTCAGCAGTTGAGCCTTTTTGCCCCGAAACCTTTCCCTTTTGTTAAGCTAATCTGAATTAAAAGTATACTGATCACACGGGATAACAAACAGACAAGTGTGCTTACTTCCGACGGTCTAACTACTCGCCTGTCCGCTAATAGAATACACATTAAATAAGAAGTAACTTTTCTGTACTGTACTGTCTCCCAGTAATGTAAGTTGAGATTAGTAATGTTTTAAAAGATAATGTATGACTGATAACCTGTCAAAAACAATAAATTTATCCTAGAAGATTTACGGGTTACTTTCTCTCGAGTCTGCTTGCTTTGCGATACTTCAAAATTAATAAAAGATAAGAATAAAACTGACCTGTTTGGCAAATTGATTTTAAAAAGATGATTTCTCCAACAGCATTTTTCATAATATCAAAATAATTACAGCCTTCAATCTTATCGATGCAATCTTGGAAAAGTTTTCGATTTTTACTGACGACGAAAAGAAAAAAATGAAAATGAAAATATGGCATTATTTTCGACACATGCCGAAATCATGTGATAAGAACCGAGTTGTACGAGCTACATTCAGTATGTACAGAAAAAAATCGCTTGGTAGCAGCATTGATGTGTAAAAGAGAATCATATTTCTAACGATTTCATGACATAATCGGGAAAAATTACATTTAAATGAGAAAAAATAATATAATAATATTCTAGAGAAAATTGTCGGACAGCTCACTGCTAGAACTTTATTTTGATGAGCGAAAGAAAACATGCTGCTGCTTATTGTTTGTGTAAAGTGTGTTGCAGAATAGATCACTGTATGATAATATTTACTAACCTATATGTCTGTAGACTTACGTACCATGCATTGGCGAAATAACTTGAACTATTAACTCTTGGGATTGAGATATTAGTCAAACAGTTGCAATTCCAGACCTCAAGGTAGCAAAGCCTTTCTGAAAATTGAGTCAAAAATTGTTTGAGAAACATACTTCAGCACTTTAAATTTAAGCAATTATCGAAATATACTTTAGCAATTTTACTGTTTCATATCAGATAAAACATTATCGTCCTACCTGTTGTATAGTTTCCTAATTGTGTAGAATTCGTCGCTATCTGATTTTGCTCTTTTTTCACAAAGCTTTGTTATTAAGAACATTATAATATTAACCTGCTTAGGAATAACGTGTTAGTTTGAATTAATCTTAAAGTTTTACTGTAAAGAGCAAATTTCAACTCTTTAAATATATATATATCATAGCATGTCTTCTTCTTTGAACAAAAAATAAACACCATAAGAAAAGATAAACACAAATTCAAACTGTGTTAGTGTCTTTTGGCATGAATTTTTTTAATGACTCTATAAAATGTTTGTCCTCTTTAAATTAGTGTGTTCCTAGGATTTTTTATTTTAGTGATTTGTTACATTAACTCGCAAAGATGTACCATTCGCAAACTAACAGTTTACACATTTAGGAAGGATTGTACTCAATATATTGTACTAAAAGCAGAGACATTGAAACACTTCTCTAAAGTTTAATCCTAATTTAATGGGAACAGTTTTTTCACATCAATTGGAGGAGTAACTTTAGTAGAGTGGCCATAAACCCACTTTTACCTTCTCTAGAAACCTCAAAGAAATCATATTTCCTTCTAACAGACATAACCCTGACATTTGTGGATTCGCTAGAGTTAAACTATTTAAGCATTTTCATATTTATTTAATAATAACACACGCTTGCGTTTGTGTAGAAATGTGTGTGCATACCCACATGTATTTTACAAATTCTGTAATAATTATACTAACGGAAATTTATTATTATTATTATTATTATTATTATTATTATTATTATTATTATTATTATTATTATTATTATTAAGACCAAGTGGCGACAATGAAATGCAACCTTCATAATCTGGATAGATGCCCACAACATTTTAAAAAAATAAGAGGGAAAAATATCTACAGAAGAAGTTTTCTTGTTTAGATAAAATAACAAAATTAGTGTGTTATGTTTATTATATATGCCCTTAATTAAGTCCTCTTGTTTCCTTTATACTTTTTACAATAACAATGATTACCTTGTGAACACTCCAAATCGTAGTTGCCTCGAACACGTTGTAGTTCGCTGGCAGTTTCGTTATCTCCGACACATGAAGGCGCGGTTTGTGTCACACAATTAAAAAAGCTATTGTATGAACTGTTGAAAACAATTTCCTTTACATTCACAATTGTATAAAAACGTGAACCTTATAATAAATCTTGTCTGACTTTTGAGATTACACATACAAATTTATTTACGCGTTCAATCTGCGGAGAGAGAGAGAGAGAGAAATAAACATCAAAAATAGGAAATGTGTAGTAGGCTTCTCTAATGCAGTTAACATTTGTGCAAAATGTACTCCCTAAGAACAGTTTAAAGAGTGTAAAAAAAAGCAAAGGACAGTGAGAAGAAAGAGAATATTCAAGAAGTGATGTAGACAATGGGAGAAATAGTGGGGAATGGTCCAGTGACCGTGGAGACGAGGGGTTCAGCAGGGATGAGATGCAGAAACAGTTTTTCTTTAATTAAATGAATAAATCAGACAATCGCCGATGAATGAGATTTTTCGCGGCTCACTGGAGTGAGCTTCCCAACCGTTGTCCCCTGTTTTACTTTTCTAAAAACACGGATACCTATAAATAGAGAGTATAGACAGAAAGAAAGGAAGTGGGAACATGAAGAAAATGAAAGCAGTAGGACAGGTAATGGCGACGGAAAGACAGAAAGTGGGACAGAAAGAAGTGAGGGAAAGAAGTGAAGACAGAAGGCGGACAGAAACAAGTGATTAAAGGATTAAAGATGACTCGTCAAACAAAAGGACTCACTTGCATTCGTTATTATGATCTTCAACGGTTTTGCAGTGGTCTGTATAAGATAATCGTTCATTTGTGACGTTAACAGTTGGGGATGACCTTAGAGACTTCTTGCAAGCATCTAGAATATCTCTGCAGGTCCTTTCTGAAACTGACAATGAAAAGCCGTTTGGGTTGTGATAATAGTTTAATGCCTTGTGGAAAGTCCAAACAAATCAGCATCAACATCAGCCTAAGATCTCTCACAACTTCAGGGACTTTGAAAAGGCCTTTGACATAGTGTGGCAAGAGAGACTATGGCAAGTGATGCAAAACTTCAGTATCGAGGAAATCGAGAAAGTTCGCTTTAAGTGCTCAATCCCTAAGTATAAAATGTGCAAAAATTCGTGGAATAACATCATCTACCTGTTGGTACGATGAAGAGTAGAAATCCTGTTAGCACAAGGCAGCTCTTAGGCATGGTAGCTGCTAAGGGCAGATAACCAAGACAGCCCACTGACGGGACGAGAAAGAGCTGAACGTTTCTACAGATAATGTTGTCGTTAGAGACGGAAAACAAGGGAAGTCTATTGTAGAGCCAATCAACACTCGTTCTCAGATTTGCGGGACTTAACCTTTTAAGGGTTTTTATCTCCTACTGTGCATTTGCAAGTCTTAATTTAACAAATTAAAATCAACAAAAGCACAAAAAGGCCATTGGTAACTGACAAATATTGTCCATTCTCTAAATTTGGCAAATATATAACAACAGTTAGATAAAAACCTCGCCAAACATGATCAAACCATATTTGTGCGGTTACAATGCTCAGTATTTCTTGTAAAGACATCTCGTGCTGACGGAACTGGATTTACTCTGCTCGCTGCCCGATGTGAGATATAAGCCGTTAGATAATTCAATCTTTTCCTGATTGTCACTAATTATTTCAATGTCATCTGTTATCTAAAGTCTAGTGAGAAGGTTGGCCAAACGAAGTTGTACTGTCAGCAATGAATTTTAATTTAGAGAAGACTGCTGTGTGGATGTCTGTGCGTTTGTTGTATCTCGGCTTGATTATTTTAACTAATTACTTTCTTCATACACTCCAGAAAGCTCCTCTACTTCATTGTCTGCCTGCTACTCATCCATTATTACATTCAGTACAAAGTGTCTGTGCTGTGTTTTCATTTTTTACTAGGCTCCTGCCCTGACTATTTCTCTGAACTTTTACAGTGGAACTCTCTTTCCTTTCATATTCGGTATCTACCCAGCATCGAATCTTTTAAACATGCACTAAAACACATCTGTTCCATGAGCATTACTCCTTACAACATTTAACATAGTTGTCAGTATAGTCAACTGACTAGTCCGCCTTCCTCTGGAGATTTATGGCTTTCTCCATCCTTACTGTTTGTTCCCTGATTCCTCTTTCAATCTTATATGCTTAACTTTTGTTCTTTGCCTGCATTGTTATTTCTTGGTCTATCCTTCCTTCTTCAGTACTCTCCCATTGTCTATGTGTGTGATAATATGAGGTACCGTTGCGCAATTTTCAAGTGAGTGCTGTTGACATCTCCGTGTGCAGGGTGGCGTGGACGGGTCTATACCTCGAGAACTTTGGGAGTTTGGGTGAAATGAGGTTTGCTTAGTAACATTTTAGGAAGTGCTTCACAGTATTCAGTCCATTAGTTAAGAAAATAATTTACTTTTCCCTGAGAGAAATGTCTTTATGTCTTCGGTATGTAAAACATTTTTAACATCTTCGTAAGGATGCTCATTATCCAGTCAGCGAAACTTTCCCCAACAACCAGCACCCACCCACCCCCACCCCACACACGCACACACACGCACGGACGCACACGCGCAGAGACATTGTGAGAGAGAGAGAGAAGGAGATGGGGAGTGTGGCAAATGGACTTAGTGTCAGTGGTCGATATTTTAATGCAGTCAAGAGTAAACTAGAAAAGGCTTTTTTTAATAGGGTGTGATTGCAATAAATGTTAGGTGCCCTTCAGGCCTGTTTGTTACAGTGTTATGTCATTTCACTAGTAGGTTTCTTTCAAAAACAGGATTTTCTAATGAATAAATCAATATCCACTTTCACAACATCAGGCTTTGACTCCATCCTCTTCCATTTTTTCCCATTCATACTACGTCTCTATTCACTAAGACAATGATCGATTAGAATATAATTTTGCTATAAAATGTAAATTTAAATACTTGAGCATGAAGTAACACAACTAAAATAATGGGTATGTGTGTGTTAACAGTGTGTGTGCGTGCATGCTTGTATGACGTGTCCTCAACAACGTATACTTTATGCAGACCACATTTCTTTCCACTAGCATTCAGTTTTAAACTTGTTGGTGGTGAACACTTGGCATCATTTTACCATAATGTAGCAACATGTACATCGTACCAGGGACACTTCGAAGACACAGTGCGATAACAACGAAACTGTCAGTCAAGTGAACAATTCCGGCAATTAAACACTGAACATCCGGACAGAGGAATTGCTGAGTAGTTACAGGGCGTGGTGACAGTTGACTGTTGACTCACCAGCGTGTCTCCTCCTTCTTCCCCAAACTGTTTACAAGGTCGTGTTCTCTGTTGTCATATGGTCTTAGTTACTGGTTCGGTGTAAAATATCAATCCTCTTTCCTCCATGTCACAAGTATAGATGTGTGTGTGTGTTGTTAATGATGACAATAACTAGCTGACTTCAACGACGATAGCAATGTACGTGATATCACTGATGACAACCTACCTGACACTTACCACGTCCAAATATACGTAATCACCTGTAAGGTTCAGTCTTGTTTCATCACGTGTCTCTTGCTCCAAAGAATTTTTGTTTTTGAGAGTCGAGGCACTGACAGACAGGGGACACCCACTATTTTGTCAGATATTTATTTCAGTTGCTTCCTCTAAAGTCCTTTTCACAAAGTGAGGCGACAGCCACCTGGACACTTTCAGGTTTTGATTTACTTTGCTTGGACTTACCAGGGATTTAGATATTCTCTGCACTCATTTGCACCCACATTGTCTCAGTCCTGAACACAGCAAACAACACACGAGTTGATCAGAGCAAGTTTTATTCATCGAGATACAAAGGGAAATAACCTGAAGTACGAGAGATGAATCTAGTCAGAGTGATTCCCCTTAGCATTGGTCAATTACAAAGGTTGACTGAGAGAGGGCAGCTGACTGGAAATGACACGGAAAAACTGAAGAGAGACAAAAGAAAGTTAGTATTAGGTAGAATTTCGCCCTACTAATTATATTTTCCTTTTTACTTGTTTCCTTTCACCGGAAGCTCCTTACAATGTCTCTACTGTTTACTGCACTGTGTTGCCCTAAAAGTTTCCAAAGGTCCATTTTCTCGCTGGGCATATTTTTCGGAAGAAAAAGTGACATGAGCTGTAATAATACCACCTCATTCCCCTGCCTTTTTTAATCACCCTCATAAGCACTCCAAAACAAGGGCGAACATTTGAAAAAATTCAAAGTTTGCAGTCTTTTCTGTCAAAACAAAAAAAAAAACAAACAACCAGAAAAACAAAAAAAAAAAAAAAAAAAAAAAAAAAAGGAAGAAAAGAAAAAAAGGAGGCGTGAAGTGGTCAAGTTACCCGGAGAAGTGACCTCTAGTGCTCACAGATGTAACAGTGCTACACGGCCTTGACATTTGTATTGGAACTTGTGGTCTCCTGTTCACTGTAGTAACCTGACAACCCGGGAACTCAGCTCCACGTCTCTTCGAGCAAGGATATAATCGCTTTGTTGGAGCAGGAAAATATTCTTATCAGACATGATACCCTTGACCCATCTGTGTCAATACACGAAAGAAAATTAGATTTGGTGTGAAAGATAGTGGTGTGTATTTTGTACTGTTGTCGTGGTTTTCAACAAGTGTCATTCATACTTTATAGAGAAGTATTCTGGGTTAATACCAGCACGTGTTGAATTATCGAATTCAAATTTATTATTTGACTCCTAAAATGTTGAAATTTAATTAGTGTGTCTACAATTTATTCTTTTTGTGAATTTTTAAATAGAGTCAATGTACCATTTTTTTTCATCTTTCTGCCTTTTTATCTATCATAAAACGAAAGAAAGACAGAAAAGAAAAAGAGAGAAAGAGGTATAGACATAAAAAAGAACAAGAAAGATGTGGAGCAGATAGACTGGAGGCAACTGGTTATTTTAAATGTAAATAATAGCAAATTCAACAGAAGTAATCTCCCTTTAAAATACTCACATCATTCCTTACGTGCGACTACAGGACAGTTTATTGGATTTAAAATTTTATAGTAGTTTATTCTGACTATTTTAGAATAATTAGAGTGCATGGACTGTAGTAAACACTTCCGGGTTCTGACACAATCTACTTCCATTTTCCTCCATTTACATCGTCACTCTTCATAAAAAACACAACGACAGATTAGAGTTTATGTCATTCATTCATCTTTAAACAAATAAAGGGACATAACCAGGAGCACATGAGGAAGGGAGATAACGTAGGATGACGTGTGCAAAAAATAACAGTGAGTCACATCACGAATCTGTATCCCCTGGATGGCTCAAAGACAAAGGATGCCACTGTGCAAGTGTCAAAGCAAGACATGTGGTGAGCGGCTCAGACAAAAGCTTCACTCCATTGAGAGCCAAGACTTGTTTGAAGCGGAAGTCTGTCAACTGCTCGCCGAGACTAGCAGCGGAGAACATCGCAAGAGGCCGAGCGTTGGTCTGGGCACACAGCCATCCACCTGTACAGGTCCGTGACAGACACAGGTGAATGGACATGAGGACAAGAACTTGCACCTGCACTGACTCTCACATCTGCACATCGGGCCGAGCTATTAGAAGCGTTGTAAATGAAATCTGAAAAAAAAACTATAGAGAGAAGAAAGTTGTTAATTATATTTCTATACTTTAATTATATTTTTTTAAAACTTTGTTCCAGTAACACTGGAGTCATACAACCATCTGCTTACTGTTGCTTATTGTTTATTTACTAATTCAATCCGTTCGAAACTCACAAATTGGATTCCTAGAAGTTTTCAAGCAGTTTAATATATAAATGATCGGAAATGAATACTTGTGTTTCTGGAAATGTTAAAAATATACATAAATGTTTAGCAACAAGGATAACATATAAATGTAAGACTTCACCATACCAAACCTGCTTGACATTGAGGGGATCCTTGTCGGCTGGTGATTATGTCCTCCCCCACACACCTCACAGCGAATTCAAATGAACGAGACTGAAACAGGTTTCACTGTTGTTCTTTAAGAAAACAAGACATCAGTGAGCAAATTAAAAAAAAAAAAACAAACACTGATATTTACTGAACTTTCCTTACGTCTGTGTGCTGAAAACAAAACAACGGTTGTTTTGTAAATACGTTTAACACTCTTACACTCACTCTAGACTATTAGTGTTACTAGTGTCGATAACGCCTTGCCTCAAAGCAATTGTCAACTAATGGTAGAATTAATACCAGTTTCTTGTGTGGTTCAATTACAAGCATAATAAATATTAAAGTATTTTAACAGCACAAAGGTCTGGTGGGAAGAAAAAAATCAAGGCTTTATTGCCCCGGGGTGCACAATCTCGACGGCACATTGTTAATTAAAATACAATCGCTGCGTGTCGGTGTATGCAGGCTGATCCACTTACCTAACTTCTGTAATGAGTGAAGCGTCTTAATTTGTAACCCTGTGAGTAAATGAACGAAAACATAAGGGAGAAAACCCGGGAACCTTTACATACGTTCCTCTTTCGATTGCTTCCCTTTAAAGGCTTTAAAACTCTACCAATCAAATATTTTCTTGTCTTTTGTTTACTTGGGCGCCATTTTGACATTCGTTGATCGCTATTAGATTTGACGTGGATTTATACTCAAACAACAGAAAATAAAAAGAAAACAGTAAGTAATATTTAAATTCTAATGTATATTCTAATAAATTATGATCTTGTTTGGTAATTTATGTTTGTATATATTACGTAAAAATATTTTTCTTTATTTCTGACTTTTGACCTTGGGCCCGATATCTGAATTCTATGCCGCATAATTTTACTATCTTTGATGTGAGCTTTCTACAAGAAATCAGTACCTATAATTCTTAAATTAACACCACGTAAATGTTTTTAAAATGCTCTTTTAAACGGTGTATCTCATATAGTTGCCTTTTTTGTAGGTTAACAGATATAATTTTTTTAAACTACCATTTAAGATTTTCTTCGTTTTCCGTTAAGTAATGGGCGACAGTGACGACATGGCTGCCAACTTTTCTGAAATAAAGGAAATAATTTTTTTATTTATGATAAAAGCACAATGCCAACATTAAATAAATATCGAAGAATTGTTTTTCTTTTCTTTCTTTTTTTTTTAAACAAAATATCAGTCATAACCTTTCGGTAACAAGATGATATTGTAAGAAACGACTTACGGGTATGCAGAAATCGTTGTTTCAGGTCGCACAGTTGTGAAATAAAAACAAGAAGTGATTAAACATAATTACTGCCTTTAAGAAGTCGGCAGTCAGACCTAACGGCGTTTGTTTTCAAGGGAGACAATGCGTGTTCAGACCTGTAAGCGATGTCGGCAAAAGAGGTTCGATAATAAAAAGTGAGGTGCGGTAGGAACTGGTCGACGACATCATCGCATCATCTAGCGATGATAATTAGAAGTACCTTTGCATAAGTTTCTCACTGTGGCATTGGCAGCGGCAAGGTTTTCCTGTATTGTTGTTAATAAACAGACTTCGGCCTCTTGTGCCAAACACTCGGTGGCATGGATTAGAACCCTGTTGATGGAAATTTTTATGATTTAGAAGTTTGTAAAAAAAATTCGCAACTAAGATACAGATAAGGACAGGGAAACATCACACCGAGTTAGAATACTTTGTATACAAACTCGAAGTGCATGGAAATCACATTACTTGCTAACGCAATGTGACATTGTAAACAAGAGGCTAGAATATTTCATTTTAAAAATTAAAGGATTTTGTATTCTTTCACACTATCAGGGGTATTGAGATATTCATCTCATATATATTGTCACACATTTATATCTACTAGTTTGGCTTTCTTGTGGTGGTGGTGGTGGTGGTGGTGATGATGATGATGATGATTTAATGATAAAGATGAGTTATATAGCATTTTTCCTTCACCATCAAAGGCAGGATCAAACTCTACAAAAAGAAAACACACACATCTGATATCAAAAGATCTCATAATGGGTATTGCTGATAAGAACCGTTACTTTAGCAAATCCAGTTGCTTTTAAATTTTCAGCACTAGGTCAAGTCTTTTAAAGAGCATGTATCTTAGTCAGTAAAAGTTCCATTGTCAGTTTTATTGAAAAATTGCATAGTGCACTATTTAGCGTTACCGTCTCATTGGTTTTAGTAAAATGAGAGACGGAAAGAAACTGGGACAGAGAGACAGGCAGGAAAGGAGGGAAGACGATGGATTACGGTAAAAGCACAACACTCCACAACATTCTGTTCTGTTTATTTACCTGCACCATGTACTGGGAGTAAGTATGGCCGCTCCGACGTCATCAGCGGAAAGCGAGACAGAGACCAGTGTCTCCAAGTCACCAAGACTGACCCCCGGCACCAGCTGTGCTTTGTCAACACACGTCCTGACACTTGGACAGGACCAAGTCTTTGTTGTGTTTTGCTCAAAAACTTCAAAATAACAATCATACCTGGTCATTTCACCTGACTTCACTGCAGCCATTAAATTTAAAGATAATTGATATGTTTCTGGTTTTTTTTACAAAATTGATTATTATTCATGTTATTGCTAAACTGATAAGTAAGTAAATAAATTCATCGTTTAGGTAAAAAAAAGGAGTAACAAATTATTAATCTGACAAATAAAAGTCAGCAACATTTAATATAAAATGCTATAAAATCTTGTCGATTGTTTATGAAAGTAAGACAAGAGAAACACATATTTGAAGGCGAAATATAAAGACAATGTAAGTGTCAAGACGATGCTGTGTGTTTACCTTTACAAACCGCCTCGTAGCTTTTTACAACTTGCTGCCATTTGTGACTGAGGCTGTCCCTACATGAACTGGTGCTTTGAGAGAGACACTGGAACCGCGGCACAAGACTCCTAGAAAATGTAATGTATGAAAAAACATTTGCGTAACATTTAATTTTGTTTGTTTATGCAGAATCGAAAAGTCTTAACGATGCATACAGCATCAAAACGCTTAAGTTATTTTAAACAACTTAGGATAACGTATAGCTTTTTTTAAAAAAATGTTTAGATTATTAATTGCATCTTGCCTGCAAGTGTCGTTTGTCATTGTCTCCACAGCAGAATACAGTCTGGCAAACAGGTAGTCTACCTGATCCTGAGCATCCATCCAGCAAGTAAAAGCACTGGGACACTCTGATTTAAATAAAACTTTTGTGTCACGGACGATGATACTAGAAAAGTGCAGATTAGTATTCTAGTAGTCGACTGATTATCCGTTTCTGAATATAATCAGGTAATTGAACAGATATCAATAAGGAACGTTTCAGTAGAAGCAGTCAGAGTGACTACTCCTACACAACAGTTAAACCTACTACAACAATAACTACAACTACTACAGCACTACAATAAAAAATAATTACTGCATGAACATCTACTATAATAACAACAAAAGCCACAAAAATGACTAAAATAAACTTGACTGTAAAATAATATATTTCAATTTCACATGTAAAATTCTTTATATTTATATTAAACAGTTTAAAGTACACAATGTGAATGTCTTGTAATGTCTTGTAGAAACACGACCTGTTGTACAAGCTCCTGCTGCCATTTTAAATGTAACGGAGAGCGACTGCCACACTGTTGTAGCCTTATCACAGCCTTTGATCTTCCCTGCACAGTTCTTGTAACTGTCCATAGTCTTGCTGGAGGACAGGAAAGGGGAGACAGATATTTTAACAAATGTGAAGGACGAGGCAAGCCACCTACAGAGACAGCAGACAAACAAACACTCTAAAAGGTCTGCTTCAATGACTTTTTATCAATTGGACTGAGATCTGCATAGGATATTATTTTACTAAATGTGAGTGTAACATCATCCTTCATTTTGTGACTCAGCCCTCGAATATCACCATTGTAATCTATGGACTCTTTCATAGCGATATGTGTGGCCATTGGCAGAATTCAAACTGAATACTGATGAGACATTTCTTTGGACAATCCTGACGAGAAGAATTTGGATTTTGAGCTTAATGGTCCCTAAAATTCTGTCCCTCCTTAGACTTCTTGTTTTACAACGACCTCAACTCAGTTCTTTGGCATAAAACGTAAAGAAAATGTTTTTTTTCTGCAGCGGACCTTTAAAAAACGCGAAAAAACAGAGAGGAATGTCGTGAAAAATATTAACCTTGTGAAAGTCGTGTTTTCATTAGTACTCTTAAGCAAAGACAAATACAATAAAGTAGTGTCTATATGTCTGAATGAAGAAACCCTCTCCTATACAAACCACATGTTGTCGGCGTCCAGGAGGTCGGCAGTACACGCGCACTTCACGAACTCCACTGCACACAGGTTGTCTACACAGAGACGTGGAGGCGAACAGCGAGAAATTCTTTAAAAAATCTCAATACAACTTTAGTTCTCTCGCTCTTTGTCTACCTTCAATCATGTTACTTCTTATTGTGTCATCATCACCATCACCACTGAAGTAGTTTATTATGTAGTCATCAAGACACAAGCCCATTGCCTCTCTCTCTATTTATATATATATATGTTTGTATTTACTACACAATCATTCCACTTTAATTGCATTTAGAATGGCAAAATCTATTCCTTGGTTACTAAACTAAATGTGCGTTACAGACCGGTCAGGTGAGTAGTTTGTTCACTACACAGTCACTGGACCGCAAATCGTTGATAAGTTTTTTTATTCTTATAATGTCAATGTCAAGATAATGAAATATAAACAATTACAATAAGCTGTTCAAAAATAAATTATTTATTGTGATGTTCCCGGATATCTCTAAGGAAGAGAGAACAGGATTAGAAGAGGTTAGTTGACTACCAAGAGGAGAATAGTATCACACAATCTGACTCTGACACCTCACTCCTCTCACAAGAAGATCACGAGATTACCTTTATCTTCAAAGAAAGTAAATTTCCGTATTTATTATCTTCTTCTTGTGTAGTTCTCTTCTGATGTATATCAGAAACCGTATTTTGTCTTTCTGATGCTTGGTTATTCAATATATATATATATAAAATTATTTTGTAATTACCTTTGGAACAAGGGTCAGTGTAAGACTCTTGAAGGTTTCTTAACTCACTGATGAACTCAGGGTCGTCGTCACACACATATGTCAGCAAAATATTATTAGCACAAGTTTCCATTTCCTCAAAGGAACTGTTGGCGAAAATAAAAAAAAAATACTTTTCCTTATGTTATGATTATATTTATGGTTTAAATATTAGAGTTAGAGATACACGGAGAGTGAAAGAAAGAGAGACAAAACAATAGAGTGAGCCTGTGCATGAGAGACCGCAACATATCTAAGAATAGTATGATAAAGTTTAAAAGGTAAATTAGTAATACACATAAGCATTGAGTCAACGAGGGAGAAGAGACAGAAAACTGAATGCAAAGACATGCAAAGCTCAGGTAACTCACGTGCAGGTAGTTTCCACAGATTGGATGACGTGGCACTGGACTAACTGGATTGACTGGCGGGTTCTGACACCAAACTGTGCATCTGACTTGAGAGATGGATTGCAGGCATGAAGAAACCCTGAACAGCTGTGTCTGTTATCAGTTCCTGTACAACAGACAATAACCACAAAAGAAGTATAAGAAATTGCTTCCCACTTTACCTCCAAACATGTTTTCTCCTTACATAAGGAGCAATGTGATGATCTCTTCTTCATTTCCCCTATAATATTGCTACTGATGTGTGCTACCCTTTACGGATTTGACATGGCGGGTACGAAACACGCTTCTGCGCTAGATATTTAAAAGTCGATATAAAATACTTGGATGTGGTTTTGCTGGTCTTAGGTCTTTGTCACATACCCCAGAGTTTCAGTACAAACTATGTGTTTCTCATCACATCTGCTTTTCTGCGTGGTGACAGTTTGGACAGCAGACCAAGACGAAGTTTTCCATGTACCAATGATTTCAAATTGCAGGCACATACTGAGAGCTCTTATTACCAAGAACCTGCTCTCATCTTTTTAAGACATATTTACAATCAGCAGGTTTGCTGCAGTACTAACCTTTTTCAACATATTTCACTTTAATGAATTTTTATTTTATGCAAGATTTGCCTTGGCTTATTAGACGAAATTTTATTTGGAGGCATATATACCAAAAAAAAAAAAAAAAAGAAAAGCAAGAAAGAAAGGAATAATAAGTAAATAAACAAAACGGTTATTTTTCAGTAGCCATCATGATATTATTTACAAAGTTAAGCAGTAAGCAGGTCTACACAGTGTACAATTTATGTCTATAAAATAGACAAAAGGCATTTCATTTTCTCACATAATTCACTGACACTTTACATCTACCTTCACATAGTTCAAGTGTGACATTGAAGGCCGATGCTTGTTGTCCGTCTGATGCATTTAGGTGACAGTCGTCAGCCTTCAGGCATGTTTGTACATGTATCAGTAGTCTGTTGATTGAGAAATTTAGAACTCATTTAGAGATTTAGTTACGGATAGCTAACAAATGTCTGAGTTTTTTTTTCAGATTTCTAGTATTTAATAGACTTTAATAAAAAGTTTTGCCGTCGTGTGAGCATCCTCTCCCACCACACATTGCATTTACCAATACCTGTAAACTAAACTTGTGCTGAGTAATGTGATATACTATCATGGAATAAAGATGTACAGTGTCTTCCGATGTATATACACACACACATATCGTGTACTAAAATGTTGCTGCGATAAATGTCAAACCCTAAAATCATTCTATATAGTGCGATGCATTCAAATGCTGTATAGTTGTACCGTATTATGCGATATAAATCATACACTAAACCTGTGTTGTGTAGTGTCATACATATCAAAGACTTGCTGTGTGCAAAATAGTATAGTTTGAGTATATATTACTTTGTACATGACAGCATACTCACGTGCACCACCAGCCTGGATTGTTGATGTTGACAACAATGTTTACATATTTCTCATTGTCAAACGTTTCCTCTCTTGTAACGTCGTCTTGGAAAAGGACCCCCGCTGTGAAGTCTTTTTTCCCTACACAGGTCTTGAAGGATGAACAGTTGGAAGACTTTGGCCACAGTATAAAAGCTAAAATGCAACAGATTGTAGTAATCGTGTTTAGTACTGCATTTGATCTGATCACAGTGTAAAATATTTGTTTTCCTTTTCAGATATCTGAATGTGTCTGTCCATGGTTTTATTTTGATTTTCTTTTTCGTAGTTAGCCAACTAACTTATTTCTGTTATTTTCACTTGTACAACCCAGCCCCCAACCCGATAAAAAGGGTCTGCAATGACGCAGTTGAAAGAAAAGAGTGGAAACAAAGGTTAAGAAAAATCCTTATTATTAATGAAGTAGACAACATAATTTACCTATTAGATATTGGAGTATCAATAGTTTTGCTTACTGAAAAATAACCTTGACAAGGTCTAAACAAAGTGTATCTAGGTATGTGTCAAAATGTTATCCTTTGTATTCCTGACAACTTAAAGAATCCTATTTTCTGGATTCCTTAGGACAGTAACACAAAGGTTAGTGCTTATGAACAAACAACACTTGGCGGGAAATAAACGGTGGTAATAAGACTGGTGGCGATGAATTACTTGCTGAGGACGCTTACAGTAAACAAAGTGTTGGGTAAGAGGCAGCTAAGTGTCTACGGGAACTATCCAGATTGATGTTTTTAAGAACGACTTAACCGTTTATTCACTATTTGAAAAGAGTATCACACACTCCCACGGGGAACTCTGCACTATTGTTTGTGATGTCTAAGAGCCAAATGCCGTTAAATAAATAAACAACATAATCGCGTCAACAAGATAAGTCACGTAAAACAAGAAACGTTCATCCATTTTCAGGTTTGATGATATTTTTATTTGTATATTTAGTATTTTGTACCTGTATCTTAGATTGACCTCTGTCTGCTTAATTATTCCATGTTGTCGATATTTGATTTCACTCGTACTGTTCTTTTTGTGCCAAATTCAAAAATAAATAATTAACGATTTCTTTTATTTTTTAAAATGTTTTTTTTTAACATTTAAAGCAAACAAAAATTCAACTACGAAATAAGAAGGACAAATGCATTTCCTGTCCTGTAACAAAATGAGCGCCACCTGTGAAAATTGTCCTTCTTTACCCTCAAATATCTCTTAATGTTCTCATCTAATCTGACTTGACACACATTCTTAGTGTCCAATATATTATTATCATATAACCCTGACATATAAGATTTTCAGTCAGAATCTCGATCCCTCAATAAACTGTAGCAGGAGTTTGTCTTTACCTGAACAAACTGCCTGAAAGCTTCTTTCAATCCTCAGCCAGTTCTCAGAGTGGTTGGTACTGCAGGCTTTGGTGTTGGCTGACAAACACTGGAAGAGTGTTCTATAATACCTAGAAAAAATAGTAAGCTGTTGATTGTTACCATGTGGATGTTAGGCAGTTAAAATAATAACTGGTAATTACATACTGCAATCAATAAACTTAATCGATATATCCAATCAGATCTAGGACTCCCAGGTGCATTGTCTTTCTCCAAGCAATGTAATAATAGGTATGCATGACTGGAAACTAGTCAAGCCAAGCTGTCACCTGCTAGTAACCGTTTATATACGTGTTTATAAAATCAAAACATTATTTATAGCTACCGCTGCTTTTAAAATTCAGATTTATTACTGTAGCAATAGCCCATAGTTCATACATGAAATACTGTACACCTCGCAATGTAGTGGGTAATTTTGAAGGGATAAGGGCTGTGGAAGCAAATCCCTGCGGCAAGGGATCTCAAAGGCTAAAGCACCGACCTTAGGTAGCTCATCTCCATCCCCAAAAGGAACTGAGGAAAGAAGCCTAGCAACCTCCACATGGTGTGATTCACAATCAAATCAGCTGCTACTAACAGGGCCGTTCAAACTTAGCATCGGGAAGTTCAAAACAAGGGTTACGAGGTGCCGACATAGTAAGCTACCATGACCCTGTCTAAATGAGCCTGAAATGGAAGCTCCAAGTTTCCTGTGACTGGGAGAAGTTTGGAGACCCGACCTTTGCAGAGAGATTTAATTCCAAAGCCGGTCAAACGTTGTCCGCGATGAACGAAATACAATGTATTCAACCTTGCTTGAAATATCAAAGGTGTTATTTTAAGTAACTGGGAAAAAAAACTAAGGAGGCAGAGGAAGAACCATGTCTGGGTGTTGAAGGGTAGGTTTGACCAACAGAGAACATTTAAAAGACGAAGCAAACCCCAATCAGCAACAACGTCCAGCATAGCAAATCGGGAGATCAGATAAAGATGACAGAAAAAAGGAGGGGGAATTCAAGAAGGGAAGGGATTGGTATTTTACGCCGAGCCAGCAGCTAAGGCTATATTACGGCAAGGCAGCCAGCCCTGTAAACAGATGCCACACGCAGAGAAAGAACAGCGTGCCCGAGACGAGAAATGAACTCTGGGCAGCCAACCTTCATTGTATTGGTGACAGGCGCTAACCGTTGCGCCACCGGACCTCAGTGAATTCAAGAGCAGTGACTAAAAGGAGAATATGGCACAAGGTGACCTATTTAAAGAAGCAAAATACTAAACAGAACAAAAACTAAAGAACCATTATCGAAATCAGTTACACAAGGAAAGTGGTGCCCAGAGTTATCCAAAATCATCTGAAGATTATTACTCAGAAACTGGCAGATAGAAACACAGGTAAACAGATCTTCAACTGTTGCATCCTTTAACATCAGAGCAGTGTCATTCAAAAACTCATCGACTTTAAAAACGGCGTTTGACAGAGAGAAGTTGCACAAAAAGTTACATCACGGAAAGTCAACGAAGCGGTATACAAGGAAGTCACGTGCTACCGAAAAAAAGCAATGTTCAGATAACAGTATGTGTCCCTCAGGGTTTTCATGCTGTATGTACTTTGAAAACTTTATGCGAGAAATATTTATAATCATCAAACCTTTTCCATCTGTAAAAGTCCCGGATAAAACCCATAACATGGACTGTAGTTGTTGATTCAGAGAAAAGAATCGAAACCAGGCACAAGAACATTGCTTAGGACTCAGTACATGGAACGTCAGACTGTCCAGTCTGTGAAGACCAAGGTCTTCAGCCTGGCGGGCTGCCAAGAAACCATCCAGGCAACACAGAAACAGAGCAAGTTTGAATACTGTCTCCGCAAGACATCTTATAAATGATAGTTGCTGGGCCGTAATTAACCGGAGATCCCACACACGATGGTATGGAAAAACTTGTTATGATTTTTTCACAGCATTTGCATTGTCTGGCGAAGACCCTGCCTTTAAGACACATATGTAACAGTCCCATTATTAAAAGATGAAAATGTCAGAATATCATTCCTCTCGTCGCAGGATCTTCGGTTTTTTGACTGTCTCACTATCATTCAATTGTCTACGCTGCATTAGGTTGTAGTCCAACTCATAATATTTGTTGGGTTAGGCCTTTAAAGACATTCACAAAGTGCAGCAGATATGGGATCTTTTTATAATTGCTAGCGCGTTATTAGTTCAACAAAAAAATCAATTTAAGCATACTTTACGAGAGAACAAGAATAGTTTATGTACATTTTAATGTAGATATAACACAAAAAGAGAGACCCATAAATATTTTTCAACATATAATTAAACACTATATAACATTTGAGCCTAAAACGGGATATTTTATAGGATTGTGTACCTAGATTTGTGTTCCAACTAAGCCACAATTCAAAAGTGAAAGCTCTGAGGTACTAACAGGCTTTTAGAACAGTAGACAAACTTTATCTGACATGTGATCATCACATTAACAAGTGAGTCAGTTATAAAGTGCACTTTTTTAAAAAAGAAAACACTTTGAGGATTAGAATAACAGCTTACAAATTTATTATTAAAGAAGATTTTACAATTTGACAATTTTAAAGAGATAACGAAAGGTTCTTACCTGCAGACGTATCCGTCAACAGCATAGGGATTAGAATCACGGGCATTTAGCACATCAGAAAAACATATAAACGAGGCAGGACACTCTAAGAAGTAAAAAAGAAAAGAACATGACTTAATGAAACTGAAAACTTCTAAAACCTTGGTAATGGTTTCTATATTGTTGATATATTTTAACAAGTAAAAAGAAATCATCATCGTCGTCGTCGTCAACATCATAGTCTTCGTCATCATCGTCGTCATCCTCCTCCTCATCATCATCATCAGCAGCAGCAGCAGCAGCAGCAGCAGCAGCAGCAGCAGCAGCAGCAGCAGCATCAGCACCACTCGCTGTTTAGCTAGCTTATACTACATCAAATACTGCAGGCTACATGAATATCAAAATAGCGTTGCTGTAAACACATAGTATACTAAATGCTAATATTTCGTACCTTTGCCATAAATAAGCATCACTTCCTTAAAAAACAACTTTTTTTCTGTAGGTATCGGCAGACATATTTAGAGCTAATCTGTAAATTTCAGTTTCCAAAACCCCTCCTTTAAATAATTATCCGCTAGCAAAGTACGTGATGCGCACCTGCGATCAACGAGAGCTGCTAACAGTGTACTACGTCACGATGTACACCACTCACAACTATGGCGGCAGTCAACTGGTAAGAGAATATTTGGAGTAACGGTGATATATATATATATGTTTTGTGTATTATATTACAGTAGAATATACATGTGCTTCTCATGCCCCATCGGGTACCGGAAGGGGTGCTCACGTGAGAGGTGCCGGAAGAGGTGCGTCACGTGGGGAACCGCCCCATACAAGTGAAGTGGAACAGCTCCATCTGGCGGAAGTGCATCGTGGCAAGAGTAGTGCTTCCCTGCTATGAGTAGTCTCCACCTTGACGAGAGTAGCGCGCCCCCCTTGCACGAGTTGTCTCCACCTTGACGCCTATTCTCACGCTGCAGTGTTAGGGTTTGTGCGCACAAGATTTTTCATACAAGGCAGCTTTGCACCACCGTTCTGTTCTCACATAGAAACGCCACGAGCAAGTATCTTGCAGGGTGACATCATCCGCACAGTGCATTATGGGTAGTCAACGATACAGCAGACGACATCAACGACCGATATTTTCGGAAGCAACTGCGGTTAGATTCACGAGAATGTAGACGCTTTTTGAAAATGTCATCTTCTACATTTAATGAACTGCTTAATTTAATTAAGCCAGCGATTCGCAGACAACACACGGTCATGAGACTGTATATAAAAGCAGATGAAAGACTGGCAGTGACCCTGCGTTACCTTGGTTCAGATATGCATATTTTTGCTGCTTGGGTTGATGAGAAGTAAAATATTTGGTTATAAGACATGTAGAGAAGGGTGGTAGTGTGTGTGGTAAACTAGAGGCTGGCACTGCGACATTTTCTACTGGGTGACTGTGACTGAATAAAACTAAAATACGACCGCCGGTTTAAAAAAAACTGACTGAGCGGACGGAAGACGTGTGAGGTAGAGATGGCCAAAAAGAAAATCAACTGGGGTATCCCCTTGCAAATTGGCTATTTCGTCTACCAGTACGCCCAACTGAGAATGTTTCAGTTTTATTACGACTGCGTGGACAAGTACGTGAACCGCAGCAACTGTCAGCTGTGCGAGATGGACAAGGATTCGCTCTACATGGCTTTGGCTGCACCTCTCTTCGAAAACGCCGTTCGTCCTGACTTAAAATGCGACTTTTTTAAAAAAAAATACACTCTGTGGTTCCCAGGGCAAGCATGCGACAAGCACCAACAACACTTTGTTTGCAACAAAACACGTGACCAAACTTGGGACCCTTCTCCCTGTCCCGAGTGTCTCCAACACATTAACGAGGACAAGCGCAACTCGGGCTTGTTGAAAACAGAGAACACAGGCAACGGCATCGTGGCTCTCTGCAGTAAGAGCTAGGTGCATCTGTTTGGGCAACACAAATTTTCCACCAAAGGTCTAAACAAATATCAAAACCAACTCGATCAACACCATTTTAAAAACGTTATTGTGCACGCAACAATCCAGCGGTGGCTACAATACCGGTTTAAAACAGATGGAAAATCAATGTTTCTTACTTCAGTCGTTGAAACAAATCTGTTTGAACTTGGTACTTGTTAGCCACCAAGCACCATGGTCTAACTACTATGTTGCCCACTTCACCTACTAAAATACATTTATAAAATAAAACAATTTCTGTTTTGTATGGACTTTTCAGTTTCCAACAGCGATATTAACTGAGGTTAGTGATATTTCGAAAGATATGCCAAGAAGAAAAACCCGTATAAAAGTATCGATGGGTTCTGAAATATACCAGGCTTACATTTTTAAAAGTATACAAACTTTACAGCACAACCAAGATCATCAACAAAGCGAATAAAACTGACCTGTTTTGCAAAGTTCTTTTATAACTTTATAACGTGTAATGGCCCGCATCATGTCTGTAGAATGATTACAGTCCTCAATCTTCTTCAGGCAGTCTTGTACAAGTTTCACTTCTTTGCTGTTAACATAATAAAGAAGCATGTTTGAAACAAAGTGAGAGTTACAGAATGTCAAAATCACCTCAGGCCATTCAAACTCTACACAAAACTGTGTTAAGTACACTTCTTTAAAAGGGACCTATAGCCACTGGTGTAAACAAAGCAAACAATAGAAAACCAGAGAAATTCACAGTTTTAGGTTTGAGATGAGCACAAGCTTTTCAAGAAACCTCTGGCAGACTTTTTGTTGAGCAAAAGAAGACAGGCAAATGAACGTTTTCTGTGTGAAACGTAGTGTGCTAGAGACTGTTTGCTGACATTCACCACATTCAATGTGTGAAGAGCTACGTACCAGGCATGTCTCATCGCCAGCATAGCATTTGACTCATTTCTTTCGTTTAAGGGATTAATCAAACAGGAGCATTTTCTGATCTTCATTTGGCACATACCTATAAAATTTGAGTATTAATAACAAATAAATATAGCGATGGGACAAAAGTCAGACCTAAATTTTCAAGTACAGTTTCCAAAATTAACCTCTCTTACATCTTCTTGTTATTAAGGACGAATTTCCATTCATTTTTGTGCCTCAAAGCTTAGTTTGTATCAAGAATATGACAATTTTATCAGTTATCTTTTGTCAGCATTTATCTACTTTATGATTTTTTAAAATAGAAACACTTACCTCGTGAGCATCTATTCTCGTAATCAGTTCGAAAAAGTTCTAGTTCTCTGAAGACTTTCGTATTGCTACATATAGACATTTTGCTTTTCAGACAAGCCCAAAAGTTACGGTACAAGATGCTGAAACAATTTTCATAAAATGTACACACACACACACACACACACACACAAACACACACAAACACACACACACACACACACACACACACACACACACACACACACACACAAACACACAAACACACACACAAACACACACACACGCAAATCAGAACAGAAACTTTATTGAGGGTGAGCTCTGGTCACTAACGAGGACGGACGTCTGTGCATGTGTTCTGTTGTTTTCTGTGATAACTATGACAGCTATGCTATGGCTTTGAAATTTGGCGGTTGATGGCAGATAATAGCATTTTCGAAAAAAACTCGCTATGAAAAAAAGTTCTTAATGTAACGAGTAGAACTCTGAACACATTGGTCTATAGTGAATGTGGACGCTATGCCTTGTACATTAATTCATATTAGATGTATTGCTTACTGGCTTAAGATACTGATGCCACGTGAGCACTTCCCTAAAAAGCCTATAAAATGTTACTCCGTTTGCACTATGACAGCAAGGTTACTTAGGTTTATCACATAATAACCACATTGTATAAATACGGTTATGGTTTTGTATAGGAAAATCAGTGTTGCCAATGTCAACTTTTTAAGTGAATTCAAGTTACGTTTGATGGATTGTTTTTAACAAGAATGGCATATCAAAGTGAATTCTATCTTAGGTTCTTTCTCTTTACACAAATCTTCCATAATACAGAGCAGTATTCTCTGTGACATTAAGCATATTGGTATGAGAGATGCCCTGGTAAGAGTTAGGCCAGGTGTTCCAGATTTGTGCTATCATAAGCTTTGTTATCGTAATGCTGAAAATCAGAATAGGAAGTGCCCTTTCTGTCAGGATGAAGAAAAAGCAATACATATATCATGTACACATATTATACATATACATCATATTTGTCTGTCCTATGTATGCTGATTTACTAGAAAGCTATATCCGCCAAAATATTATAAAAGACCTTCTCTCTTCAGATTCTAACTCATAATGCTAGACACTAGAATTAATATTTGTAACCCCTAGCCACATTTCTCTACAAAGCATTAGATCGGAGAGATAGGTCCCTAACATAGCGTATTTGTTCTGTGTTTTCTTAGTATTTCAGGTTTTGTAATTTACAGACAGGAATCAGAAATAATAAACAATGAGACAGTCAAACAAAAGTTAAAGACTACCAGACTTACTTGCAATCATTGTCCCAGTGTCTTATAGATTGGCAATGATCTCCATAAATCCATGGCTCATTGGCGACTACTGCATTGAGGATCGACCCTAGAAGAGCCTTGCAAGTATCTACAATTTCTGTGCAGTTCTCTTCTGAAACTGTCGATGAAAAGCAAAAGTGACAAAAGCTTTCTACACAGAAGACCTCAATAAACCAGATTGTAAAATAAAACCAGTATTTTATGCCAAATATAAGGAGAGGCAAAATCAACCAAATCTTTGCGAACATATATATTTGTCAAAATTGTGAAAATTCTCTCTAACTCCTTAGGCATCAATACTACTGAACAATCAATGTGACATAAAATCCTGTTTGTACCTGTTTGTACGATGAAGAGTAGAAGTCCCGTCAGCACCAAGCTGGTCTTAGTCATGTTGGTTGATTAGAGGAGATAATCAAGACAATAGCCCTCTAACGTGCAGAGTGTCGGAAGAGAAAGGGAGAAATGTTTATACCATCAGCGACGTATCGAATGACGGAGAAACACAGGAACACACTGTAGATATACTTGGATCAGAAAATGAGGATTGGACAGAAACTAAACAGCTCTAGTCCTTTGACCACTTACACTATCAGCCCTACACACATTTCCAGTTTCAATTGGCGAAGTTTGATGCATGTCTTGATAACGACGGTGAAGAAAAACATTTAGATTCTATTACTGATCCCAGGCCTCAATGATAAAAACAAAATTCCGGTTTCGCTTGACAGAACTTGCTGACTTGCTCTGGAACAGACCAATGAAATGTGGTCACGTTGAACGACACTTGACATTCGAAGTCAGAAAATAACGGATGTATCTCTTGATTTAAATTAATTACTTAAAGTACAGTTTTCCCCACTTAGAAAATAATGGGTCGATTAATTTGTTTTACAAAAGTCAGGTTACTGAAATACAAATAGTCATTTTTTTTTGCAATCTGCATTAACTATTATGTACATCACGGAATGTATTTTAACGGTAATTGATAGTTATACCTAAATACTTGTAATTTTCAAGCAACTTGGTTTGAAAAGTCTTCTAGTCTAAGGACCCACAAAACTCCCTCTTTAACCTTTGCCTGAGTCAGGATTTTTCATGCAGGTGTCGGAAAGCTGGTCCATGGATTTCATAACTGTTTTCTTCAAACCTATTTTGATGCCAAGGTGTGTTATTCCAGGCTTTTGTGAGCCTTGACCAGAGCTGGGTGCTGGATATTCTTATCTCTAACTGGTACTTTTGGTCTTGAGTCCATTCCTTTTACAAGAAGTGCAATTCCCTTGCTCGGTGTAGTGAGCTGTGGTGGGTCTCGTATTTTTTCGTGTTTTCGTGTGCCTGAAGTCTTCTGTTACACGCCACTTGAAGCAGAAAATATGGAAGACAGTTTTCACAAACAAAAGTCATTTTCGAATTCTACAAATAAGGCATTCATGAGGCCCTCAATATCGGAACAGAATACTAGATTACCTTCCTTTCTGAAGAAAGGCTCCAACTGCTGGTGGTGCTTTTGATATGAAGTCATTGTGACATCTTCTTCTAGAAGATTCCATTGTTGGAGTCTTGAACCCATCAATCCTTGGATGTCCAAATCACGAACCAGGTCGTTTAGCTCTTCCTGTGTGTGGGTTGATGATGCACCACAGTAAAAATCTGGTTCATTGCATGCTGACTGACCAGGAGAAGAATAGGTGAGGTCACCGTCGTCATCAGCTGAATCAAGAGAATACTCTGCTGGAGGTTCTGCAATAGGAAGTCCCTCACCATGTGACACTGATCTCAATACAAGCGGAATGTTGGGGTAGACTATTCTCGACTTCGTTTCCTTCGTTATCCCGCCGGAAAGAGGAGGAACCAAAGAAAAGTAACAGTCATTTGGGTGGCTGCTGGGCTCTCTCCACACCATTGAGACTGTAAAGGCATTGATGGTCTTTTGCCGCTGAGTTACTGTGACAGCTGTGTGTCACATGTAGCACAAGATATATGCAGGACCCAAGGCTTGTCTTGGTCGCCAATCTTGCATCCGAAGTAGAGATGATATGTGTACTTCACTTGAGAATTGATAGTTTCTTCTGGTCGGCAAATGTCCCTTCCCCACAAATGCAGCAAATATTTTTCCACGGTGTTAGCGCACTTTCGAAGCAATCTTTTCTGTATTGTAACTGAATAGATAAAATAATAACAGTTTATGTAACAGTAGTTTAAACTGTCTCCCACGAAGTCTGAAATATTTTCAATGCTCAACTTTTGTGACTGGGCTATATATAGAACACTGTGACGTCAGCTTACTTCAGCAGCCGCCTGGCAGTAGTTCTACATTACATCAGAAAATGATGCAATAAGAGTTTGATGACGTGTGCATGACGATATTATGCACTGTGATGTAATATTACGTCATTCTAGGCTTATTTATGATGTTCTTACAGCCCTAGTGGCAACACGTACACAGTAAACACAGAAAATGAACTCTGTCAACTACATCAAATATCTTTAAAACATATTAGTTTTTAAAATCTGTCACATACATTCGCTAAGAATATTGTATTGTAGGAAAGGACTTACGGGTGTTTCGTTATTTTACGCTACACAGTTGAGAAATTTAAACCGGAATTTATTACACGCTGACAGTTACTGCCATTGAGTAGTCGGTAAAAGCTACATTGCCGGTTTTATTGTATATTTATTTTCTTGTGCATTATTTACTGTTACGATCTTACTCTGCTTGATGAAATGAGAGAGGGAAGGTCACTGAAACAGATAGGCAGATAGACATACATAGAGGGAAAGAAGGGAGGTGATAATGAAAACAAAACAACACTGTGTTCTGGTACTAACAATCTACAACATTGTGTTTACTGTAACAACTTGTATTGAAGGTCTTCGTAAGCTGGGTAAATGTCGTCGAAGGTTTGACCAAGTCTGACAAAGTACTACTGAATAGCAAAATGAAAACTTTTTTCACACAAGGGTGGGCGTCCCATCAGAGGAACCGCCTATCGCCTATAGCTGAGCTTCATCTTCATGGCGAACGTCATGCGAGGGACCTTTCACGATCACTGCACCTCGGAGGTCAATATGTGACATGGGCAGACAACACAGACCTGATGGCAGGAAACAACAGCGACAATACCAACAGACTGACAGTGCAAATATATATGTAATGAGGGTTAGTACTGAGGAAAACAAAGTCTGGTGAACACTAGCGGCAACAGCAACACAGCTATACCTGAAAGGAATACATCTTGAAGAGATGAACCATCTCATGGCTTGGACGACAGCTCCACAGCAGATATTTTCATCCTGATTACAATCTTCTCCAGCTGTGATGATTTTATTGTCAATATTTGCTCTATCACATTATTTGTCATTGCAGGTCATAAGAGTTGACAACGGGGTACCAAAATATAATATATAATTTCTGTTTGAGCAACTACGGAATGTAACTGTCTTCTATTTAGTGTGTGTGTGTATACGATTGATGCAAACTACATAAGTTTTGTTTTGATACTCAATGGTTGTTAAAATGTTTTCTGTTTTGAGATGTAATGATTCTCCATATTTATGGTGTTGAGATTTAGGATAATGGTGTATAATAATGATAAATGCAAAATTTGTAAAGCGGATACTCACACTCCTAAGGAGCATGCTCTTAGCAAGAACAAGAACGAAACATGGACAGAGTACGAGGGACAGGAAAACAAACAAATAACATATGAACTATAAAAGAACAGTACTATACGAAGAATAAACTCAAATACAGAAAACACAAAGAGGAACTAAAGGACAAGAACAAGAGCTGAGAATAACACGATATTGCAAAAGGAAGGGTATGACAAAGGACTAGAATTCTGGGAAAGGTTGTTAGGAGAAATGTTTACAGAAGAGGTGTCTAGCTGGAAAGTAAGGGAAAAGCAATTCAGAGAAATATGTATGAGGAGGCTGTGTGTGTGTGTGAGAGAGAGATAGAGCAGTTATATCACAAATGCAGTGTTCTGAAGGGCATGTATATGCAGAGCTTCTTAATACATTTGTGGATAGAAGTTATAAAAGAATGGTCTTGACATTGTTTATTAATGGATTGTCTGCATAACAGTTTTAAGACGTGTAGTTATTTTGAAAGATGCTCACACCCTTGCTGGAGCTGTGCTTTTAAATAAATAAAAATCAACCTCAGATGCATACTGAAATGGTTACTTTCCTAATCAGAAATCTTATATGTTCTGAGGCAAGATAATAATATTTGTTGCTGTATGTCTTACATATCTGTACTATCTTAAGTTATTTTTATTTGTTTATTCCACACTCTAGTTTAGAATGTCGATAATAATAATAATGATAATACTTGTTCACGCTCCCCTTGAAAATGACTCATCTTTACTCAATAAAAAGTTTGAATTCGAGTTCGAGTTTTCTCTCCCTTGTTTAGTTTTTATCTCTCACACACACTAACATCCTCTTTCTCCCTGATGCTTACAGGAAACTTTCTCGATCTAGTTTGATTTGTGTAAAAGATTAATGGTGTAGTTTCTTCTGTGTAGTATTATTTATCTGAAGTGACTCTGAGGTGTCATCTTAAAACTCAGGAAACAAACAGGAAGAGTGTGTTCCGGCAATCACTTTTACCAAATATAGCTTTCCAAAAATCTAAAGAAATATTCTTGCCAAATTTGGTAGTGTTCGGGAAAACAACTCGGGATTTGATCAGGCCTTAAAATAACACACAAGCTTCAATACCTCTTGTTCACCGAGCCTCTTAGCGCCGCCACACCTACAGACTATCATCATAGAACATCTCTGGCAAACTTCCGATTTGCAGTCTGTACCGACAGCAGCAACGCCCATGATTTTAGAAAAAATGGGAAGTGAGAGTGTAAAAGCTCCATGTTGCGGGATTTAAGTTTTTACAATAGTTAATTGTTTCATTAGTCCAATCATTGTATATCTGCATCTACAAAATTAATAAATACACAAAACTTTTACTGTTTACTTTTTTCTAATATTATTAGATATTATCTCTAACACCCACGACATAATGATGGTGTAGCTAAAGTGTTATCAATTCCCTTGATGTCCCTTTTGCTTGCAAATTTCTTTTACGCTCTTAAAAGAGCTTATTATACACTGTTAAAAGCAAAAGCGGCTCATCGAGCGAAAGCGGATGCTCTTATAGAAAAAATGATTAATCTCTTAAGTATCCGTTAAAATGAATTCGGTTTTACCCCTTCACATGGTAATATCAACGCCAGCATCTGTGTCCTATTCCGGTCTGGCATGTTGATCCTCTTTCTGGAATTTACAAACTGCAGCATGATCGTCAGAAGGTCTGACCAGTTACACATTGTATATTCCAACTCACATACCACTTACTAACTACTAGCTAAAAAAGCATCAAAAATGAACGTCAAAACAACTCATCATCATCATCATCGTCGTCGTCGTCGTTGTCATCGTTGTCGTCGTCGTCATGTAATTTGTGTAGCGCATAATCACATTCATGAAGGAACAGGGTCTCAGCGATTAAGAGAAGTAGGAGACATGGACAGAATACTAAAGATGAAAGGGCAAACAACTATGTATACAAGGAATAAAAGACAAACATAAAAGATTCAAAATGAGGTGTCATGGAACAAACAGTAAGGATGGAGAGAGTGTCATAAGTCTATTAAGGAAGACGAGAAGGCGAGCAGATCCACTGCTTCGCATCCCAGTAACAAAACTCCGGTGACCACATGTGGGTCTTCTGGTGACAGGGTTAGGGAGCGGCCATCAAACGAAGAGGGGAGGAGTCAGACTGGGATGTAGGAGAAGAGAGGGACAGAGCTCAGGAAGCCAAAGAAACAAAAACAAAGAGGAGCATTGTGCTGAATTCTGTACCTTCTGGAGTTTATTAAGAAGGTATGTGGCAAGCAATGAGTTACAATAATCAAGCAAAGAGAACAAACGCACAGACTTTTCTAATTTCAAATTTATTATTGACAATACATCCGTCACTGTATCTGATACTTCAACTCAATCCGTTCTGGCCATTCGTCTCACTAGACTTTAGGTAACAGATGACAGAGGATTAATTAATGACAGGCAGGAAAAGATTAAATTATCCAAAGTCTTGTAGCTGACAGCGAGCAGCGAGTTAAATGTAGATATTCTCAGTCATGATGCACCTAGACACCGGACCACAGGTCTCTTTATCCTCAGCATGTGATGAGAGTAGGTATGATGGCGTCAGTCATTCTTCAAGTCCCTCAGGCACAACAGACAGATTCCTATTCTGCAGGTAAAGCAGGCAGAAAATATTCCTGAAATTCCTAAATGGTCTTCATAATCAGTGTTTTGATGAAATTCAATAGTATGTGATAGAAATAACAAAAAATCTCCCAACCTCTAAAACTCGATGAAAATGTTCCTAATATCTATAAACAAATATATGAATGTTCATGATATATTTTAAGTGTTTATGTGAAGTGTTGAGATGGTGACTAAATAAAACGTTTTTTACCTTGCTTAGTTGATAAGTGGGATGTTTATCTACAAGACTGGAAATAAATAATGTTGTCTTTCACGACAACTTACATCCACAGCGTGTGAAGTAAGGACATTAAGTTGTACCTTCTTGCCTTTAGTGTGCTCCTGAAAGAAACTTAGGAAAACTAAAAAAAATGTTCTGATGGCCATTCTAATTTGAGAAGGCGCATTTTTTTAGCAGAACAAAATAAAAGTTTTAAAAATCGGAAGAACATGGATTACCCCGATTGTCCACCATAATCGACAGTACCCAGTGAGTGGCTTGAATACTTAATTATCCACTTCTACCTGATCAATCCGTACCCACTAACTGCAAACGATGACAGACGCTCCTTCGCCTTTGCTGAAACAATTGTGATTATAATTTTAATTATGAAAAAAAGAAAATTCACACTTTTTTAAATTACTAGACAGGAATGCAGGTTTTAAAAATATTAATCACAGACATTCGTTCACAAAGATTATATTGTGAGAAAATACTTACGGACTTACGAAGTTTGTTCTGAAAGCGAAATTTGGATAAATTAAACGCCGACAGTAAAGTTAGGCCCGTCACCGTTTGTTTCGCAAGGGAGATAAGGCGCGCTCAAAGCGGAAGACGGTTTTTGCAAGAGTGATCCCATAATATAAAGCGAGGTGCGGAGGAATCTGTCTCACTGCATCATTGAATCATCAAGTGTAAATGTAGACAAGATGAAAGATACCTTTGCATAAACCTCTCACTGTGGCATTGGCAGCTGCAACCTTTGCCTTCATTGCTGTTGTCAGCAAACAGTTGTCAGCTTCTTGTTCCATACATTCCATAGTGTGTATTAGAACCCTGTTGATTAGAAATATTGATGACATGAAATTTGCATAAATCGTACGAAATTAATGCATTAAAAGTTGGTAAACGATACACTAGACAAGGTTAGTACACTTTGCATAAAAACTCGTAGCTGCATGAAAATAAGATTTTATACTAACATTATCTGAAATGGTAATTACGTAATTGTTCGAATATTTAGCTTTTTATTTGTTTAGTTAGTTGTTATTTGATAGTGCATTCCCAGAGGTGCAGTTAATAATCCCCATCGTCATGTAATGACGAATCCTTTATGATTTTCATTAGCATCTGAATTGATAAACCTTTGAGTACAAAAAAGCCAAATCTCCGATGTCATGCTACATTGATGTTGCTTGTCATGTGACTATAGACTTCAAGATGTAAGCATCTTTAGTATTTAATGTTACAAAACTTACCTTTAGTATATCCATGTCATTTTTGTTTTATGCTCAGCTCTTGGACTTTTACAAATAGAATCGTTAGTTTAGTTAATCCAATCACTTTCAAATATTCTGCATTAGGTTGTGTATTCAAAATTACTTGCCATTCAACCAGAAACGATCCATCGCCAGTTTTTTTACAGTATTGCCTCTTACAACATTTAGAAGAAATGTCTAATTTATTTTATTCAGTCTAGAAGGAAACGCTGTTTGAGGAAAGAGAGAAGGTTACATGGAGGACAGATTGATAAACACAGAAATAGAGAAGATGAGAGAATAGGAATAGTACATGACAGGAAGTAGATAACAATCTAGTATATCGTCCTAAATTGACTCACCTGCACCATGTTCTTGGATCAAGTATGGCCTCTCCGACATCTGCAGCGTGAATCAAAACAACGCCCATCGACTTGAGGTCATCAAGGCTGACCTCCGATACCAGTTGAGCTTTGTAAACACAAGTCCTGAGACTTGCACAGGAAGAAGTGTTTGTTGTGTTTGGCTGAAAGACTTAAAATAACAGCCATAGGATGGTCACATCAAATAAATGTAATGGAACCATTTGAGTTAAAGAGAAGTGGTTCAGATCTTTATAAAGAAATGATTGATTTATTTGTTATTGATGAGCCTATAAATAACTTGACAATTAATAAATTAAGATAAAAATACATTTTGCAATTTCCTGGAAGGTAAAGGGAGTCAGAATCAAGAATAAAATCCTGTAAATGTCTTGTTGACCTTTAACTTTAAAGACTATGTGACATTTTCGAATAAAATTTAGTTTGTGACAGAGATAGGTTTCAAAGTGAGGCTTAGATACAGTGTGACTTTCACAACGAGGCTGTTTACTTGAGCATACTGCTTCGTAGCTTTTTTCAACCCGCTGCCACTGAAGACTGAGGCTGGAACTGCATGAACTGGTGTTTTTTACGAGACACTGGAACTGAGTCGCAAGACTCCTAGGAAAAAAATATTTTATGAAATAACATGTAATCTGATACTTTTACAATAAACTAGAAACTCCGAATGATGAGCAGAACACTTGATTTTCTATATATTTTAATGAAAAACATAATCATCTTCAAAAATCACACTAGCTTGAGTAGCAATAGTTAACGATTTCAGATAGTTGTTTTCTGTTTAGTAAACCAATATATATTGCATCTTACCTGCAAGTCTGGCTTTTAAATATCTCAACAGCTGAATGTAGTCTGCCGAACAGGAAGTCGACTTGATCTTCAGCATACATCCAACAAGTGAAAGCACTAGGACACTCTAATTTAAAAAAAAGTTTTCAAAATGCATGTTGGTATTATGGCATTGGATTGAATTGACGTTCAAGAATGAAACAAAATGAAAAAAGATATAAAGATGCAAATAAAACTAAAGATAAACTATTATTATAACCACTACAACAAATACAAATACTAACACAACACTACCTACAAAGCACAGGAACTAAACATTAAATATTATTACTACAACAGAAGCAGCAACAACCACAGATATTAAAACAATCTATTACTTCTACAACAACAATGAAAAGCACAACCATAAGAACTGCAAGATTATTGCTAAGACGTCAGCTGTCAGGTAACAAAAACACAACAGGAACAACAAACAACAAACAGTGTGGATGTCTTTGTGGTCTGACCTGTTTTGCACGCTCCTTCTGACATTTTAAATGTGATTGACAGCGACTGCCACACTTGTGTACTTTTATCGCAGTCTTTTATCTTCCCTGCACAGTTCTTGTAAATGTCTATACTCTTGCTGGTGACAGAAAAAAAGACAGTTTAGCAAATGTCAAAGACGAAGTGATAACGCGTCACGAAACTTACAGCAACAACAGAAAAAAACACAAACAGTTTAACAGTTGGAACATGTTCTTATCAAATAGTTAGGCTAAAAAGATCAAGAACAAAGACACGGTTATGTCGTTAAATATGTGGCCAATGGGAGTAATACGACTCTCTGGACAACCATGACGTCAAGGATTTGACTTCTTTCCATTGTACGAGGGGCTTATATATATATCTGTCTCGCAAGACGAGGGTGGAAGAAGGTTCCTTATTGGATTTGATGCATTGCACAGACCTCAGCCCAATTAGTGAGAAGAAAAAAATTAAAAAATTTTGCACTGCAGTAGATCGTTAAATAGTTCATAAGATAATGGAGATAATGCCGCAATGAAGCGTGTTTCGGCAGCTCTACCTTACACACTCTCACCCTATGTAGAGTAATGTCTTTAGTGGAACCTTCATTAAGTAAGCATAAATAAAACTGACTAGTGTGTATTTCTAAGTGAAGAAGAGCTCTCACCACATGCTGGCGGAGTGTAAGATGTCAGCAGTGCACGCGCACTTCACGAGCTCGATGGCGCACATGGTGTCTGCACAAAAACATTGAGGTCAACCCTGTTTGAGAAATTCTTAAAACTAGAACCACTATGTTATCGCTAAATTCTCAGTCATGCGTTTTCTCTTTATCTCTCTTCCTCTTTTTTTTTTAAATATGTGTTTATGTCCTTGTATTTGTCTTACCTCCCTTGTGTCATAGTCAACATCACCACTAAAGCAGTCCTACATAGCAAAGGCACACACTCACTGTCCTTCTTTACATAACATGCATAACACTCCAAATGCAAAAAATATCTACTTTCATCGCATTTATTATTGCAAAATCTGTTGGTTGCTTTTAAAATAAATGTTAATAAACTAATGATCTGTAATGTAAGCAGTTGGATTGCTTATCAAGTCCCCCAAATCGTTGATGACTTGACTTTTAATTTTGTCGACATTTAGTTTAAAAGCCATGAGCTGCTGAAGTAAGCAACTCGAGGGAAGATGAAAAAAGATTAAAAAAATGAAAAACAAGATGTTGGAGGATGAGTTTAAGTGTTAGTGTTGTGAAATAAAATGTGCTTACATTTTTAAAAACGATCTGAATTCTACAAACAAGGCACTTTCCCTTCTAGTTGAAAAAGGATAGTAAATAAAGATAATTAGGGATCTAACACCATATAATCGAAAAGCATTATTAACAAATACTTATGTAGATCTTGTGGCATATCTTATAAATGTATCTTATTTGCTCTTTCTTACACTCGGTTCTTGAATACACGTACAATTACTTATGACATTACCTTTTGAACAAGGGTCACTGTAAGACTGTCGAAGATTACTTATTTGACTGCTGATCACAGGATCGTCTTCACAGTAATTTGGCAACAAAGTATTGTTAACACAAGACTGCAGTTTCTCAAAAGAACTGTTGGCAAAAACGACAATAAATTTATATCATGTTATTCTTTATATTTTAATCTTGTTATAAAGAGTACAAGCATTAGTGTTTTAAATGTATATATAAATTTATATGAAACAAAGGAAATGGACGAAAGAGACAAAGAAGTGTGTGAGTGTAAAAGACAGTTAAAAGACGATAGATGCAATACATCAATCCTCTCTGATGATAGAGACAATACAACTATAAACGAGTAATCGGACAAAGAATCAGTCAAAGAAAGAGAAGGAGAAAACTCTGAGCCTAAAGATACGAAAGCTCACGAGCAGGTAGTTTCCACAGACTGGATGACGTGGCACTGGACTAACTGGATTGACTGGCGGGTTTGGACACCAAACTGTGCATCTGATTTGAGAGATGAATTGCAGGCGTGAAGAAGCAAAGTACAGTTTTGTCTGGCATCAGTATCTGAAAATCAAACAACCATTTGTGATAATAGTTATTTATCATAATATTAACTAATACACGCATCTGAGATCTTTTCTTCTTGTTCCACAGGCTTTAGAATGTTCAACTAAAACATTAAAACTTGAAATGTTTGGGAAAGAATTATGCTAACCTTAGTATTTTCTATTATACTCCCTATTTTTTTACGCTAGATTGTTTGAGAAAGGAATTTTACAAATTAGTGTTGAATTTCACAGAGAACCTGCTTTTCTTTAATATCCTGAAGTACTTTCAAGTATAACATGACCCTTTCATAATAAGAACATATTGCAGAGGAATGTGATATAGGATTTTACAAACGTCTAGCATAAAACTGAACTACTCACAAAAACAGAAACCTGTCTAAAGCCTTTGGAAACTTTTCTAAATACTGCAAAACTATGTTTACATGTCACTCATATAACAATATTGAAAAACAATAAAACAGACACAACATTTGACAATTCCAATATTCTTTATACGGTTAATAATAAACCATTGCAATATCATATCAATTAGTGTCATAAAATAAGATGTAGGCATTCCATTTTTCAGTAGGTATATAGGAATTCACGCACGTGAACATGTTAATTATATGTGAAGCATGAACTCTGCAAAAGTATGGCAAGTTGAAAGGCAAGCGACATTATCTTCTTGGAATGAAATCACATGTAAACAGCCAATAAAAAGTCAAAAGTAGAGATTTAAGACCCCAGAACAGACATTCAATTCAATTCAATTCAATTCAATTCAATTCAATTCAATTCAATTCAATTCAATTCAATACAACTTTATTCATCCACAAGGGCAATTAGAGGTATGATGACACGCCAGCACACTAGAGGGAAGAATGATGTGAGAGATGAAAGGGAATAGATTCTGGCGACATACACACACACATGTGCACACACACACACACTCATACAGTAACACAGCAACAGGAGGTTCAGTGGGCACCCCGCACAAGGTCACCTCAGACGGACACATCATCACAGCTAGTGGAATTTAAAGAAGCTGAATAGATTGTGAGTACTTCTGTCAATGTTTTTTTAAATAAAGCGGAACACAATCACGAAAGCAATCACATGATGGTGGGATAACTACAAAGAGACATGCGGAAGGCAAGTAGAGAGGTAGACAAGAAGACAAAACTGAACGACAGACAAACTACAGACACAAACAGAGATATAAATCACACGTACGTTACTTCACAGACAATTCACAGCTACCTTCACATAGTCCATCTAGTGTAGCCTTTAAAGTCACTGCTTGCTCTTTTTCTGTTGCATTGAGGGAGCATTTATCAGCCTCCAGTATCACGCATCCTGCTGCATGTGTCAAATATCTGTTGATTGACAAATTTATAACTCATTTAGGAATTTGTTTCAGGAAATGGATGTACTGTCTACATATTTTCTGTCTTCAAACTTTCAAATTTTTGTAAAATTGATTAAAAGTAGATATTAGTTAAACGATTTTCTCACGCTTAGTCAGCATCTTAGTTTCCCCCCGCAAAGTGTACACAAAGTATGCTGCCATAGTAATGCCTGTGGTAGACATCTTGAGTCACCTTTCTTAATTTTCTGTTGTCTATTTCATTTATTACTTGGTAATCCTCCTCCTCCTCCTCCTCCTCCTCATCATCATCATCAAGCATACTTTATAATAAATTGCATTCACGTGAAATCAAATAAAACTAGGGATCGAAGCTTTATAAACTTTGCTGGTTCGGTCAGAACAAGTAAATATCATGGTAACATTATTATTAAGTCAAGCGGCTGTCAAAAACAAAGCAAAGAAGTGCTAGTAGCATACACGCAGACAAATGCACAGACAAATTCATACTAACGAACACCACCAGCCAGGATTGACGAAAGCGTCCATAACCGCCGCAGGGTTTGCCAGGATAACTGATTCATCATTTATGTCTTCAGCTATGATGTTCTTCGTCACGACTGCATCATAGGAACATCTCTGTAGGCTCGAACAGTTTGAGAAATCGTCCCACATCTTGACTGGAGCTTAAAAATAACATAGAATGACAATTGTGATTACTGACTACACTGGGTCTATTACACTTTACCACATGAAAAATTAGTGTATGGGTACCTCTATTTCCATGATTCTCTTTTTGTTTCATTAAAAAATAACTTAGCGAATACCCCATTTCTGTTTACGATATCTAAGTTAATAAATTCTAAATTTTGACATGTATGCAAACAAGCCTAAACTGTAATGAATTACATATTCACATCGCTATTCATGCATTACCATTGTCTGCATCCCTAATGAAAATCACGTGCTTTGATGATGTGAAGGTTTCGACATTTTTCTGAGGTATTTAACACAACTGAGGCGAGGCCATAGCCGGCGTCTTCAAATCGATGCCCGTAGACTTTCCCACGGCCATCGCATAGGATGGATGCTATGGTGTCATAGTACAATTTGTAACCCTGTGCTGTAAATGAACGAATACATAAGGGAGAGAACGCGTGAACCTTTAGGACTTGTTCCTCCAACGATTACTTCCCTTTAAAGGGTGAAAAAGTCAACCAATCGGGTGTTACCGCGTGTAAATTCCACTCTTATGTTTTGTTTACTTAAGCGCCATATTGACATTTGTTGGGGGTCACTCCTTTTGACGTGGATTTGTACTCAAATAACGGAAAATGAGAAGAAAACAGTAAGTAATATTTAAATTCTATTGTACATAGAATTTTATTTTTATTTTATTTTTATTTATTAGAATAAAATATTATCTTGTTTTAGTACTTTAGGCATGTATATATTATGTAAATTTTTTTTTCTTAATTTCTGACTTGTATGACCTTCCACCCGGTTGTGAAATTTCTGCCCCATACAATTATTATCTTTGATATTTACATACCTACAACTTGGGAAGACAAGCAGATTATTTTTTGTGAGTTTAGGAATTAGTGTGTTTATAAGGACAGCATGAATATTCAAAATACAGATATTACTCTGTTATAAAATTAGAATGATGATGATGACAAATTCATGTCTTACATTATTTTTGTAACATAAATGATCAGTTAAGACAAACTGTACTAAGAACATTGTTTTTTCGTTTTACTGGCTGACAAAGAAACTTGATTTTGCTCAATCCTCGCACACAGGGTATTAAAAGTAAAATGTTTCCTTTGTAATTATCAGTTTATACACATGTTATGTTATGTTTAACTAAAGTATCGAGACAGCGCTCAGGCAGAATCCTTTTTTACCTGAACACAACGTTTGAAGACTTCTGTCAACCTGCTGCCACTTATTAGAAAGACTGGAACTGCATGCTTTGGTGTTCTCTGACAGACACTGGAAAAATGTTGTATCCCTAGAGAAAATATCAACGTGTTCATTATTACCATATGCTCAGAAAGGAAGTTAAAATAATGCCTATTAAAACTTAAAATTAATGTATTTTTGTACACTGGCCTTAGTCAATATAATAGTACAAACAGATATTGGGTTCCCCGATGTTTCTTCATGCTTTTACCAAAAGAAGACAAAAATCGAGTTCTAAGCATGCACAACATAAGAAATAGCCAAAATTACAAATCCAATTTTAGAAATCTTTCATGGACAATAATTATAGATGATTATTTACATAATGTAGAACGGTTTAAGATATAATATGGGTAAATTAGAAATGACATCCGATCTCTTTCAATTGTAAATTAGAGTTAAACGTACAGTAAGAAAAATTCAAACCCAAATTATCCGTAAGATATGTAAAACAAAAAAGTTCATTAATGAGCTTTGACAGTTAACTAAATATTGAACATGACAGTTAAGCCAAAATTAACCCGAGATTTGACAAAATAAATTCTCATTTGTACCATTTGACTTACATGAAAGAAATTCAAAGCAATCAGATTTTAAAGGGTTTAAACAGGTTTCTGTAAACAATCACAAACACATTTTTTATAATATAATTTTTTCTAAAACAAGCGAAGATAAAAAGAAATAGTAATATTATGAGGATTATTGTATCAGTTAGCAAGTTTGATATTTAATAGAATTACATAAAGTTAAAACTTTGAAGAGAAGGTGCAAGATTTGTACCTGCAGATTTTTTCATAATTAGCTGAAAAGTCGGAAATATCAGACGAAGAACTAAGGAGTTCGGCGTAATCAGTAAAACATTGGAACGTGCCGGGACATTCTGAAAAGCAGCAAATGGCATATTTCAAAAACTTTGAAGACAATACAACAAACCTTGACATTAAGTTGTTAAAGCCCTATTTTATTTCATTGTCTGTGAAGTGTCTGTTTTCTAACTCTTGTTTCGTTCTATTCACTAACACGATATGTCAGATTGTTATGTAAAGCTCCCTCGGACACTGAAACAATTATTTGCGATACTCTAATCTTAAACTCCGTGATATAACTTGTTATTTATCTTTTTCTCGTACTAGGATACAGAGATCCTTCCACTTTTCATATCGGGACTTTTCAGAATCCGCGGGAGAAATGTTGTCAGGTAGAGTTACTTGGCGTGTTGTGAGACAAGCATCGTGTCTAGTACTATAGTCAGTACAGTGAGTTCACTGATGTCAACAAAACAATCATCGGGTTTGTGCAACGCCGATCCAACTAGTGGGTACATTGAAAGACTTGAAAATGAACTAGTGAAGTTCATACCATTTCCAAGACGGAAAAATGTCTCCGATAAAACATTGCAATCGACCACATGGGCAGTTTGGCATGGAGCGTCTGGTTAACAACTACACCTTTCACGTTTGCACTAAACTAAGTCGAATAATTTAACACCAGTGTGTAAAAAAAGTGTCGTGACAGAAAAAAGCCCCCCCCAAAAAAAAAAAAAAAAAAAAAAAAAACCAACAAAAAACAACAACAAAACAAAACAAAAATCAAATCCAGCAGAAAAAATGACACCTCTATAGTAGACTTAGTTCCTGTCGCTTTGGAATGACGAACGGTCAGCATACACAAAAGTTCTCTGAGCAACAGAGGTTAAAATAAAAGATGTCATAGTCAAATGAACTGTGTCCATCGTGAAGTATCCACGGCAAACGGGAATAGAAACCCACACGAATCGAAGGGGCATTACAAACCAAACGTACGTAGGCAGAAAAATCACATGTCAACAAGGTCCAACACAAAGACGCCAGATAAGACATAGGAGAGAACGCATCCGCCCCAAGTAAGGCGAAAGGACATCCCTCTATTATAAATTTAAATAAACACTTTATTTAAATAACGTGTAAAAAATAATAGTTTATTGTATACAAACCAAATGACTTAAAATTTACAAAATTAAAGTATAAATGTACCTAATTTGCACACTGTTGTAAACAAGTAAATGAATCCAATGGCCTCTTGCATTTCTGTGGAATGACCACATTGCTTGATAAGGTTGAAGCAGTCTCGAAGACTGTCTATGTTCTTGCTATTGACAGAAGAAATAGAGGAACGTGGTTGACACAAAAAGCGAGTTATCCAGCGTATGAAGGATATGAAACAAACCAGAATTTGAAGGTAAAACTTTAAAATCGGAAACTGAATTTACTTTGATGGACAAGATATGTATCTGTAAAAATCTGGTGAATAGTCGGTAAATATTACTTTCAGGTGATTAAAAACAATAACAATAAACCACACATACATAGTGCTAGGAAAGCAATGAACAGATTGGTAACATGTCTGAAGAATTCCTTACCATGTCTTGGTGATGGACTGTGAAGTAAGAGGTTTTACCCTTTCCGTATCAGTGATGCAAAAGCATTGCTTGATCTTAGTGTCACAACGTCCTCCTGAAAATTGAGTTTAAGCTGTCTGAGAAAGAATAAAAAAGTAACAGAAAAACTGATGGCTGTAAATGGCTGTTTTATGTGTTGTGTTGTCCCTTGCACTCGTCAGCATCACAACAATGACACTCCTTTCATCCATTACTTTGTCTGTAGGTCCATATACGCTCACTTCCAGCCATGATAAGAGGACGATGACGAAACGTATATAAAATAATAACAAGAAGTTTGGTGGGCCTACAGATGACAACTAGATTTTAGGTTGTAAACGATATGTAAGCATAGTTACATATATCTATTCCATTAAAACAAATATAGAACAGAAGGAACCTAAAAATCTTCAATCGGATGTATTTTTAAAAAGTAAGTTTTTAATTTTAATTAGTTCTCCTATGCTTTCTATGACAACAATTACCTTGCCAACACTTCATGTTATCCTCTTCAATACGTTTTAATTCGCTTCTAATTTCCACATCATTGTAACATGAAAACTCGGTGTTCTTCAAACAGTCCTGAAAGTTCTTGTACAAGCTGTTGACACAATTATTCTATAATCTCCAAAATTGTAAGCTTTAAATCAAAGGACAGCAAAAGGTGACCTTCAACATGAATTAGGCGAGCGGAAGAATAGACAGAATGTAAAAGTATAATTATAAGTATGAAGTATTTGATGGTCCCCATCCTCGCAGGCTTTAGTCTTTTGTTCTTTATTCAATAACTGCGCAATGTGCATCCCCCATAACCACAACAGTGAGGGGTGAAGAGTGAGAGGCAGAGGTCTAGAAACAGAACAAAATAGAAGAAGAAAGTGGTGTAGACAATGGTACAGAGTGTGGATAAATGTCCCATAGACTTTTAGCCGTAAAGACCATTGGTTCACCATGTCTCTTCATTTGTATTTTCGCTTGTATTTTCCATTTCCTGAAAAATCGGCCATTCGCTGCTCGATGGAAGATTTTTGGTGGCTATCTAGGAAACATTAAGACATTAAAAAGACAGAAATAAAACAAAAAATGTCGGACGGAAAGCAATAAAAGGAACTAGACAGAAGGGAGAAAAGAAAAATGGTACCAACCAGAAACTAAAACAATTACTCACTTGCATTCGTTTTCTTCATGGTTGATGATTTCGCATTCGGTTCTATTATCTGATGACGACCCAGCTATCAACGAATCTGAGACTGGCCTTAAAGTAGTCTTGCAAGTATTTAAAATAGCTGTGCAGTTTGTTCCTGAAACTGGCAATAGGAGTTGAGCTTTTTGCTTTGTATTACAACTTACAAATTCGAAACAAATCTGGTTGTAACAAAATTCTCCATCCGTGTATGTCCAGTGTATTTTCATTATGTAAAGTTTCATGTGACAAAGCAGAATCACGAACACTTTGCCAATAAATCGACATCTTGTCAAAACCATAGAGGTTGTTTTTTTAAAGCATTGATAATAAAGAGTTAAATACTATAACATGTTACAGTTTGTGTAAAATTAAAAAGCATACCACTTTTTAGGAAGACAAGCAAAAGTCCCGCTAGCACAAAGCTGTTCTTCGCCATCCTGACCACGAAGAGAAGATAACTCGACAGCCGTATGTTTCTTCAGTGAGAGCTTTTAGATTAATTTCCAGCAGCCTACAAAACTAAATAAACAAAAAGTCGTCCTTAATTCCCAAATAGGGACGACTGAAGAAGTAGGTTAAACAAACACTTGCCAAGCATGAACATATGTCCGGTTATTAAGAGTCTGTACGTATTTCATGTGCAGACAACTCACTTTTACCAAATATGGATTCACCGGAAACAGTACAATGCTCTTAAACTAAGCAGACTGGAGGTTGGAGGGGAAGAGGTGGTATTTTGTAAACTACATCCTTGTACAGAGTTCAGCGAAGTAACTTGAACAATGAAATCCTCTCTAGACATCAAAGTTCGTTTAGCAGAAATATGCGCCTAATTATATCTATAATGTAGCATTGTCGCAAACTTAACAATGGTATGCAAACATCTCGTTTCTTTCTTGTGTGTGTGTTTGTGTGTTTGTTTGTATGTTTGTTTGTTTGTTTGTTTGTTTGTTTGTTTGTTTGTTTTGCATCCTTAATACGCTGCACACGAAAAAAAAAATCCGAGAGTCAATCACACAATAAACTTAACTGTATAATTGTAATTATACAGTACACTTTTCAAATAATTTATGTTTTTTCGTTTTAGATGAAGAGAGCAGGTTTTATATTATTGCGTCACTGCTGACAACGGTCTGATCATTGATTAATAAAATCACAAATTTTATTGGCTGGTACTATAAAGCTCTGTATGGCCTGGGTAGACAATAACTTGCCTTAGTATAGTGGCTTTACTGGTTGGCGGCTCTCTGACAAAACAGATTTTCAGATATTACACTATAGATGACTCACAGCAAGTTAAAGCTAAATGACGATGAAAAGAAGCTTTTGCGTTTTCAAAGAGGAGAGCCAGAGTTTACACTGTAGTGCTTGTCTCCGTTCCCTTGGTAACTTCAGCGTGTAACCTAGGTTGCAAAATGTTTTCTGTCTCTTAAGCATGTTTCTAACATCTGTTGTCCTGCGTGCTGCAAACTCCGGAAGTTCAGCTCCATTCGCCGCACTCTGTCCATCTCAAACACCAAAACTTTCATCTGCTCATTTGTTCTGTGTAAACTAGACTATTGCAACTTTTTGTTTTTACTAGCTGTCCACAATACCTCATTCCTAAGATTGAGAAAGTCACACTAATTTCTTACTCTCATCACTGGCTACCAGTTAGAGCCAGAGTATACTATAACTTGTCGTTTTTTCGATGCAAATATTAGGAAACAAAGCAGCAATAATCTCCATTTAAAGTCTATCGCGCCTGCGATACAATACTCAGAGCATTACTGAGTGCAACTACAGGGAAGTTTAATGTGTTTTAAATTTTGTCACTTTATTGTTTTAGTTGCTTTTGCAAAATAGATTGCAGCGATGAACCAGACACTTTCAGGTTCTGATACAATCTGCAAAATGTTATTTCATTCTAGTTATTGTGAATGAATAATTACAAGAAACTTTTTTCCGGTTTTTGTTCTTATAGTCACCCTTATATTCACCGTTTTTATTAAAGTTGATAAAACGTAGCTATTGTCTGTAGTATGATGTAGTAGTTACTGTTTTAGTTATTGTGGTATTAACTGTATGTGTTGTTGTAGTAGCATACGCCCTTGTGATCTTCCCTGACATTTAAGATTAATTTACATATCTTTAATTATCTACAATCTTCAGACGTTGTCTCGATAGGTGATTCAGTCCACCACTAAATACTATTGTAACCTTTTGTAACACCATTGGCTGTTACGAAAATATTTGTAACCAAAGTGCCCTGGTGCTTTTGCTTGTTGGATGGATGCTCAAGATCAGGTAGACTACCTGTTTGCCAGACTGTACTCTTCTGTACAGACGTTGACAAGCCACACTTGCGGGTAACTAGCACTTACTTTAGGAATTTTTCTAAAAACAAAACACCTGTGGTTAATCCTTAGTTAAATCATTTTTATGCTGGTTAATCCTTTTTTCAGTAAAATTAACTAAAATAATTTAATGCTCTTTGCGTCATTAAGAGTTTGTGCTTAATTATACTCATTAAAATGGCCTGTTGCACATGCTAATTCATGAAAGTATTTGTTCTAGAATTCTAAGGCCACGGTTCCAGTGCCTGTCTAGAAACACCAGTTCATGTAGTGACAGCCTCAGCAGCAAGTGGCAGCGAGTTGAAAAAAGCTTTGAGGCGGTTTGTACAGGTAAACAAACACACAGCATCTTGAGACTCACATTGGCTCTCTTTGAAGCACTAGCTTTGTTATCGCTGTTCACTGGAAAACGGCTTCTATATGTTGAATTTGTAAATTATTTTATACTTTTTACTAAGCGATGAATTAACTGTCTTACCTAGTAGTACAACACTCAAATATGATTTCATTTTGAATAGAACTATATTGACTATCTTTAAATAAAATGATTGCCGTGAAGTCAGGTGAAATGACCAGGTATGACTGTTATTTTGAAGTCTTTGAGCAAAACACGACAAAGACTTGGTCCTGTCCAAGTGTAAGGACGTGTGTTGACGAAGCACAGCTGGTGCCGGGGGTCAGTCTTGGTGACTTGGAGACACTGGTCTCTGTCTCGCTTTCCGCTGCAGACATCGGAGCGGCCATACTTACTCCCAGCACATGGTGCAGGTAAGTAAACAGAACATAATATTGTAAACTGATCTGCTCTTACCGCCATCTATCACCTCCATTCTTTCCCTGTCGGTTCCTCCCTTCCATCTCTTATTTTATTCAAACACTAAATAGTGCACTTTTCAATTTTGCAATGGAACTTTTACTGAGACTTGATCTGGTGCAGAATATTTTTAAATGTCCGGAGATACTAAACTATTCTATTAGGACTCCCCCACATCAACATGTTAAAATATCGATGAGTCTTAATAAAGGTTCTATCTTGATTCTCTTTTTTATTTAAATTGCCTCTAAGAACAATTTATAATGTCAATTATTAAAGTATCACTCCATTTTGTGGAAAATAATATCACATTAAAAAAAAACTAAATCGGAATGTGTGTGAATATATATGTATATAATAAATATCGGAACACCTTTGAGAGGGTGAAAGAATAAAGAATCTTGCAGGCTTGAAAAGTAACCATTCTAACATCTAGTTTAAAATGTCAGATTTTGTTAGCTACAAATGATATTCTCATGCAGTTCGAGTTCAAATCCAAGATATTTTAACTTGGCGTAGTATTTCCCAATCCTTATTTGCATCTAAGGTGTGATTACACCTTAGGTGTGATTCGTGTGATACAAAATAGGAAATGTGTAGTAGGCTTCTGTAATTCAGTTAGAAATTTGTCCTCTGTGGAACATTTGTGCAAAATGTACTCCCTAAATACAGTTTAAAGAGTGTAAGAAAAGCAAAGGACAGTGAGAAGAAAGAGAATATTCAAGAAGTAATGTAGACAATGGGAGAAAGAGTGGGGAATGGTCCAGTGACCATGGAGACGAGGGGTTCAGCAGGGATGAGATGCAATCAAATGAATAAATCAGACAATCGCCGATGAATGAGATTTTTCGCGGCTCACTGGAGTGAGCTTGCCAACCGTTGTCCTATAAATAGAGAGTATAGAGAGAAAGAAAGGAAGTGGGAACATGAAGAAAATGAAAGGAGTAGGACAGGTAATGGCGACGGAAAGACAGAAAGTGGGACAAAAATAAGTGAGGGAAAGAAGTGAAGACAGAAGGCGGACAGAGACAAGTGATTAAAGGATTAAAGATGACTCGTCGAACAAAAGGACTCACTTGCATTCGTTATTATGATCTTCAACGGTTTTGCAGTGGTCTCTATAAGATAATCGCTCATTTGTGACGTTAACAGTTGGGGATGACCTTAGAGACTTCTTGCAAGCATCTAGAATATCTCTGCAGGTCCTTTCTGAAACTGACAATGAAAAACCGTTTGAGTTGTGATAATAGTTTAATGCCTTGTGGAAAGTCCAAACAAATCAGCATCAACATCAGCCTAAGATCTCTCACAACTTCAGGGACTTTGAAAAGGCCTTTGACATAGTGTGGCAAGAGAGACTATGGCAAGTGATGCAAAACTTCAGTATAGAGGAAATCGAGAAAGTTTGCTTTAAGTGCTCAATCCCTAAGTATAAAATGTACGAAAATTCGTGGAATAACATCATCTACCTGTTGGTACGATGAAGAGTAGAAATCCTGTTATCACAAGGCAGCTCCTAGGCATGACAACTATATAAACCTCTTCTCTGAGGACTGAAAGTCTACAAGCTCACCTTACGGACTTTCATCTGGTAGCCTTGGAGAACTGTTATGTTTGTTTTCAGCGGGAAAATTTTCAGGTCTTTGCAGTATTCAGTCCATTGGTTAAGAAAATAATTTTCTTTTCCCTGAGAGAAATGTCTGTATGTCTTCGGTATGTAAAACATTTTTAACATCTTCGTAAGGATGCTCATTATCCAGTCGGCGAAACTTACCCCAACAACCAGCACACACCCACACACACACACGCACGCACGGACGTACACGCGCAGAGACATTGTGTGAGAGAGAGAAGGAGATGGGGAGTGTGGCAAATGGACTTAGTGTCAGTGGTCTTTATTTTAATGCATTCAAGAGTAAAACTAGAAAATGTTTTTTTTTTAATAGGGTGTGATTGCAATAAATGTTAGGTGCCCTTCAGGCCTGTTTGTTACATTATTAAGTCATTTCACTCGTAGTTTTCTTTCAAAAACGTGATTTTCTAATGAATAAATCAATATCCACCTTCACAACATCAGGCTTTGACTCCATCCTTTTCCCTTTTTTCCCATTCATACTACGTCTCTATTCACTAAGACAATGATCGATTAGAATATAATTCTACTATAAAATGTAAATTTAAATACTTGAGCATGAAGTAACAGAACTAAAATAATGGGTATGTGGTTGTTAACAGTGTGTGTGCGTGCATGCTTGTATGACGTGTCTTCAACAACGTATACTGTATGCAGACCACATTTCTTTCCACTAGCATTCAGTTTTAAACTTGTTGGTGGTGAACACTTGACATCATTTTACCATAATGTAGCAACATGTACATCGTACCAGGGACACTTCGTACACACGGTGCGATATCAACGAAACTGTCAGTCAAGTGAACAATTCCGGCAATTAAACACTGAACATCCGGACAGAGAAATTGCTGAGTAGTTACAGGGCGTGGTGACAGTTGACTCACCAGCGGGTCTCCTCCTTCTTCCCCAAACTGTTTACAAGATTGTGTTCTCTGTTGTCATATGGTCTTAGTTACTGGTTCGGCGTAAAATATCAATCCTCCATGTCATAAGTATAGATGTGTTGTGTGTGTGTGTGTGTGTGTGTGTGTGTGTGTGTGTGTGTGTGTTGCTAATGATGACAATGATTAGCTGACTTCAACGACGATAACAATGTACGTGATATCACTGATGACAACCTACCTGACACTTACCACGTCCAAATATACGTAATCACCTGTAAGGTTCATCTTATTTCCTAACGTGTCTCTTGCTCCAAAGCATTTTTGTTTTTGAGACAGGAGGCACAGACAAACGGGGGACAGATACACAGCCAGACAGCCAGCAAGACAGACAGACAGACAGACAGAGAGACAGACAGACAGACAGACAGACAGACAGACAGACAGACAGACAGACAGACAGACAGACAGACAGACAGACAGACAGACAGACAGACAGACAGACAGACAGACAGACAGACGTCAGGAACAGATGTGATCATAATTACTTACAATGCACCTGTCAACACAAATAATCAGTCTCTTTGCCTGTCTTGCGATAAACCCCCTACCGGTGGGGACACTGACTATTTTGTCAGATATTTATTTCAGTTCCTTTCTCTAAAGTCCTTTTCACAAAGTGAGCCGACAGCCACCTGGACACTTTCAGGTTTTGATTCACTTTACTTACACTTACCAGGGGCTTTAGATATTAGCTTCTCTACACTATAATTTGCACCCACAATGTCTCAGTCCTGTACACAGCAAACAACACACGAATTGACCAGAGCAATGTTTTATTTAGCGAGGTACAAAGGGACATAACCTGAAGTACGACGAGAGAGGAATCTAGTAAGAGTGATTCTTCTTAGCATTGGTCAATTACAAAGGTTAACTGACAGATGGCTGCTGACTGGAAATGACAACGGAAAAACTGAAGAGAGACAAAAGAAAGTTAGTATTAGGTAGAATTTCGCCCTACTAATTATATTTTCCTTTTTACTTGGTTCCTTTCACCGGAAGCTCCTTACGGTGTTTCTATTCTTTACTGTACTCTGTTGCCCTAAAAGTTTCATAAGGTCCATTTTTTCGCTGGGCATATTTTGTGAAAAAAAAGTGACATGAGCTGTCGTAATACCACCTCATTCCCCTGCCTTTTTAATTAACCTCAGCAGCACTCGAAAACAAGGGTGAACTTTGGAAAAAAATCAAATAGTAGATGACACGTGCATGCTTTGCAGTCTTTTCTGTCAAAAGAAAAAAAATGGTTAGGAAAATATTCTTATCAGACGTGATACCCTGGACCCATCTGTATCAATACACGAATAAAATAAGATTTGGTGTGAAAGATAGTGGTGTGTATTTTGTACTGTTGTTGTGGTTTTCAACAAGTTTTATTCATACTTTATAGAGAAGTATTCTGGGTTAATACCAGCACGTGTTGAATTATCGAATTCAAATTTATTATTTGACTCCTGAAATGTTGAAGTTTAATTAGTGTGTTTTTAATTTATTCTTTTTGTGAAGGTTTAAATAGTGTCAGTGTACCATTTTTTCATCTTTCTGCCTTTATATCTATCAGAAAACGAAAGAAAGACAGAGAAAAGAAAAAAAGAGAAAGAGGTATACACATAAAAAGAGTGAGAAAGATGTGCAGCAGATGGACTTGAGGTAATTGATTATTTTAAATGCACATAAGAGCAAATTCAACAGAAGTAATCTCCCTTTAAAATACTCACGGCATTCCTTACGTGCGACTACGGGGAAGTTTAGTGGATTTTAATTTTACAGTAGTTCATTCTGATTATTTTTGTTCGCAAATTAGAGTGCATGGACTGCAGTAAACACTTCCAGGTTTGACACAATCTGCTTCCATTTTCCTCCATTTACATCGTCAATCTTCATAAAAAACACAACGACAGATTAGAGTTTATGTCATTCATTCGTCTTTAAACAAATAAAGGAACATAACCAGGAGCACATGAGGAAGGGAGATAACGTAGGATGACGTGTGCAAAAAATAACAGTGAGTCACATCATGAATCTGTGTCCCCTGGATGGCTCGCAAACAAAAATGCCACTGTGCAAGTGTCAAAGCAAGACAAGTGGTGAGCGGCTCAGACAAAAGCTTCACCCCATTGAGAGCCAAGACTTGTTTGAAGCGGAAGTCTGTCAACTGCTCGCCAAGACTAGTAGCGGAGAACATCGCAAGAGGCCGAGCGTTGGTCTGGGCACACAGCCATCCTCCTGTACAGGTCCGTGACAGCCACAGGTGAATGGACATGAGGACAAGAACTTAATTGTACTTGCACTGACTCTCACATGTGTACTTTGGGCCGAGCTATTAGAAGTGTTGCAAATGAAATCTGAAAAAAACAATAGAGAGAAGAAAGTTATTGTTAATTATATTTCTATATTTTAATTATATATTTTTAATACTTCGTTCCAATAACACTGGAGTCACACAACCATCTGTGTTGCTTATTGTTAATTTACTAATTCAATCTGTTTGAAACTCACAAATTGGATTTCTAGAAATTTTGAAATGTCAGTGGGTCCAGTTTTCAAGCAGTTTAATATCTAAATGATCGGAAATGAATACTTGTGTTTCTGGAAATGTTAAAGATATACATAAACGCTTAGCAACAAGGATAACATATAAATGTAAGACTTCACCATATCAAACCTGCTTGACATTGCGGGCAACCTTGTCGGCTTGTGATTATGTCCATCCACACACCTCCGACAGCAAAATGCAAAGGACTGAACGAGACGGAAACACGTTTCACTGCTGTTCTTTAAGAAAACAAGACATCAGTGAGCAAATTAAAAACAAACACTGATATTTACTGAACTTTTCTTACGTCTGTGTGCTGAAAACAAAACAATGGTTTTTTTGTAAATAAGTGTAACACTTTCACACTCACTCTAGACTATTAGTGTTAGCAGTATAGATAACGCCTTGCCTCAAAGCAATTGTCAACTAATGGTAGAATTAATACCAGTTTCTTGTGTGGTTCAATTACAAGCATAATAAATATTAAAGTACTTTAACAGCACAAAGGTCTGGTGGGAAGAAAATCAAGGCTTTATTGAACCGGGGTGCACAATCTCGACGGCACATTGTTAAGTAAGAGGCGACAGTGACACCTTGTCTGCAAACTTTTCTGAAATAAAGAAAATGGTTATTTTAATTATGATAAAAGCACACCGCCAACATTAAATAAATATCGAACAAGATTTTTTTTACACAAAATATCAGTCATAACCTTTCGGTAACAAGATGCTATTGTAAGAAACGACTTACGGGTATGCAGAAATCGTTGTTTCAGGTCTCACAGTTGTGAAATAAAAACAAAAATTCACTAAGCGCTGATAATTACTGCCGTTAAGTAGTCGGCAAAGTCGGACCTAACGGCGTTTGTTTTCAAGGGAGACAATGCGTGTTGGGACCTGTAAGCGATGTCGGCAAAAGAGGTTCGATAATAAAAAGTGAGGTGCGCAAGGAGCTGGTCGACGACATCATTGCATCATCTAGCGATGATAATTAGAAGTACCTTTGCATAAGTTTCTCACTGTGGCATTGGCAGCGGCAAGGTTTTCCTTTATTGTTGTCAATAAACAGGCTTCGGCCTCTTGTACCATACACTCGGTGGCATTGATTAGAATCCTGTTGATGGAAATTTTTATGATTTCGAAATTTTAAAAAAATTCACTACTTAGATACATGTAAGGATAGGGAAACATTACACCGGATTAGAATACTTTGCATGCAAACTCGAAGTGCTTGCAAATCGCATTGCTTGCAAACGACATGTGACATTGTAAACAAGAGGTTAGAGTATTATATAAGTGGTATATTTCTTTTCTGTCACCATCAATGACGGGTTCAAACTATATAACAAGAAAACATACAAATCTGATCTCAAAAGATGTCATAATAGGTATTCCTGATAAGAATCTTTACTTTAGGACAGGGGTGGGCAATTAATTTTCCGAAGGGGCCGCATGAGAAATTGGGATGGTTTTAGAGGGCCGGACTAATATAGTTAACTCAGTTTTACCCAATACTGTATGTATAGTATATATACTGGCGGGCGGGCCAGCTGGCGGGCCGGTCAGAAACAGGAGGCGGGGCGGATCCGGCCCACGGGTCGGCCTTTGCCCAGGTCTGCTTTAGGAAATCCAGTTGCTTTTAAATATTCTGCACTAGGTCGATTCTTTTAAAGGACATGTAACTTTGTAAAAGTTCCATTGCCAGTTTTATTGAAAAAATTGCATAGTGCACTATTTAGCGTTACCGTCTCATTGGTTTCAATAAAATAAGAGATGGAAGGATACTGGGATAGACAAGCAGGCAGGAAAGGAAGGGATACGATGAATGACGGTAAGAACAGAACACTCTACAACTTTGTATTTTGTTTACTAACAATCTACATCACTGTGTTATATTTATTTACCTGCACCATGTACTGGGAGTAAGTATGGCCACTCCGATGTCTGCAGCGGAAAGCGAGACAGAGACCAGTGTCTTCAAGTCACCAAGACTGACCCCCGGCACCAGTTTTGTTTCGTCAACACACGTCCTGACACTTGGACAGGACCAAGTCTTCGTCGGGGTTTGCTCAAAAACTTCAAAATGACAATCAAACCTGATCATTTCCAGTGGTGTCACCACAACCATTTAATTAGAAGATAATCGATAACAAACCTGATTATTATTCATGCTATTGCTAAACTGAAAAGTAAGTAAATAAATTCATCACTTACGTAAAAAAAAAGTGTAACATAAATTATTAATCTGACAAATAAAAGCCAGCAACATTCAATATAAAATGTTATGAAATCTTGCCCACTGTACATTAAAGTAAGACAAGAGAAACAAGTATTAGAAGGCGAAGATTAAATATAAGTCTCAAGACGAGGCTTTGTGTTTACCTGTACAAACCGTCTCGTAGCTTTTTACAACTTGCTGCCATTTGTGACTGAGGCTGTCACTACATGAACTGGTGTTTCTAGAGAGACACTGGAACCGTTCCACAAGACTCCTAAAAAATGTAATTTATGAAAAAAATATTTGCGTAACATTTAATTTTGCATGTTTATAGCTAATCAGAAAGTCTTAACGATGCATACAGCATTAAAACACTAAAGTGGTTTTAAACAACTAAGGATTAAGTATAGTTTAAAAAAACTGTTTAGACTATTAATTGCCTCTTGCCTGCAAGTGTGGCTTTTCATTGTCTCAACAGCAGAATACAGTCTTGGAAACAGGTAGTCTACCTGATCCTGAGCATCCATCCAGCAAGTAAAAGAACTGGGACATTCTAATTTAAATAAAAGTTTTGTGTCACTGACGATGATACTAGAAAAGTGCAGATTAGTATTCTAGTAGTAGACAACAACAGATAAACCCACAACAATAACAACAACTACTATAGTAGTACAATCAAAATAATTACTGCATTAGCATCTACTATAAAAACAACAAAATCAACGAAAGCGACTAAAATAAACTTGAGTGGAAAAAAACATGTTACAATTTTACGTGTAAAATTCTTTATATTTATATTAAACAGTTTAAAGTACACAGTGTGAATGTCTTGTAATTCAAGAGAAACACGACCTGTTGTACAAGCTCCTTCTGCCGTTTTAAATGTAACAGAGAGGGGCTGCCACACTGTTGTAGCCTTATCACAGCCTTTGATCTTCCCTGCACAGTTCTTGTAAGTGTCCATCGTCTTGCTGGAGGACAGGAAAGGGGAGACAGATATTTTAACAAATGTGAAAGACAAGGAACCACCTACAGCAACAGCAGACGAACAAACGTTTTGAACGGTCTGCTTGAATGGATTTTTATCAATTGGACTGAGATCTGCACAGGATAGTACTTGACTAAATGTGACTGAAACACCAACCTCTATTTTGTGACTCAGCCCTCGAATATCACCATTGTAATCTATGGACTCTTACATTGCGATATGTGTGGCCATTGGCAGAATTCAAACTAAATACTGATAAGACATTTCTTTGGAAATTCCTGACGAGAAGAAATTGGATTTTGAGCTTAATGGTCCCTGAAATTCGGTCTCTCCTTAGACTTCTTGTTTTACACGGACTTCAACTCAGTTATTTGGCATACAAATGTAAAGAAAACGCTTTTTTCTGCAGCAGAGCTTTAAAAAAACGCGAAAAGCTAAAGAGAGTAATGTCGCGAAAAATATTAACCTTGTGTAAAGTCGTGTATTCATTAGCCCCCTTATTAAGTAAAAACAAATACAAAAAAGCAGTGTCTATGTCTGAATGAAGAACTCTCATCTATACAAACCACATGTTGTCGGTGTCCAGGAGATCGGCAGTACACGCGCACTTCACGAGCTCCACTGCACACAGGTTGTCTACACAGAGACGTTGAGGTGAACAGTCAGAAATTCTTTAAAAAAATCTCAGTGTAACACTAGTTCACTCGCTCTTAGTCTACCTTCAATCATGTTACTTCTTATTGTGTCATCATCAACATCACCACTGACGTATTTTATTATCTAGTCACCAAGACACAAACCCATTGCCCCTCTCTCTCTCTATTTATATATATGTTTGTATTTATAGCACAATTCTTCCACCTTAATTGGATTTTTAATTGCAAAATCTTTTCCTTGGTTACTAAAATAAATGTGCATAGCCCTACAGACCGGTCAAGTGAGTAGTTTGTTCACTACACAGTTACTGGACCGCAAATCGTTGATAAGTTTTTTTTTATTCTTATAATGTCAGTGTCAATATAATGAAATATAAACAATTACAATAAGCTGTTCAATAATCAATTATTTATTGTGGTGTTCACCGATCTCTGTCAGCAAGAGAGAACAGTATTAGAACAGGTTAGTTAACTGCCGAGAGGAGGAGAGTATCGCCCTCACAATATCTGAACCTGGGACAATGATCACTCCCATCACCGGAAGATCAAGAGATTACTTTTATGTTCAAGAAAATGAATTTCCATATTTATTATCTTCTTCTTGTGCAGTTGTCTTCTGATGTATAACAAACCGTATTTTGTCTTTCTAATGCTCGGTTATTGAATACATATAGAATTAATTTGTTGTTACCTTTTGAACAAGGGTCAGTGTAAGACTCTTGAAGGTTTCTTAACTCACTGCTGAGCTCAGATGAGTTCTCACACACATTTCTCAGCAAAATATCATTAGCACAAGTTTTGATTTCCTCAAAGGAACTGTTGGAAAAAATAAAAAATACTTTTCCTTATGCTATGATTATATTTATGGTTTAAATATTAGAGTTAGAGATACATGGAGAGTGAAAGAAAGAAAGACAAAAAATAGAGTGAGCATTGTGTGTGTCTTAGAGAGAGAGAGATAACGAGAGAGCACATGTGCATTTATAACTAATGTATCCGTACAAAGAAACAAAAAAGAGTGAAAGGAGTGTGTGAGTTTGAGAGACCGCAACATATCTAACAATAGTATGATAAAGTTTATTAGTAATAATAAATGGTAAATTAGTAATACACATAAACATTCAGTCAAAGAGGGAGAGGAGGCAGGAAATTGAACGCAAAGCTCAGGTAACTCACATGCAGGTAGTTTCCACAGATTGGATGACGTGGCACTGGACGAACTGGATTGACTGGCGGGTTTTGGCAGCAAACTGTGCATCTGACTTGAGAGATGGATTACACAGGTAACGATACGCTGGACAGCTGTGTCTGTCATCAGTTCCTGTAGAACAGAAAAAATCCATTAGTATTATTAAAAAAGTACAAAAGAAGTGTAAGAAACTGCTTCCCGCTTTACCTCCGAACATGTTTTCTCCTTACATAAGGAGCAAAGTGGCGGACTCTCTTCTTCATCGTGCTACTCTTTACGAATTTGACATGGCTGGTACGAAACAAGCTTCTGCGTTAGATATTTAAAAGTCGATATAAAATATTAGAAAGTGGTTTTGCTAGACTTAGGTCTTTGTCACATACCCCATAGTTTTAGTACAAACTATGTGTTTCTCATCACATCTTCTTTTCTGCGAGGTGACAGTTTGGACAGCAGACCAAGACGAAGTTTTCCCTGTACCAATGATTTCAAATTGCTGGCACATACTGAGAAATCTTATTACCAAGAACCTGCTCTCATCTTTTAAAGCCATATTTACAATCACCCAGTTTGCCGCAGTACTAACAGTTTTGAAGTTATTTCACTTTAATGATTTGTAATTTTATGCAAGATATACCGTGTCTTATTAGACAAGAAATTTTTTGGAGGCATATCTACCAAAAAAGGGCAAGAAAGAAAGAAGGAGAAATAAGTAAATAAACAAAACGGTATTTTTTCAGTGGCCATCAAGATCTGCGAAATTAAGTTCTTTAACCCTTCTGACCAATGTGACAAAATTTATTATCAATATTATTGACAAAGTTAAGAAGTAGTATTCGGTACAACATTGTGTACAATTTATGTCTATAAAATACACAAAAGCCATTTCATTTTCTCAGTAAACCATATGCACAAATAATTCACTGACACTTTACATCTACCTTCACAAAGTTCAAGTGTGTCATTGAAGGCCGATGCTTGTTGTCCTTCTGATGCATTTAGGTGACAGTCGTCAGTCTTCAGGCATGTTTGTGCGTGTATCAGTAGTCTGTTGATTGAGACATTTATAACTCATTTAGAAAGTAAGTGACGGATAGCTAACAAATGTCTGAGTTTTTTTTTTCAAATTTCTAGTATTTAGTAGACTTTAATAAAAAGTTTTGCTCTCGCGTGAGCATCCTCTCCCATCACTCATTGCGTTTACCAATACCTGTAAACTAAACTTGCTGCGTAGTGCGATTTACTAACATGGAATATAGGTGTACTGTGTCATCTGAGATATATACACACACACATATCGTGTACTAAAAGTTTTGCTATCCAGTGCGATGCATGTCAAGTCCTAATATCGTTCTCTATAGCGCGATGTATTCCAATGCTGTATAGTTGTACCGTACTATGCGATATGAATCATGGACTAAACCTGTGCTGTGTGGTGTCATACATATCAAAGACTAGTGTGTACTAAATGTTGCTATGTGCCAAATGGAAGAGTTTGAGTATAAATTACTTTGTACTTTCAACGAATATCAAAGCTTGCCACGACAGCATACTCACGAACACCACCAGCCTGGATTGTTAACGTAGGCAATAATGTATTCTATGTTCATGTCAATAGTTTCCCTGCTTGTAACCTCGTCTAGGAAAAGGATCCTCGCTGCGAAGTCTTTTTTCCCTACACAGGTCTTCAAGCTTGAACAGTTGGAAGACTTTGGCCACAGTGTAAAAGCTAAAAAGCAGCAGAATGTAGATAGCGATGAATTATTTAAAGACAGGAAGCTGAGGACATTTACTGTAAACAAAGTGTTAGCTAGAGGTAGCTACGTGTCTTAGGGGACTATCCAGATTGATGTTTTTAAGAACTCTTAACAATTTTAGCCGATTATTCACTATTCCTTTGACACGAGTATCACTCAAATCTACTGTGAACTGTACACTATTGTTTTTTAATGTCTAAGAGCCGAATGTCTTTTATTAAATAAACAACATAATCGCGTCCACGAGATAAGTCACATAAACCAAGAAGAGTTCATCCATTTGCAGGTTTGATGCTATTTTTATTGGTCTATTTAGTATTGTGTACTTGTATCTTAGATTAACCTCTGTCTGCTTAATTGTTCTATGTTGCTGATATTTGATTTTACTCCCACCTTTTTCTTTTGCCAAATTCAAAAATAAATCAATAACGATTTTTTAAATATTTTTAAAATCTGCTATTTTGATCTTGCAACTCTTGAATGAAAACTTTCAAGGAGTTTGTGCCTCACAAATGAGCAAAAGGACTTAAAAGTAGTTTTTTTTAAAATTTAAAGCAAGTAAAAATTCAACTATGAAACATGTCCTCAAAATAATGTGAAAGAATCTTATAAAGACATCAAATAATTTTATGTTCGGAAATAATCTCCACGCACAAATCAAGCACACGAATATTGCAACTCAGCAAGGGATATAAACAAAGACAAAGCCACTTCCTGTCCTGTAACAGACTGAGCGCCATCTGAAAAATTGTCCCCCTTTAACATCAAATGTCAAGTAACGTTGTCCTCTAATCTGACTGAACACACGTTCTTAGTGGTCAGATATTTTATCATGTAACTCTGGCAAATAAGGTTTTCAGTCAGAATCTCTATCCCTCAATAAACTGTAGCAGGTGTTTGTGTTTACCTGAACAAACTGCCTCAAAGTTTCTTTCAATCCTCAGCCAGTTCTCAGAGTGGTTGGTACTGCAGGCTTTGGTGTTGGCTGAGAAACACTGGAAGAGTGTTCTAAAATGCCTAGAGAAAACAGTAAGCTGTTTATTGTTACTATTTCAAATGTTAGACGGTTAAAAAACAATATCTAGTACATGTAATTAAATACTGTAAATATAGACCTTAATCAATATTTATATATGCGCATCAGATCTAGGACTCCCAGGTGCAGTGTCTTTCTCGAACCAATGTAATAATATGCATGCATGACTGAAAACTACTCAGGTCTGTCTGTCACCTGCTAGTAACCGTTTATCTACGTGTTTCTAAAATCAAAACATTATTTATAGCTACCTCTGCTTTTAAAATTCATATTTATTACTGTAGCAATAGCTCATAGTTCTCAACATGAAATACTGTACACCTCGCTATGTAGTGGGAAATTCTGAAGTGATAAAGGCTGTGGAAGTAAATCCCTTCAGCAAGTGATTTCAATGACAAAATCACCAGCTCACCTCCATCCCCAAAAGTAACTGAGGACGGAAGCCTAGCAACCTCCACATGGTGTGATCCACAATCAAATCAGTTAGCGGCTACTAACAAACCTAACATCGGGAAGGTCAAAACAAGGGTTACGAGGTGCTGACATAGTAAACTACCACGACCCTGAAGTGGAAGCTCCAAGTTTTCTGTGACTGGGAGAAGTTTGGAGACCAGACCTTTGCCGAGAGATTTAATGCCAAAGCCAGTCAAACATTCTCTGCGATGAACATTGTAATGTACTCAACCTTGCCGGAAATATCAAAGGTGTTATTTTAAGCAAGTAAGTACTAAGGAGGCAGAGGAAGAAGCAGGTCTGGGTGCTCGAGGGTAAGCTCGATCAACAGAAAACCTTTAAAAAGACGAAGCAGATCCGAATCAACAACAAAAAACTAGACAAACTTTATCTGACAAAATGTGATCATGGCATTAACAAGTGAGTCAGTTTTAATGTGCAGTTTTATATATATTTAAAAAAACACACTTTTAGGATTAGAAAAGCCACTTACAAATTTATTATTAAAGCAGATTTTAGAATTTGACAATTTCAAAGAGATAGCGGAAGGTTCTTACCTGCAGACGTTTTCAGTATCACCTGAAGCATTAACTGAAGACATAACGGCATTTAGTAGATCAGAAACACACAGGAACGAGGCATGACATTCTAAGAAATAACAAAAAAATGAAAAGAGCATGACTTAAAGAATCTGAAAACTATTAAAACCTTGTGAACGGACGTCGATATATTTCAACAAGTGAAAAATCATCATCCTCATCATCATCATCATCATCATCATCATCATCATCATCATCATCATCATCATCATCATCATCAGTCGCTATTTATCTAGCTTATGCTAACATCAAATGCTGCAGGCTACATGAATATCAACATAGGGTTGCTGTAAACAAATAGTATACTAAATGCTAGTATTTCGTAGCTTTGCCGCAAATAAACATCACTTTATTAAAAGAACAACCTAAACTGTTTTTGCAGATATAGATAGATATATTTAGATCTAACCGGTAAATTTCAGTTTCCAAAACCAATCCGTTAATTAATTATCCGCCAGCAAAGTACGCAATTCGCACTTGAGATCAACGAGTGCTGCTAACAGGGTACTACGTCACGATGGTACACCACTCACAACAATGGCGGCCGTCAACTGGTAGGGGAATATATGGAGTAGCGGTGAAATATGGATAAATGTACGTTTTGTATCTTATATTAGAGTAGTATATATGTTACGACCAAAGCCCGAAATCGGCCAAAGTGGGAACTGGCCGGCCAAATGGGAGAGTGACCAATATCGCATCACATTAACCGGCCAATGTCCGATCTTTTCTAGGTTTCGGGATTTGGCCAGCCAGTTTGCGAAATGGCATGGGGCGATCGGCTAAAGTCGGAAGAAAAAGGTCATGAAAGATTTTGGGTGTTTGTATACTGTAATGATAATCATATTATATTGATTATTATTTATACTAAATTGCCAATAAGTCAAATTAGTTTATTACAGTAAATGACCAATCTGTATCATCACTTGTTACAACAAGATGAACTTTTATGACATTTCGAATTACACAGCATTTTGTTATTTTTACATTTGCAGTGATTTGTTGAGCACTTGGTAGTGCAATTGCATCGAGTGTAGCCTTGACCACTGGTCAGTGATTGTGAAGACGCGACTTCTCTGTTTCTGCCAGTGATATTAGCTGAGGTTAGTGATATTTCAAAAGATAAGCCACGAAAAATAACCCGTATAAAAGTATAGATGGGTTCTGAAATATACCAGGCTTACATTTTTAAAAGTATACAAACTTTACAGCACAACCAAGATCATCAACAAAGCGAATACAACTGACCTGTTGTGCAAAGTTGTTTTAGTAATTTATAATGTGTGATGGGCCGCAGCTTAGTAGTAGAATGATCACAGTCTTCAATCTTATTAAGGCAGTCTTTTACAACTTTCTGCTCTTTGCTGTTAACATAATAAAGAAACATGTTTGAAACAAAGTGAGAGTTACAGAATGTCGAAATCACCTCAGGCCACTTAAACTCTACAAAAAATGTGTTTAGTACACTTGTTTGAAAAGGACCTATACCCACTGGTGTAAACAAAGTAAACATTAGAAGACCAGAGAAATTCACAGTTTTAGGTTTTCACGAACCCGCTGGCAGACTTTTTGCTGAGCGAAAGAAGAAGGACCAATGAACGTTGTCTGTGTGCTAGAGACTGTCTGCGGACATTCACCACATTCAATGTGTGAAGAGCTACGTACCACCTCCTGCTCACCGCCAACATAGCATTTGACTCATTCCTTTTGTCGAAGGGATCAATCAAACAGAAGCATTTATCGATCTTGATTTCGCACATACCTGAAAATTTGAGTAGTAATAACAAATAAGTATAGCGATGGGACAAAAGTCAGACCTAAATGTTCAAGAACAGTTTCCAAAATTAACCTCTCTTACATCTTGTTATCAAGGGCGGATTTCCATCCATTTTTGTGTCTCAAAGCTTAGTTTGTATCAAGAATGTGATAATTTTATGAGTTGTCTTTTTTAATCAGATTTATATTTTTATTAATTATCTACTTTATTCTTTTCTTTATAGAAATACTGACCTTGCGCGCATCTATTCATGTAATCAGTTTCAAAAAGTTGTAGTTCCCTGAAGAACTTCGTATCACCACATTTAGACAATTTGCTTCCCATACAAGCCCAAAAATTATGGTACAAGATGCTGAAACAATTTTCATAAAATGTACACCACACACACACACACACACAGAGGCACAAACAGACAGAAATCAGAACAGAACTTTATTGAGGGTGAGCTCTGGTCCCTAACGAGGACGGACGTCTGTGCATGTGTTCTGTTGTTTTCTGTGATAACTACAACAGCTATACAACAATTCTTAAACAAAACGTTACCTTAGATAAGGCCTAGGAAAATGCCAACGGAAAAACACAGTTTTGGTGTCATTTGTGTCCACGTTCTGTCAAGTTTTGTGCATTTTATGTGGCGTAGAGTCATGGCGGCCGCAAAGGGCGAAGTTCGAACTGCCCATGCAAGATGGTAATCATAGCCAGTATTTTAATGTGTTCTGGAGATGTGGAAACGACAGGCTGTGCCAAGCGACTGCTCACTAGATCAAAATGTAATTAATATCACCAAGAAAAATGCTCTGTATTATGGAAGATTTGTATAAGTTATAGGGTTATAACTTAGCGATAGAATTCCCTTTGATATGCCATTCTTGGTAAAAACAATCCATCAAACGTAACTTAAGAATATTAGTATGAGAGATGCCCTTGTTTAGTGTAGGTGTTACAGATTTGTGCTGTCATAAGCTTCATTGTCGCTATGCTGAAAATCATAATAGGAAATGCCATTTCTGGCAGGATGAAGAAAAAGAAATACACTTTCTATGTATACTGATTTAAAAGAAGAAAGCTATATCCGCCAAAATATTATAAAAGACCTTCTCTATTCAGATTTCAACTTTTAATGTCAGACACTAGAATTAATATTTCTAACCCCCTAGCCGCATTTGTCTACAAAACATTAGATAGGAGAGATAGCGTATTTTTGCAGTGTGTTTTCTTAGTACTTAAGTTTTTGGAATTTACAGACAGAAATCAGAAATAATAAAAGATAATACAGGAAATGGGGAAGGAAAAACAGAAAGGCTGTCACACAAAAATGAAAGACGACCAGCCTTACAAAATGACTTACTTGCATTCATTGTCCCTGTGTCTTCTAGATTGGCAACCCCTGGTATAAAACGATGACTTATCCGTTGTTATTGAATTGAGGATCGACCCTAAATGAGTCTTGCAAGTATCTAGAATATCTGTGCAGTTCTCTTCTGAAACTGTCGATGAAAAGCAATAGTGACAAAAGCTTTCTAGACAGAAGACTTCGTTAAATCGGACTGTAAAATAAATCCAGTATGTCTTCGTTTATGCCAAATATAAGGAGAGGCAAAATCATCAAAATCTTCTCAAACAGATATGTTTGTCAAAATTGTGAAAATTCTCTCTAACTCCTTAGGCATCAATACTACTGAACAGGCAATGCTACATAAAATCCTGTTTGTACCTGTTTGTACAAAGAAGAGTAGAAGTCCCGTCAGCACCAAGCTGGTCTTAGTCATGTTGGTTGATTAGAGGAGATAATCAAGACAATAGCCCTCTAACGTGCAGAGTGTCGGAAGACAAAGAGAGAAATGTTTATACCATCAGCGACGTATCGAATGACGGAGCAACACAGGAACACACTGTTGATATACTTGGGCCAGCCAATAAGGATTGGACAGAAACTAAACAGCTCTAGTCCTTTGACCACTTACATTATCAGTTCTACACACATTTCCAGTTTCCCTTGGCGTAGTTTGATGCATGGCTTGATAACGACGGTGAAGAAGAACATGTAGATTCTATTACTCATCCCAGGCATCAACTAAAAAAAAATTCCGGTTTCGCTTGACAGAACTTGCTGACTTGCTCTGGAACAGACCAATGAAATGTGGTCACGTTGAACGACACTTGACATTCGAAGTCAGAAAATAACGGATGTATCTCTTGATTTAAATTAATTACATAAAGTACAGTTTTCCCTACTTAGAAAATAATTGGTCGATTAATTTGTTTTACAAAAGTCAGGTTACTAAAACACAAATAGTCATGTATCATTAATTTTTATGTGCTCAACATGAATATAACAATTAAAATGCAAAATTGGCTCTATTGTTTTGCAATCTGCATTAACTATTATGTACACCACGAAATGTATTTTAACGGTAATTGATAGTTATACCTAAATATTTGTAATTTTCAAGCAACTTGGTTTGAAGAGTCTTCTAATCTAAGGACCCACAAAACTCCCTCTTTAACCTTTGCCTCACTAAGTCAGGATTTTTCATGCAGGTGTCGGAAAGCTGGCGAAGTCCAGTCCATGGCTTTCATAAATGTTTTCTTCAACCCTATTTTGATGCCAAGGTGTGGTATTGCAGGCTTTTGTGAGCCTCGACCGGAGCTGAGTGCTGGATATTCTTATCTCTGACTGTTACTTTTTTGTCTTGAGTCCATTCCTTTTACAATAAGTGCAATTCCCTTGCTCGGTGTAGTGAGTTGTGGTGGGTCTCATATTTTTTCGTATTTTCGTGTGCCTGAAGTCTTCTGTGCGTCCTTTGTTACGCGCTACTTGATGCAGAAAAAGATGGAAGACGGTTTCCACAAGCAAAAGTCATTTTCGAATTCTATATATAGGGCTTTCATGAGGCCCTCAATATCGGAACAGAATACTAGATTACCTTCCTTTCTGAAGAAAGGCTCCAACTGCTGGTGGTGCTTTTGATATGAAGTAATTGCGACATCTTCTTCTAGAAGATTCCATTGTTGGAGTCTTGAGCCCATCAATCCTTGGATGTCCAAATCACAAACCAGGTCGTTTAGCTCTTCCTGTGTGTTGGCTGATGATGCACCACAGTAAAAATCTGGATCATTGCATGCTGACTGACCAGGAGAAGAATAGGTTACGTCACCGTCGTCATCAGATTGATAGTTTCTTCTGGTTGGCAAATGTCTCTTCCCCACAAATCCAGCAAACATTTTCCACGGTATTAGCGCACCTTCGAAGCAATCGTTTTCCGTATTGTAACTAAATGGATAAAGTAATGACAGTTTCATGTAACAGTTACTTTAACTGTGTCTCACGAAATCTGAAATATTTTAAATGCTCAACCTTAGTGACTGGGCTATATATAGAACACTGTGACGTCAGCTTACTTCAGCAGACGCCTGGCAGTAGTACTGATTACATCAGAAAATGATGCAATTAACTCTTGATGAAGTATGCATGACGATATTATGCACTGTGATGTAATATTACGTCATTCTAGGCTTATTTAGGATGTTGTTACAGCCCTAGTGGCAACACGTACACAGTAAACACAGAAAATGAACTCTGTCAACTACATCAAATATCTTTAAAACTTATTAGTTTGTAAAATCTGTCACATACATTCGCTAAGAATATTGTATTGTAGGAAAGGACTTACGGGTGTATCGTTATTTTACGTTCAGAAATTCAAACCGGAATTTATTACACGCTAACAGTTACTGCCCTTGAGTAGTCAGTAAAAGTTACATCGCCAGTTTTATTGTATATTGTCTTGTGCATTAGTTAAGGTTACTATCTTACTCTGTTTAATGAAATGAGAGAGGGAAGGTCCCTGAAACAAATAGGCAGATTTTTTTTCACACAATGGTGGACGTCCCATCAGAGAAACGCCTATCGCCTAACACAAAGAGGAACTAAATGACAAGAACAAGAGCTGAGAGTAACAAGATATAGCAAAAGGAAGGGTGTGACAAAGGACTAGAATACTGGGAAAGATTGTTAGGAGTAATGTTTAAGGAAGAGGTGTCTAGCTGGGAAATAAGGGAAAAGCAGTTCAGAGAAATATGTACGAGGAGGCTGTGTGTGTGTGTGAGTGAAAGAGATGATGATGATGATGATGTAGTTTTATAGCGCGCCAGTATCCGCATCACAAAGATGCGCTCAATGCGCGGTGATCCCAGCAGCCACCAAACTGCAGGTCAAATGAAAACTTCAAAAAAGTTTAAACAAGTGAGTCTTCAGATTTTTCTTGAAAGATCCAATACTATCAGACTCCTTGGTCGAGAGGGGAAGCGAGTTCCACAAAAGCGGGGCTACATTGGAGAAGGATCTGAAACCCGCAGTCTTCTTATTAGCATTCCCTGACTGAACACTCGGTCGTTCAAGTCTGAAGTGTGCTGCTGAACGAAGGTTCCGCTGGGGTTGGTAACAGCGAATGAGTTCTTGCAGATAGACAGGCGCAAGGTCGTGAAGACAGCCATAGGTTAAGGTTAACAATTTATGCTCAATTCGCTTCTCCACAGGAAGCCAATGGAGGTCACGAAGTACAGGAGTAATGAGGTCAGTTGTTTTCTTTCCTGCAACTATCCTCGCAGCCGTATTCTGCACTCGCTGTAGCCTCGACAACTCGCTCTTTGAAATCCCCCAGAGGCAGCTGTTGGCATAGTCTAATGTAGAACCGATGAGGGACACAGCAACTGCATTTGCAGTCTTCTTATTAAGACTGGGTCGGAGTCGTCCAAGAGTGCGGATATGGAAATAACACGCCTCAGAAGAGAGAGAGCAGTTATATCACAAATGCTTGGTTTTGAAGGGTATGTATATGTATGGGTAGAGTTTCTTAATACATTTGTGGATAGAAGTTAGAAAAGAATGGTCTTGACATTGCTTATTACTGGATTGTCTGCACAACAGTTTTTAGATGTGTAGTTATTTTGAAAGATGCTCACACCCTTAATAGAGCTGTGCTTTTAAATAAATAAAAATCAACCTCAGATGCATACTGAAATGGTTACTTTCCTAATCAGAAATCTTATATGTTCTGATGTAAGATAATGATATTTGTTGCTGTATGTCTTACATATCTGTACTATCTTAAGTTATTTTTATTTTTATTTATTTATTCCACACTCTAGTTTAGAATGATGTTAATGTTGATAATAATGATGTAGATAATACTTGTTCACGTTCCCCTTGAAAATGACTTATCTTTACTCAATAAAAAGTTTGAATTCGAGTTCGAGTTTTCTCTCCCTTGTTTAGTCTTTATCTCTCACACACACATCCTCTTTCTCCCTGGTGCTTACAGGATCCTTTCTCGAGCGAGTTTGATTTGTGTAAAAATTAATGGCGTAGTTTGACTCTGAGGTGACATCTTAAAACGCAGGAAAGAAACAGGAAGAGTGTGTTCCGGCAATCACTTTTACCAAACATGACTTTCCAAAAATCCAAAGGAATATTCTTGTCAAATTTGGTAGTGTTCGGGGAAAAACTGTGTGGAGTTGATCAGGCCTTAAAATAACACACACTGTTTATCTCTCTCTTTCACTCTTTCACTCACTCACACACACACAAACACACGTACATCCCCACAATGGGTTTTATTAAAAGACAGCTTTGCTCACACACATGTCTCGAATGCAAACATTGTAAGGTAAACTTGCTACACAAGATTTTGGACTTAATTTCAGATTGTCCTTGAGGAACTCAGTGTTCACCACGTGTTGATGATTACATCTTTTAACATCCTTTTTAAAGGAAGGTACCTTGTGAAAAATACTGTACAGCTATTGCTTCAGACAGAGATGAAACAGATAAGAGCAAAGCTTCAATATCTCTTGTTCCCCGAGCCTCTTAGCGCCGCCACACCTACAGACTATCATCATCCCACATCCCTGACAAACTTCCGATTTGCAGTCTGTACCGACAGCAGCAACGCCCATGATTTTAGAAAAAATGGGAAGTGAGAGTGCAAAAGCTCCATGTTGCAGGATTTACGTTTTTACAGTAGTTAATTGTTTCAATTGTAGAATCATTGTATATCTGCATCTACAAAATTAATAAATACACAAAACTTTTAGTGTTTACTTTTTCTAATATTATTAGATATTATGTCCAACACCCACGACATAATGATGGTGTAGCTAAAGTGTTATCAATTCCCTTGATTTCCCCTTTGCATGCAAATTTCTTTGTTTTACATCTGGAAAAAAAATTATAGACGGCAGACGATACCACTTTAGGTGTACTTAAGAAAAAAGTTCAAAACTAAACTAGCTACCAAACCCTAGAAAAAGATTTGGAGTAAGGTTTTTGTGTTGTACTTTGGTCGTTAAGACTTTCGTTCTTTGTGGGACTGTATTTTACGTTTAAGACAATTTTAAAGAGATTCTTAGCCATAGTTAAATGACCCCTTCTTCCCAACGGTAACAACAACACCAATAACATCTACAACAAAAATAAACTAAAAATTGCAAAATTTGTAAAGCGCATACTCACACTCCTAAGGAGCATGTTCTTAGCGTCTAAAAACAAGAACGAAGCATGGACAGACCACGAGGGATAGGAAAACAAATAACATATGAACTATAAAAGAATAAACAAGGGTACTAACGAAGAAGAAAATCAAATATGATGATGACGATGATGATGATGATGATGATTAGAATAATAAGAAAGGGAAGAAGAAGAATTACAACTGTTGTATTTCAGACCTATAAACAAATTGAAGCAATTCAGCATGAAGTCACAGAGCTAAAATAACATTTTTATTTATTTCCTTTCAAAAGTACAACAAATCTGCTGTAGTCAGCAATTTACATGTTTAGGTGTAGTTTAGATTTACAAAGACAATATTAATCAGTGATAAAGGCAGATTTATTAATATACACTATAGTCTTGTTATATGTAAAATCATTGCCAGGATGTATCTGACAACGCATGATAAAGAAGTGTATGTCAAATAAAAGGCACGAAACTCACAACACGTAACCTATGGCAAAGGGACATCACTCTCTCAAGAGACCCGAGACTACGGCAAGTGGGTTACAGTTCTTGTCTTGACTGATACGAGTACAGGCCAGTAATTAAAGTCTATATTTTCTTTGTTAAATCGATAATACAACAATTTTTTTTTGTTATTAACTGATTGAAGTGTTTGGTGTTAACGATTGTATCTAGTGTTTTCTTGTCTCTAGCTTAGCAAATCTCAAGCTGAAAATTTTATATGAACAAATATAGCAACTAAGGTACTGAGGGATTTCTTTAGGTCCATATTGTACATATTCGTCAGACCACTTTCTTTTTTTTCTACACATAGTATGGATTAAAATACTAAGAAAGAAACCCCATAACGTACGACTACGACAGTCACAAGGGGGTGACCACTGAGCACACTAACTTCCCCACAGCACTGTGTCACAAACCTGCTGCGCTATATATTTATTTTTTTGAATGGTTTTTTTTTTTTTTGAAGCTAGGAAGGGGATAGGGAAAATTAATTGGAAGGGGGAGGTTGAAAGACACCAATTACTGCGGCTGTCAAGTGTCAACAGCCTGAGGTGTGCCGCGCCATACAGGGATGGCCGGTCGGTCTTTGTTTTAATCAAGTGGTGTTGGTAGGTTGTTTAGTTCGAACAAAGGAAAGAGTGTGATAGTGTTTTGGATGTTTGTGGTGTGACTGGGTTTTTCCTTGATGGGAGCTCCGCCGAACCCCCGAGACCGACTCACCGAACCCCTAGGGTTCGATCGAACCCAGGTTAAGAACCACTGCCATAGGGTCTATGGTCAGACTTAGCTCTGGCACTCAGACTGCAAAGCTATAAATTGTCATCACACAGTAGCGACGATTAGTTTACGAGCTCCATGATAAGTACACGACACAGGCATGGAACACTATGGTTCAAGTGTGTGTGTGTTGACAGTGTGTGTATGTGTTAGGAGTGTGTGTGTTGACAGTGGGGGTGTGTGTGTCAACAGTCTGTGTGTGTATGTGTGTTGACAGTGCGTGTGTGTGTGCAGTCCATGCTTGTGTGACGTGTCTTTGACAGCGTATACTTTATGCAGATCACATTTCTTTCCACTAGCATAAAGTTTTAAACTTGTTCGTGGTGAACACTTGACATTTTACCATAATGTAACAACACGCACATCGTACCAGGTACAGACAAACGGTGGACAGAGAGAGAGAGTTAAGTCAGGAACAGATGAGATCATAATTCCTTACAGTGCACCTGTCAACACAAATAATCAGTCTCTTTGCATGTCTTGCAATAAACCCGTTACCAGTGGGGACACTGACTATTTTGTCAGATATTTTAGTTCCTTTCTGTAAAGTCCTTTTCACAAAGTGAGCCGACAGCCACCTGGACGCTTTCAGGGTTTGATTCACTTTACTTACACTTACCAGGGGCTTTAGATATTAGCTTCTCTACACTATAATTTGCACCCACATTGTCTCAGTCCTGTACACAGCAAACAACACACGAGCTGACCAGAGCAATGTTTTATTTAGCGAGGTACAAAGGGACATAACCTGAAATACAACGAGAAGGGAATCAAGTAAGAGTGATTCCCCTTTGCATTGGTCGGTTACAAAGGTTGACTGACAGATGGCTGCTGACTGGAAATGACATGGAAAAACTGAAGAGAGACAAAAGAAAGTTAGTATTAGGTAGAATTTCGTCTTAATAATTATATCTTCCTTTTTACTTAGTTCCTTTCACCGGAAACTCCTTACACTGTCTCTACTGTTTACTGCACTGTGTTGCCCTAAAAGTTTCCAAAGGTCCATTTTCTCGCTGGGCATATTTTTTCGGAAGAAAAAGTGACATGGGCTGTAATAATACCACCGCATTCCCCTGTCTTTTTCAATCACCCTCATCAGCACTCCAAAAAAAGGGCGAACATTGGAGAAAAATTCAAAGAGAAGATGACACGTGCTTTGCAGTCTTTTCTGTCAAAAACAAAACACACCAACAACAACAAAAAAAAATGGTTAGGAAAATATTCTTATCAGACGTGATACCCTTGACCCATCTGTGTCAACACACGAAAGAAAATAAGATTTGGTGTGAAAGATAGTGGTGTGTATTTTGTACTGTTGTTATGGTTTTCAACAAGTTTCATTCATACTTTATAGAAAACTATTCTGGGTTAATACCAGCACGTGTTGAATTATCGAATTCAAATTTATTATTTGACTCCTGAAATGTTGAAGTTTAATTATTGTCTTTTTAATTTATTCCTTTTGTAAAAAGTGTCAGTGTACCATTTTTTCCTCTTTCTGCCTTTTCATCTCTCAGAGAGCGAAAGAAAGACACAACAAAAAAAGAGAGAAAGAGGTATACACATAAAAAGAGGGAGAAAGATGTGGATCAGATGGACTCGAGGTAACTGGTTATTTTAAATGCAAATAAGAGCAAATTCAACAGAAGTAATCGCCCTTTAAAATACTCACGGCATTCCTTACGTGCGACTACGGAGCAGTTTAGTGGATTAAAAATTTTATAGTAGTTCATTCTGATTATTTTTGTTCGCAAATTAGAGTGCATGGTCTGCAGTAAACACTTCCAGGTTCTGACACAATCTACTTCCATTTTCCTCCATTTACATCGTCACTCTTCATTAAAAGACAACGACAGATTAGAGTTTATGTCATTCATTCATCTTTAAACAAATAAAGGGACACAACTAGAGCACATGAGGTAGGGAGATAATACAGGATTACGTGTGCAACAAATAACAGTGAGTTACATCATGAATCTGTATGGCTCAAAGACGATTTTTTTAATTAACTCCTAGAACGACAGAACAGCTTCCGGTTTAGCGAACGACGACAGTGGCTGTGTCAGCAGAGTCTGCGAGAGTAACAACAATAAATAAACAGGCAGGAGGTGGTGTATACTGCAGGTGGAAGGATGCTACTGTGCAAGTGTTAAACTTTTCGGTTTGTTTTTTTTAGCTTCCGCGGGCAAGTATATCGAAAGAGCAGGAGAAGTGGTGAGCGGCTCTCATGCTGCAGGCCGTTCAGACAAATGCTTCAGTCCATTGAGAGCCAAGACTTGTTTGAAGAGCTTATCTGTTGTCTGTGTGCTGAAAACAAAACCACAGTTGTTTTGTAAATAAGTTTCACACTTTTACACTCACTCTAGACTATTAGACTAGTGTCGATAACGCTTTGCTTTAAAGCAATTGTCAACTAATGGTAGAATTAATACCAGTTTCTTGTGTGGTTCAATTACCATCATAATCAATATTAAAGTACTTTAACAGCACAAAGGTCTGGTGGGAAGAAAATCCAGGCTTTATTGCCCCAGGATGCACAATCTCAACAGGCACATTGAAGTAATGGGCGACAGTTACGCCCTGTCTGCAAAATTTTCTGAAATAAAGGAAATAATTATTTTAATTATGATAAAAGACAGTGCCATCATTAAATAAATATCGAACAAGAAATTGTTTAACAAAATATCAGTCACAACCTTTCGCTAACAAGATGATATTGTAAGAAACGACTTACGGGTATGTAGAAATCCTTGTTTCAGGTCGCACAGTCGTGAAATAAAAACAAGAAGTGATTAAGCGCTGATAATTACTGCCGTTAAGTAGTCGGTAGTCGGACCTGACGGCGGTTGTTTTCAAGGGAGACAATGCGTGTTGGGACCTGTAAGCGATGTCGGCAAAAGAGGTTCGATAATAAAAAGTGAGGTGCGCAAGGAACTGGTTGACGACATCATAGCATCATCTAGAGATGATAATAATAAGTACCTTTGCATAAGTTTCTCACTGTGGCATTGGCAGCGGCAAGGTTTTCCTTTATTGTTGTCAATAAACAGGCTTCGGCCTCTTGTGCCAAACACTCGGTGGCATGGATTAGAATTCTGTTGATGGGGATTTTTATGATTTAGAAGTTTGAAAAAATTCACAGCTTAGATACAGGTAAGGATAGGGAAACATCTCATCGGGTTAGAATACTTTGCATGCAAATCCAAACTGCATGGAAATCGCATTTCTTGCTAACAAAATGTGACATTGTGAACTACGTGTTCGAATATTTAACTTTAAAGATTGTTTTATTGTTTTACCCTGTCATGGGTATTGAGATATATATATATCTCACAACTCCTATCTAGTGGTTTGGCTTTCTTGTTTGATGATGATGATGATGATGATTGATGATGATGATTGATGATTGATGATGATGATGATTGATGATGATGATTGATGATGATTGATGGATGATGATTGATGGATGATGATGATTGATGGATGATGATTGATGATGATGATGATTGATGATGATGATGATGATGATGATGATGATGTATACTGAATAGTGCACTATTTGGTGCTACCGTCTCACTCATTTTTTAATGAAAGAAAGTTAATGGGACAGACAGACAGACAGGAAAAGAAGGGAGACAATGAATGACCGCAAGAACAGATCAATGTAAAACATTGTGTTTTCTTTCCTTACAATCTACATCACTGTGTTATATTTCCTTACCTGCACCATGTACTGGGAGTAAGTATGGCCGCTCCGACTTCTGCAGCGGAAAGCGAGACAGAGACCAGTGTCTCCAAGTCACCAAGACTGACCCCCTGCACCAGCTGTGCTTTGTAAACACACGTCCTGACATTTGGACAGGACGAAGTCTTGGTCGTGTTTTGCTCAAAAACTTAAAATAACAATCAAACCTGGTCATTCCCAGTAATACTGATAAGTAAATCACTAAATTCATCGTTTAAATACAAACAAAAATATATTATAAATCAGACAGCTAAAAGCCAGCAACATCAAGAAAAAATGTCGTGAAGTCTTGTATTTGTTGCCTAATAGTTCGACAGATTTGGTGAGCAGCGAGGAGAAATAAATATTTTAAAGCAAATATTAAATGCAATGCGAGTCTCAAGATGATGCTGTGTGTTTGTTTACCTGTACAAACCGCCTCGTAGCTTTTTACAACTCTCTGCCATTTGTGACTGAGGCTGTCACTACATGAACTGGTGTTTCTAGAGAGACACTGGAACCGCGGCACTAGAATCCTAGTAAAATTACTTTTATGAAATAATATCTGTGTAACAATTTAACTTAAACATGTACAAATAATAGAAACTGATGATTGCAATAGTTTATTTTATTGAATAACTTATTAACGAACATTCACAATTTTGCGAAAGTGTTGTTATGATTTTGAGAAAACTTCTTAGACTATTAATTGCATCTTGCCTGCAGGAATGGCTAGTCAATTCCTCAACAGCAGAATACAGTCTTTCAAAGAGGTAGTCTCCCTGCTCTTGAGCATCCATCCAACAAGAAAAAGCACCGGGACACTCTGGTTACAAATATTTTCTTTACAGACAATAACACTACAAACGTAAACATTAGTATTATTTAGTAACATGCGGAATGAATTTTCTAGATTGTATCTGAATAGGTAATGATGAAATATATCAGCCTGTATATAAGAGAAGAGATAAGAAAATTATTCTTAAATATCAGACAGAATCTCAGATCGCATGCTGCTACAGCAACAGCTAATACAACAAACAAATGAGCAACCTCTATGGCCACTATTTTAACAGCTTTAATAACAACGGCTACTATAACAGTGACTAAAAAACAAAAACTTGAAAAAAAAAATGTATTGTAATTTTAGGTGTAATCTTTTTTTTTTTCTTCGCATTCAGTTTCTAAAAAGACATAATGTGAATGACTCTGTGATTAGAGAAAAAAAAATCAGACCTGTTAAGCACGCTCCTTCGGTCATTTTAAATGTAATGCTTAGTGACTGCCATTCTTTTGTATCTTTATCACAGTAGTTTATTGCCCCTGCGCAGTCCCTGTAAGTGTTAATGTTCTTGCTGGGAACAGAAACAATGTTAGCTGAGCATCAGAAAGAAATAAGCAATTTGTAAAAGATTTATATACACTGAAATTTATTTTTCAAATAATTAGGCTATTCTTTGCACCAGATACTATTTACAAAAATGTGAGTTCAAACTATCCTCCCTTTTGACATAGACCTCCGAACATTACCGAGACTTATAGAGGTTAGTAACAGAGACATACTTATTTTGGAAAAAATGCGCTCAATGGGAAAAGGAAGACCGAATGTTAATAGGACATATCTTAGGACGATCGTGACATCAAGGATTTGAACTCTTTTTCTGTTTGGTCGTACTTGTAGACCTTTCTCTCGAGACAATAATTATGTTGGAGGGAGAAAGTTTTAAATTGATTTTTTTTTTTGTGCTTTCACAGAACCCAAACCATTTGGCAAAAACATAAAAATAAACTAAACTTTCCCCCTTCACTAGATCCTTAACCAAATCGTGGAGAGGTGAATGTCGCAGATGTAACACCTACTGCCACTTTGTGTAAAGTCATCTCTTTAGTAGCACCTTCAATATGTAAGCTTAAATAAAATTAAGTAGTGTGCACGTGAAAACTTCTCTTCAATACAAACCACATGTTGTCGGCGTCCAGGAGGTCGGCAGTACACGCGCACTTCACGAGCTCCACTGCACACAGGTTGTCTACACAGAGACGTTGAGGTGAACAGTTTTTGAGAAATTCTTAAGAAAGGAAACTCAATGTAAAATTTGTTATAATATCCCTTTTCCTCTTTTGTTTGTGTGTCTTTTCATTCTCACTTCTTATTGAGAAATACCTCAATAAGAGAAATACTTTTGCATCTATATGTGAGGTTACCTTTTGAACAAGGGTCCGTGTAAGACTCTTTAAGGCTCATTAGTTCACTTCTGGTTTCATGATCGTCCTCACACAGTTTAATAAACAAAGTATTGTTGACACAAGTGCTCAGATTCTGAAAGGAACTGTTAGCATAAATGAAAATAAATTAAATATTTCCTTGTGTCATGAAAATATTGATTAATTAATTTTGTTCTTAGAGATCCAAAACAAAGGCAAAGAGAAAAAACACAAAAAAGAAAAAAGAAGATGAAAAATGGAGTCAACATATCGTGCACGCATATGTGTGTGTGTGGGTGTGTGTGTTTGGACATTTGTGAGAGAAAATAAACTTTTTGTATTACTGAAAGTAGCCATGAGTACAAACTAATGAAAATTAACTAAAGAAAGGATGAAATGATTGAGAAGGAGAGAACATACAGCAATAAAGATGATGGATAAAAACAAACATACAAATGAGCAGCAAATGCAATAAGCCAAAGAAAGAGAAGAAGCAGGGAACTGAATACAAGGACACGAACAGGTCAGGTCAATCACGTGCACGTATTTTCCAGAGATTCAATGACATGACACTGGACTAAACGGATTGACTGGCGGATTCGGACACCAAAATGTACATCTGACTTTAGAGATGAATTGCAGGAGTGAAGAAGCATGCTGCAGTTATGTCCAGCGTCAGTGTCTGAAAAACAAACAATAATCTGCTATTATCCTTTCTTTATTTTAATAAAATATAACTATGAAAAAAAGAGTTGATTTCCTCTTTCACCAAAAGATTGTTTTTATTATAGAAAGTGGAACTTCTAGCCCGTTAATCTCTCCTTTAAATTGCTACACATCGGCGCCACCTGCTTTAGCCGATTCAACATGGTAGGCATGGAACAAACTGCACAATTAGCCATCTAAAAATATATATATTAATGCATGGTTTTAGTAAATTTTAAATTTTTAAATAGATGACTTTGAATGAGAGATTGAAAGTGGTGTGTACAGTGTATGGGAGTTGCTATAAAGTTAAAGAGGGTACCGATATGCGTGAGCAGGGTGTTCGACCCCCCAAAGACCAAGCAAACTGTAATGTAAGCTGTTTACTCGGAGTACTGACTGTCGTAAGACCTTTCCTACCACGGGCTCCGACTGACATAGTCCCAAACGAGATACAAATGCTGTTTCTCTATATTTTCTAAGCAATTTTGATGTTTGCTTTTTTTTCTAAAACTGGTGCGGATCGCTTAGTTATTTTTTCAGAAACAGTGTTATGAACTGGAACTGTAATTGTTCTCCCACTAAGAATGTGCCTTCCAGTGGATCCCATGTTCTTCCAACGACCTTTGTGGCCTCAGTGGAGTTATCAAGTGTCCACTCCTACGATGTTTTCCCACTCAGGACACTTTGGGTTCAGGATTATGCTGCTGTGGTTACTTTGTGTTATTCTGCTTAATTAACCGCTTTTACCGAGTGTTGGAAGTGATTGGATCCCAGATGTATGTGCACCTGTAGTCGTTCGCGGAAGTGCAGTGTACCATGTTGGTCTGCTGGTCCACCAGCAGCGGTAGATGCATTAAAAATAGAAAATTTCCTTAAGGCCAAGCACCTGGGTAAAAATTGTCGAAAATTTTAAGATTTAGCCATTTTGAGATTATGGCATATTGTGAAAGTTCAAAGTCTGTTCTATTCACTCACCGAGTGGATTTTCATAAAACAATCTAGAAATATGTCTATTTTGTCAATAAAAACACCTACTTCTATCCTATTTACTTTTCCCGAGCGCAGAATTAGCGAGAATAGAGAATGTTTGGGACATAGCAACACACTCGACCACGTGCGAAACATCGTCACATCGCATACCGGACGAAAGGTCACTGAATGAACTTTCAAACAAAGGCTGTGTCAAAACCCATAGAAGGCCCCACGCTATGATACGAGCTCTTTTCTAGACGACACAAAGGGTCGGAAATTTCCTTATATGGATGCATGCGTAACATACTTAGCATATAGCCAATCAGAATTCACTAACGCCGACCTCGACGTGGTCATAGGTCACACGAACACTCTTCGGCAGTGTTCGGGTATCCCACAAGGCAACTGTCATGGCCTCCGGATGTAAACAATCTCCAGAGTAACTCAAAGCTAATGCTGGGGTATTTTCTTTCTGGGACATTAACGTTAATATTAAATGTTCATTGTGCCTGTCAGACGCTCATTTCTTCTCAAAATACCACGTGCGAAAGAATAAAAACCACGTGGACATTCTGAGACCGTCGTAGCGGCTGAAAAAAATGTAACTTAGTGAACTGAATTCGGCTGTCGAAATCACAATCAGTCATGTGGTAAGCGAGCTGAAAATAAAGCGAAGTTTTAATTTCTGCTGCAAATCTTGGTAGTAATCAGGACTAGATGCGAACATTTACACATTTGAGTGAACTTGCAATGCTAGTTATTTATGTACTTTGTCAGGAATGTAAGGAAACAGCTTTGCACAGATAACAAAGGTTGGGTGGGGGTTGGATTGTCTTACTCCAACCAAATGTCACAAACAGAATGTGAAGACAATTATGTATAGCATTCCTAACAAACAGAATGAAAACTGCTATCTAGTCAAGTTTGTAGCCATTCAGTGTCTAGACAGCACATCATTGTCAGAGCCCTAAAAGGCCAGACAGCTGGTGCTTTTCCCATAAATTTTTGCCAAAAAAAAAAAAAAGAAACCACCTAGCCACAAAAATCAACCATCTTAATCCATGTGACTACAGATCATAAAAATTCATAAAATAATCCTAGCATACAGAGGAACAGAACATGAGCAGCTGCTCAAATTCTGGTGTACTCAATGATGTATCTCTAGATTTCATGAACAGTTATTCTTCTTATTCCTATTCGCCCCCAGTGAGCATATAGGGCCGCAAGAATAGGTTATACTCTGCTACAGCTTTTGAAATAATTTCTTTAATGAAAGAATTATATTTTGATGTTCATCTCATCACTCTGCAACTGAAGGCTAAGAAAGATGAGAGTGTTTCCTACTAATGCTGCTACTTCAGTAGATGCTTACAAAAATTGAAAGCAACATGTGAGACAACATCACTAAATGTTAGATAGCAAAAGACCATAGATGGCATAAAACCATGAAGCTAGTGGACACTGAACTTCTATATAACTATCTAAACCTATAACTGTGTTGCTCAATATTTGCAAACACCAATGTTTTTATTACTGTGTACTTCTCTGAAGCCTGGTCAGCATTTGGGTACAAAACACAACCATGTTGACTTTACTAAAAGTGAACAAAATAATTAATTTTATTAGTAATATTAAAGTTATGTGTAGTAACACATTGAAAGATGGTTATAGTTTTTATTCAACAGGTAAATTACATGAAAGGCTTAGATAAAACAAAGCTACTAAGCTTGATATTTCTGCTCGCGCTTTTTCCGTTCCTTGTTTATGTTACAGTTTGTTTACTTATAAACCCTATAACTTTATATTAACATGTGCTACAGGCTTAAAATTTGGTTGAAGGTTTCTTTATACATATCTAAACATATCCATGAGAGCTTTTAAAAAAACTAATTAGTGGTTTAGTAGTTATCTAAGCTTTTAGTTTGTTTTCCCTTGCCCTTTTTCAGTTTCTTGTTTTGGTAAGCTTGTTAGTTCAAAAGCTTGTAAATTAACATTGACATGTGATATAGTCATGAAATTCGGTTGAGAGTTTCTTTATATACATGTCAACATTTAATGAGGGCGCTTTTTAAAAATATTTAGTAGTTTAGTAGTTACTAAATTTCAGTTTTTCTTTCCTCGTTTTCTCAGTTCTTGTTTTGGGTACAGACTGTTTACTTCAAAAGGACAAAACTTTTTATCGACAAGAGATATAGTCGTGCAATTTGGTTGAGTAATTCTTCATACATATATAACATTTCTATGAACGATTTTTAAAGAATATATTAGTAGTTTGGGTAGTTTATACTGTTTTTAATCAAAATTTCTTAAAATTTAACACAGTGTTTTACAAAAAAAAATTCATAAAAAAAAAACCTAAGCCGATTTGCAAAATCTCTTTTCATAGAAATGTAGATCTGTCTTTTAAGTAACTATTTCAATAAAAAGTTCGAGTCTACTCACAAAATTGACGAAGTTTTTGTATTTTTTAAAAATGTTTGTTTTGGCGCATTTTTGGTTTGTTTCCATGGCAACCGATGGTGTGACAAGTGCAGTAAAACTATTTTTTGAACATTCAGTCAACGGCTAAATAGCTGATACAAAAAAATCCGCGCTATCGCGTGAAACGTAAAAGTTTTTTTTTTGGCAGGTGCCTAGCCTTAATTGTAGGTATGATAACTGGTTCACGATGTTTCACCATGTACACTAAAGTTGAAAAGTCGATGTCGATGACATTTATGGAACTCTAGTCAAAGAGACCAAAACGACAACGAGGCTGAACTGACGAACGGCAGACTAGAGATACAGGTATATAAGTCACACATATACCATCATTACATTGATGCATTTACCTTCACATAGCTCATCAAGTGTAGTCTTTAAAGCCGCTGCTTGTTTCCTTTGTGTTGAATTCAGGAAACAGAAATCAGCCTTCTCTTCCATGCACCTTTGTCCAGAAATCAGTAATCTGTTGATTGACAAATTTACAAATCACTTGGAGTACAAGAGTAGAACGTGAAGCAATGGATGAAAGTATGAAGGAAGGTGGATACTATAAACAGTGTAAGATGGAGTCGTTACATGATGGTTAGCATAACAGTATTGCTAGTGAGTTCAAAATAGTATTTCAGGGTTAGTACTTTGAGAACAGATATATTTTCAGAGAGAGGGAGAGATACGGCAGAGTTTAAGTTATTTTCAATAACTGTCAAAGGCTGCCATCAAAGCAGTACCGGCAGCAGTCACCGATTTATTTACAAATGCAAATACCAATTCATTTCTAATACTCACTTACACCACCAGCCTGGATTGGTAAGGGAAGAGGCGCTTTTTCTGCGTTCGCCAGTGAAATAGTTTCGTCTGCCGACGTTTCTTGTATTGTGATACCCGACATAACTTCAAAGGTTTGTTGACAGTTTAGAAAACTGGAACAGCTCTCAGAGCTCGTCATCTCTATGTAAACTTCAAAACCACAAATATGTTTATAGAAAGCTGTATTTGGTTCTCTTCTGTTTTAAATATTAAGCCAATAACTAATTTCTATAAATGAGATACAGGTAATCACATGTCAACATTCTTGCTTAATAAATATGTAATGAAGTTCTTGATTAACGTAAGAGCATAATGCCGTTATCCTAACAGTCCATTCCATGAGTTCCTGACAATATTCATGCACTTCAGCGAGCTCTGACATTTTTCTGCATATTTTGAAGTTTGAATGTATCCATCAGGTTAACAGACTTGTTATTTATAAATTCTTCCAGACACAAATAAGTAAAATAGATGCTGAGAGTGAAAGACAACAAGAGATGCAAAACAAGCACAAGTGTACTTTCTGTCCTCAGAGCCACCTATAAAATTGTTTTCAATTTCCCGCCAAACATAACTTTATTTTGCCATTCAACCTGATTTCATGCACAGGTTTAGTGATCGCAAATTTACTCCAATAACCACGAAACATTTCAAGTCTCGAACCCACACTTTGTCACAGGAAGAGAAGTATTTACCTGAACAAGCTGCCCCATAACTTTTTCCAACCCGTCGCCACTTGTCTGAAAGGGTCGGGCTGCATCTTTTGGCGAGACATTTGAAAAGTGCTTTGAAAATCCTAGAGGAAGTTTAAACATATTCATTGTTGCTATGTTCGGTTGAAATTGACAGTTAAAATAATACATAGTAATATAATACCACAAAAAGTAACGGAAACAGAGATATCATTAATCACTAACCGAAATGAAATATAAAGCTGTCTTATGTTTTGTCTTGCACTCACCGTTGTAGCTTCATGACTGCACACTGCTCACGCTAGTCTTTCAGTTGCTGTTAGCCGTTCTTGGTCCATATTTTTTTTTATAAAATTAAAACTCGTTATTTATAGCTACCAATTTAAACTTATTACTGTAATTATAGTCCATTGTTTTCAATCCGTTTCAAATCCTCCTTCTGTCACGTGGACGTACGCCTCACGACTTGGGAATAAAAGTAGGATCGAGAGAAAACTCAGTATTAAATTAAATTAGTAGTAAATTTCCCTTTGGCTTGTATTTATTCTTTTCTGGAGTAGTCTACCCTTTGACTGGACAAAGAAACCTGACCTAACGGTTTCCCGAGGCTCCGTGAAGAGCAATAATCAGTGTTCGTTGTCATACTGAAGCTCCGAATCTGACGGAGAGGCTTCAAGGAAGAAATTCAGTGCAAGAGAAACAATAACTGCTAAAGATTTATATGATAGGAGGAAACTATGATTTAAAAACATATTTTACATTATATTTTAATGAAGATTTTGATGGTGTTATCTCTTCAGAAAGCATCTTTAAAGTTTGCATGGGACAAAATTTCTCTCCAGGCAGAGAAACTCTACACACTTTCCAGTCTAAAACTGAAACCTATATTTTTAAAATCACCTCCTGTAATCTTGCCGTTCGTTTGAAATCTTTCTCGCCTTGTTTTACGTCCACGTCACTTTATATTCATGAGATGCAAGCTGCTATCATCTATCGCAGGGGTGGGCAATTAATTTTCCCAAGGGGCCGGATGAGAAACTGGAATGGTTCTAGAGGGCCGGACTAATATAGTTAACTCACTTTTACCCAATACTGTATATATAGTATATTTACTGGTGGGCGGCCAGCGGGCGGGCCGGTCAGAGACGGGAGGCGGGCCGGATCCGGCCCGCGGGCCGGCGTTTGCCCAGGTCTGATCTATCGTGATGTCTGTCATTTGTTAATTTAATTCACGCAAAAGTTGCCTTGGTATTAGAAAATGCGCTTGATAAATCATCTCAGTTATGACTTGTCTGCAGCACCTGCCCTGTTTGGCGCATGCTGCTCATACTTACTTAACAATTCCATAATAATAAAATGGAACTGCCAATCGTCCTTGTTCTAATCACAGGGTTCCAGGTTTTTCGCAGGACGCGCTGTCGCTACACTTCCCACGGTACAATAATTCCAACCGATAATATTTATTGGGGCACTCTTTAACTTTATGTCGAGCAGACAACTTTATTTTACGACAGCATGTAATTGAAATGTAGAAGTAAATATAACACAAAAAGAACCCTGCATAAATGTGATTTAATATTTTTCGAAACACTTTCAAAATCCTGTAAAAATTTAGAGAATGATATAGTGTACCAGTCTCCTGTATCAACTATATTACTATTGAAACTTAGATTTTAACGGGTTTCAATAAGAAGTGGACAAAGTTTAATGCCTTGTGAGCAGTGTAAGTTACAATTTAAATCTGTATATGCATTCTTAAGGCAGACTCCTTCAGGATAAGGGTTTCAGTTCACAAAATCTTTATAAAAGAAGAGTGTAAAATGTGACATTATTTTATAGAGGGAGCACAAGATTCTTACCTGCAGGCGCGTTTATTATCAATTGAAAAATTGAAACCACCTGATGAAGACGCTATGCGTTGTGTAAAATTAGTCCAGCATGGAAGAGAGTCAGGGCACTCTGTGAGGAACGAAAGACCACATCTCAAAGAATATTCAGATAATAAAACCTTGAAGATAAAGGTTAATTCATATATGGAAGTATATAAATGTTTTAATGGATGCTTATGTATGGAAGATTTAATCTATATATATGTATGTGTGTTCATGTGTGTGTGTGAACGGTAATCGAGCATAGGTCAGAAATATGTCTTCCTAATAGGATTCGTACGGGGGGAGTATAACAGAAATTTTGAAATTTCTGTGTCTACGCCCAGCAAGGTATAAAAATTAGGCGTTTCTTCCTCCTGATCAGTAAATGGTTCAATTTACTTAAATTTGGGAAAAGTTCTGTCATCTTCAGGCTACTGACACATAGTACAAGAAGTAGAATAGAGCAAGGCACTATGGCGGGGTTAAACATACAAAGAGGAAACGAAGTCCAATAACCTTTCAATCAGTAAGAAATAAGCTATGACTAATAATCTGTCGAAGGTGAAAGCTCAGCTTGCTCCTAAAATATTTGTGGTTTACTTTTTCTTCAGTACACTTTCTTTGCAGCACTCCGAAGATTAGTAAAAGAAACAATAAAACTGACCTGTATTGCAAACGGCTTGTTTAGTGTTGATGGTTGTAGTTGCGTTATGCATATGAGTAGAATGATCACAGTTTGTAATCTTACTGATGCAGTCTTGATAAAGATCCAGATGCTTGCTGCCAACAACAAAATAAGAAATTTATAGTTCGGAACTACACGAAGCCTAAATCATGTGATACGAGTGTCTACAAAATGTTAAAGCTTTGCATTGGGATGGATGAGAGAAAAAAGTAAACCATTGTCTCTGTAACAATCCGATCGAAAAATTAGGAAATATTTCCGGTGATAAAAAGTATGATTAATTAGCATTGTTTACAAATTGACAGTCAGAAAAATGCAATACGACTTTACAATTAAATAGGGTCTTTTAAACAATGGCGAAAATATTTGTTTTCAAAACAAAAATTGTGAATGTTAGGGCAGAAAACTACAAGGAACTAGTAACGACATGCTGATGCAGTGTCAGAAACGTGTGTCTCTAAAAATCTACTTCATTCATTCCCATCTGGATTTCTTTCTTAAAAACTTGTGGTATGGATAGTGATGAACGTGGCGAACGTTTTCATCAAGATATCACAACAGTGGAAACAAATATCAGGTAAAATTGCCCACTACCATGCTGGCTGACTACTGGTGGACACTTTCTGAGATGCTCCCGAACAGGTGCACAAACAAAGAGACAAACAAAGAAATCTATGAAGTAGTCCATGGTTTGACGTTTTACAGGTATTAACCACAGGTAACTGTGCTGAGTAAAAACAAAAACAAAAACAAAAAAATCCTCGGTGAACATACTGGCAGATCTTTGTTTTGCTGAGAGAAAGAAACATGTTCTTTTACTGACTGTTTGTTTAAAGTTAGTTGTGACACAGACCACTGTGGATAAGTTTACGTACCATCTATTGTCGGTAGACTGCGAAGTATATGTTACAGGATGCAAACAGTGGCATTTCCAGACCTTAAGGTAGCAAATCATTTCTGACAAAGAAAAAGTATTTGAGAGGAAATCATACCTTACAATAAAAACTTCAAACATATTAATATTAAAACTATAATCAATAATTCAAGATAATTTAGCAAAACTTTATACGTTTCGTGCCTAGCTGCACCCAAAAGTTTTAAAAGTAAAAGCGAAAATTATCTACAGAAGAATAAAAAGTGAAATCTTGAATAAAAATCTTGCTGTTTAGATAAAAGTACCAAAATGCAATATTATCGTTCTTTGCTTCCTTATGATTTTTAAGAACAGTAATTACCTGGGTAACACCTGGAGTTGTATTTTTCTCGAAAGTGATTTATTTTGTTGACGGTTTGGCTATCCATGCCACATGAAGACATGTTGCTTTTCACACAAGCCCAAAAGTTCTGGTAGGAGCTGTTAACAATTTTCTTACATATCTTTAATAAAAATAATGTACAAAAATGTAAAAGTTATATGAGAATACAGTGCACTTTAATGTTGTAAGATTGTTACCTTTACACCTAGAAATATATCTACGCACTCGAACAGCAGAGAGAGAGAGCGAGAGAGAGAAAGAGAGAGAAATTAAAGCATGAATAAATAAGAAATATCTAGTATTTCACGTAGTTATAATTTTTATCTTAGTGGAGCATTTGTGTAATGTGTACTCCCTAAATCCAGTTCAATACATGACTAAAATGTTGAAGAAAAAGGGAAAGAGATAGACAGAGAGAAAGAAGACAGAGAAAACCTGACTAAAGTGCTGTAGACAAAAGGTCAGAGGGGGGTACGGTTACGTGGATTAGTGGCCATGAAGTCGAGTGATTAACCCTGTCTCGGGCATAACATGCAAAAAAGGAACTTATATATTTAACATGTTTTAGTAAATCAGTTACTTGCTGCTAGAAGTATAAAGATATTTTTAGTGGCTTACTCGAGTGAGCTTCTGAAAAAGAGAGTGAGGTCAGAAAAGAAGTAGAAACATAAAAAAAAAGCGGAAGCAGTGAGACGTGTAATGGCGACAGAAAGAGAGAAAGATGGACAAAAAGAAATGGGAAGCGTAAAGAAAGAAGTGGAGACAGAAGGCGGGTAGACAAAAAGGGTTAAAGACTACTCTCCAAAAAAAAAAAAAGACTCACTTGCACTCTTTATCATGATCTTCAATGGTTTGGCAACTCTGCGCGTCAGTGACTGCGAATTCTGGGGATAACCTTAGAATCGTCTGGCAAGAACTTAAAATATTTGTGCAGTTCTTTCCTAAAACTGACAATAAAAAACAGTTTAAATTCAGATAATAGCTTAATGCCTCGCTGAAAAAGTAATCAAAAATTATCAGCAACATCTAGACATCTATCACAACTTCAGAACAGCCATGAGGCAGGTCCTTTTTCAATGCAAAATATGAAGGAAATTTACTGAGCTGACATTTCTATTGAAATTGCGAAACTTTTTAAAGTGCTGAATCTTTAAGTATAAAATATACAAAACCTGCGTAAAATAACATCCTCTACCTGGTTGTACAAAGAAGAGGAGAAGTCCTGTTAGCACAAAGCAGCTATTAGGCATGATGACTACTTAGGGCAGATAATCAACCGACTAAAGACACTCTTCTGACGAATAGTTTGGGAAGAAAAAGAGTTGAAAGTTTATACAGTCTATTGTCAAGCCAATCAACCCTAAATCGAAGATTAGCAGTACTTAACCTTCGACTCCATACCGGATCCCAGTCACCAACATTATCCTTCCAAGGCGATTGTCCGTCTTAGACAGTTTTAATTGCTGCTTTGTTTTGGAAGACACTGTGCTGAGGAGGTGTTGATGAACGACGCAGTAATTCTGACTGAACTGAAAAATATTGCCACCAAAAAGACCCCGACGGTAACAGAAGACAGAGTTTTATAGACAAAACAAGATTTGATGTCTTTAATAAGGTCGATGAGGCTACGGTGATTACAAACAGCCAGCAAATTTCATGAAATTGTAATAAAGCAGGATTTATTTATACTTAGTATCTGCTGTGCATTTATAAATATTGATGTAAGAATTTAAATAAACAAAAGCATAGGAAACCATTCTAAGGTGACTATCGCATTTTTTCAAGTTTGATAGACACCTAAACCTCGCCAAATATGATCAAACAATCAAACATCATCCATAATTGAGGGGTTAAGGACCGTAAGCATTTTATGTAAAGACAACTCTTGCTGAAGGAAAATGGAGTTACTCTGCATTTCACTCGCTGCCTGCTATCAGATATAAGCGTTAGATAATTCAATCTTTTCCTGCTTGTCACTAATTAATCCTCTGTCATCTGTTGCTTAAAGTCTAGTGAAACGAATGGCCAGAACTGATAACGACAAAGTCTCAGATACACAGATAGACTGGTAAGCCTATGTCTCTGCTTTTATTTTATCGTCTTCATTATTTAAATTCCCTACTTACATCCTGCTCCTCATACCTTCTTCATCAACTCTAGAAAGTTCAGAACTTCGATCAATGTCTGGGACTTAGAGATCCTCTACTTCGTAGTTTGCACTGGTTACCTGTCTGTTATTATATTCAGTACAAAGTGTTTTGTCTGTTTTCATTTATTAGCAGCCTCCTGCCCTGAGCATTCCTCTTAACATCGCGTTCCTTACATCCCTTACATCCAATTGTCTTCGTCTGATGACAGTCTGCTCCTTGTCCCTGTCACCAGAGCAACAACATATGGTCAGCGGGTTTTATTTAAGTCACTGTGCTGCGAGACACAGGAGATCTCTTCCCTTCCATATCCTCCATCTACCTAACATCGAATTCTTTAAACGTGCCCTAAAACATCTGTCCCACGAGCATTACTCAAAGTTTCAAAGTTTGTATGTCGTATGTCAGTATGAATATACAATGTGTAATTGTTCAGACCCGTTGATGATCAAGATTCACTTTGCTAATTCCATTGAAAGGATCAAATGCTATAAAGATTAGTAGACAGATGCTGGCGTTGATAGGACCATTGAGGAGGCTAAACCGGTATCTATTTCGATGGTTACTGAAGTGATTAGTTTATCATTAGGAGACCAGCATCCTTTCTCGCTCGATGAGCCGATTTTGCTTTGAAGAGTTGGTTTAACGCACACGTTGATGTTTCATCTCTAATATAAAATGATTCAGATAAGTGATCAGATATAGTGTGCACACGATGATGATGATGATGATGATGATGATTGATCATTATGATGACGTATTTCAGACCTATGGACAAATTAAAAAAAATAAGCATGAAGTCACAGAACTAAAATACAATTTTTATTTATTTCTTGCAGAAGTACAAAAAAATCTGACTGATCGCAATAGTTAAACGATGTACATGTTGAAGTGTTACACATACAGAGCTCGTAGTTTCGATCTACAAAGACAATATTAATCAGTGATAAAAGCAGATTGATTAATATACAGTACAGTCTTGTTTATTAAAATCAACCGTAGATTGTTAGCTTTTATCTGAAAAAGAAGGGAAGAAGACAGACAATACTTCATCCACTGCGTGACCTTTGACCAATGAAGTCACTAGAAAACTTTACGGTGAGAAAGGTAAGTTATGGAGTAATAGTAAACTGTAGATGATAATAAAAAGGTCAAAAACAGTAAGTAGTGCATAACAATGATGAAGAAGTGTATGTCGAATAAAAGGCACGAAACTCACGACACGTAACTTGTAGCGAAGGGACATCACTCTTAAAATACACTAATGTTTCTCTATATTTGTTAATTACAGCACTGTATCTGTCACTAGTATTTGTTTTAAACTAGTAAATATTGATAGTTTTGTTATTAATAGGGGGGATAAAGCCCTCATGATTTATAATATTAAAAATCAGTCCATTATAAATATTTTGGAATCTGTTGTGTCCAGCACAGCCGCTAGAATCTTGTTGATTTGTTGTTCAGCTGAATAAACAAATAGGCAGAAGGATTCATGGTATTTCAGATAGTGTTTTGTGTAGATATCCAGTAGCAACTAGACTTTAACAACAGCAAATGTTGCCATCAGAAAACTCACGACAGCCAAAGAGAACAGTTGTTGTAACCCTGAAAAAAAATTCAATATCAATCAACTACTTATTAAACTGCTAATGAGCTTACATCACCTTGTTCAACTTTGTAATATGTAAAATGAACAACAGTTATCGTTTCGTTTTTAACGGGCATTATTATTGAAGCAATTAAAGATTACAGTGAGTAAAATACTGTATTATCACACACAAATTATTTTAATACAAACAATGTAATTCAGGGTTTGCCACATGAGAGAAAAACTCGTATATTAAAAAAAATTATTATAAAATATTCAAACTAGCTAAAAAAAATAGTTATCAATCTGAACTAAAGAATCTACACATTTCATATTCATTTGTACAAGTAAAAAAGAGAACACAACGATGCCCAAATAATCTGATGAAACGAGAATATACCGGAGACAAATAGAGATAATAAAGTAAAGTAAAAGAAATAAAGGTCAGATGCAAATTGTGCGAAAGTTTTAATTAGGCTGCTTACCACTTGTGGGTATTCTGCTTGATGAATCTGAAAAATTAGGCACTTTAAAACAGTTCATGTTGAGTTCATTTATTTAGACACGATTTTTAAAAAAGTTATTACAGACTCTAAGAATCTATGATTATTACAATAAACAAATAAACTAAAATATCAAGCAATAAAGATGAGAGGCGAATTGTGAAAAATGTTTTGCTCACCACTGGCGAATAATAAGCTTCCACCTGGTGCACGAGTACCTGAAAAATTACATTCTTTGTACTGACTCAGAAACAGTTCATGTTGAGCTCATTTGTTTTCACAATTTTTTTTAAAAGTTTTTACGGACAATAATTGTATGAACCGACATACATTGCTGCATCCACAACAGCAATAGCAGGTTAGTTATCTATCAGACATGACAATACATACACGAAGTGACATCTTCGTTTGTCAGGAAACACTTAAACAAGGAAACAGATACAATGTGAAACATTTATTGAGCCGTATATCCCATTGTTTACTGGTAAATCAAGGGGACACTGAAGAAATAAATACCTCTACAGGCCTTGGCAGCTCTGGTTTTCAAAGACGCTACATTAGTATTGACTGGGACATTGCAACTGTCTTTCATCTGGTCCATACAGCCCAGTGCTTTCTTGAGAATCCTACACGAGAAATGTTTTTATTTTAATTAGACAATAACGGATATTATTAATTAGTGAAAATTAACCCTATTTTTCCTTTTGTAAAGTTCTATACACAAGGACATGCCTGAGACCTTATCACTTTGGTTTGCTTTTGGCTTCCATGCACAGTCTGTCCGTCTCCGAATCCCCTTCCTCTGTTTCAAATTTTGCTTGAGTTTAGGTTTTTATCGTCTTGTCTTATCATTATTCCATGCTTTTATAGTCTTTGATATTTAATTGTTATCATCTTTTCTGACTTTTCTGCTTTCAAGTAATTCATGTTCCTATATCAAATACTTGCTGTGTGCAGTAATTATTTACAATGTGTACAAAAACAGCAAAGATGGCAGGTTTTTTTTTTTTTCAAAACGACAATTATTGCCAAAACTATTTTAGTTTAAAAGAAGAAGCAAAATATTCTACCTGCAAATAGTTTCTTTGACACGAGGACTCAAAGATGCTTCAAGAGCAGACTGTGGCTGTTGTTTGATACCCGAGAAGCATTGAGAGGACTTCGGACACGATGAGCGAAACGTAGCGACTTGAAATTCATTAAAAACGACAAAATTTTTATTATCAGCTTGCAAAAAAAGGTGTTAATAACATTCCAATATTTTAATATTTTAAAGTCTAAATTTGTAAGAGAAATCTCAGAATGACACAGCAAATAAAGGACCAGATGATAGAAACAAGATAACAGGGAGGAATTTTAAGAGTATCATCAGCGTCTTTATCTAACATATAATGTGATGTTTTTTCCCTTTCATTATCTCTAATTTTGAAATTATCTTGGAAAACAGTATTCATTATTCATTGGGTGCCAATGTTGCTCATCATAAGCTGCATAGTCGAGAACCAAGAAAGCTTGGAGACATAAATAACTACAGGTTTTTGACAAGCTTTGTAGTTTCAATGTTAATTTTGTAATGAACCATTAATGTATTGTAATATGTCAAGCACTGTGACAAAATGAATTCAAACTATTTTTCTCATAACACTACGGGTATGAGATGTGACCTGACCTGTGCAACCTACATCCGTCACCGTAGAAACCAGCTTTGCTTGCTGAAGTGATGCCACGTCCTCGCAGTCTTCTATCTCCCCCATGCATTGTGTGAAATTTTGCTGATTATTGCTGGTAACACAGGCGACAGTTCATACAGTGAGAAGCTGACCACATGAAACAGTGTTTCTAACTTCTGAAGAAAAGCCTTGATAAAATACAGTCAGCTAAGTTTCTAAGTGATGTTGATGTTTTGGTGACTCTTAAGAAGAACGACGACGATGTAAATGAAAGAATGCATACCATACTTTGGTGACATTGTTGAAATCGGAGTCTAAACTTGTCTCACATAAGCAATAGATAATCCTCGTTCTGCAGAGCAGTTCTGAAAATTAAATAATGTTAAGAGAGAGAGAAGGTGGATGAAACAGAGAGAGCTTTGTGCTCCGTCATCATAAGATGGACAAAGACAATCTTGGCAAGGGATAGGCTTTGTTTCTTCGTTTAAAAATAACCTGTAAGTGTGTGATATATTTATATATGGATTATGGAACATTAGTCCCCAGTGTCGTAATCACATCATAAGAAAGAAAAATAGTTTGCACTCCACTAAAAATTAAAGACATTGGAGAACCAAAGACCTGAGTTTTTGTTACAGATATCATGTTATTAAAGTGGTGTAGTAAAAAAATAAACCGGCAAGAAAAATTATTTAAATAAACTACGATCTCTATATAGCATGGGTTATTGCTGCATATCTTTAAAATATTCAATAATATGTTTATTATGTTTACACAAAGAAAGCATGCATCATTACCTCTGGTGCAGTAGAATTGGTAGACTTGTTGAAAAAGGGCTACCTGACCTCTGACTTCTTCATCTGTGAAACAGTCGGCCATGGTGTTTCTTACACAGGCCCAGAAGCTTGTGTATGAACTGTTGACATAGTAAACCTACAGGACACGTGTCTACCTCGTGCGACATGAAGCGTGCATTATATGACCTTTGACCTTAGCCTGAGCGAGAGAAAGTTGGTGGGAAGAAGAGGTAAATGACAGTGAGTCGGGAGAATGCAGAGAGAAGTGGTAAATTACTGCAATTAAATCAACAACAGAAAAAAAAGAATACAAATGAGTAATACAGACATCAAATAATTGATGAGACCTGTAGTTATATATATAGAGAGAGAATCTTAAAGATATACTGAGAAGCAATGTGAACACTAACCGAGAGAGAGGAAAAACTAAAGAAAAAAACTCACGTGCAAAAGTTTACAAGAGAATTATTGTTGCACCATTTTTTATCAGATTTGGATGGACTGATGATGTAATTTCCTTTGCCAACCCACAGAAACGCGGTACACGTGTCTAAGAGGGCTGTGCAGCTTTCTCCTGAAGCTAAATGAGGTCTCATGTTATGATACAGTATGATAATATCATCCAGAGATTGATTTTAAAGTAAAACATTACAAACAATTTTTTTTTATAGAAAATCTGAGACACTAAGTACAAATGTGACTGTAGTATATCCGCCTCAGACAGCTCAAGATATAGTACGACATAAGGAATAAATAACTTGCATCAACGATCTGCTATCAAACACTTTTCTCTCTCTTGTCATGACGGTGAGGATAACTAGTGATCTGAGTCTTTACACATATTTCACAATATTCAGCAAAATACACTGTTCACAAGGCCTTTCCATTACAAGACTCTTTCAAGAAGGGACACCATGCAGAAAATGAAGTCCTTTATCTTTCTGAACCCTACCCTGAAAAACCTTTTATGTTACGGAAAAGACAACTAGAGAAATAACTTTATCTGGTAGAGACGGTCCTCCCAGAACAGCAGCAGACAGAACCAGATGGAGGTACCTTGATGTCACCAACGTGCACAGAGATGACTGGTAGACTGATTTTAACCAGAAGAATATTTAACTACTCTGTGTCATCTAACAATGTAACGTGTAGTCATCTAACACTCACACACGTGTTTTAAGTCGTAGTTGTGGAGCACGAAGTACAGTCAGACAATCATTGTGAACAAATAAAACTTTACCTTTCTGTCCAAAGAATAGAAGTACTGTTAGCACAAACCTGCTCTTCTCCATGTTGGATTAGGGAGTAAATAAACAATTGAAGAACTATCTGAAGGAAGATAAGAAAAGCGGCGTGTTTGATACCTATCGTGACGTAGCACGTGACGTAAAATACTGCGTAAATAAACAAGAGAAACCATTAGGGCTGTTTGCTGTTGCAGCACTTTGGCGAGTCGTAGGACCATTTGCTTGAAATTTCTGCCCTTATCTCTTTGGAGCAACTAAACTTCGAAGCTTTTAAGTCTGGCATTAATTAAGAAATGTCTTGCATGTATACCAAAGCATTTTGTTTTCTTCTTCCACATCTTAGTTTGTCCATGATTCCATCTCTTTCCTTAACCTTGAACCCACTAGTTGCTCCAGCCACATACACGTGGACCTTATCCTAAAAAGCTTTCATTATGGAAAACCTCATTGATTCCATTTTATCGTAGCTTTCTTTTTTTTTGGTCACAACCACCACCATTCTCTAGGACCATGTGTGATCATTAGGTTTAAATGACATTTACAATAACTCATTATCGGAGAAATTATTTCGTCGCTTCTTGTTTCTACACCGTCATCTTTCAACGAGAAGTTATAGTTTAGCAGGTTCGATTATTCTGGATTAATTCATCGGAGTGAAGTGTTGTAGATTGTTTCCTCCGTTGTGTCTCCCTGTCCACGGATGCTCGGCTGGATGATCTCGACACCTGAATGGCTGACTTAGCAATCTGGATTGTTTCTTTGTGATACACTTTGTAATTAAAACAAGATTTCTTCAATGTTAATGTCGTGAGTGCACATATTTCATCTAGAGAGTTATTGTTCCGAGTTGTGTGGGGTGTTGTGGGGTGTGTATCGTTGAGTTCAATGTCTTTGGGCGTGTATCCCTTAGCCGGCCACCATTCTACAGGATTGTTTATCTCATTAGGTCTACATAACAAAACAGAAGCAAAACAAAATATTTTAGTACGTTAAACTGATCAGCCGTTTGGAATAGATGACGAAAATGGCGTGTTACAGATTGTTTCTCTTGTTGTGAGCGCCATGTAGAAACGATCAGGTTCAGAAGGGTAAGGTCAAAAAGCAGGAAATGAGGTCACTGAACAACTTGGGTCAAGAAGCAGAGGATGTCAACAGGACTTGTGGTCCAGTGATAAGGTCTGTCTACACGGAAAAGGACATAGGGAAATCTGTCAGCAGCACAAGGTTTCACCTGGTAACTTTCACACAGAGACCTTCTCCCCTTCCCACAGAGAATTGATGGAAGGTTCGAGATTTCAGGTATTGAGGGACGATGCTTTAATAAGATTCGGAGCAGGGAAACAAAGGCGTAGAAGCACAAGATGTACAGTACTAACCCTTTACAACTATTGTCTCAATGAATACAGATTTCTTTTTATTACCCGTTACAGGTTAATGACTGCGCGATTGTCTGTATGTACATGCATATGTGTGTATGTGTTTTTTTTTAAATTGAGACATGCTTATGATTGATAGAGAATATGTAAGGTGTGAGTGGTACACACGTGGAGAGATCGAGAGGAAAGGCGGACATTGTAGCATCCCTCACTAGCTTCCTGATGTAGCCAGTCATCTCTAGTTGACACACTTCCGTCACTGGGCATGTCCAGCCTCGCTGTGTACCTTCTGTACTTGTTTACAACACTTCGTGATACACATGCCCTACTTAAACATTGTTAGTGAATCACAGTGCTAACCTCTGACTTGTCGCATAGTCCACTCACTCTACTTCACGGTTGCAAAAGAAACAGTCTCCTGACAAAAGTGTTTTCTGTTTAGTGTTTATTAAATAGTTTATTATAAGGTTCAATCCTATGGTATACAGTAATAGTTACAAGTTTTATTATAGAATACATATTATTCACATGTATCTATTTTAACTAGTGAATATTGACATAGTTTGTTATCAGTAACACATTTAATATTAATTTCAATACGGGGGTATAATAAGAAAAAGAATGTTTATGATGGTTTAAGCAACTTTAATAAAAAATAATTAGTCCATTTAAGAAATATTCGAAATATGTTGAAATATTTCCTGACCATCGCAGTTGCTAGAAGCTTGATTTTTTAAAAATTTATCTGGTCTTTTTTATTGGCTGAATGAGCAAACATGGAAGCTGATCCACTCGATTATTAGTCATATACGTGTTTTGTGCAGAAATTTCGTCTCAGACTTTCAGGAGAGCAGCGGCTGACACCAGAAAACTCAACACACCGGAAGAAGACAGGCGTTCAAATCCTGAAATAAATTGCTTTTTTAAAAAAGAATTGACTAAGTTGCTGATAAACAATATGAAGTTTGCTCAGTCTTAGAAATTTCTATAATAACTAAAATAGAATTACAATCATCATCATTGACCTTTACAGGTCATTACAATTACAACAAACATCATAAGACAGACTGTATTAAACAGCATATTTTAATTGCAAACCAAAATGTTCTCATTAATTTATTGTAATATTAAAATTCAAGGTCTTCCACCTCAGGAAAAGTAAATTTAAATCGACATTACAAAAAGATTCAAACTGGTCTGAATAAAGGTAGAAATTTCATGAACATAACTTTGAAATTCATCTGCGACAGAAAACATGCTAACTTTTTCTGGAAAAATAAACATCTTAGGCTGAAATATAAAAAGTCTATATGTATATTACGCAAAAGTTTAATTAAGTTGTTTACCGCTCTTGGATATTCCACTTTCGTTTGATACATGAGTATCTGCAAAGGTATATAGTCTCTTCATTTACAGAGAGATAAAGGCAGTCGTTAAAGAGCTAAATAATTACACAGATAAAATGTCAGGGTTACACTATTAGAATCTATGTTTTTTAAATAAAAATACGGACCCACACATGCATATGTTGAAAACAGATATAAATAGAAACTTGTATTAACGAGATCCCTCATCATTCACACATTAATAAGAGAGAGGAAGCCTGCACATTTATGTATATTCAAATGTTTCGAGATATATGCATATAAAGATATGTCAAGAAGTTCTACAGCAAATAGTCTGTTCGACAATCATTACTTTTCCGACATCATCAATACGTGGACGATGAGTTAGAACTACCTTTGCAGGTGTTGCCAACGCTGATTTTCATCGACGCTACCATTTCCTTTTCCTTCATCGTCACATTGCAGACGTCTGCCAGCTGGTCCACACAGTCTACTGCATGTGTGAGAATCCTGCCCGAATTTTTTTTTATTAAAATATAACTATTATTACTAATTAGTAAGCAGTAGCAAATTTCTTGCGTTAAACACTTGCTTGAAACAGTGAATTCTCATATCTGAGTGATTGTCTAATTTTTCACATCAACACACTGTTATTCAGTGTTTTATTACACGATGCTTGTTAATTGAAATAAAAAAGTCTGTGAGTTCCAACCTCGCTCTCTCGCTAACTGTCGGAGAATCACCTGTGAAATCCTTATGTTTAGTGAGCGTAGCTCAGTGTCAAGAGATCACTCAAGTCTTTTTTAAGACATTAATAACAAATTTATCAATCATCTATTTAATCATACTGCTTTTTTCCATTCCACTCTGTCGTCTTCACTTTTTCCTAAAAGTCGGTTCTACTTTACTATTAAAATTATCACAATGAAAGAATTTTAAATTAGCAGCATATCGCTTAAAGAGTTTCGTTAAGCGAGTTTAACCTGCGGATACAAAAAATCATGAGTGTATATAAACAACGCGCACGCATACAAACAAACAAACAAATAAGCAAACAAACAAGCAAACAAACATTCACAAATTAGTTTTCGTACTTACGAGCACCATATGCCCGGATTTAACATGCCGGTGGTGACTTCCTTAGTGTGGGTGAGAAACACAGTCTCATTACTCCTCCAGTCACCCAGCGTGACCCCTGGCACTACTTCTGCTTTGTCCACACACCTTTGTATGTTTTCACAGGGTGAAGGATCCGTCATATACTCATCGAATTCTTTCAAAAAGATACCATTAATACAATTAATAATAGTAATATTAGAACTATGCTTTACTAGGAGTATAGCATGTATGTAATTGGTAATTTAGACGACAGCCAATTTCATGTCTGAGACTGGTTATTTCAATGAAAATTAAATACAGTTGAAACACCTCATTTGCTTATTAACCTTTCACAAAACTTTGAGGGTTGGTAGCACTTTGTCAAATAGCTCTTTCAGGTTGTTTAATACAAAATGAAATCCCTTTTTCTTTTCAGTGAAAATATACACGACTCCACCCAAAGGTGAGGAATGTTAAAGTTCAGCAAGACCTGACAGGCGAAAAGAGCACTGGTACTCGACTACATGAATGTCTCAAACAGGGGCTCGACATTTTACCTGAGCAGACTTCCTTGTAACTTGTCACAACTCTCTGCCACTTGTCACTGACACTGGCACTGCATGTCCTGGTATTGTTAGTCAGACACTGGAACCGTGGAATCAGATCTCTGCAGACATTATTACCATCCGATAGGTAATTTGTTTTATATAGGTATGTAAACAATACAACGCAGCTATCTTTATACACAAAAATGATTATGGTCATAATTAAACATATCTACACACATGGCTTTTGCAGATTAACGACTATATGAACGAAGACTTAATTGTGCGGGTTATTATTATTGGCTTTATAGTCTTTGATAATATAATGATTTCTCATCTTTTCTGGATATTGATTTCAATACTCTTATTTCAAATTCGTGTGTAGTAATTATTTTGTTATGTTTACATGGATAGCAAAGTTAGAAAGGGTTTTATTTTTAAAAGTGCTTTTATTATTATTACCAAACGCATTTTAGTTTGAAAAAGAAAGCAAAACATCCTACCTGCAAATATTTCCTGTGACATCAGAAGGGCCCAAAAGGGACTTTGTCTGTCCTTCACTCCCCATAAAGCATTGAAAGGCCTCCGGACACGCTGAGAAAAACAAAGCAGCTTAAAATTCATTGAAACCAACAAAAGTTTTTTACGAATTTGCAACTATTCCAGCATTTTATTATATTGAAGTCAAAGTTTGTTTAAAGGCCATCGTCTGTAAGAGAATGACAACAAATAAAGGACCAGATGCTAGAAACAAGATAATAGATAATAGTAAGGAATTTAACAGTGCAGTGTGCCTTCATGCTAACATATGAAATTATGATTATTTTCCCTGTATTGTCTTTTAAAAGGGATTTTGGATATACAATATGATTTGGTTATGCCACAGGTATCAATGTTTCACATCAGTAGCCGCATGTCGAGAGCGGAGAAGGTTTCGAGATGTAAATAACTACAGTCCGACAAACTTTACAGTTCGCATGCTAATTCTGTAATGAAGTCAGATAACCTATAATGTCATGTCAGGCACTGTCACAGAATAAATTCAAACTATTTTCCTGCTACTGTTTCCGGGAATGAGAATTGACCTGCTGACCTGTTTTGCAAATTGCTTCAATCATGGCTATAAATAGCGCAGCTTGCTGCCTTATTTCACCAGCATCGCAGTCTTTTAGCTTCCCGATGCATTGTGTGAAATGTTGGTAATTATTGCTGGTAACAGAAAACAGAATCAGGAATAATTTCAGCAAATAATACACATTTGACAGTAGAGTTCGATAACGTGTTCAATAGCAAGCGATAGTATCTAAAAAGTTTATTTTAAGAACAGAAACACTTTTTCTTAGCTTAACTATAAAAAGTGCTCATAATGCAAAGACAAAAGCATTTTGATGTAACTTTATATACTTTTTTGTCCAGTCAGCTAAGTTCCTGAGAATGATGCTGATGCTTTGGTGACTCCTAAAAAGAATGGCGACGATGTGAATGGAAGAATACGTACCACATTTTGGTGATATTGTTGACATCGGAGACTAAATCTGCATCACAGTAGCATTTTCCGATCCTATCTCCACAGATCGCTTCTGAAAATTAAATAAGATAGAGAGAGAGACAAGGATCATTAGAGATATATTTGTGCTCTATTATCATAAGATGGACAAGGACAGTCTTGGTTAGGGAGAGACTAGATACACACCAACAAATTTTCGCTTGGTTTGTCAGTTATTATTAAGCGAACGAGGCCCTGATATCTGGTGAGTGCATGCGGCGCATCGTTGTCCTGTTGACTAAGGGACGCTACTGCGTATTTAATACTCCGTAGTCGGAAACGGTTATCGCCCATCTCTACCGACAGGCATTACATTTTTAAGACCAGATGTCGACGTGCTTGTTATCGCACACACACACACACACAGATGTCGAGCTTTTGCGGAGCATCTTACTTGTCGTGGTCTGTCTTCCCATGTGTGTGCAGGACTTTGTACTATGTACACTATATATATAAGGAATTATCTCCGACTAGAAACCACGACTTCTCAGGCCATAACTCAGTTGCCAATTTTTCTCTCTGATTATGTTATTTTACACAGGAAGATCAACAGCACAGACATTAAGACTCCATAGATAGACTGAGAGTGTTCGCTCCCCACTAATCTTTAAAATCATTGGAGAACCAAACATCTGTGATTTTAATGTCTATATAATTCTAGTAAAGCGGCGTAGAAAAAACACGGTAAGAAATATAATTTAAATAAACTAAGATCTCTATTATGCATGGGTTATTGCTACATATGTTTAAAATATTTAGTACAATGATAATGTTTCCAATTCACTCTATTTGACTGTTTGGTTACAGTGAGTATTACCTTGTCTACAGTAGCCATTGTAGGCCCATTGAAGACTGTCTATCTCTCTCTGGATAGCTTGATCGTTGCGACAGTTGGCCATGGTGTTGTTCACACAGATCCAAAAGCTTTGGTACGAACTGTTGACATAGTCAGAGTAGGGGTTAATGCTGACAGAAGCTGTCAATGATTACAGTTAAATCAACACACTCACATTCTCTCTCTCTCTCACAAGTGTGCTTCTACTAGGTAGCATACAAGACAGACCAGGGTAGAAAATCACCCGATTGATGGTCACAGCTTTTGGTGCACTGGGTGTAACAAACTACATTTATTTCTAGCGATTGCCGATAACCTGCTGATACAAAGATTCGGTCATGTTATGCCAAGAGCAGAAACATTAGAAGTCGATGGACTGACTCTTGAATTTGAGAAAAAGTTTCACAGTGCAGTAGAGAAGTTTTATAGTGTTGTAGAGACAAAATTCTTTGCTTGAAACGGAATACAAGAAGTGTGAATATAAACACAGAGAGAGAGAGAGAGAGAGAGAGAGAGAGAGAGAGAGAGAGAGAGAGAGAGAGAGAGAGAAAGAAAGAAAGTGGGAAACAAAATAAAAGAAAAAAACTGACGTGCACAATTTTTCCCGGGAAGTAGCTGTAGTGCACGGGTTGATCTCCGATTCTTGTGAACTTGTGCTTTTTTCTTGGTCAGGCTCTATAGTCGCTTTGCATGCTTTAAAAAGAGTTGTGCAGTTTTGTCCTGTAACTAAACACGAAAAGTAAGATTTCAAATTGTTGTCAGATTATTCGGACATTAGTTTTAAAGTGAAGCATCAACAACATCTGAGACACTCAATTCAGACATGACTTTATTAAATCTGACTAAAACGGTGCAATGAAAGAATGTACAAATTCCTGCACCAGCAATCTGCAACCAAGCACTTTTCTTTTCTTATCATGAAAGCGAGGATAACTGTCTTCATGGTTTATTTAGTAGGAAAGTGCTTTAACCGTGAGTGGTTATTTCGCACTATAGAGAGGGGGAGGGGGATAGGAAGGAAATCGGAGTACTCGGAGAAAACTTTCAGACGCCTGTGAACAGGTCCCACATACAAAGAGTGTCCCGAGACGAGATCTGAACCCTGAGTCCATCACTGCAGTTGTGACAAGCGAGTGTGTAAATATTAAACTACCGGAATGCTCGAAAGGATAATTAACGATCTGAGTCAATACAAGTATGGCACAATTTACACCATGCACAAGTCTTTTCAATTATAACACTCTTTGAACAAATCACATCGTGCACAAGTCATTTCAAGTACAACATTCCTTCCACAAGCGACATCATGCACGAGATGAAATTCTCTACCTTTGTGAAAGAGAAGAAACACAAGTCCCACGAACACAAACCTAGTCACACCCATGTTAAACGTCTGAGAAAAATGATTAGCCAGACAACAGCCGTCTGCAGCACAGCGAACAGAAAGACAGAGAGAACCTTGTGCACACTTGTGCTCTGTGGGGCGTGTCGGTAAGGGGAGGCTACTGCGCTGCACAGCTGTGAGAGTTATCGTCACGGAGGCTGGCAGGGTGGACAGGGGAAGAGGAAGAGAGATGATGTCCGGCGGATACTAGGTCTGTCTATGCAATGGCGACAATGTTTACTAAATGAACCTACTTCCGGTGAGGAAGACTCATGTGAAATAAAGTCACGTGTAGGGTCTCAGCTCATTTTGAAATTAAAATAACTGTAATAATTACAACTGAATTGTCACAAATGCATGTTTGAACATCGTTGAAAAGTGTGTACTATGTGTACACATTTATTTGTAAATGTATTATTGAATAAAAGATTCTTAGCTGATAAAATAAACGTTTCCCAATGAAAAAAATAAAAATTAGACAAGAAATACACACTTCATATAAAGTAGTTTAGAAACCTACAGCAAAATATATACTTGGCAGCGATATAATTATTGCAACAGGTGTCATAGCAGGCTGCTTTGACAAGAAAGTGCTTCCACCTCGATGTGATTTCTCGCTGTCAGGTGAGAAAAGGAAATTTGAGTCACCGGAGAAAAGTCTCGACGCCAGCCGTGCGAAGAAATATTAACCGAAACTAATAAAATATTATATGACACAGGAGCTGGGAGTCAATAAATGGTGAAAACAGATGGTGCCATGGCGGATATGGTTTACGGCCAATATAATTTCTCCCCAAGTCTTTTTGTCATCGACTTTTCCTTTTTAAAAACCATTAATTTTTTAAGAAGAAATCAACAATATTTGAAATGTGATGTCATAGTGACATGCCCTGTCTCTTTACCTCCTGTTCAGTATTCTTTCAGTAATTTATGTAGTAGGAGTAGGAGTAGTACCAGTGTGGGGTGTGTACACTCGTGTCATTATTAATATCGACTCAGTTTTGTTGATGAATTAATAATATTTGCTTTTTCTAGCATGTGCTTTGTATAGTGTGCCATTATACAGACAGGTTTGGTAGCTGACTGAAAAAACATATCTATCAATGTCTAACAAAAAAGTAAGAAAATCAAATATAAGTACTACGTGGGTTGTAGTCGCCTTTTTGTAATCCAGAAAAGTGTGTATATTCCTGTCTACTGCTCTTCTTAATATAAAAATAATTCTGCAGATTTCCTGGAGAAAACATAATATCAAGTTTGAAGTAAACTGAAATGTTTCTCCTGCTAGTGTTGTTTTTCAGTTTTGAGTGATGAGGGAGAGAAGTGGTTGGATAGCTTGCCTAGGTCTTTTCTTTCATTGTCCCCTGACTTCGCTGGAATTTGTTTGTTTGTTTGTTCATTTTCTGGACCAAGTTCTATCTGGCAAGTTTCCTCTTGATTTAATGAGCAAGTTTCTGTCATTGAGACAATGATTGGCAGTGTGGACTCACTGACCGGCATACTGATACACACTGTTGGCACTGTTCTCTCGCATCTTCTGCACTTTAAAGCCGAGCGTCGCTCAGTTAAGTTCTCAGTTCGAAAGGTCGAGGTTAAAGGTCAGGAAGTGAGGAAACTGAAGCACATCCCATCTCGAAGACAAAGGAAGTCAGCAGGATTTTCTAAGCTGGTAATGAGTTTCTCACTTGCAACAGGCTAAAAGGAACGGTGTTGTCAACACAAGGTTTGACCTGGTCACTGGACAGACTCAAGACTCAAATGCTTTATTGAGAGACCGAGAGAGAGAGAGAGCGAATGAAAAGAAAAACAAACTTTTTGTGCGTTAGTAACTCTGTCAAACGTACACATTTAGTTATTCTTATACTTAGACTGCATCTCTATCCAACAGTAAATTAATCCTCAGAGAAGTATGAAAAAGATTGCAAACTGATTTTATTGTTTACGTGTTGCTTTTACTGTACTTATACTACTGCTACTTATGATTGGTCCTCAAACATTTAGTGCACCGGAGGCAGACTGGACCCACTTCCCTAAAATATCCCGTAGGGGGTAATGACGAGTTAGAAACCCTACTTATCTCGGAAACAATATTCTTTATACCCATTTCTCAATCCTTATACCTTTTCTTTGCCAAAAGCTTGAGTCAGCTGGAAAAAGTAGTCTGCGTTCCATGGGTATTGAACCGGAAGAGTCCCGTCAGTGCCTGTGCTCAGTTAAACATTTCGCTCCTCGCATAAACCCTGAATGTGTTAAGAATTGTCAGGGACACATTTATGTGTGTGAAGGATTGGAAAAGACGATCTTTTCTTGGCTTGGAAAGGTGTGGTCATTTTTCCGGTTAGGTTTATCTCTACATTGTCAGAAATATTTGTTTTGTAGTATTGTTTGCATTATTGCTGCACATCTGCATGCAGTCACGCCTTCACAAATCATTTTTGAACATATATATATATACATGTATATGTAACATTCAGATACACACCTACATGCATTGACATTGACATAAAAACAAGTACTGGTATGCATGCACTTACATTTCCACATCTAAGCGTACAGATACACATACAGTGACGAGAGAAAGACAGAGGGCGCGCACGCCATGTAAAGCTTGTGTTCAGACCAGTAAGAGGGTGAGTGTATGAAGACACTTACACAAGTAGGCCACAGAATTGCTTGTTGGAGGACTTTACACCGACGTGACTCTCGGGGTCGGTTTTATTAAATTGAAACATGCTTATGATTGATAGAGAAGTGTAAGATGTGAGCGGTACACACGGGGAGAGATCGAGAGGAAAGGCGACCATTGCAGCATCCCTCACTAGCTTCCTGATGCAGCCAGACATCTCTAGTTGACACACTTCCGACCCTGAGAAAGTGCATCCTCGCTCTGTACCTTCTGTACTTGTTTACAACACTTCGTGATACACATGCCATACTTAAACATTGTTAGTGAATCACAGTGCTAACCTCTGACTTGTCACACAGTCTACTGCACAGTCACAAAAGAAAGTCTCCTGACAAAAGTATTTTCTGTCTAGTGTTTATTAAAAAGTCTATTATATAAGGTTTAATCCAATGATATACAGTAATATATCATTTTTTTTATTATAGAATACATATCATTCACATGTATCTATGTGAATACGGGCATAGTTTCCTTACCAGTAAAACATTATTTAAAAGATTAATTTTAATACGAGGTCTTAAGCGAATAAGAAAAAGAAAGAATATTTATTGATGGTTTCATCAACTTTAAAATTAAATAGTCGACTTAAGAAATATTCGAAATGTGTTGAAATCTTTCATGACCATCGCGGTTAGAAAGTTTGCAAATCTTTATTTATTTGGTCTTTTTATTAAATGAACAAACAAGGAAGCTGATCCACCCGATTATTAGTCATATAAGTGTTTCGTGCAGAAATTTCGCCTCAGACTTTAAGGAGAGCAGCGCTGCCATCAGTAAACTCACGACAGAGAAAGAAGACAGGCGATAAAACCCTGAAATCAAAATTCATATTTTTATAAAGCATTTGACTAATTTGCTGATTAACACTGTGAATTTTGCTGCATCTTAGAAATTTTTCTAATAAGTAAAATAGAATTACAATCATCAATATCATTATTAACTGTTTTAGGTCATTACAATTATAACAAAGCATCATAACACAGACTGTATCAAGCAGCATATTTTAATTGCAAGCCAAAATTTTCTCATTACATTTCTTGTAATATTAAAATTCGAGGTTTCATACCACAGGAAATGTAGCTTTGAATCGACATTACAAAAGAGTGAAACTGGTTTGAATAAAGGTAGCAATTTAATAAACATAACTTTTAATTCGTTTGGGACAGAAAACATGTTAACTTTTTCTAAAAAAAATAAACATAATAGGCTAAATTATAAAAAGTCTATATGTATATAACTCAAAAGTTTAATTAAGTTGTTTACCGCTCTTGGGTATTCCACTTTCGTTTGATACATGAGTATCTGCAAAGTTATATAGTCTCTTCATTTACAGTGAGATAAAGGCAGTCGTTGAAGAGTTAATTAATTACACAGAATAAAATGTCAGGTTACACTATTAGAATCTAAGTTCCTTAGAATAAAAATACGGACCCACACTTACATTAAAATCAGATATAAATAGAAACTTGTATTAACGAGATCCCTCCTCATACACACTAACAAAAGAGAGGAAGAATGTGGGTACATTCAAATGTTTCGATTCATATATATATATCTAAAGATAAGTCAAGAAGTTCTAGAGCAAATAGTCTGTTCGACAATCATTACTTTTCCGACATCAATACGTGGACGATGAGTTAGAACTACCTTTGCAGGTGTTCCCAACGCTGATTTTCATCGACGCTACCATTTCCTTTTCCTTCATCGTCACATTGCAGACGTCTGCATGCTGGTCCACACAGCCTACTGCATGTGTGAGAATCCTGTCCGAAAAATATTTTTGTTTTTATTAATATATAACTATAATTACTGATTAATAAGCAGTAGCAAATTTCTTGCGTTCAAACATTTGCTTAAAACAGTGAATTCTCATATCTGAGTGATTGTCTAACTGTTCACATCAATAAACTGTTATTCAGTGTTTTATTACACGATACTTGTTAATTGAAATGAAAAAGTCTGTCAGTTCCAACCTCGTTCTCAAGCTTAGTGTGGAGAATCACCTGTGAAATCCTAATGTTTAGTGAGCGAGCTCAGTGTCAAGAGATCACTCAAGTCTTTTTTAAGAGCTTACCAACAAATTTATTAATCATTCATTCGACTATGTCATCCACACATTTCCCTCATAGTCACTTCTACTATACTATTAAAATTATCAGAATGGAAGAATTTAAAGATAGTAGCATATCGCTTAAAGAGTTTCGTTAAGCGAGTTTAACTGCGGATACAAAAAATCATGAATGTATATACACAACGCGCGCGCACACACAAGCACGCAGACAATCAAACAAACAAACAAACAAACAAACAAACAAACAAACAAACAAACAAACAAACAAACAAACAAACCAACCAACCAACACTAATTAGTTTCCGTACTTACGAGCACCATGTGCCCGGATTTAACATGCCGGTGGTGACTTCTTTGGTGTGGGTGTAAAACACAGTCTCATTACTCCTCCAGTCACCCAGCCTGACCCCTGGCACTACTTCTGCTTTGTCCACACACCTTTGTATGTTTTCACAGGGTGAAGGATCCGTCATATACTCATCGAATTCTTTCAAAAAGATACCATTAATACAATTAATACTAGTAATATTAGAACTATGCTTTACTAGGAGTATAGCATGTATGTAATTGGTAATTTAGACTACAGCGAATTCATGTCTGAGACTGGTTATTTCACTGGAAATTAATGCAGTTGAAAAACCTTGCTTATTAACCGACAAAACTTTGAGGGTTGGTAGCTATTTGTCAAATGGCTCTTTCGGGTTGTTTAATACAAAATGAAATCTCTTTTTTCTTTCAATGAAAATATACATGACCTCACCAATCCCAGAAGGTGAGGAAGTTAAAGTTCAGCAAGACCTGACATGTGACAGGAGTACTGGTACTCGACTACATGAAATGTCTCAAACATTTTACCTGAGCAGACTTCCTTGTAACTTGTCACAACTCTCTGCCACTTGTCACTGACACTGGCACTGCATTTCCTGGTATTTTTAGTCAGACACTGGAACCGTGGAATCAGATCTCTGCACACGATATTACCATCCGATAGGTAATTTGTTTTATATAGGTATGTAAACAATACAACTCAGCTATCTTTATACACAAAAATGATTATGGTAATAATTAAACATATCTACACACATGGCTTATACAGATTAACGACTATATGAACGAAGACTTAATTGTGCGGGATATTATTATTGGCTTTATAGTCTTTGATAATGTAATCATTTCTCATCTTTTCTGGATATTAATCTCAATACTCTTATTTCAAATCCTTGTGTAGTAATTATTTTGTTATGTTTACAGGCATAGCAAAGTTGGCAGGGGTTTTATTTTTAAAACAGATTTTATTGTTACCAAACGCATATTAGTTTGAAAAAGAAAGCAAAAACTCCTACCTGCAAATATTTCCTGTGACACCAGTAGTCGGACAGAGGCCCACAAAGGACTTTGTCTTTACTTTACCCCCTCTCAAAAAACATTTAAAGGCATCCGGACACGCTGAGGAAAACAAAGCAGCTTAACATTAATTGAAACCAACAAAAGTTTTTTACGAACTTGCAAACATTCCAGCATTTTATTATATTGAAGTCAAAATTTGTTGAAAGGCCATAGTCTGTAAGAGAATGACAACAAATAAAGGACCAGATGACAGAAACAAGATAATAGATAATAGTAAGGAATTTAACAGTGCAGTGCCTTCAAGCTGACATATGAAATTGTGATTATTTTCCCTTTATCATCTCTTCAAAGGGATTTTGGATAAACAGTATGATTTGGTTTTGCCACAGGTATCAATGTTTCACATCAGAAGCCGCATGTCGAGAGCGGAGAAGGTTTCGAGATGTGAAGAACTACAGTCCGACAAACTTTACAGTTCGCATGCTAATCTGTAATGAAGTCAGATAACCTATAATGTCATATGTCAGGCACAGTGACAGAATAAATTCAGACTATTTTCTTCCTACTGTTTCCGGGAATGAGAATTGACCTGCTGACCTGTTTTGCAAATTGCTTCCATCATGGCTATACGTAGCGTAGTTTGCTGCCATATTTCACCAGCTTTGCAGTATTTTAGCTTCCCGATGCATTGTGTGAATTGTTGGTAATTATTGCTGGCAACAGAGGTGACAGTTAATACAGTGAGAAGCTGACCACATTAAATAACAAGAGTTTTTAACTTCTCAAGAAAAGCGCTGATAAAATCCATCTTTCACTGGAGAAAGAAACCAGCTGACCCGACAGACTGCTAAACATCGGATGATAATCAACACAAGAAAAGACAAGCTTATCAAAGATGATTTGTTATGCTGCTTGTAGAAAACAGAATCAGGAATAATTTCAGCAAATAATGCACATTTCACAGTAAAGATACTGTGTTAAATAGCAAGCGATAGGTATCTAAAAAGTTTATTTTAAGAACAGAAACACTTTCTTTTACCTTAACTATAAAAAGTGCTCATAATGCAAAGACAAAAGCATTTTGATGTAACTTTATATACTTTTTTCCAGAGTCAGCCAAGTTCCTGAGAATGATGCTGATGCTTTGGTGACTCCTAAAAAGAATGGCGACGATGTGAATGGAAGAATACGTACCACATTTTGGTGATATTGTTGACTTCGGAGATTAAATCTGCATCACAGAGGCACTTTCCAATTTAAGGAAACATTGCGTTTCTGAAAATTAAATAATGTAGTGAGAGAGAGAGAAGGAGCATTGGATAGATATTTGTGCTCTATTATCATAAGATGGACAAGGACAGTCTTGGTTAGGGACAGACTAGTGGTAGGCTAGGTATACCCCAACAAGGTTTTGATTGGTTTGTCAGTTATTATTAAGCGAACGAGGCGCTGATATATGGTGAGTGCATGCGGCGCATCGTGGACATGAAGACTAAGGGCTGTACTGCGTATTTATCACTCCAGAGTCGGAAACGGTTATCGCCCATCTCTACCGACAGGCTTTATATTTTTAATAAAGGACAGATGTCGACGTGCTTGTTATCGCACACACACTCACACACAGATGTCGAGCTTTTGCGGAGCATCTTACTTGTCATGGTCTGTCTTCCCATGTGTGTGCAGGACTTGTACTATGTATATATATATAAGGAATTATCTCCGACTAGAAACCACGACTTCTCAGGCCATAACGCATTTGCCACTTTTCTCTCGGATTATGTTATTTTACACAGGAAGATCAACAGCACAGACATTAGGACTCCATAGAGAGACTGAGAGTGTTAAGACGTCAACCAATAAGTTAAGTTGGATTAAAAACTAATTAATTTATTATGTGTACAAAGGTGACCTGGTTTGTTTGACCTCTTTCTGTGCATGGTAATGTTTAGAGGCATGCGTTTGAAAACAGGTGAGAAAAGCAGAGGGAGTTATTCGCTTATTATATTTTCATAAAGTAATGAGTATTGGGTATTTAGAAAAATACATCCTACTATTTCTTCAACGGTTAGATACGGAAGGGTGGGAGAGAGTGTCTTTGAGAAATAGTATCTGTAATCGAAACTTAACCACATCATTAGAAATAAAACCTATTTGCTCCCCACTAATCTTTAAAAGCATTGGAGAACCAAACATCTGTGTTTTTAATGTCTATATAATTTTAGTAAAGCGGCATAGAAAAAAATCGGTAATAAATATAATTTAAATAAACTACGATCTCTACCTATGCATAGGTTGTTGCTACATATCTTTAAAATATTCGGTACAACAATGACATTTCCAATTCACTCGTTTTTTGACTGTTTGGTTACAGTGAGTATTACTTTTTGAACAGTAGCTATCGTAGGTCCACCGAAGACTATCTATCTCTCTCTTGATAGCTTGATCGTTGCGACAGTTGGGCATGGTGTTGTTCACACAGAGCAAAAGGCTTGGGTAATAACTGTTGACATAGTTAGAGTAAGGGTTAATGCTGACAGAAGCTGTCAATGATTACAGTTAAATCAACAGCAGAAAAATATTAAAACAAAGTTGTTTAAAGAGCATTAAATAAACGATTAGTCCTATAGTCATAATCTGATTTACACATAAAGCAAGTATACACGTAGTCAAGCCGACAGTCACATTCTCTCCCTCTCACAAGTGTGCTTTTTCAAGGTAGCATACAAGACAGACCAGGGTACAAACTACATTTATTTCTAGCGACTGCATATAACCTGCTGATACAAAGATTCGGTCATGTTACATGTTATGCCAAGAGCAGAAACATCAGAAGTCGATGGATTGACTCCTAATTCGAGAAAAAGTCCCACAGTGCAGTAGAGAAGTTTTATAGTGTAAGAGAGAGAGAATGGGGAAACGAAATAAAAGAAAAAAACTGACGTGCACAATATTTCCACACCATTAGCTAAAGCGCACATGTACATCTCCGATTCGTGATAACTTCTGGTGCTTGTTTCTTGGTCAGGCTCTATAGTCGCCTTGCATTCGTTAAAAAGAGTTGTGCAGTTTTGTCCTGAAACTGAACACGAAAATAAAATTTCAAATTGTGGTCAGATTATCCGGACATTAGTTTTATTAAAGTAAAACATCAACAACATCTGAGACACTGAGTTCAGATGTGACTTATTAAATCTGACCAAAACAGTGCAATGAAAAAATCCTGCGCCAACAGTCTGCAACCAAGCACTTTTCTTTCTCTTGCGAGGATAATTGTCTTGTTGGTTTATTTAGTAGAAAAGTGCTTCAACCCTGGTTAAATTACAAAGAAGACTTTTCACATAAAAAGGGTAACAAACCATTGACTTCTAATTATAATAAAATCCTTTGCAGTGGACAGACATGTTTGAAAGTAATGTGCACATGCAATAAAAGCCTTAGTACAAGAGTACCTTGCAAATGCATGTTTCCCCAAGTCATTCACACCTGGGATCTTGATGACAATGCAAATCTTTAGCTCAAAGCACAGAGCTTTAACTAAACCTATGATGATGTAGTTCTATAACGTGCTAGTATCCACATCACAAAGATGCGCTCAATGCGCGGTGATCCCAGCAGCCACCAAACTGCAGGTCAAATGAGAACTTCAAATAAGTTTAAACAAGTGAGTCTTAAGATTTTTCTTGAAAGATGCAAGACTAACAGACTCCTTGCTCGAGAGGGGAAGCGAGTTCCACAAAAGCGGGGCTACATTGGAGAAGGATCTGAAACCCGCAGTCTTCTTGTTAGTATTCCCACATGCAGACAGCTTATATAAATATTTTTAAAAAAATCCCAACTAATTTTTTGTAGCACTCATTCTTTCCTTCCTCCAGCCTTATCGAGCATACCTGCATATGTAATAAAAGCATACAAACTCAAACAGGATAAACACACTTTTGATCTCTCTCTCTCTCTCTTCCTGTCACATACATTCTGTATTCTTTACTATTTATTCACCCTCCAAGGGGTACACACTCCCATCCATTGCAATGTACAATATCTCACATATACATTTTATTCATTTATCTAGTTCACCATCATTAGTAATATCTTCACAACTTTTGCTAATATGCTGAGGGTATTTTGATTTCTTTAAAGTTAATAATGGCTGGAATTTATAAGCATTTGGATTGTGAATATAGTAATGTGGTAAATCCTTTTTGCACTGGTCATCACATTTTTTACAGTTAAATAGAGCATTAATAACAACAATAGCCACTGCACACTGGGACAATGTAACATTTTGAGGAAGCTGTGCACTGATATGAACAATCTGAATAGCCATATGTTCTTTATGTTAGCAGCTACACCCATCTCAATATGAAGCATGAGGGTTCATAATTATGTGGTATTAACATTTTTTTCACGAGGGTGCCTGCATGTGTACATGTAAGGGGATGGTGTATGTATGTGTGTGTGTGCTTATATAAACATATGTAAACGTAAGGCAAATATTCATTAGCAAGTGTAAGTGTTCATTTTAAGTGCCTGTGCAAACAACAAATTTTTCATGGACATTCACCTTATACATTAAGGACAACTAAGATTTATTGAGTAATAATGAATGTACACTGGTACAGTGCTTTACCCACAACTCTAGGGTCATAATCTGGTTACTAAGTCACTTATATAACAGCATGAACAGTAAAAGTTAAAATGGAAACAATGAAACCTGTGTGTATTTTACAGAAACGTGTGGCAAAACCCTTAGTGTTTCTTAATTCTCATTTGACTTAATGTGATGATGTATCACATGAGCAAGGGGGCCCAGGTTTATTCTATGTGCAGTTGTTTGGCTGGCAATCCATGTTGTGTCCGTTGTAAGCAATCAGAGAAGTACAGTACTGTCATACATGATACAAAACATAAAGTTTACAATTTAAACTAACAGCATATTTATTCCTCATTGTGAAATGAGCTCAATTGTCATTCGCTAGTAGAAAAAATGCAGCAGTTGACATCATTTGCATTTTACACTGTTTATCATATTGTGATATCCCTCTTTCTGCTCCACTGTACTATGTTGCAAATCTTGTGCACCCAATTTTTGGAAATTAGCTCCCGTCTCTGGAAATCTCCACTGAAAAATAAAATCGTGGTGATCATACTGTGCATGAAAACAATAAATATTTATTCGTGATATGCTAAAGCATTATTATGGACTGACTGATGCATAAATCTTAATATTGACATCAACATAAGAAGAAAAACAAGGTAATAGTAGCCAAATTAAATTTTATTATTATTGTAAGACTTTTATTTTGCATTCAAAGTGGTTGATTATAATGGCTTCAAATATAAATGTGTTAACTTTTGTTATTGCAAACCTACTACTTTAAATTAGCGAAATTGGTAATGATGTCCAGTTTAAAATCCTGCTTCATGCTTTTCTCTCCATGTCTACTTTTTGCTTATTTACAACCATTCTTTTAAAAACCCAAATCATGTGACATTTTGTCATCATCTGGAAAGGTTTGTGTGCATATTAAACTATACAGTACATGTTCATAAACTTATGTGTTTTATTACATCTTGTAAATAAAGAATGAAACCTAAGTAGTCAAAACGACTGAATCACTTTGCTTGATTCAGTTTCGGACTTCTTTATACGATCGGTCATTCAGCATCGCTAAACGTCAATAGCACATTACACGTTTCGTTCATATGAATTAAAAATCAGTCTGTGTGCAGACCTGACGAGAGGGGGGGACAGGGGGGTCTGGTGTACCCGGGCCCGCGGCTGTCAAGGGGGCCCGGCCTTGGTCAGTGGATTTTTTTTCTTCTTCTCCTTTTCTTTTTCTTTTAAAGAAAGGTCTAAGGACAGAACACCCAAGCATTACACATGCAGAAGTTGAGTTTGAGTGTAGATATTGAGATTCGAATTGTAAACATACATTATATACTGGGAAAATAATTTACGATTACAAGTACAAGGGGCCCGGAGAGGTCGTCTGTCCCGGGGCCCGGGCTGGCTCTCGGCGGCCCTGTCTGTGTGCACTATATTAATTAGCACGCTATAATACTATATAATGCCACGAATACAATCCTAGACAAACAAATAACAGACGGAACACTACTAAGAAACCGACTAAGCGACGAGTAAAAAATAAACCGGGGACACAAGTTCGTGATGATACCTAAAAAAATAGCAGACGATCATTTACAAAGAAACCGATCGACTAAGCCACGAATAAAAATTAAAATGTAACTTACCTTCTTAATTTTGTAGCGGTGATTTGTTATTGAGCTGCATCACAACACGTCCTCGATCCGCGAGTCTACCACACTTGACAATGTTGTTAAATTCAAGACATATTCTGTCCTAACACGTGGTCAACCCTCAGGTCGGACTCAAGCCCACAAATTGCCTTGTCTGCGCATGCGCACCTGTTGACCCCTGCGCCTGCGCACTGTGAGAAGGCAATTCGTGAGCGCATGACACCGGCCCCGACCCTGAGGTGATTTCGCACTATAGGGAGGGGGAGGGGGATAGGAGGGAAACCGGAGTACTCGGAAAAAAACCTCCGACGCCTGTGGACAGGTCTCAGATAGAAAGAGTGTCCCGAGACGAGATCTGAACCCTGAGTCCATCACTGCAATTGTGACAAGCGAGTGTGTAAATATTAAACTACCAGGATCCTCGAGAGGATAATTAGCGATCTGAGTCATTACAAGTATGGCACAATTTACATCATGCACAAGTCTTTTCAATTTTAACACTCAACAAATCACATCGTGAAAAGTTTCAAGTACAACATTCCTTCCACAAGCGACATCATGCACGAGATGAAATCCTCTACCTTTGTGAAAGAGAAGAAACACAAGTCCCACGAACACAAACCTAGTCACACCCATGTTAAACATCTGAGAAAAATGATTAGCCAGACAACAGCCGTCTGCACCAGAGAACAGAAAAACAGAGAGAACCTTGTGCACACTGAGCCCAGTGGGGCGTGTCGGTGAGGGGAGGCTACTGCGCTGCACAGCTGTGAGAGTTATCGTCAGGGAGGCTCGCAGGGGTTGACAGGGGAAGAGGAAGAGAGATGATGTTGGGCGGATACTAGGTCTGTCTATGCACTTCTCTTCCGGTGTTAAGTGATAATTACAACTGAATTGCCATAAACGCATGTTTGAGTATCTTTGAAAAGTGTGTATTATGTCTACACATTTAGTTGTAAATGTATTATTGAATAAAAGATTCTCTTAAAATATTCTTAGCTGATAAAATAAAGGTTTCCCGATTTAAAAAAAAATTAGACAAGAAATACACACTTCATATAAAGTAGTTTAGAATCCTACAGCAAAATATATACTTGGCAGCGATATAATTATTGCAACAGCTGTCATAGCAGGCTGCTTTAATTATGATATAATTTCTCCCCAGGCCTTTTTGTCATCGACTTTTTCTTTTTAAAAACCATTGATTTTTTAAAAAAGAAATCAACAATATTTGAAATTTGATGTCATAGAGACATGCCCTGTCTCTTTACCTCCTGTTCAGTATTCTTCCAGTAATATCTGTAGTAGGAGTAGGAGTAGTACCAGTGTGGGGTGTGTACACTCGTGTCATTATTAATATCGACTCAGTTTTGTTGATGAATTAATAATGTTTGCTTTTTCTAGCACTTAATTTGTATAGAGTATCATTAAACATATAGGTTTGCAAGCTGACTGAAAAAAACATATCTATCAATGTCTTACAAAAAGATAAGAAAATCAAACATAAGTACTACCGTGGGTTGTAGTCGCCTTTTTGTAATCCAGAAAAGTGTGTATATTCCTGTCTACTGCTCTTCCTTAATATAAAAATAATTCTGCAGATTTTCTGGAGAAAACATAATATCAAGTTTAAAGTAAACTGAAATATTTCTCCTGCTAGTGTTGTTTTTCAGTTTTGAGTGATGAGGGAGAGAAATGATCGGATAGCTTGCCTAGGTCTTTTCTTTCATTGTCCCCTGACTTCGCTGGAATTGTTTGTTTGTTTGTTTGTTTGTTTGTTTGTTTGTTTGTTCATTTTCTGGACTTAGTTCTATCTGGCAAGTTTCCTCTTGATTTAATGAGCAAGTTTCTGTCATTGTGACAATGATTGGCAGTGTGGACTCACTGACCGGCATGCTGTTACACACTGTTGGCACTGTTCTCTCGCATCTTCTGCACTTTAAAGCCGAGCGTCACTCAGCTCAGTTCTCAGTTCAAAAGGTCGAGGTTAAAGGTCAGGAAGTGAGGAAACTGAGGCATGTCCCATCTCGTAGACGAAGGAAGTCAACTTGATTTTCGCTTAAGTGGTAATGAGCCTCTCAACAGGATAAAAGGAGCGCTGTTAGCAACACAAGGTTTGACCTGGTCACTGGACAGACTCAAGACTCAAATACTTTATTGAGAGACCGAGAGAGAGAGAGAGCGAATGAAAAGTAAAAAAAAAACCTTTTTTGTGCGTTACTTAACTCTGTCAAACGTACACATTGACTTATTCTCATACTTAGACTGCATCTCTATCCAACAGTAAATTAATCCTCAGAGAAGTATGAAAAAATTACAAACTGATTTTATTGTTTACGTGTTGCTTTTACTGTACTTATACTACTGCTACTTATGATTGGTCCTCGAACATTTAGTGCACCAGAGGCAACTGGACCCACTTCAATTTACCGACACTATCGGTCGGTGGACGGTGTTGTCTTTCTAGCTCTTCACTTCATCGGTCATTCCGAATCCCCTGACTCACATTCTTGCCTATAGACTATGCTCCTCCGTTAACACCATCATTCTGAAACTTTTTGATAAAGTCTCAGCGGTTGGTCTCTCCCAGTCGGTTTGCTTTTGAATCCATGGCTTCTCCTTACACCAACCCCAAAGACTAAGAGTCAACGATCGCCTCTCCAGCATCCTGGTACTCAGCATCGACACACCACATGTAACATCACGTGGTACATGTACAACTGACCTCACGGTCACCGCGCCCAGTTAACGACTACAGGAAACGCCAGCTTCAAGGGTCTTTGTGCTTGCTGCTGACAATACAAAAAAAAAAAACAACAACAAAAAAACACTTTGGCTTGCGAACCTTGGACAGCTGGAGTATCATCAGACTTTCTGACACTGAACCGATGACGAAGACTTTGACGATGCGGTAATTACGACCGATGGACTGCTGTTACACACACAGCACTTGAAGCCACTCACGAGCGGAATCATAGACAGGTTGTCTGTCAGCAAATTGCTGGTCTTGTGTCTACAGAGATATGGTAGTCCTACTTCACATTTCATTTGCTGTTGTGTTGTAAACCAGGGCCGATGGCAGAGTAGCAATGAACCGGTGGAGGTTGCTGACGAGGTAAAGGCAGTCCCTAATAAATCCAGATGGGGATAATGACGAGTTAGAAACCCTATTTATCTCTGAAACAATATTCTCTATGCCTATTTCTCACTCCTTATACCTTTTTTTTTTTTTTTTTTTTGTCAAAAACTTGAGCCAGCTGGAAAAAGTACTCTGCGTTCCACGGGTATTGAACCGGATATATCCCACGAGTGCCTGTGCTCTATTATACTATTCACTCCTCGCATAAACCATGAATGTGTTAAGAATGTTAAGAATTGTCAGGGACACATTCATGTGTGTGAAGGATTGTAAAAGACGATCTTTTCTTGGCTTGGAAATGTGTGGTCAGTTTTCCGGTTAGGTTTATCTCTCGCATGTCAGAAATATTTGTGTTGTAGTATTGTTTGCATTATTGCTACACATCAGCACGCAGTCACGCCTTCACAAATCATTTTTGAACATATATATATATGTAGCATTCAGATACACACGTATATGTATTCACATTGACATAAAAACAAGTACTGGTATGCATGCACTTACATCTGCACATCTAAGCGGACAGATACACATACAGTGAGGAGAGAAAGATAGAGGGCGCGCACGCCATGAAAAGCTTGTATTCAGACCAGTAAGAGGGTCAGTGTATGAAGACACTTACACAAGTAGGCCACAGAATTGCTTGTTGGAGGACTTTACACCGGCGTGACTCTCGGGGTCGCTATAAATAACCCTTCCCCGCAAGATGGAGGCCAGGGGCTACATTCATAAAGTGAAGGTAGGTCATCGCTCCGGTAACTCAACGACAGGCGTACTGTCCATGTATTTTGTAAAGTGGTATCAAGACTACGCAGATGTCGGTTTACCTCTGGGACAGTAGTTCTATCCACGGGGTCTGCACAGAGTGTTATGTAATACTGATACAAGAAGTTTTTCGTCCGTCAGTTGCCTCCATTTTGTCCTCCAGGTAAGGACATACCTTCACTTCATGAATACAGCCCCTAGAGTACGATTGTCAAGATTTTCCTTGAGTACTTCAGAAGGCCACATTAATAAAACTCTTAATTGTTTGCCTTTCTCTTATCTAGCTTTATATAGTACAAGTGTTGGTGCGATTAAAATTGGTTTTTCCTTATCTGACAATCAGTGACAGAGAAGAGGAGGGAGGGTGGAAGTGAAGGTAGAAAGTCAAGGCTGACATTGGTCCACGCCCTACCTGCACGCCAGTGACTCGGAGGTACATGAGGTAGGAGTGTGCGACCTGCTGTTATATACACTACACAGCAATACATTATAGAATGTTACCTGAACGACACAGGTGTGACATCCGGAGTACTTTTGTCTTGCACAAACTTGACCAGTCATTGTCCTTTAACAACCGGAGCATCGTAGGCACAATCGGTTTTAATTAATACACCTGGTAGGTAGTAGATAATCCTTGATCAAGATGTATCAAGCGCTCAAGAGTTTCGTATTCACCTGTAAAGACATTCACTTCCGTCGCATCTACTCGTGAGAATCACATCTGTCTAATCATCCAGGGTACGCTATCTGTACAATGATATATTTTACTTATTTTACAGTCGTCTTCTGTCAAAAATCAAGAAATTCACCCAACCTTTAGCAGCAGCAACAGCAACGGCAACATGTCGTCCTGCACGTGGAGGTTTCTTCTGCTTCTGGTGGTGTGTGTCTTCTGCCCACGACACGCCCTCTCGCGGACACCACCCAACCAGCTTCCACACATCGTCTTTATCGTCGCTGATGATTTAGGCAGGTTGTCTGTCATCTTGTCTGTCTCTGCTCTTCTTCATCAAACAGGATGACTGGTCACTGCATGAAGAGGATGGTAGTGGGGAGCAGAGTGCCTGATGATGATGTTGATGTCAAAGACGGTTGTCGATGTCCATGTAAGCATCAATGTAATGTGGAAAATTGAAATGTTTTATTAATGTGATTACGTTCAAGGTTGGAACGATGTCGGTTGGAGGGAGCCCAAGATGCACACCCCGAATCTTAACTTCCTGGCTTTGAACGGGATCATTTTGAACAACTCCTATGTCCAGCCCCTGTGCTCTCCGTAAGTGTGTTGCCAGAACCTGCATTGTCGGGCAATACCCGAATTTTCGAGATAATTTAACATCTTTATTGTGTGGTAACACCACAAATTGCTTTATCTTAGAGCTGTTGGATACGTTTGAAGTACGAGTAGACATATTTATATTTATTTGAACATAATTTGATAGGGTTAAACTGTTGGTTAAACTGTTTAAGCCATACTTTTGTCATTTTTGTTATTTAGTCTGATACTCAGGTAAATGGTATATAACCAAAATTTGAAAGGCTTTTCAAAACTTGATTCTTTAATACAGTTTTAAGTTTTAGAAACATGTTGTGCAACTAGCCTCTTGAAATATGTCTAAGCAAATGTTATCTTCCACAGATCTCGCAGTGCCTTCATGTCTGGTTATTTCCCTTTCCATACGGGTCTCCAGGTAGGTAACAATTTTATTTACTTACATGTTATTGGATGACATTAATAATTATTGCTACATCAACTTATTGTGATATCGCCTAAGTTTATACATGCTAGATTATTGCCAGTTTATTACAGGTACAAATATCAGACATTGTTACGATGTTTCTCCAATTTCTCGTTAAACGCATCGATCTCCTCTAAAGGTCGCGATTGTATGTCCTACTTACATGCCCCTCATACATATTCATGATGTGTTACAGCATGATGTGATAGGACCTATGCAACAAGCGTATCTGCCAGCAAACCTCACCACCCTCCCCGAGGCGCTGAAGAAAGTCGGTTACGCCACCCACGCTGTTGGCAAGTGAGTACACGTAGGAGAGGGAAACATTCATCTGTTTACAGTTGAGTAGACCTGGCAGAGAGAACTTTTATCTCTTTATGATTTCATTATACCATGCCGTGAAAATACCTTGGCAACATCTATATTATCCTCGGTGGGAAATCGTTTGTCTGGATGAATGGAATGTATTTGTCTGCCTTGCAGATGGCATCTGGGATACTGCAACTGGAAGTATACACCGACCTATCGAGGGTTTGACAGTTTCATGGGCTACTACAATGCTGCAGAGGACTATTATACACACAAGCTCGGTATGTATGATGAAATGGCTAAACATCTTATTGAACATTTAAAGAGGAACTCCTCAGAAACGCACATTCTTTTATCTGAAGTCATCTAGTGTCTTCTCCAAATTTGTTTACAATTACAATTTATTAAGAGTTTATTTGCATAAGAAATAGCTGTGATAATTACCTTTAATTTTTACATATTTATTTCTAAAATTATAAATTATAAGTAAATTAATTTATTAGACGCAGCTGTCACCAATAAAAGCCTCTGTATCATTCTTAAGAATGCCATTTAATCATTTGACAAAATTATAGGTTAGAGGTAATGGAAAGAAATTACTTTGTTACTATAAAGACATTTTAATGAGAGTATCTGATGAGATAGGTAATGCTGCAGACATACAAGTGTTAGAACTGAAGAGTCGAAGGATGTCTTGTGTTGGAAATAGGACTTAGGACCTTGGTGTAAACAGGACTTTTGTTCTCTTTTCATAAATTTTGAGACTGCGTTCATTTCTTTGTCAAAAGGACCAGGTTTGGATCTGAGGATTGACGAGAACGTAGACACGGAGGATACTGGGAAATATTCAGCAGTAAGCATCCACTCAACAGAGTTTAAAATAAACCTAAGAGAACTAATAAACAAACTATAGATGAAAGATTGTTTGAGGACATTATAAAGGAGCGGGGCTGGGCCTGTCTTGGGCTTATTGTGAATCTGGAGTTGACGAGGAAAAAGAAATACTGGCGGAGACAACTGTCTTGGTCAGATTTTTAAAGTTTAACCTGCATTTGATAAAAATCTGTTTTTCTGTTCCCAGTACTTCTATGCCGCACGCGCCCAACAGATCATCGCCGCACACAATGCGTCCCAGCCCTTGTTCTTGTACCTGCCTTTCCAGTCTGTTCATGAACCTCTCGAGGTAATTTACAAAACCATCTGAGCAAATTTTACGGAAATTACATTTCTTATATTTACCTCAGCAAGCTGTTGACATGGTCATGGGTTATAATAAAACACAAAGTTTAAATCCTGACATTTTGACATGATAGAAACTATTTTAAACTATGTGAAATGTCTGATAAGCTAAAATTGTGGGACTTGCAGAATTATATTGTATCCATAAAAGGAAGTTACTTTTTCGAACAAAATTTAAAATGTCTAAAGGTATTTTGTTACCCAGGTTCCTGAGGTCTACGAAAACGTGTTTTGCTCAGGGACACAAAACTCCACTCGTAAAACAAAATGCGGTAATGGTTTTTTTTTCTCTTTATGCTAATTTTTATTTTAACTGTCTTCCTTACAATGCCCTCTGCACACGAAACAAAGCAGGCTGTCACAAATCTGTGAGAAAACCCAAGACATAAGATGAGATATAGAGAGTTAATGACGAAGACATTTCATTCCAAGTTCACAAAAAGTAGAAGAAAATGAATGTCCTTAGAGCCTCGACACAATTTTGCTTGACTACATCAGATGAAGTTAGAACTATCATCATATTTTCTGTTCCAGGAATGGTTGCTATCCTTGACGAGGCAATTGGGAATATAACTGGACTACTGGATACTAGGGGCTTCATGGAAAACATCCTCATCATCTTTACTACAGACGTGAGTTAAGAACAGATTTGTCAGAAAGTGTGTTAAGGACATCATGTGTTGTTGTCTAGGAGTGGGAAAAGACAATTCAACAGCAGACAGAAGTCACATGACTTCATAATACAAAGAGATAGAGGCATTCGACATAAGTGAAACATAATGCTAAACCTAATACACCTCAATAAAAACAAGATCGTAAAAATAAAGAGCTGTAGCCTATGGTAGTGAAAATAAGTGATTCACCCAGCCTAGAGTAACCTCTCCTTCTGCCGCCTTACCTTTCCTGATAAAATCCGGCAATAAGGACCGACAAACAATCTTGCAGGTAGGGAACAAGAGTGAGAAATAAACATGAACTGAAAGAAAAGTGTACAGGTCAGATAGAAGAGGTCAAGGAACAATGCACAATATACCAGACAGAACAGGACTAAGCAGGACTAAACAGGACCAGGCAGAGAAGACCTGTCACAGCCAGCTACATTTATTACTTCTCTACAGAATGGTGGTCCCGTATGGGCAGCCGGCAACAACTGGCCTTTAAGGGGGGCTAAATCTACCTTGTGGGAAGGAGGCACCCGGGGTACTGGCTTTGTCTACAGCAGGAATCTCTTCAAGCAAACTGGGATCATCCATGACGGGTATTTATGGACTTCATTCTGCATGAAAAGTGAGATAGAACATTTGCTAATGTAAGATTCAAGGCTTCGCTCTACTAAGCAAAGGATGGACTAATCTTACTGTAAGGTTTTTGCGTTATTCCAATAGGGTTAATTCAACAGTAATATTATCTACAACTTATTCTGAACAGTTAGGAACAACATGTCTCTGATAGCCCATGATATGTTTCAGTCTTATGCATGCGGTCGACTGGTTCCCAACCATCATGAGCCTTGTTGGCGGTCAAACACGTAAGTTTTTATTTAATGAAAACGAAAATGAACAAAGTAAAACATCAAGAATCTTCTCTCAGTTTGTTTTTCTTCCAAGTTTGACTGCATTTGTGATAGCCCTACAATCAATTGTTCCGCTGGTAGTCACTGGTTATGAATAGAAGGGATCTGTGGAGCAAAATCAACAGACCGATTCTTGTCTGGTCTCAACATCAATTTTTTTTTAAACTAGAAAAAAATAATAAACTGGTTATAAAGTTTGTGTATATGACAGTTTGACTTTTTGCTAGTAAAAGTAAATGTATTTTTTATTATTTTAAGTATCCAGGTAATGTGTAAAGTTGATTTTTGCAAGGTATGGTAGGTCAGTGTCCATAGATGTAGTTTTACTAGTGTAGATGTGCAATAATTCATGAAGTTTGCTAATTGCAAGGCAGATTTATGTACAGTGTGGTAGAACTAACAACAGTATTTATCACATCCTGCGGTGTGCAGCCCCAGGTATTGATGGGGTCAGCCAGTGGGAGTCTATTCTCAATGGAAGTCCAAGTCCACGCTATGATTTCGTCTACAACATTGACCAAATACTCCAGAACTCAGCTATAAGGTAAACTGCTCATTCTTATTCGAAAGTCCCCGCTCGATTGAACACACACACAGACAGAGAGAGAGATGGGGGGAATGTAGAAAAGAGAATAACAAGGGTGACAGTGTTTGATTCTACATTGAATAGAGCAGCCTTCAAAGTCGTTCTTTTCAATCTCATTGGCCCTGCAGTTTTCCACTTGAATGCCTTTTAACTTTCCATTCAAAGAAATGGAGACTGGAAGCTGATCCAGGGGTCACCGGGTACATGGAATGACTGGTACCCTGTTCCTGGAGTCGATAGTGATGACAGCGTGACTCCTGACTACACCAAGTTTGCCCCAGACGACTACCAGCTTTACAACATCAAGGGTAACACACACACAGAGACACACAGACACACACACACACACAGACGCACAGACACACAGATAAACATACACACAAATCAATTGCCTATTGTGTTGCAAGTTGGGTTGTAACATGCCAGTCTTCTAGGTCTTACCATCCATCATCTCCTCCTTCTACCTCCCTCGACCTTGTTTTGTCATCGTGAAGCTGTGGTGAAGACAGCAGCTATTTTTAACTCATTGCAGAGGACCCCGAGGAGAGGAATGACGTCAAGAGCCTGTACCCGGATGTTCTAGTCGCCATGCAGCTGAGACTGGCACAATGGCTGAATACAGAGGTGCCGCCGAATTTCCCTGGCCCTGATCCCGCCGCTAACCCGGCTAGGTATGGCGGTGCCTGGAGTCCTGGCTGGTGCTGATGTCGGCGTCAACACCCTCCTTTACTCATCTCTCGGTCACAAATTTGTATGTCGCTTATCTGTGTCGATAATTAAAGTGAGAAAAGTGAGGACCACTGAGCTAGTAGTTCGCTTTTATTATTAAATATTTGTCGGATTTTCACTCTTGCACGCTTTGACGATATCTTTATCTGCTGTAAATAAATTCCAGTGACAGCTACTTGTTTGCTGTGATGTTATTTCTCATTAAATCTTGATATGACTAATCTCTGTTATTTGGAGATTTGTGGCAGTCAGTGATCCCCCTTTGCTTCCGGAAACCTGTGGTAGTATCCACAGGATCTGGGCATCGCAGTGTTAATGGAAAAATAGAAGAATTAGTCGATTTGCCAAATGACAGTACACTCGGATTTCGACTTGGTTATGGCCGCTTTTTTCTCTACAAACACCAATCACACCCATCCTGGCATCAAGCCTTCACAGACACATGCGTGGAGAAGAGTTCAGAGGTGACTGTAGCTAAGATATTAAGGTGTAGAAGCTAAGATACTTTGGTGTAGATGTAGGGTTTAGGTTAGGAAGTGGACGTTTGTGTTAAATAGTTGCTGTAGTGTTAATAAAGTCGTGTTGTAGATAATAAGTTCTGCTCTTGTATTGTTTATCCACTGATATCTTCTCTCCTATCCACTCTCTGTCCTATTTAGCAAAGCCGGGTAAGGGAGACTGATTATGCCGGGTAGCAAGATGCCCAATTACAGTTTTTCCTTATTCTTTTTCTTCTTCCTTCTATTCTGTAGCCTTCCTCGTGCGACGGTCGAGCGGTTTCCAGATAATTAATCCCTGTAATGGGAGCGTCCCTAGGTGTGTATATATATACATGTGTACATTCTATTGCTTTGCAAAGACTTATCTTCCATACATCATTAGATAAGGAGTTACATTTATTGTTATCATCATTAAAGAAGTAGTGAGTTGTAAAATAATTTCTGATGATTGGACACAGGAAATGTTATCATGAATCTCGTTCCTCGTTGATACTATTTTGCGTGTATCTAGAAAACGAATGTATGTATTTATTTGTATTAAAATTTTAAGAAATAGTATCTAGAACCAAGGTTTTTATTTTATCCACACTTTACTAAATACTGTCACCCCACTAGACCTTTAAGGCTCACATGAACTAGGTTAGAGTATTGCAGAGTCATGCTGATCACTTGTATTATTCTAGATAATAAATGTAACGAAGTTTATAGATACTACAAGTCTGTGTTGTACTTGCTGAGCAATATTGTCTTCCTGATGGTCGTTGTTGATCAACAGTCGAGCAAAATTTTAAAACAAAATCTTTGCCAAGAAAGGTTTCTTTTAAAGTGTGCTAACTTTTTTGTTTTGCCGTTATTTTGAAAAAAAGATAATAAGAGAATCTTTTAATGATCCCAAGTGTGTGGTCAGTGTCGTTATCAGCACAACACCCGGGCTCCACGACACACCCATAGCATCACCTACACTACAGAGACAGATCAAAAAGAGAGGGGTATTGGGAGGAAAGTTGGCCGGAACCAGGGTTGCCTTCCATTCCTCCGAGCCTCGTTTTGAGTGCTGCGAGGACGTCAGGGTACTTGCTAGCGACATCTGTCGTCTCCAGAGGATCTTCTGTGAGAAGAAATAACAAAATTAGTCGGTTAAAAATAGAAGCAGACTTGTGTTCTAAAGAAATTTCTAGCAAAATTGTTCATCCATACTTAAAAAGATTTTTTAAAATGGACTCTTGCGTATATGCAGGTATCATGATTTAAAATGAACATATATACTTCTTGTAAAAAAAAATATTGTATAAACAGCCATCAGATTACAACACAACCAAATAATAACATCAGGACCATTGATGTTGAAGAGACTGTAGCTGTGAGGCCAGGCTACGAAATCTTCCTTCTCCGTCACAACATTAGCAAGCTGCGGGGGTGGGTACCACCCGCTTTGATTGCCTGGCGACCCTTGGATCAGTTTCCAGTCGCCCACCCTGTGGCGAGAGCAAAAGTGATACACGTGACCAAAACGTCAGCAAGACGCACTGCTACGTCACTTCCCCATCACACTCCTGCACATGCACACGAGCACGTGCCAAAGACAGCACGAACACGGCCACCCACCATGTCACTTCTTTGGGTGGATGGAGGTTAGAGAGCGGGTGGGAAGGTCAAAGTGCAAGCTACCTGATGGCGGCGTTCTGATTGATTTCGTCGATGTTGTAGACAAACTCTGTTCTAGGACTTGCTTTGTCGTTGACGATGGCATCCCACTGACTGACCCCATCAATACCAGAAGCTTTCGAAAACACACAAATATAGACTATAATGACCAATCCGCTTTATAACTGAGTTTTTAAAATTTTTGTCAACGTTTATGTTGCAGTACTCATGCTGATTTTAAATAAGTGCATGCACCCTCTGAAGACAGTATGTAGATTGAACAGCAGTCTTATTAGTCTTACGACAACGGAATGAAAGTACCCCGACATAGATGTTTGTACTTCATACAGACTAGTATACCCTGAATCAGTCCAGACAACTTACGAGTTTCTCCCCCGGCGAGTGTCATGAATGTTGGAAACCAGTCTACAATGTGCATTAACCTGTAGGTAAAGACAATGTTGTTATGTGGCAGATATATATATACACAGTAATATATACATATACAGTACATAATTTATAATTTTTATGCATTCTATAATTCATCATTTGATATTTTGAGTTTCCTGTCCTGTTCTAGTCGTCATCGCACGTGCATACAAAAGCAGACGATCAGAAACAGAGATGGATGTATCAGTACCCATTATAAGTAGTTCCTGTCTTCTTGAAAAGATTTTTGCTGTACAGAAGTCCTTTTCCCCGAGTACCACCCTCCCAGAGTGTACTCTTGGCCCCTCTCAGAGGCCAGTTGCTGGCCCCTTCCGTGGGGTCTCCACCATTCTAAAATGAAATTTTGAATCGTATTGGAAGTAGCTATTTGCTCACTTCTACTATGTGTGCCTAAAGTTACACTTTTTAATTTATTGGATTGTTAACAGGTAAGTTATATTCCTTTATGTCGCCAACAAACATTTAGATGGTTAGATTGTTGCTGTAATGTAGTCTCCAATAGTGCTACACAAAGATACAAGTAGTATTTGTAAACAAATCTTAAATGTTCTCTTTAAAAAACCTTTTCCATATTCGAAACTTGTGCTTTTGCTAATGAAAGTACAGTACCAAAGGAATAAAGTGCGGTGAACAGTACTCACATCTGCAGTGAAGACCAGCAACATGTTGTCTGTGTAGCCCCGCCTCTCTAACACCTCAGTTATATTTCCAATGGCTTCGTCCATGGCGGCCAGCATCCCTGGTCATGGCCACAAACACGCCAATAGATCAATGATTTAATTAATAAGTTTCAGAATTAAATAAAGTTAATAACACCCTCTTTAGTGGATACAATGAATACAATGCGTGCTTGATGCATATTTCAATTTCACAACAATTATAAATATATAAGTCTAAATTATAAGTGTAAGACGAAATACTGACAATTCAGGAGGTAAACTAAATAAATATTTTCAATAAAATTTTTTATTTTATGGACATAGAGGCTTGTCTACTTTTTTGACGGCTCTGAACAAATCATTCGAAAACATGAAAATATGTTTTTATGGAAGTCGATTATGTTTACTTACCGCAGTATGTACGTCTGTTGGCGTCCTTAATGTGGGAGCAATAGCTTTCTTCGTATATTGCAGGCACCTGAAAACAAATTCACTTCTTATTGTTTTAGGGACTGCATTACTACCGCATTACTCTATAATTACCTTTCACGTCTGCGCGCTTGCGTAAACATACATTCAAACTGAATACCAGAGGCTGAATATCTGTGGGTTATATAGCTAATTTGTGAGAACAGTTTAAAAAAAACTGAATTGTGTTTACCTCCAACGGATAATGGACGGCCTGGAAGGCCAGGTACAAGAAGATTGGTTGAGAAGTATTGTGCTCTTCAAGAATTTCTTGCGCACGGCGAGAAAATGCAAACTGCACAGATGATAAAATATGATTTGTCAACAACAACATGGTCACTACATTATCAACAACGTGGTCACTACATTGCCAGCTCAACAACTCTATATCTTTCTTTTTTCTGCCCTTCGTTAACAGTCACTTAAAATATACTGTAATTATAGTCATTAACGGCTGACAATAATGACAGACACTTAGTCACACCACTATATTACCATTCATACAACACAGCTGTACCACCAGATAATATCAAATTACACAAGTCACTGTCTAAATTTGTGCTATATCTCACAAGTCAATACTACAAAGAACTAACAAGTTTCCACTGTAAGAGTGATCGTCTTACGGAGGCAAAGAGGCTCCATCCTGTCTCCATGTTAATAATAACAATTGCCCTTACAATGTCCTTATTTGTCTTGAACCAACATTTCTACAAGCAAGTAGTTCTATATAAAATGGCCAGATGCAGGAAAATGTAAAATACTTACCGTGGAGTACACTCCCGAGGCGTTCTTGTCCACCTCTTCATTAAATCGAAAGTCGAGGGCTTCCTCTAAAAAAGACAATTTAAAATACTGAGGGTGTTTGAGGAGTAGGATATACTACTGTAATCACTGTGATCGGCGTTGTAAAGGTTCGATTATTTCCAAATTAGACTATTTAAAAATCAGTTCAATTGGAAACAGAAAGTGTAGAGACAAGAAAGGGTAGATTAACGGTCACAATGTTAACATTGTTTATTGTTTGCTTCCGTACAATCTGTACGTTTTAATATAAAGGTGTAGCTGCTTCTATATCGTGTAGCAAAATAAAACCTTACGGTGTTCGTGGTTGTAATAATCTTCATCAGCGTTGTAATAACCATAGAAACTGTCGAAACCACGAAATCTCGGTGTGTACTTCCAGTTGCAAAATCCAAGGTGCCATCTATTTTTTTGATAAGAAAAAAAGAAATGGCATCGAAAAATATTAAATATCTGTCAACATGAAGCCATCGTCCATTTTGCCAATTGTCGCCAAAATGTCATGAGACATTCACCAAAGTGTCTGTCACTACCAGAAAAAGAGTAAAGGTATAAAGTGGAAGAACAATAATCACATGCGGCCAACATGCACTTTTGTGATTGACATGTCATGTGCGAGCGTGATTCGTCAGTCAAATGGCCCCAACGCAGACAATGTCAGTATTCTGTTCTCACAAACGTACACGACGCCGACATTGAGTTTTACGTCCACCCAGACGGTCGCCGTTGACCTACGACCTTAGCCTTTCCTCAGCGCGTGCGTCTTCGAGGCGCGTGACGTACTCACTTGCCAATCGCGTGAGTTGAATACCCGACGTTCTTCAGAGCTTGTGGAAGGGTCGTGAGGTTTCCAGGTAGAAATGCCTTCTGCATCGGAAGAATGACGATGTGCTGAAAATTTTGAAAAAAATCACTTGCGGATGGCAAGTCAGTAGCTGTCAAAGATTTCTTGTAGTCAAAAAGAATGAGCGAAAAGAGCTTTACCCGTTTGCCAATATTTGTATTTATCTGTGTACTTGTTTGTCCCTGTGAAGGTTTGATTTTTTTGAATGTGTTCTTGACATGGTATTGAATCAACCAATCAAACAGTCAATTAGTATATAAACACAAAACATGCTTTGCTGTCCAGTAAAGGGTGAGACATTAATTATGAGAGACTTGAAAAATAATTATCCCTATCGTCCCTCATCACCCCACGTTTGAGCTTTAAGAAGATTTGACATTCTACCCGGTCTGTTAATTAAAACTGTACATTTATCTAGATTGACTGGTACAGTTGTTGTTATGTTTGTAAACCTACTTGTAGTCCAGTGTGGAAGGGGAAGTAACCAGACATCAGCGCACTTCTTGATCTGCAGAGTCATGTAACTGATTATCTCTGAATTATGCCTTAACAAAACAAATAAAGGTAAAAATTAAAAAAATAATAATTAAATAAATTAAACAACAAACACAGTAGTGTCCATGAACGCACACATACCTAAGCGAGCGAGCATAAAGACAGGATGTGATTGTGTTTACATTTGTTTGTTCTTCATGCGCATGATGTCTTTATTGCTGGCACGGCATAAAAAACAAACAAACAAACAAACAATTGATGTCCCTAACTGACAGGTTCTTACGGTGAACACAAAGGTTGTACATAAGAGTTGCCCAGGATAATTCCATTCTGTGCCAGATGGTACAGGTTTGGGGAATGCAAGTTCGGATCCTCCCAGTTCACATCGGCCCAACCTGAAGAAGTTAGGAACCGTAACAGAACATTCCAGATTGACCTTTTGCCATTTATCAATGGTGGCTTATCGACCTAAATGGATTTTTTCGGTCTTATAACATTCCACGGAAAAGCGAGACAACCTAAAAGGACGGTAAATTGAATGATGTAGTGTAGTTAATGAGACTCACTGTTTTAATCATGAGCAAACACAAGGAAACAGACTGGACTTCCCATACAGGACTTGCTTGCCACCACTCGACAAACCTAAGAGCCTATTATGTGTCTATTCTTTTTAATGACTACAACTGAAGGACTAGAACATCTAGTCTCCAGCTGGTTCCAAAGATAGGATAAAGGAAGATGTTGCGTATTTTGAACAATGGATGCTATGCCTTTGCTTACTGAAATCTCTCAAAAGAAACTTATTTGACCACATGCTTACCTAGATCATCAGCGATGATGAAGATGATGTGAGGAGGACTTGAAGCCTGAGGTTCTGAGTGGACAGACCATATCGAGAACAAAAGTACCGCCACGCACAACAGCGACCTCTGGCGGCCACCAGCCATCGCACAAACTTTCTAATAAAATCTCCAGGACAGCAGGTCAGACTCGTAAGTAGACCTTTATTTACCTGCTGTGCTAAAATGTGTCACAACAAATACTTTCGTTCTCCGGGACATTCCTGACCCCTGCACGCTAACCACGAGTTGTAGGTGGGGTTTCCTCTCCCCTCGCCAGATGGCGTCGTTATCAGCAGTGACTCAGCCATTAATGCAGATAAAAATGGTGGCTGCTTCTTTGTAAAGAATACTGCAACCGGGGTTGTAGATTAAGCAATACATCTTCTAGAACTAAGACAGCAGTTTCTGAAATACTAAAAATACCTTCGTGATATCTATGGATCCTAAAATTAGCCAACACACATACACACGCGAGTCAGTTTAATACCCATCTAACAATATACTCCAACCAGATGATTCAGCTGTAGACTGAGTACTTTTCTGTAGAGGTTTGAAGGAGATAAGACATGGAGAGAGAAATTATTACCGTCCTAAAAGAAAAAAAGACTTCTGGCCCCGAGATAAGTGGGGTTCTTTACATCTCACTTTCCAACGATCGCAAATAGGACTAACTTGACCTTTACCCTTACACTTTAAGACAAATGGTCCTGTGCACTTAAGGCACGCATAAGACATTTTTATTTATTCACCCCACTCAAAGCTTGAGTAAAAGTAAATATAAGACAAACCTAAAAATGATAGTAAGAATGGCACAGATATCAAAATCTTTTGTATCACATCAACATGACTTCTACCAGTGATGTGATTTACCAAAGCTATCATAAATAATCTTTATAAATTTTGTGTTTTATATAATACATATTTAGTACAGAACAGCCACCGATAAACGCAACACATTTTATTTTGTAGTTTTTTATTGTGTTTTATTTCTCTCGTTTACATGATAATAAAGAAAGGAATAATTATAAGATTCGATCATCTAAGAATCCTAAAACTTAAAACTATAATTTAGCTTTTACACTCTGACCTCTCCATCGTTTTAGACAATTAAGTAGTCGTTTTACACAGGAAGGCATTAAACTAGGAGTTGTTTTTTGTTTGTTCTTCTTTCAATCTCAGCTGACAGTAATAAATTAAACTGAAATATCAAGGTAAGTACATACAATAATAAAGTCTTTAAGTCTATTGTTACAAGCACGTAAAAATAAAAATATAATGAAGGTGTCCAAGAGAAGTAATCAATGCTTACTTCGTATTTTCAGCTGCTGTTTGATTTCGTCGTTGTCTCATATAAGTTTCATGGCTTATCTACATTATTTATATATATAGTCAGCTATGACTGACATGAGCATCCGTTTTAGCAAAAAGGATAATCCCAAAATTTTTATTCATCTATTATAATGATTTGTAATGATTATATCTATCAAACTATTTTATTTTCACTCAAGATTTTTATTTTTGCTTAAGAAGAATGAACTGGCTGTAATCTTTTAATTAATCGTGTGCGTGAGGATAGATGGGATAAATATATTCAGCACCACCCAGGACTCCAGACACCCCATAGTTTTGAGGATCGGCGAGGGGGTCATCAGGAGGAAAGTTTGCTGGCACAAGCGTCGTCTTCCACTCCTCCAGCCTCGTTTTCAACGCAGCAAGCACGTCAGGGTACTTGCTGGCAACATTATCCATTTCTAGAGGATCTTCTGTTAATAGAAACATAATATGTTTGATTAAAAAGTTCAATCCATAAAGAATCTTTTGCAAGTAAACAATGACTCAAATAGTTCCATAATCATGCTTTGGTCGAAATGCTGATTTTTTAAATGATATCATTTCTTGCGCATCACAATGTTTGCAATAAAGTAATAAATAAATAATACATTAATTAATTAAAGCATTAATCATAAATGTCCGAACCATGTGTAACTTTCAGGTGTGTTGTTGCGTTTATCTTTATGTGTATAGTATAATATGTTTATTATTCCCAGTAAAAGAACTAATTTAACATTTCGCCACCAGATTAGAAGATACAAACCATTTATGTTAAACAAACTATAGTTGTCAGGCCAGGCTAGGAAATCTTTGCTCTCCATCACAAAGTCAGCAAGATGCGGAGGTGGGTACCACCCGCTCTGATTGCCTGGCGACCCTTGGATCAGTTTCCAGTCGCCCACCCTGTGGTGAGCAGAGAAACACGAGACACGTGACCAAAATGGCGACCCGTGGACGCGCTTCTGATTTTCGTACACCTAGCTTGCATCCACAGGTACATAACTGCACGCACACCTGACTGCCTAAAACTACCAAACCCGACCATCCAACCCAAGCGACTGTTAGAAAAAGGAATGTGGAAGTTCGGGAGTTGAACAGAGAATGGACTGTAAAGGGAGAGCACTCTTCCTGATGGCGGCGTTCTGATTAATTTCGTCGATGTTATAAACAAGTTCTGTCCGGGGACTTGCTCCGCCGCTTAGGATGGATTCCCACTGACTGACCCCGTCAATACCAGGAGCTTATCAAATACATAAACAAAATGACAATTTAGACATAAACGTGGTCTTACTGTCATGATAATAATAATAAACAGGGCCGTGCTTAGGGGCAGGCAGACGAGGCATCTGCCTAGGGCCCCGCACATTTCATTAAATAACAACCGTGGCGATCGTGGTGTCAAGGGCCCCGCACATACCCTATGCCTCGGGCCCCGCGGGGGGTAAGAACGGGCCTGATAATAAATGTAAAATTTGTTAAGCGCATAAAAGCAATTCATATCAGTTCTGTTCCTTCTAAAGGATTAAATGGTCCTTAAATCTAAAGACTTTATTTAATGGCTCATAAATAAATAAAGGCGCCCACAAATGCGTCTCTTATATATTCTATTAATGACAATTCTTGTGCTTTGTTTTGACAGCTCAAATGTCTGATTGTCAACTTAAGAATAGATGTAAGGAACTTATCAAGAACATATCGCAGACATTTTTGTGTTCCACAGTCATAAAAAGAAATAAAATTTCAAGAATGGATTTAGAGAGTATGTTATATTTAAAATACAGTCAGCTTACGAGTTTCTCCGCCGACCAGTGTCATGAATGTTGGAAACCAGTCCACGATGTGCATCAACCTGACCACAGACAGAAAACTACCACTTGACAAGATTGGAGGTTGTTTTATCAATATGTATGTCTGTTTGTTTAATGTATGTATTGCTTGCCTTCATAGCGCTCAGGTATGTGAAAAAAAAGGCATGCACACACATCGGCTGACAGACATACACAGATTTGCGGTCTTGCATACACAAACATGCACACAGACATGGGTGCCCTTGTAATAAAAGCACCTGCACAACAAACAACACGAGGGATGTTACCCGTTGTAAACAGTTCCTGTCTTTTTAAACATGTTTGTGCTGTACACAAGTCCTTTGCCCGGGTGCCTCCCTCCCACAATGTGTTTTTGGCTCCTCTCAGCGGCCAGTTGCTGGCTCCTTGAGTGGGATCTCCGCCATTCTGACAAGAAATTAATAATGTATCTTTTGTTGTCAACATACAATATATATATACACTCTTTAAAACTTAAAGTTTATACTATCTACAAAGAAAACCAATGCCATGCAACGCACTATAAACACTTTTGATCTAACACCTAGGTCATATTTATTTATTACTTTACTGTAAAACTTTACTTATAGTTATAGCGATTCCAGTAAAGTTTTTCCTTCTTTCGAGCGTCTGTTTCATTGACTTTGACTAGAATGTTGAAATTGTGTAAAAATAGATAAAAGGTTCATTCGCACTTCAAACATTAAGGGTCAGATTTTGTTAAAAATTTACACTAATCTTAAATAAGTGTGTTTCGGCATTTTCTAATGGGCCTATAATCCAAATGTTTGTCGAAATTAACCATTATTGACATACATACATCTGTGGTGAAGACAAGCAACATGTTGTCTGTGTAGCCCCGCCTCTCTAACACCTGAGTTATATTTCCGATAGCTTCGTCCATGGCTGCTAGCATCCCTGGTCATGAGCAGAAATAAAGTATGCTAAACTATTAGGGTAGGCAGTAGTATATGTTGATTAACGATAGAATTCTAAAAATACGGGAAGCTATCAGAACTGTCTGAAGTTTAACAAATTCACAAACTCTATAATCAAATAACACTTTATCGTACCACAGTATGTCCTCCTGTTGGTGTCTGTAATGTGGGAGCAAAAGGTTTCTTCGTAGAAATCAGGCACCTGAGAGCAGAAAAAATATTCCTCATTTTTGTAGGTCTGTACCAAACACACACACACAGACATATATGTAAAACACCCGTTAATGCTTTCTTTGATATTGTGAGATTATTTTGTTCATGCATTTTATTTCCTTGATTACACCATTAATAAAAACAAGACGATGTACATTTAAAGGTTTCACAATGATGTGCCCACGTGTCTACCTGTAAATGCTGTATACCTACCTCTAGTGGAGAATGGACGGCCTGGAAGGCCAGGTACAGGAAGAGAGGCTGAGATGTGTTGTGCGCTTCAAGGATGTCTTGTGCACGGCGAGAAAATGCGAACTAAAATAAATATTAAAATGATGTTAGCATAAAGATATTATTATCTACGGCGCTTTTGTTGTTAGTCTTCTCATCATTATCGTCAATAACATGTCATCGTCATCACTTTCCTCACCACCCTCATCTTGTCTTACATCCCCACTCATCTTTTTTTCTCCCCAGTGCCGACTGTCAGAAACAGAACTAAATAGTTAGTCGCTCATTTCTAGCGATTATCATTACTACCACACATCACAATAACAAGACTGTTGTTTCAGCAACACAGTCACAAATATTTTAAAGTTTGAAATCAAAGATTTTACATCACAGCGATTTTAAGCCGTAGACGTCTAAATATAACTCATTCTTCTCTTAATAATCTTCCTCATCATCAGAGTAATAAGGCAAGCTTGCTGTTAATGAAAGCTTTTCAGAGGAAGTTGTAGGAAATGCAGAAAGTGAACACAATCTTTCCAATGTTCAGACCGTAGGAAACGGAGAGTGCTTACCGTGGAGTAGACTCCTATAGCCTTGTCCTCCACATCTTCGTTGAACCGGAAGTCCAGAGCTCCTTCTAGAATAATGACAATTAATAATAATCAGCTTAAGATCGAGTTCGTCGGGATGCACTGCTGCTGTTATTTTTATTGGTAGTGATATTGTTTCTACAGGTGGTGCTGCTAGAAATAATACTGCTACAAGTGCTGCTACTACAGGTATATTACAGTGTTGCTACTTGTGATGTTACTACTTGTGCTGCTACATCTCAGCCATCCTTTATATTTTTGTTATTGTATTTTATATTGGGCGATGTAAATAAGAGCAAAGTCTTACGAGTGACTCGATTGTAATAGTCCTCATGGCCTCACTTTGGTGAATAAACAAAGTATTTTTGGTTTATATAGTTTGCTTTATTGAAAAACAATGGTCAGTGGGAGGGTAGGCAGTAGTATACGTCGATTAACGATATAATTCTAAAATAAGGGAAGCTATCAGAACCTTTATCTTACCACAGTATGTCCTCCTGTTGGCGTCTGTAATGTGGGAGCAAAATGTTTCTTCGTAGAAAGCATGCACCTGAGAACAGAAACAAATTCCTCATTTTTGTAGGTCTGTACCAACACACACACACACACACAGTGACAAAGACATACAAACATGCACACACACATACAACTGCATATCTACATGTATAATGCAAGCACATTTTTCACGTAGTCTGTACCAAACACAAACATATATACATATAAAACACCTGTTAATGCTTTCTTTGATGCTGTGAGATTATTGTACTCATGCATTTTATTTCCTTGTTTACACCGTTAATAAAAACAAGAAGATGTATTATGTAAAGGTTTCAAAATGTTGTGCCCAATGTATCAGTAGCTGGCTTCTTTCTTTTGGAACAGCGAGGACTCGACACTTCCAAACTACAACACATTATAACTTTTTTGAAACTGTAATTGTCACTAAGCTAAATTCCTAAGTGCATAACTTTAGTTTGTGTTTTAGTGCTGCGGCAGAACTACCACTGACTTTATACCTTCACATTTGTTTCTGTTTCGATAGAAGTCAATGACCTGCCAGCATCATTAGTGAACGTTAACACACGCTGGTGTTTTGAATCTGGTTATTCACCCTAGAGGTGCACCACACATGGCGCTGAATATAACTGAGGAATTTAGTTCCCACATTTCACGATGACTGGCAAGAAAACACGAGAGTGTGTGTCAGTTTTTGCTGCTTCATTTTTGGATGAAATTCTGTAACCTGCCTATATCATCCTCAAACTTTCATAGATAAAAAAATATATAAAACTGCGTAAATGATTGCAAGCTTTGTGTGAATGAATGTATACATCACTCGTCTGGCGATCATAGTATGGTACAGAAAAAGCTGGTGGATGTCATTGTAATATAAAATGTTAATGTAGGTAAGAAGATTCTATTTTAAAAATCCCTCATGGCGAATGTACCAATGTGCGTGCTGTGTCAGCAGTCATGGCCCCATACATGGCGCGTGTGCAGCAATAACTTGTGCAATAAACTTCGGTGTATGCTTCTTAACTTTCGACCTTTACAAAAATACACCAAAAAATAAACAAACAACACTTAGACTTATATTTCAACATATAAAATAACGAAAAATGTTGACAATAAATACATGTCCCTATAACAAAACAAGTTGTTTACAGACACAACGCGAGACTATTGTTGATACGGTCACGTGGCCTAACATTAAAGGAAAACTACAGTCGCGGGTTGTGCAGGAAGTGATACACTTGTACCTTTAGTGGGTGTTATCTTCATGTTATTATCAGCCTCATTATGAAACATTTGAGTGTTTGGTCTATACTATTTTGCAAATACCTTTTTTTAGTATACTTTCAGTATGGGCATGATCTTTGTTGTTGGCATTGTTTAATTCTAAGAATAATCATGGGGTTATTTTTTTTGTTTTGTTTTTACTCAGTATAATAAAAGAGAACGGAAGCGCCAGTGGCAATGGAAAGGAGGCGATAAAAAAAAAAGTGTCAACAAAGCCCACTCGAGACTAACAACTCTGTGAAAAGTGCCAAGCGTGTTTTTTAAAATTGTTTTATTGTATAATTCCGCACAGACACAGGATGGCAGAACGTTGAAACAGTTTCAACGCCATCGCGACTGTCGTCGGAGTGAGCAGAGCTCAGCCCATGCCGGAGGCTATGGTAGAGATCCAGGGCAAGTACGAGCTCACACGGGTGTAGGCAGTCGGGTAGCTAAAGAAGGGATTGAAAGACGAAATGTTATATATTTCCTTTAGTATAATTTGATGTTCATATAATTCTCATGTTATAAACATGAAAACGTGATCCATCACTAGATATTATTTTTAATATAATTTTTTTTATATTTTAAATACTAACACGAATTACAATCACGATTACCTGAAGACGTTCTTCTATGGTTTTAAATTATTAGTAATGTTAGTATTTACGCATAAGGAATAAGTGATCCAACCTTTGATCGCTAAGTAGAAATTAATCGCAACATACATATAATCAGTGCACATATAGATATATAGCTATTCCCAAATTTCTTAGACCTCTAATATTAACTTTAATGAGGTTAATCTGTAAAGGGATTCTAAAGGCAAAATAAAACTGCTTAGAATCGTGTACAGAGTAGGATTCACTTGAATCTCGTCTATTTATAGGTGTGTTCATGTGGAAAACGTTGAAGGTTTGTAGTAGAATGTTGTGTTTAATAAGAGAAATTACGCGAAACTTTTTTTGCTTCCACGAAGTCTCGTTCTCCGTCACGTGACCCTATGACGTGTGGTTTCCATAGTGAGAACCATGCCTCGAGAATGTGCTGCACCCGATTGAAACAAAAAGATGGAAAAGATTCAAAATTTTCTTTTCATCAGTTTCCGAAAGACAGAGCCTTACAAGCCTGACACACAGAGTGCGTCATACGAATAAACAGACGACGTCAAATCTTCGCAATGACCTCAGACACTTTGATCCTGTGCATGTGACGTCACAAGGAGACTGACGTCACAATAAGACTCCTCTGCTTGACCATCTCGGGAAGCTATCGTGGTTACTCGGCGGAAGGACACAAGGGTCGATTTCACTGGATTTTTTCAATTTTTATAAACATCGGCAACCGAAATAGTGCTAATAAGTGGTAATTAAGTGAGAAACGAATCCTTTATTTCTCCTGTATCGCTCTCGTGCTCTGTAATTGTAACTAAATATATTTTTGAAACGGTTGACCGTCGCCAGAGCCTTATCACAAGCCTTGAGTTTCCCTTTAAAAAGGTGCATTTTATATTAATTTCCATACACACGGAATGAAGCCACTCACTTGGTCAGACATCCGCTGGCCACGAAGCTGGCCAGACCCACCACAGTGTTACCAACGCTGGCAGGGCCGCCACTGTCACCCTGATTTTGAAATTAAGGATTACAGATTATAATGAATTATTTTCAGAAAAGCACGTGGAGATTGGCCTCACATTACTGACGTCACTGAACGCCGCAGCCAATCCGATTGCTTCTAGCAAATGCTAATTCGGCGTTGCCCAATCAAAAAGCCTTTTGCTCATTTACACGAGAGAGGACTCAGGGCCGTGCTTAGGGGCAGGCGGACGAGGCATCTGCCTAGGGCTCCGCGCTTCAAGGGGCCCCGCGCTTTTGATTGACATGTGACTTTAGATCCCAACTAAAACCGTGTGATCGTGGCGTGAGGGCCCCGCACATGCCCATTGCCTCGGGCCCCGCGGGGGCTAAGAACTGGCCTGAGAGGACTTGACAATTTGCAATTGCCTAGGATGTTTAATGGTCTTTCTTTTGCACAACCAAGGCTTAACATTTTAAGAATTAGCAAAATGAATTCAATCAATTTATTTTATAATAATTTTGTATTGGGGGCTAACCTTTAAAAGTCCAGCTTACTGAGAATTCGAACAATTCTTTCAGAAAAGGTTCTCAAAATGTACTGAACTCTGATTCTGTCACAAACATTGCATTAATAATAACAGTCGAACTCGCATTCAGTCTTTAACGTTATGCAGGACAAATAATTCGACAGAACTTAAGTGTGTTAGCTGCATACATCAGGGTAGCTGTTGATTATATTTCTGACATAATGGCGCCTAGGGTGGCCATGTCCATATATGATATCTCAGACTCATGCAGCATACGTACATTGCATCCTCCGTAGATTCTGTCACCCAGGTCCTTGACACAAATGTGGTAGGCGGCGCTGATGGTGTTGCCAAAGTAGGTGCGGCACTTGGTGTTGGACAGGACCTCCACATCGCCTCGCTTCAGTCTGCTGGGCTCAGTGCCCCCACCTGAGCAGTGGACATGTGTTTATGGCTTTATTTGGCAGGAAACTGTTTCCCCCTTTTCGGTATGTCTAACTGTTAAAGGAGAAATGATTAATGAAAAATTGAACAAACTAAAATACTCAGAGAGAAGTGTGTGTGTGTGAGAGAGGACATAAAAGTATACTATGCAGAAGTGAACATTGAGTTTGATCATGCGATGACTATTATTAGCTGTCCGCGCACCACTGTTAGGCTGGGCTGATAAAGGGAAATGGACTATGTAGATGCCTAGAACCAGGGCCGCCGAGAGCCAGCCCGGGCCCCGGGACAGACCTCTCCGGGCCCCTTGTACTTGTAATCGTAAATTATTTTCCCAGTATATAATGTATGTTTACAATTCGAATCTCAATAAGAAGAAGAAGAAAAAATCCACTGACCAAGGCCGGGCCCCCTTGACAGCCGCGGGCCCGGGTACACCAGACCCCCCTGTCCCCCCCTCTCGTCAGGCCTGCCTAGAACTACATCCCTAGTAACAAAGACCATTTATCACCAAAGATGTGAAACAGTAGATCAGTAGGCACTACTCACCATACAGGCGACCCCAGCCAGTGATGACGGCGGACTGGCCAGCGTAGTCAGAGGGGGACGGAAGGTTGGGGGGCTGGCAGTACCTGTCTAATGTCAAGGATGGGGACAACGCCAGCACCGCGATGTCATTGGGGAATCCGCTTGTGCTTGGACTGTAGCTGGGATGCTGAATAGAAAATACAAAAATGTAGTCTTGTCTGACTCTATGTGTGTAGTTTAGCATGTCTGTAAGAATAAAAACAACACACACACGTGTGTGTGTGTGTGTGCGTGCGTGTGTGTATTATATATATATGTGTATGTGTGTCCATTCGCTCGGATTAAATAGAAAACACAAAAAAAGACATATGAAACCCTAACCCTTCCCTCAAAATAAAATTGTGAATTTGAAATGTAAGGGGACGTAAGCACCATCAGAGTAGAGTTATCTGGAATCACACGTACCACAATGACAACGATGACACCAACCGTCTGTCGCCATGACTCGGATGTATGGATGTTGTGAGCTCCACACATCACTTGGAACCTTGAACTTGAAACAAAATCAAGACGTCATATCTAAACTTAAAAAAGCGGAAATTTTCCATAATATTTAAGGCACGAAAAACAGTAAAACTTGCCTCGCCTGTCTAGGAGTAGGTTTCTTAAACCCTCCGTTGTCTCGCACGCTCTCTTTCCTCTGATTCTTCACTGGATGTATAAATATTACAAGTTTATGTGTAACTCTTACGTATACAATTTTTATATATATTTATGTGAAGCCTTTATTTACAATCTTCATGTCCAACTTATTTTTCACTGTTTGGGGAGAGAGTGATTGTATGAAGACTTGAATGTAGAATGTCGATGTCTAGCTTTGTCTACTGTAGAAGGAGACATGACTATGTGACAGCATGTAGACAGCTGTGTGCGGCAGGTTCTTACGCAGCAACTCCAGCCACACAGTGAGCAGCTGTCAGCGCGAAGTTGTTGTTGTAGACCACAGCTCCACAGATGTGCGAGCCATCGCGCTGCAGGGACAGTTGCCATGGGAACGAGTTAATTGGGTTCACCACGTAGCCATTGACAATGTAGTTGTCGATCTCCGCGTCTGAGGTTTAAAACAAAACAAAGTACATGCCGGTAGTTGTCTTCAGGTAATTAATCATTAGTGGTGAGATAAATGTAGTGAGTATGCTTCGCACGCACGCACCTTATCAAAAACAAAATAAACACATTATCGACATTCGGTTAATTCACTTTCTGAATAGAAATAATAGTTTGATTGATTTAGTAAAGACTTTGGAGTAATTCATTCTACAAGGTCAAAAATATGAATCTAAGGGAAATGAGTGAAACTCTGTCTTTCTCTGAGACTGACTGTTCTTTCGCTTCGTTTTTTGACAATTCTTCATTGTTCTTTGGTTCTTTTCCTCTTGTTTTTTTTTCTTTTTATGTTCATTTGTCTAGTGTTTGATAATATTTTTTATCGCTTTCTTTCATTTTTGTACCTTTTTTTTTTTTTCTTTCGCTTTTCCACAATTTAGCTACTTTTTTATGAGATTTGGTGTTGACATGTTTTCTTTTTTTTTCTTTATAGTTTTCTTCTTCACAATTCTTTTTCTGAGTGATGACATCGTTATCAGGAACAGGTAAAGATGCTTTGTACAGAAGGACATACTTACTAGCGGCCTGTAAACACAGGAGAGTCAGCGAAAACAAAACAAACAACATGGCGACGGCCCTCGTGCGCTCGTCACTGAAGCAACTCGAGACAACCGAAGTCTTATAAAGGTGTTCACTGTTCTCCACCTGTTCAGTTCTCATTCTCGACAGTCCTCGAGTTATTTGTAACATAATCTGTGACAGAGAAAGAGGTTTCACTGTAAGTCAAGTAATTGTAATAATTACAAGTTTATTGCTTGGTGAGAGGCTGCGAGAAGTGAAGGAGAGAGTTGGGTGCACGTGATGAGTGTTTATGAAATATTGCGGTTATATGGATGTAGTGATGAGTCAGTGTATTTGTAGGGAATGTTTTATGTTGTGAGATGATTTTCAGTATTCCACAAGGCTCGGTTCCAGGACTGGTTTTCCTGATCATCGCCGCTGTCGACATTCATCAAACAGCATGTAGTCCATCATCATCATCATCTTAATATAAAATACGAAAGATAAACAATTGAAACAATCTTCCCAGCACACTGGCATTTACATTGTATAGTATTTTAGTCTCATAACAGTGCACAATACAATTTATATATATATATATATATATATCTCATTATATATAAGATATTGACCCTATAAATATATGTAAAACACAAATAATGTGAGCGCGAGTGTATGTGTGCGAGAGAAAGAGACAGACTGTGTGTGTGAGAGTGTGTGTGTATGTGCGTTCCTGTTAGTGTTACATGTTCACAGCTTCGTTAATATCAATGTGAGTGCCTTAATAAAGCTTTTGTTTCGGGGCTATGTACTTGCTGAGCCTCGCAAATGTCTTGTGCTTGATTGTTTGTTTGTGTGTGTGCGCGTGTGTGCGGTGTTTATGTGTTCTTTTGTGTGTGTGCGCGCGCGTCCGCACTCAGCATGTGCATGTTTTTCTGTGTCTGTTTGCACTTATTTTATCTCTCCTCTATTGTAACATGATTATAATAACAGTTTTTACGACAGTAGTTATGTTGATGATTATAGTGGTGATGATGAAGATTGCAGCGAATATCAAAAGCAATATTTGTAAATAAGAGCAAAGTCTTACGAGTGACATGATTGTAATAGTCTTCGCCGGCGTTGTAGTAACCATAGAAACTGTCAAAACCACGAAATCTCGGCGTGTACTTCCAGTTGCAGAAACCAAGGTGCCATCTGTTTACAAACAACAACAGCCACAATAACAACAACTAACATCATGCTATTACAAAAATTAAAAGCGGTGTTGATAAAATATAGAAAAACAAATCGTTTGTGAAAAATCCTACGAGATGTTTCTCCAAGGACAACTCAGTACTCAAACAAAGACCTTTGATGCAGGAAACGTGTGTGCTCAGTGTCAGTGGCAGTGGCAGTGTCCTTGCACCATAAGTAGTGCAGAGATGACATGTTAGCAGAATGTTACTTTGATAGTGCAATGTTTCAAAATTATCATACAGCTGAAACATTTACAAGTAATGACATCTCTATTTTTCCTGTTTATACCACGGTCACACTTTTCGAGCGGTGTGACGTGTGACGTGCGAGGGGTGACGTGTGACATGTGAAGTGCTCACTTGCCGATCGCGTGCGTCACATATCCCACTTGCTGCAAGGCCTGTGGAAGGTAGAAAAGCTGGCTGCATCGAACGAATGATGAAGTGCTGAAACATTTCGAGTCATTTAGTTAGTGGATGACTTTTTAATTGTTTTACTTGTGCTGACATTGTTGTTTTTACTACTACGAAGCCTTCTGCTAGTGATGTTGCTCAAGCAGGAGCAGCTGTACTGGGTTCTGTCAGTCACACCCACCTGCAGGCCAGTGTGGAAGGGGAAGTAACCAGACATCAGCGCACTTCTTGATCTGCAGAGTTATGTAACTTGTTGTTATCAGAAAAAAACGTAGGCGCAATAATTATTATTATTAATAACACACAGCTGTATACACAAAAAGTAGTCTGATTTTCTCAGCTGATATGGTAATTGCTAAAATATAATCTGTCTGCACTTGTTTATTTGTTTATGACTGACGAACATCTGAGTGACGAGGGATGTGTTACTTGTGTAAGTGACGGACTTACGGTGAGCACACGGGCTGGACATACGAGTTGCCGAGAATGATTCCATTGTGAGCCAAGTGGTACAGGTTTGGGGAATGCAAGTTTGGATCCTCCCAGTTCACATCGGCCCAGCCTGGAGAAGTTACAAACATTCAAACATTCATATGCCAGGCCAGTAAACCGTTTTGTTATTCATTCAGTCAACATTAGCTAAGCTGCATGTGTGTGTTTGTGCGTGTGGGCACTGCGTCTGCTTCTTTTTATGTAAAAAACACATTTTGCCAAATGCTTACCTAGGTCATCAGCAATGATGAAAATGATGTGAGGAGGGTTTGAAGCCCGAGGTTTGGTGTGGATGCACATCATGATGGACAACACACCGCCATACACAACAGCGACATGTGGAAACTGTCAGCCATGCCACGAGTTTCAGACAAACTCTCCCAGGACAGGATGAACTGTACACACACGCTTATCTCACGATTGTATTACATACAGTCTGTACACGAGTGGGCGTTGGTGTGTGCTAAGCACTGCTGACTATTTACACCTGACAAGGCCCAGAGGTTGTTTTATAAGAACGGAAAGAAACTCTTGGTTCATCCCCGCGTCATCTCGGGGTCGTTATTAGCGGTGACTCAGCAACAAGGTGTAGATAATGACTGTACTTGTGTTTACAAAGACGACTACAACCATTTTTTATAGAACTTGTGAAAACAATTTTGTCTTATAAAACAATATTAGTGTATAAAACCGAATGCATTTTCTTTGTTATTAGCTTTTTGAATTACGATATAGGGCAGTGGTTCTCAACCTTTTACTTGTGACGCCCCCCTGACGAACAAAGGTAGGTCCCTACATCTTTAAGATGATTTATTTATTCTTTCAACTTCTAAGGGTATTGAAATATTCATAATACATGTCTGTTTATAAATAAACAAAGTACTCACATATTTTACTGGTCGGTATGAAGCATATATTAAATACAACTTTTTCCTTTTTCTCGCCCGTGAAAGCCCTGTAAAGCATGTCTCCGTATGTAATCAAATGAATCAAAGTATATAAACAGAGAGTCAATTAAATGATAATTAGCAGTTTAGTGTAAGTGTGCGCGCACAGTAAATGTCGGCGTGAGTTGGTAGAGGTGTCCAGAGTGTCACCACCCGAGGCAACGGAAGTCGCAATCTCCGGCCATCTGCTCACTCCCTGGAGTTCTCGACACAGACCTCATGTGTGAAGTCTTGACCATCCATATCAATAGACTGTAGTCTCTTCACTTGAGAAAACGGAAGAAAGTCTGAGACAATTTTGTTTTTGCGTTGGTGACTCTGATTTTTTGAATTTTGAGTCTTTTTAGTGTAAAGAAAGTTTTTTTTTAAAATTTGTATGAGTGTAAGGAGAACATATTTGTAAAAAATGTCTTTGATGGGTAGTGTCGTAAAGTTTAATATAAAGAATTGTTAGACTAGCTCTTTCTGTTCATGTTTTTTTACTTGTGTTCATGTTTATATTTGTCAACCTCATGGTACTGGGATTAAAGAATAAGAAAAGAGCCTGTTATGTCTGATGTTATGTCTCTTCGTTTTGCACTGGACCTCGAAGGTGGCTTTAAAATGAACATTTTACAAAAGAGATTGTAACGAGACATTTTAAGTGGAGAATTATAATCTTAATATGCCCTAATATTGGTTAAATATGTTACTCATCTTATTTGTTTATTAATTTGGAGCATTAAACTTATTTCTTAAATTAAGATTATTATTGGCGTGTTAATCTCGTCAGAAAGCCACAACAGAGTATGTGGATGACAAACCTTTATTAGCCATTAAGTCTACTATTACAAATATGAAATTTAAAAATTAAAGGTGAACAACAACAACAACAACAACAACAACAACAATAGCAACGACAACAACATAGAAATATCTGATTTTCAAAACTTACGGACTGTTTTTCATTATCACTGACTGTTTAAATTTGTGTTAGTGTGTTACAGTCTTTCAACAGCGTTGCGAATGCAAGTCAAATATAAAATATCTTTCACCTTTGCATGTCATGTAGAAAAATACTTTCATTCTGCAATGAATTAAGCAAATTGTTTCAAAGCAATTATAATGCGCGTGACAGAATATTATTTCCTAGCGCGTGTTGTGTTCAGCACCACCCAGGACTCCACACACCGCCATAATTCTCAGGATCGGCGAGTGGTTCATCAGGAGGAAAGTTAGCCGGCACCAACGTTGCCTTCCACTCCTCCAGCCTCGTTTTGAGCGATGCAAGCAGATCCGGGTACAGGCTGGCCACGTCCTGCATCTCGAGAGGATCTTCTGCAGTACAGAACAAAGCAGCATCTGATTATTCGAACAAAATCACTCATGTATAATTGCATGGTTAGCTCTGACTGATTGAAGCATTAAAGGATATTAGAGCTTGTGTCTATATACAAATAATCTACTCAGACAGTCCAGTTTTGCAATGGGATGAGTAAACAGTTCCTATGGCATAATCAGTAGCAGTCAGGGGACTGGACTTGAGATCTTTTGGAAAGTGAGAATATGGGAATTTATTATTCATTCATGTACTAATTTAAAATGTCCCCACCAGAGTAGAAGATACCAACCATTTATGTTAAACAAACTATAGTTGTCAGGCCAGGCTAGGAAATCTTTGCTCTCCATCACAAAGTTAGCCAGCTGTGGCGGGGGGTACCACCCGTTCCTATTACCCGCCGAACCTTGGATCAGCTTCCAGTCGCCCACCCTGGTACGAGAACAGAGAGAAGGTAGTCGAGACCAAAATGGCGAATGAACACGTTGCTGCAGGTCTTTGCCATCACCTAGCAACTAAACCAACACACACACACACACACAGATATACATGCACCTAGACACAACATACCCTCTGGGTGGGAATGAGGGTCACTGTCGGTAGGGTACAAAGCTATGGTAGAGCAAGGGAGGGGGATACAGTGGAGAGCACTCTACCTGATGGCAGCGTTCTGATTGATTTCGTCGATGTTGTAAACAAATTCTGTTCTGGGACTTGTTCCACCGTTCACCAAAGATTCCCACTGACTGACTCCGTCAATGCCAGGAGCTTAGAAGGTTTACAAAATGAAAATAAAATGAGAGATAATCTTGATTTGTAAATAAATGCATGCTTATTCTTTTTAGGTGTCTTTATTCACTTTTTGCGTGTATTCTATCTGTTTCACATAAATTATGAACATTATCCTTAAAACAGTGATGTGGACTTGAAGTATGAATGATGTTGCATGTTCATAATGACTGTCCATCACTGGAAACAGACTTAGGTACTGACATGAGGTATTAAGGAAAAGATTTGTTATTTAAATTTTAAAACACTTTAAGTGATTATAGGAGTGCACGAAAACGAAAGAAATATTTTATGTTCTGAATAAAGAATGTGTTGAGCTTTTCTTTATAAGTATGAGTGTTTCGAAGACGATGGTTCTAATTACCAATTAGACATAAGATTTAAAGATGTCTACCTAAGTATATCGTAACTATACCTAAAGATGGGTTGAAAACTTACGAGTTTTTCCCCCGACGAGTGTCATTAATGTTGGAAACCAGTCCACGATGTGCATCATCCTGACCACAAAATAAACAACAGCCTTTAAAGTCTGCAGGTAGCCAACGTCGCCTTATTTTTCTCTTTAGTGTCCTGTTTCTTTCCCTGGATCTCTCAAACAGATTAGCAGAAAGAAAGATGCAAGCAAAGAAAATAATCTTTACCCGTTATAAACGGTCCCCGGCGTCTTAAACAGATTTTTGCTGTACACAAGTCCCTTCCCTCGAGTTCCGCCCTCCCAGATGGTAGTCTTCGTTCCTCTAAAGGCCAGTTGCTGGCCCCCTGGTTGGGATCTCCTCCATTCTGTGGAACAGTCGAGAATCAATTACATCCACAGTCCTTGTGAATGTACGAACTGTTTGAAATCACAGTTCACAGTGTGAAGTAGTAAAGCCATGCAGTGCATTGTATCAAATGAAACAAGAAAGTTCAAGTTGGGCTCTCATTTACTTTTGATATATCTTAAAACTATTTTTAATGCATTTGCACATTAATTATATATATGCTCTGTAAGTGTAGTTCTTGACCAAAGAACTACAGGTCGTTAGAAGAAGTGAATATAAATTGCAAGCATAAATCAAAGGACTACGTGGTCCACCCACGTCTGTAGTGAAGACAAGCAGCATGTTGTCTGTGTAGCCCCGTCTCTCCAACACCTGTGTTATATTCCCAATAGCTTCGTCCATGGCGGCCAGCATCCCTGGTTACACAGAGAAAGAGGGTTGAACAACTAGGGATAATAGACGAACGAAAACATACTTTCACCTCCGCAAAAATCAGTTTTGGTCTACAAAACACAGCACATGCAATTGTAGAATATCTCTAAATCAATAAAAACAAGTAGCTCAATACTGTTGATTGGATTTTGTTTTTATATCAGTGTTAATATTCAATTCTTGATACGGTGAGAAGTCCAACAATAAGAAAAATCGGACTTGGTAACAGTTACATAAAAAAGTGGATAGCTTATGTTGAAATCACAATAATTTGATGATCCATTGATGTGCACGTGTCAGCAGTACCTTAGGAACCTTTAAGCACTAGAAGTACTCATTTATTTTCTTTATTTCAAAGAAGTCTTTAACTGGCTTACCACAGAATGTCCTTCTGTTAGCGTCTATAATATGAGAACAAAAGGTTTCTTCGTATAATACAGGCACCTGAAAACAAAGTTTTTTTCTCGGTATTTTAGATACTTTATATCTATATTAATATATATTATATATACCACACATAAATCCGAGTTCACATACAAACGCACGCATTCATTTCCAAGAGCTCTGCTCCATACCTCTAGAGGAAAATGAACAGCTTGAAATGCAAGGTACAGGAAGAGAGGTTGAGATGTGTTGTGTGTTTCCAGGATGTCTTGAGCACGGCGAGAAAAGGCAAACTGAAATAAATGTCAACATAAATGTATTCATCTCGTCATTGTCCAGGTTAGTATTGTTGCTTGTATACTTCACCTGTCCTACAATTACACATCTCAACCCTTATTCCACTCCTACCTTATTCATCATCATTTAATTGATATTTTAATTGCAAAATCGTAACTGTAACAGCAAAATTGTGATATCATATAAATCAACACACACGAGGTTTTTTAAATCATGATTTTTGAATTATCATCATATACAGTAATACCTATTCTTGTATATAACCTTTAGATTATTGTCATACAAATTAGCACTTAAATTGTTGACTCTGGATGCTAAACTACCATCAACATTGTCATCAGCTGCTGCTGCTGTTGCTGTAGTCGTAATGCAGTTTTTTTTCTTTGTGTCGTGAATTGAAAGAAAACCCGATAGACACACCAAGTGAAGATAAATAAAGTATACGAATGATGAAGGACGTACTGTGGAGTAGACTCCAGTATCGTTCATCTCAACGCCTTCATTCAAGCGGAAGTCCAGGAATCCTTCTAAAATTATAGAAGACATGATATTTGAGGAACATTTAGACAAATAACTTTTGTGATCAGAGTTGTAAATGGTGAGATGACTATTAAAATATATTATTCAAAACTCTTTTCCTATTAGCAACATTTTCCCCATAGACATTTTTTGTTGTTCCTGCACAGAAGTTGCAAACAACACTAACAATAATAAGGTAGGAAAAAGAACAATGGGCCTGCACAACTGTATCAACACTTATATATTGTTATTGATATTGATACAGTAGTAAATACAAAGAGCTCATATCAGTTTTTACTATATTTTGTAAGCACATTTACTCATATATCGCGCAGAGTAAGTAATGAAGACCTTACGGTGCTCGTGTCTGTAGTAATCTTCGTCTGCATTGTAGTAACCATAGAAACTGTCGAATCCTCGAAATGTTGGCGTGTACTTCCAGTTGCAGAACCCAAGGTGCCATCTAGGTAAGAAAAAAGTACAGAAAATGCATCATTCAATTAATTATTTGGTGACTTATCTCTTAGAAAGCTAACTCCATATGAGGCATTCTTTGAAAGACTAATTACCACTTGCCGCAACTCAGCGTGAATGCAAAGAGGAAACAATTCATTAGAGCGCATTTTTTTCAGTTAGTGCATCGAAAACATGTGTAGTTACAGCATTTGAGAACCAACCACACGTGCGCAGTCTAAATATTGTTGTAGGAGGAAGCCGCTCAGTGTGTCGACATCAGGACACTAGAGGAACGGACACGATGTCGGCATCAGGACACACATTGAGCACACAGTGGACTGGTATTTAGCTTACACAGTCAGAGCACAGTTTCGACAGTGACTCGCGATAAACTTCCTGTTTCCTCTTTATGCATGCGCGCGCACCTTCACGTTATGTCACGTGCTCACTTGCCGATCGCGTGCGTGGCGTAGCCCACGTCCTTCAGGCCCTGTGGGAGCGTCGTCACGTTTTCAGGTAGAAACGCCGGCTGCATCGACCCAATAATCATGTGCTGGAAACAGTTTGTAAAATAGAGACTGAGGGAGAGTCAGGAATATTTTAAAACTTTCTTGTGATTTTCATGTTTTTTTAATTAATTAATTAATTTATTTATTTTTATATTCATCAGTAACGATGATAATCAAACACGAAAACTAGGGATTGCATATGACATTAATATGCAGGCATACTAACATACAACTACATCCTAAAATTAAAAAAAAAAAAACAACCACAACTACCGAGTTTATCAAACCTACCTGCAATCCAGTGTGGAAAGGGAAGTAACCTGACATAAGAGCGCTTCTCGATCTGCGGAGTTATCGAAACTTCCATCAGTGTTATGATTTCACAAACAACTCACACGTGCACTGACTCAAGCATGAATGAAACTATAGCTCACATGCTTCATACTCATTTCTACTTTTTCCATTTACTCGTTCATTCAACTTTCTCAAGCAATGCGAGTTTCTGTGTTTGATCTTCGGAATTTGTTAATTTTATAATTGGAATTTTTCGATCACTGAAACAACTCAGCTGTTGATGACTGACTTACGGAGAACACAGAGGCTGTACATAAGAGTTGTTCAGCACTATTCCATTCGTGGCCAGGTTGTACAAGTTCGGAGAATGTAAGTTCGGATCCTCCCAGTTCACATCTGCCCATCCTGTACGAAAGACTTTTTTAATAATTACACAGAAAAACGTTATTAATTTAAAAAAATTCAATAAAAGAGGAAATGATAAGGGTATGTTGTAAAAATGTCGTTTGACATATCTCTTACGGCTGATCAAGTTATATCAGAAAAAAGGATTACATTCCACCTAAGCGCCTTTAAACTGTAAATTTTATAAACTGCTGCTTTTAACACATATGCAGGATAGAATAAAGCAGCATAAAGAAAATCTCCATGCATTTAGTGCATTAACACGTGAGAATAATATACCGCTAACGATTATGATAAACTGGTAATTATGTTTCAGACTTGATAACCGTCAGAACTTCCTAATATTTATTATATTAATGCGTTTTGACATAGAGAATACAGATATAAATATATAATTCAAGTTTGGCGGAGATGTTCTTTGCGCAAACCTGATTTAGTTTTAGAATTTATATCTTTTCGTTTTTAAGAAAAATGTACTGTGACAGCTGCTGTTAACTTTTTTTGGTTACCTAGATCATCAGCAATGATGAAGATGATGTGAGGAAGATCTGAAGCCCGAGGTTTGGCATGGATGCAGGTTATGGAGGATAAAACTATCACTAGACAAAACAGCGACTTCGGGAGCTTGTCATCCATCTCTGTGATGATGTGGAAGCAAAGGCGACCAAGACATAAATGAGACCTGGTAAACAGACGATTATGTAATGACTTATCACAATGCAGGCTCAAGAGGAAGCTTTTGTCTCGAGTGTAAAGGTGTAGAACTGTAAAACTGAGCCTCTTTGTGACCGTTGCTATGTATAACCACACTATGAAGGTCCTGTAATTTTTCTTTTTTTCGGTGTCTTAACTTCAGGTGAGTCAGCAAAACCGTGGAGATAACGAAGGTTGCTGTCGTTGAGGAGACAGATGCTGCAGGCCCTCAGATTACAGTCGAGTGCTTGGAGGGCTGGCGTCCAAAATCCAGTGCTGCAGACTGTAGGTGGTTCAGTCTCATGTGTCACGTGGACAGCCTCCCTCACACCCTCCACACCATCCCCACCCAAACTCTCCCCCAAACTCTGTTAATCCGGCTGCTAACAATGCCCTGGCTCTTTAGTGGCTTTATTCTTAAAAGTAAAATCTATATATTCGTTTGTTTACATATCTGAGACGCTTCTTTATGGCAGAGTACACATTGTTGTATTTTGGCATCCTTGAAAGAGGGTAATATTTATTTATAAACGTGACCATGTTTTCACTAGATGCTTCACTTAAAAAAAAATCACCGATAATGATGATAATGTGAGGAGGGCTTGAAGCTCGAGGTTTGATGTGGCCATACCTTATGGAAGCAAACAAATCCGGCACACAAACTCACTAATTTCTAAGAAATGAGCCTAAAATAGCAGAACAGTCACCGTGTGTCTAACCAGAACGTGTCAATGTAGGTACAAAAAGCAGTGTGCACGCAGTCACGTGACATTAAGGGTCAAGCACCGACGGCGTGTTTATCACTCAGCGCGAGATAACGGTTGTGACTGTTGTTAGAAAGGCGCGTGCAAGCTTAGACACATTAACTAGAAACTTAGGAGCATTCCCTGAACTACACAGAGCATCATTCATTCCATTATGTCATCAAAGCAGACCGCGACCATTTCCTACGGTTGAGCGATCTGTCGATAATTATAAAGTTATGTCATTTTAAAATTAATTTTAAATAATTTCCCTAAAAATTAATTACTTAATTATATCCATTGAAAATTGGTGATAAAATTATAGCACCTAAAACTTGTAGTTTAGCTTTAGTAGCCATCGTTTGTTTATGTGTCGGCAAACGAGGAAGAAACAAATTACTGGATGTATAAAGGATTGTATCAAGTTTCAAACAAAGAATGTCACAAGAGATCACTCCTCCTGTTTTTGGTATGTTTTATTTGAGAAAAGTATCTAACAATCGTTTGACAAAGAAAAGACTTTCATATTCTCGCTAGAGACCACACTGTGTATGTCTTTCTTTCTTTCTTTTTCTCTTTCTTTTTTTCTTTCTTTTTTTTCTTTCTTTCATTCATTTTCTTTCGATCATTTGTGAATCAATTCTAAGATCACGAAGAAAAATCTCTGCACATGTGGATTCAGCACCAGCCGGGAGTCCAGGCACCTCCATAAATTCCTGGGTCAGCAAGTGGGATCATTGGCCGGGTAGTTGGCCGGAACTAGATTCTTCCTCCACTCCTCCAGCCTTGTCTTCATCATTTCCAACACATCGGGCTTTTTTGTTACCAGATCTTTCTGTTCGTAAGGATCGTCTGCCAAAGTAAGAAAGCGAAGGGAAAGTTAAGCCTATTGCAAACCTAATGCACTGCAAAATAAAAGTATCAACTACTTATATTAAAATACGAATTTTAAAATATCAATAAGGAACGGGTAAAAATTTTAAATATTGACATAGATGGAAAGAGGTTGAACGGTTATAATACACATTTGAAGTAAGAAATTTGTGTATTTCTGTCCCAAAAACTCGCCTTTGCACGTAATACATGGCAAAAGAGAGACTGCGAAGAACGCTACATCGATACAAATAACGGGGAACATTCTTTTGTTCCTGAATATTTTTTGTGATAATGAAAATGCTGTAAGAAAAATGACCACACATCATTTTATGATTTGAAAGTTGTGTGTCAATTTTTTTATATTATCATTAATTTTTAATACTGCTACTACTAATTAAAAAACAAATTCAAGGGAGACTAACCAGTATATTTTGCACTACTATGCGCTTTTCAACTTTGTAGTACCCTCCCTTCACTTCATTGTGTCGCTGCCAGTGTGCTTAATGTTAATTCAACTTTTGCATCTGCCATGCTGTTCCGCAGCGAGTTTGATTAACTTTCAATTAAATACCAATATTTTGGTTTTACGCATGATATTATTATGTACAACTTTCTTTTTTCCCTTCTTTGAGTCAGTAAAGATAAAGCACAATCATGAATAATCGATGAAAGTTTATATTATTTGTTAAAAGTAATATAGAGTGTTTCAGTGTAATTTAAAGTGTTACTATTTGATCATTTGACCATCTGTAGAAATTACTATCTGGTGTAAAGACAAAACCCTAACCCTTGAGGTTGTACAATCTAAAGGTGTTGGGTCCGCTCTCTGTGTAGTTAGCCTCATGAACAGCGCTGCCAACACTTGGTGGCGGATACCATCCTGTGTAATTTCCTGGTGAACCCTGGATCAGCTTCCAGTCTCCCACCCTGTAGCGAAAAGAAAAATCAGATGCATAGTCAAACGATATTCACCATAGCCAGAAGACCATTACCTCGGTAAAAAAAAAAAAAATAATTGCTAGCACTGACGTCACTCAATTAAGCAAATTAAGTAGTCTGGCCTTCAGTTACCATGCGGTCATTAAAGCAAAACGCTAAACAGCAACAACTGAACACAGTCAATGATTAGGGAGATTTATTTACGAAGGTGGTAGAAGCATTTTTTTGTGTGCATAGCTCTCGCCAAATACATGAAAATAGTTATTCACTTTGTAATAAATAAGCTAATATAATAAAATAATAATTACAAAGTAATGGATAACACCAACAGAGTAAAAGGGGAAATTACAGAACTATAAACTTATGGGGGTTCTGGAATCATAAAGAGAGAGAGAGAGAGAGAGAGGGAAGGAGAAAATAAAGAAAATAAGCGAAGAGAGAAAAGAGAGAATGGAAGAGCGGACGTACTGACACGATGAGGAAGGCAGAAGAGGAGAGAAGAAAGGAACGAAAGTATCATCTGACCTGATCGCAGCGTGCTGAGAGATTTCGTCAATGTTGTAGACAAATTCTTTTCGTCGACTTGCCTCATTATTAACAATGGATTCCCACTGGCTGACTCCATCCATTCCTGGTGCTACAGAAAATGGTCATGTCGTGAATATACATCATTCTTTCGGTGTCTTTTAAGTAAATTTCAGGTTTTCTGTTTTTAAATTTTTTTGTCAACAAAACTACCATTCAAAGCAATACATAAAAAACTGTAGACACGAAACGCAATCTTTTCATTGATAATGATTATTAATGATGTGAGGATGGTGGGTGACGGCTGATAATAATGACAATAGCACCTTTTCATTATCTTTTTATTCCTTTTGACATTCAGTAGTAATAAGTTTGGGCAATTTTAATCACAGCCGATGTGGGAGCGACGATGGACTACATGTTTCAATTAGAAAACAGAAATATGAGTCACAGGTTGACATGTCTAAGTGTCAGACAAGTAGTTAGGTACTGATGAATGAAAAACATTACTTACGGGTTTCCCCCTTGACGAGTGTCATAAGTGTCGGAAACCAGTCAACAATGTGCATTAACCTGACAATACGATTAAAAATGCTCAAAACAACAACCAGTAACCATGTGTAGTCTCGTTAATAAGGCATTAACGTGATCACATAATACATTCGACATAAGTATAGCATTAACTTTAATCAACAAAAGAAATTAATCTTACAACAACAAAAAATTAGACTACCGAAAAACACACACTCCAAACATGCCTAGTAATTAACAGGACAAAAATTAACAAGAAAAATCGTTAATTATTTACTTTTTTGTTAATTAATTAAACAGTGAGTTTAAGAACGAGTTTTCTGATGAAAATTACTCGCTAGTCTAAAATGTTCGATATTCTCCTTTTATTTTAATCATATTTTATATTCTGTTTGATTTTTGCTACCGGTCCATCCTCCGTTCCATAACCACTGATATCTGTAACTCATTTCCACGTTTAACCATAAGCCGCCCCTAACCCTGTAACTTCTAGTTTCATGGGGTTAGTTTCTGATGTCTCACCCATTGTAAACTGTTCCCGTCTTCTTGAAGAGATTTTTGCTGAACACAAATCCTTTGCCACGTGTGCCACCCTCCCACAAGGTATGCTTGGCACCCCTCAAGGGCCAGTTACTGCCTCCGTACATGGGGTCGCCCCCATTCTGGAAGAAATAATTTTTTTTCAAGTCATGGAATGTTGCAGGTCATGGTTGTGACTCAGAAGTAGGCCTCTGAGTTTTCAAACTACAGTGTCAAGACGGAAATTATTAAAGCTCAACATCAGACTTACATCGGTGTAGTAAAGACCAGCAGCAAGTTGTCCATGTAACCTCGAGCTTCTAGCAACTTCGTCAGGTTACCAATCGCTTCATCCATGGCGGCAAGCATCCCTGTTTGAGGATAGAATCACAGAGCTATTGTTACTCACTCGTTGACTCACTGTTTGTCTTTATGTCTGTCTGTGACTCTGACTCATTCCGCCACATCAGTGATGGACAGGGTACTCACCACAGAATGTTCTTCTGGTCGTGTTCCTTATGTGAGAGCAGAATTTGTCTTCGTATATTTTCGGAACCTTAAATGCAAAAGAAACCCGAATAGTTAAAATAAAATAGTAGCAACTTGCTTTGATTAGTAATATATCCTTTTTCTATTTTCTAAAATTATACAAATAAACAAATTTAATAAGATAAACATCAGATAATGCTTTGTTTTGTATTTTCCTGTAAAGTAGCCTTTTTTCTCACTGAATCAATACAAACACAGGTACATGAAAGAAAGTTCTAGAAAGAATGTGTTACACAGAAATAAGCCAGAAATAATTCCAATGTAACCAATAAACAAAGGAACTAAACCCCCTCACCACTCTTTATGAACGTTTACCTGCAGTGGGAAGTGAACAGCCTGAAAGCCTAGGTACAGGAACAGAGGCTGGGACAGGCTGTGAGTGTCCAGGATGTCTTGAGCACGTCGAGAGTACGCCAACTGGGAGACATCAAGAAGTGGGAGATGCCTCAACGAAGTCTATCGCCATTAACAGCAGCAACCACCACGACTACAACATAGTCCTCACTTCATTCTATCCCGACATTGTCTCGAAGGTAAAGTACGGCTTAACTGTGGTTGTAATGGTGATGTTTGGTGCTGGACTGAGTGGAGTTGGTAGTGGTTGCCAGAGCTCAGTCGTCAATAATCTGTATACATTTATGTTTTGTTTCTAACATTTTAACTGCATAATTCATTAAAAGTTTATTATGCCATTTCTTTGAACATTTTTGTAATGCATGGGTTTGTAATTCTGGAGAGTTGCGATTGAGCAGCAAGTAGCTCAGGGAAAACAAACCGTAGAGTAGACGCCTGTGTCTTTCAAGTTAAGCTCTTCGTTGAATCGAAAGTCGAGCCCGTTTTCTGTGTGAAGAAAAAAATATAAAAAGAACACGATTAGACACATGGAAAGGCAGTGGTACTACGCTGATGGCACATACTATGACCATCGCAAAAGAAGTTTTCAAACTGAGTAAACCATACACACACACGTTACATTTCCAAAATTCTGTTAAAATACAAATAAAGATAAAAATATCAAGGTATTATAAACCTATTTGATCTTTAAAAATACCCGGTAAAATAAGTAATGTGAGAGGGAATAAGACCCACAAAGCAGTGTAATAGAGACCAACCATTGACGTGAATGTAATAATCTTCATCAGAATTGTAGTAGCCATAGAAGGAGTCAAACCCTCGGTAGGTGGGTGTGTACTTCCAGTTGCAGTAACCAAGATGCCACCTGCATGACATAAAGTGACACACGGACTCACTCACTGTCCAGATAAACCCTATCCGTTGGCGACCTATTACAGACACACCAAAGCTCAGTAGTTCTAACCCAACTATCAACACTCAAGACGCACAACTTTCTTAGTTTTAAATGATTGGTTTTTAAGGTTGAGAAAAGAGGGAGGATGAAAAGATACTTCGCTTACTTCCCAATGGCGTGGGTCGCGTAGCCGTTATTTTTCAAAGCCTGTGGAAGTGTCGTCACGTTGTGAGGCAAGAAACTTCTCTGTCTCGCATGGATGACGCTATGCTGGAAGTACATGTGTGACGTTGACATTAATAATACTGTCATGGTTAATGATTTCAGTATTCACGGTCTACATCAAATATCATGTTCAACATTAAATTTAGTGATGCGGACGTTGTATGCTGTCGTGGCTTTTTGCAGATGTAGACGTGAAATATTTCTTCTAGCTCGGTTTAGCCAAACAACTTCTTTAGTGCCAGAAGACATCGTCCAGTGCTATCCTTTTCATAGTTTCCAAGTCGTATTCGTCAAAATCAGTTTTCTGAGAGTATTCCTCACGTATTTTGAACGTAGCCATGTGTCACACTGTACCACGATAAACATATTTGTGGAATGTGTCACGTGGCACGGCGTTAGCTAATTTCTTGTCAACATTCTCAGGTGCTACAATGTTCCTATCATCAGCTTTTCTGGCCAGACCCTTCCACACTAAACATAACCATCCTGGTGCTTCTGCTACATTATAAAAACAATGGCATCCATCACCTGCATTCCTAAACGAAAAGGGAAGTAACCGGACATCAGCGCAGATCTGGACCTGTACAGCCAGGCAAACATAAATACTTGAATACAGGTATTTGTTTGCACCTGCCGATGTAAGTTAAATATTTCCTCAATTACATATGGACGCAAGATATTACTTTAACAAAAAGTGTATTGTAAGTATTGAAACTGCATGATGCTTAGTATAAGTCATTTTAATTACGAATAGCTATTTACAGACACATATACTGTATACTTTTATACATATATAACTTACACGTACACTCAAGGTATGAGCTTGTGTCTATTTATACCGTTAGTACAGGTGTACAACTCACGGGGAGCAGAGGTACTGTACGTAGGAGTTGTTAAGAATGATTCCATTGTGAGCGAGCTGCTGCAGGTTGGGGGTGTGGATGTCAGGGTCTTCCCAGTTGACATCGCTCCAGCCTGTCCACCCGATGGGGACAGACAAGTTAGGAAAGTCTAAACTTATCAACATGAAAGTACACATGACGCATCTAATCTTTTGAAAGTAAAAAAAGCATAGAATTAAACTAAAGGCCTTAAATCTTTTAAAATGAAATTACCTGTAATGAAATCTTTGAAAATGAAATGAGTTTGTTGATCATCTTCTTACCAAGGTCATCGGCGATGATAAAGACGATGTGAGGGGGTTGTGAAGAACGACGATGAACCACGTCTTGTGCTCAAGTATATCAGAAGGACAGTTGCTGATGAGAATATCACGAACACTAAAAGCTTCCAGTTAAACAAAGACATGGTGAAATTTCTGTAGCAAGTGCTGCGGCAGACCCTACCTCTGACTTTATACCTTCACATTTTTTTCTGTTACACCAGAAGTCAATGACCTGCAGCACCGTTAGTGAACGTTAACACACGCCGGTGTTCTGAATCTGGTTACTAACCCTGGAGGTGCACCACACATGGCGCTGAATATAAATGAGGAATTTAGTTCCAACATTTCACGGTGACTGGCAAGAAACACAAGACTTCTTCTCAGGTGTTTCAGTTTTTGCTGCTTCATTATTGGATGAAATTCTGTAACCTGTCTATATCCTCAAACTTTATAAAAAATAAAATAAAATAAAACTGCGTAAATTATTGCAAGCTTTGTGTGAATGAATGCATACATCACTCGTCTGCCAATCACAGTACGATGTATACAAAAAGCTAGTAGACACGATTGTAATATTAAACAGGAAAGGTTAATGTAGGTAAGAAGATTCTATTTTAAGAATCCACTCATGGCGGATGTACCAAAGTAATGTGCGTGCTGTGTCAACAGTCATGGCCCCATAAACGGCGCGTGTGCAGCAATAAACTTCAAGTGTCTGCTTCTTAAACTATCGACCTTTACAAAAATAAACACATGAAGTAAACAAACAACATTTAGACCTGTATTTCAAAGTATAAAATAAAGAGAAATGTTTACAATAAACACCTATCCCTATAACTAAAATAAACTATTTACAGACACAACGCCAGACAGTTGTTGATACGGTCACGTGGCCTAACATTTAAATAAAAACTACAGTCGACGTCAGCGGGTTGTGCAGGAAGTGATACACTTGAACCGTTGGTGCGTGTTATCTTCTTGTTATTATTATCATCCTCATTATGAATCATTTGAGTGTTTGGTCTATACTGTTTTGCAAATACCTTTTTTTAGTATAGTTTCAGCATGGGTATGGACTTTGGTGTTGGTGATGTTTAATTCTAAGAATGATCAGAGGTTTTATTTTTTGGTTTTGTTTTTACTCAGCAGAAAAAAAAAAGAAACAAGAAAAATAAAAGAAAAAAATGAGAACGGAGGCGCCAGTGGCAATGGAAAGGAGACGATGAAAAAAAAAGTGCCAACAAAGCCCAGTCGAGACTAACAACTGTGAAAAGTGACAAGATTTTTTAAAATTTTTATTGTAACATTCCGCACAGACACAGGATGGCAGAAAGGTGAAACACTTTTAACGCCATCGTGACAGTCCTCGGAGTGAGCAGAGCTCAGCCCATGCTGGCGACTGTGGAAGAGATCCAGCTCAAGTACGAGCTCACACGGGTGTAGGCAGTCGGGTAGCTAAAGAAGAGATTAAAAGACGAAATTTTAAAATATTTCCTTCATTATCATTTGTTCCTATTGATATAATCTCATGTTATAAACACTGAAAACGTGATCATCACTAGATATTATTTTTAATATAAATTTTTATATTTTAAATACTAACACGATTACAATCTGAAGACGTTTTTCTATGGTTTTAAATTATTAGTAATGTTAGTATTTACGCATGAGGAATAAGTGATCCAACCTTTTATCGTGAAGCAGAAATTAATCGCAGCATACATATAATCAATGGACATATAGATATATAGCTATTCTCAAATTTCTTAGACCTCTAATGTTAACTTTAATGGTTCATCTTTGAAAAGGTGAACTTTAAGATTAATTGTCCATACACCCGGGACAAAGCCACCCACTTGGTCAGACATCCGCTGGCGACGAAGCTGGCCAGACCAACCACAGTGTTACCAACGCTGGCAGGGCCGCCACTGTCACCCTGAGTTTGAAAATAAGGATTACAGATTATAATGAATTATTTTCAGAAAAGCACGTGAAGATTGACCTAACACTACTGACGTCACTGAACGCCGCAGCCAATCCAATTGCTTCTAGCAAAGGCTAATTCGGCGTTGCCCAATCACAAAGCCTTTTGTGTTAGCTGCATACATCAGGACAGCTGTTGATTATATTTGCGACACAATGGCGCCTAGGGTGGCCATGTCCACACATGATATCTCAGACTCGTGCAGCATACTTACATTGCAACCTCCGTAGATTCTGTCACCCAGGTCCTTGACGCAAATGTGGTAGGTGGCGCTGATGGTGGTGCCCCAGTAGGTGCGGCACTTGGTGTTGGACAGGACCTCCACATCGCCTCGCTTCAGTCTGCTGGGCAGGGTGCCCCCACCTGAGCAGTGGACATGTGTTTATGGCTTTATTTGGTAGGAAACTGTTTCCCCCTTTTGGGGATGCTAAGTGTTAAGGGAAAAATCATTAATGAGAAATTGAACAAACTAAAATATTCCGAAAAAGTGTGTGAGTGAAAGAGAGAGGACATAACAAAAACTTTGCAGAAGTGAACACAGAGCTTAATCATTTGTTGACAATTATTACTTGACCAAGCTCACCTGTTAGGCTAGACCGTAAAAGGGAAATGGACTATGTAGATGTCTGGTGCTACAGCTCTACCTACAGACACATTCACCACCAAGTGAGACTGTAGATCAGTAAGCACTACTCACCATACAGGCGACCCCAGCCGGTGATGACGGCGGACTGGTCAGCGTAGTCGTTGGAAGCGGAGGGAAGGTTGGGGGCCTGGCAGTAGCTGTTGAATGTCAAGGGGTGGACAAGCGCAGCACCGCGATGTCGTTGGGGAATCCGCTTCCGCTGGGATTGTAGCTGGGATGCTGGAGAGGACAGAAAAACAATGTAGTCTTGTCTGACTCTCTGTGTGTTCTTTAGTATGTCTTTAATGAACACAATCACACACACACACTTGTAGAGTGTGTATAAATATATATGTGTCCATTCGATCAGATTAAATAGAAACAGAAAAACAGACTTATGCAGCCGTAACCACCCCCACAAAAAAAAAACAAAAACAAAAAAAAAAAAAAAACTAAATAAAATTGTGACTTTCAAATGTAAAACAAGTCTGTAAGGGGACGTAAACACCACCAGAGTAGAGTTATCTGGAATTCACACGTACCATAGTGATAGCGGAGACAGAGACCGTCTGTCGCTGAGTCTCAGTTGTATGGATGTTGTGAGCTCCACACAATCACTCTGAACCTTGAACTTGAAACAAAATCCAGACATCACAGCTAAACTCAAAGAAGCGGAAATTTTCTAAAATATTTAAACCATGAAAAACAGTAAAAGTTGTCTCGCATGTCTAGGAGTAGGGTTCTAGAACTCTCCTTTGTTTCGCATCCAGTCTTTCCTCTACATCTTCACTGGATGTATAAATGTTACAAGTTTATGTGTAACTTTATGCATATAAAATTATGTGAAGCCTTTATTTGAAATCTTCATGTCCAACTTATTGTTTACTGTTTGAGGATAGAGTGATTGTATGAAGACTTGAATGTAGAATGTCGATGTCTAGCTTTGTCTACTGTAGAGGGAGACATGACTATGTGACAGCATGTAGACAGCTGTAGGCTCAGGTTCTTACGCAACAGCTCCATCCACACAGTGAGCAGCTGTCAGCGCGAAGTTGTTGTTGTAGACCACAGCTCCACAGATGTGCGAGCCATCACGCTGCAGGGACAGTTGCCATGGGAACGAGTTCGTTGGGTTCACCACGTAGCCGTTGACAATGTAGTTGTCGATCTCCGCGTCTGAGGTTTAAAACAAAACAAAGTGCATGCCGGTAATTGTCTTCAGGTAATTAACCGTTAGTGGTGAGATACATGTAGTGAGTATGCTGCGCACGCACACAGCTTATAAAAATAAAAAAATAAAAAAAAATAAAAAAATAAAAAAACAACATAAAAATAAACACATTATCGAAATTCGGTTGATTCACTTTCTGAATGGAAATAATAGTGTAAGCGATTTATAAAATGCTTCGGAGTAATTCATTATACAAGGTCAAAAATATGAATTGAAGAGAAATGATGGAAACTTTGTCTTTCTCTGATGACTGATTGTTCTTTCTCTTCCATTTTTGACAATTCTTCGTTGTTCTTTATCTCTTGTCTTTTTTGACTTTTAATGTTTGTCTATCTTTGGATAACTTAATTTTTTCTATCTTTTTTATTTTTGTACTGTTTTTCTTTCTCTACCCTACAATATTACAATATATCTGTCTATTTCTTTCTTTAATGCGATTTCATTTTGACATTAAAAAAGTTTTCTCTTCATAGTTTTCTTCTTCACCATACTTTTTTTTGAGTGATGACATCGTTATCAAGAGCAGGTAGAGATGGTTTGTACAGAAGGACATACTTACTAGCGGCCTGTAAGCACAGGAGAGTCAGCGAAAACAACACAAACAACATGGCGACGGCCCTGGTGCGCTTGTCACTGAAGCAGCTCGAGACGACCGAAGTCTTATAAAGGTGTTCACTGTTCTCCACCTGTTCAGTTCTCATTCTCGACAGTCCTCAAGTGATTTGTAACATGATCCGTGACAGAGAAAGAGGTTTCGCTGTAAGTCAAGTAATTGTAATAATTACAAGTTTATTGCTTGGTGAGAGGTAAGGTGAGAGAGTTGGGTGCACGTGATGTTGAGATGAGTGTTTATGAAATACTGCGGTTATATGGATGCTGTGCTGAGTCAGTGGAATGTAGGGAATATTTTATGTTGCGAGACGATTTTCAGTTCCACAAGGCTCTGTTCTAGGACTGGTTTTCGTGATCATCACCGCTGTCGACATTCATCTAACAGCATGTAGTCCATCATCATCTAAATATAACAATACTAAAGATACACAACTGAAATAATTTCCCAGCCCGCTGACATTTCTATTTATACAACATTCTATTCTCAGAGAGTGAACAATACACTATCTATATATATATATCTTGGATATTAACTATATATCTATATATATGTAAAACACAAATACTGCGCGCGCGCGTGTTTATGTGTGTGTGTGAGAGATAGAGAGAGAGAGAGTGTATGTATCTGTGATAGAGAGAGAGAGACTGTGTGTGCACGCGCGTGCGTGTTAATGTTTCATGTTCACAACTGTATTCTTGCGCTTGTGTGTGTGTGTGCGCGCATATGCGGTGCTTATATATGTGTTCTTTTGTGTGTGCACTCAGCATGTGCCTGCTGTTCCCTGTCTATTTGTACTTTATTTTATCTCTCCACTATTGTAACATGATTGTAATAAAAGTTTTACAAAAAGTATTTTTGTTGATGATGATAGTGGTGATGATGAAGATTGCAGCGAATATCAAAAGCAATATTCATTTGACATTATTTTAAGTATTTTTTCTATAGCCTTGCTTTAAATCTTTTATAAAACTGCGAACTTTTTGACTAATAAGGAATTTTAGTCAGGCGCTTTCTTTCCATGACTGGTCTTAGCTCCTACATGTCACTGACCATTCTGAATGATTCAATCTGCATATTATAGTATTGTTAGGTTTGAGATGAAAAAAAAATAAATTATACTTCAATAAATGGAATATTCGATGCAGTTAGATAAGATGGAGGTTACCAAAATAACTCGCCATCTATGAGGATGTAGCAAAACAATAGATATCACATTGGCTGCTGACACAAGCAATAATGTTTATCTTCCCTCTTCCATAAAATATTGTTTTATTGTGTATTTGAGTTATGTTCATTATATTGCTTAAAATCTTTTATTGAGAAAAAAAATAATAATGTCAGTATTTACACACACTACTTCATGTATGAAAGTGGTAATGAATGCCAGCGTGTGAACAAGAGAAAGTTCATTTCTTTCTGAGTTTAGTTTGCGCAGTAACCAATCAGTCGGCATGGCACAGATGTTGGACTCGTGAGGCCTGTAATGGTCTGTACAACCTCCACATTATATTGAAATGTTTGTCAAATTCCTTGAAAGTCATCAGCAGCTCTGCCTCATCCTGTCTTCAACGCCTCCTCACACTTCTTCCACCTTTCCTCCCATATTAAAAGTTTTTCTCTGGAAAAATCACTATTAAAAAACATGCAACAGAATTTATATTTATATGCCTATTCTGTTGTATGTTTGTTAATACAAAATATTTGTATACAACAGCTGAAGGGCACTGTTCATACACATATTTTGGGAAGATAACAGATAGAATGGATGGATGAACACACAGACAGACGCACTAAGATGTAGCTGGGACTGAGTTACCTGAGAGTGTACCTGGTACCAGCTTTCAACCGTGTAATCGGTGAAAGCAGCTGACACTCACCTTCATGCATTCTTTAGTCTCTTAACCCCCTACTTCCCCTTCACACACACACACACACAGACGCACACATACACACTCGCACGGTGCAAGTATGTAGGCTACTCTGAGTAGCACGGTCAGTGAACTCGTTATTTTAACTCACCTGACATACACAGGGTCGTTGAACTCATTTCAACACACACACAGAGTGCAAATATTAGGCTATTCTGAGTAACAAGGTCGGTGAGCTCATGACAAAACACACACACACAGAGTTGCCGAGTCATGCAGACCGTTACATTTGAATGTTTCAAAGCCTCGACTCGGATCCAACCCTCGCTGTACTCTGACACAGCCCCTCAGCCGAGCTACACTCAAGGGTTTTATTTTCTTTAATATTTTGAGCTTCGATTTAATTCTGTTGATTTGCAGTTCGAGCATGTGATGTACCTACTCATGTGATGTACCTACTCATGTGATGTACCTACTCAGTACACAAACCACTCAAGTGGTCCACACTTCAATTTTGACTTTGACTTGTGTCGACCACGGAGCAGTTAGTTTACATTACTGGTCTGTAACCGCACCATAGACTCAAACTCATGTCTATGTCCCCCATCCCACTCACAACACCGTGTTTTTTCTGCCTCATTTAATTTCGTGTATTATTTTTTTTTTGTTTGTTTACGTTTTGCTGGAAGCTTCCCGACAAATCGCAAAAATAATTCATTGAGAATTAACCGGAACAGAAAAAAGCATACCAACCACATTGTTTCTGATTAATCCATCTTGTTACCTGGGTATAGCCAGGTAAACCTGTCAGGTTTTGCTTTAAATATTTCTTTTTATTTCTCGTCTTACATTTGCCTGACCATGTCTCCTTTCCTAGAGAAGTAGGATCTCAGGGCTGGTGTCAAAACCTCTTAATACTTTACTTACTCTTGATGCTTCTTTGTTTAATAAAATATAGCCTTTACATATAAAAACTAAGTAATTGACTCAGACACACTTATTAAAGATAAGCATTTATTACGATTTATTTTCACGAAAGTATCGGCACATTTGTTTAAGAGTTGGCGCTGATGGTCGAGTCGACCCAGGACTTGTAGGTGCTGTACCTGGTGTAGCCGCCTGGGTAGCTGCACAATATATATATATGTGTGTGTAAGTAGAAGAGAAGAAAAATAGTACAGCCAGTTTTAAATAAAAAATTGATTCTTATCTTTATTGTTGATCATCACTGGTATAAATGTACTTTGGGATAAACTTGCACTTTGACCCCTAAACCAGAACAAACTCTGTTTACATTCTTATTTTTAGCCGAGGCTGTGGGAGGTCACTGATAGCTCACCAAGAGACAATGACAAGCAGAAATACATCTTACAAACCTAATGCCCTTGTCACGTGACACTAACACAACTTAGCCTTATTTGCTGCACTCTTTCCTGGAGTCCAAACAATGTTACATACTTGCACAAGGCAGCCCGAGGCCACCCAGCTGGCGACTCCAACAACAACACCGTTGACCTGCAGAGGTCCACCACTGTCACCCTGGACATCGGAATATATTTATTATTTCATGAAAATAAATATGAAAGTTTAAAATGTGAAAATTCTCTCTGTTGTACGATAAGTAAGGTAGGTTACATTAGTACACCTAGTCCTGCTAATAATGTCAGCCTAATTTTCTGATGTAAGAAACTCGACAGTAACAATGATTGTAAAAGCAAGAGTCAGTGGATTTCTGTGTTAACGAGGTTTACGTGACCTGAACAACGTAGCTGTGACGTAGGCTAAACGTACTCCCCCATCCCACCCCTCGCACTCACGTTGCAGGCCATGTAGCGGTACTCCGGCCTGTCCAGGATGCAGATGTGGTAGTTGGCGTTGACACCAGTACCCCAGGTGGCAGCACACTCCGTGTGTGAAATGACTTTTACGTAACCCAGCTTCTTCTTGACAGCGAGAGGCCCGCCACCTGGTGTTGCCACATCAAGTTTAAGATTCATCATCATCCATCATCATCATCATCATGAATTTTTTTTGGAAGATAGCATGACGCAGTACAATGAAATGTATGACACATGACAACACTACAGAAAACCGGAAGTGTCTTTCTTTGTGTCAATCTGCACCTAGTGATGCTCACCGTAGAGGCGTCCCCAGCCAGTGATGATGGCGTCCACGTCGGCGTAGTCGTAGCTGCCGGAGGAGAAGGTGGCCTTGTTGCAGTTCTCGTTGAAAGTCAAGGGTGTGTCGAACTCGAGGAGCGCGATGTCGTTCGGGTATCCCTGGGCACCGCTGGGGTTGTAACTCGGGTGCTAAGCGGGTACAAGAACAAACAAGACATTTTGTCTATTTTTTTTCTACTTTGTCATTTGTAATAACAAAAAAAAAGTTGCTTCTATTTTTAGTAATATTCCCCAACCATTTCCCACTGTAAACGGTTTAAAATGACACATAAAGGGTTTCGTTTAGTAAACATCTCGAGAGAAAATTCGTGTAAAGCTGGAAAGCAGTATTATTGGGTTTTTTGGGGTTTTTTTTAGGCCCTTCGCCCCTCCTGGGGCATAGGCCATCGACTACAGTCTTAACTGTTGTCGATGTTTTGGTAGCAAGGATTTATTTTACGGGGTGGGGGTGCTGGCCCCACGCCCAACCCTCCTCCTTTTTCAGCCGGGCTTGGGACCGTCCTTGGCGGAGGGCAGCCAGCCAGCCCTGTAAACAGATGCCACGTGCAGAGAAAGAACATGTTTGCCCGAGACGAGAAATGAACTCAGGGCAGCCAACCTTCACTGTATTGGTGACACCGGGCCGCCAGTATTATTGGTATACCTGAAAGATTTACTTGTTGAGAATCAAGTGTTGTGTGTATCTGTCCTATGGATCCATACGAGATGTGGGAGATTGTACCATAAATTTTTTTTACTAAGACATTAGCTTGATTTTTGTGACATCAAAACTTATTGCCAAAGTGGCGGAAAACAATAATGTTGGCTTAGTAAATTTACGAGTTCTTTTAAGTCTGAGACAAAATCTACAAAAGAATAAGAAAAAAATTAATTAGTGTAGGGGAGGGGGCATGACGCTCAATAAAATCACAATTTTAAATATAATTTCAAGCAGTTGAGGTACCCACCCTCATGAAGCGGCGGATGCCGACACGCTGAGAGCCCGTGACATTGTTTCGGTCAAAGAGTCCGCACTTCACGGAGTAGACAGAGCTGAAAAATACACTTATCTTAGTTAACACATTGAAGAACATATAACATATACTTAATAAACTTCACAGCTACAAAAATAAACCTCATCGGCTAGACACAGCCTCAAAAAAAGTTGATGAAGTAGACAAATCCACTTAAATACACATTCATGCGCGCGCGCACATTTTCTTGGTTTATCATTATCAGTCTCTCACACCTTCTCGCTCTTTCACTCTCTCTCTCTATGTGTGTGATGACCCGGGAGTGACGGAGGGTGTGAGTACTGACGGGGAGTTGCTGGGACTGACGCAGTGAGCAGCGGTCACGGCCCACTTCTCGTTGTACACCACAGCCCCACAGATGTGCGAGTCGGACTGTCGCAGCGACAACTGCCACTTGTACACGGCCTGCGGGGCCACCACCCCGTTGACCACGTAGTTGTCGATGTCCTCGGTGGACACTGTCACAAGGGAGCGAACGTGAGATGTCTGTCACTTACTGTCAACCACAACGAACAGCAAATGTCCAGCGAACGTCCAGACTGTCGGCAGCAAACCCGGCATTGTAAATGACATTAAAATTAAATTTAATTAATATTTATATGTTGATGCAGGAGTGTTTTTTATTTTGTTAAACCTTTATGTTTTTTAAACGCATCACTCTCTCCCAAGTAGAACATAAAAATACCTACAACTGCCATTCCCCTAACCTCAGAAAAAGAAGCAGTAAAACTATTTGTAAAATATTTAATTAATATATTTTTGAAAAATATATTGTAAATTCTGTTAAGTTTAATCTTCCTTTAGTAACATTAAACAATGATTGGTGGTAATTTAGAGAACAAGATTTGTAATGAATTATTCCAAAATAAGTTGTTACCGAATGTTGACATTGAATGAATTGTTCAAACTAATTGTTACAATATGTTGATTTGTAGTGAATTTTTCGAAATAAGTTGTTACCAGCTGCGCCGAGCAGCGAACTCAGCAGGAAGAGCACCAGCATGATGGAAGTAGCAGCCAAGAGCTGTGGACGTGACCTGTGAAAGGTCACGATTTTATATTCATGTCTGACCTCTCGCACGTGCTTCTTTCTCAGGTGTTAGTGCACGCGCGGTCACTTCATGCATTGTAAACGTAGGTCCCGCTGCCTGTGTAATTGTTTTACACCCACACCAAGTTTATTGATACTTTGTACAAGTGTGGACCTTCCCTCTGCTTTTACTTCAGTTGTTTTAGTTCTTAAAGACCAACCTGAACGGTTTGCGGTTTTTCAGATATCAGTAAATATTGGTGATATAAAACTAACCTGCAAATTTCAGCCTCCAAAACCGATCCGTTAATTAATTATCTGCTAGCAAAGCACGCGATTCGCACCTGTGATTAATGATTTGTGGAGGTATATACTTGTATGAATATGTCAGTGTACAGTGATACCTCGGTTCTCGAACGCCTTGGTTTTCGACCAAATCGGTATTCGACCAGGAAATTCGAGAAAATTTTGTCTTGGAATCCGAACAAATATTTGGAACTCGAACATCCGAACGTCCGAGATGAGCCGAGTTGAGCCGAATGGCGTTCATTCAGCCAGAGATCTGTAGGGACCTACAGATCTCTGATTCAGCCCAGCGCGCCTTGCTTGCGTCATCAGTGTGAGTGCAGAGAGAGAGAGTGACGTTTTTGTGGAGAGAGTCATGAAATGTGTGCAAATTGGGCAGAAATCGCAAATTGTGTTGAACAACATCCCTGATAAAGTGGTAGCAAATAGAGCAGTTAACATTTTTTAATGACAATGTTATGTCCACTTTCCGCAAAATTTTGCAAAGGAGAAAAAAAACAGCAAACAATTGACAAATTCTTCCGTAAAGAAATCAGACAAGCAACTGCAGAGCAAGATTCTGATTCTCCTCAGCAAAAGATACAGAGAACAGAAACACCCGAAGAGCAGTTACCCTCTGTTTTTATTGAAGAGGACTCCCCTTCAATACAATAACCATCCCCCTTCCCTCCTCCCTCCACATTCATTCCCTCCTGCCATAAAGTTTGTAGAGGTACAGTAAATGAAACACAATTTACTGTACTGTACAGTACATTTTATTTATTTTTTTTTTGTTTTAATAAATACACTTTTATTCTTATTTCTTGTTGAGACTCATGTTTTTCTACATATTATATACAAATTAGGCCAGTAAATAGGCATTTTCTGGGGCTTGGAACGAATTAATCCAGTTTCCATTATTTCCTATGGGTTTCATTGCTTCGGTTCTCGAACAATTTGGTTCTCGACCGTCCTCCCGGAACGAATTATGTTCGAGAACCGAGGTATCACTGTATTTGTAAACGTGTGAGTGTATATATCTGCGTGTTTTCTGTATATCTTTGTATGGGTAGATCTGTGTATTTGTGCAGTGTGAGTCTATATATATACATTTTTGTTTATGTGTATGTATATGTCTATGGGTATGTATATGTATTTGTGTGTATATGTAAATGTGTTTTGCACTTACTTCTTTAAGTACTGTATATCTTTTTTCTTTGTGCGTGTGGGGGTGTGCGCGCGCATGCGCGTTTATCTGTGCAGTCTTCCTGTTTTTCGTGCTACATTTCCTTATATTTTGACAATGATGACAACAACAAACAACTGTACAAAGACCTCTCCTCTTTCTCTAAACTCCATAGATGCTCACACCTGACATTTTCTCGCAACCATTTCTTCTCACTGCGTATCACAAAACTTGTTAGCCGCTAGGCGAATATTGTTTATTATTACTTAGATAGCCACTTGACCTTACACGCCTCCAGGAAGTCCCTCCCTCAAAACTAAAAGCAATGTTTAGTCTTAATTATGAGGATTGATACACAGTTTTTAAAACGATTTCCACCGAGCGCTTCATGTAAAATAATAAACAGACTGAATTACTAACATCCACTCACCCACATTCGCATATAACACACACACAGACATACTACTACAGAATACACTCATACACAAACTAAATACAAACATGTGATACATGTTCAGGGTCAGGACAGGGTCACAGTGAAGTCTTTCCTTTGAAAAGATGTGGTCTGAGCTTGGTTTTAAAGGTGGTTAGGGAATCATTGTCAATATTCCAGTATTGACATTCCTTCTTGTATTTTCTCAGTGACAACACATATTTACCACAAAGGGCTTTAAAGAAGATTACTTATTTTTAATGACTGTTCAGTACTCTTAAGAATGTTCTTTTCAAAGATGACAAGATTTTTGAAAAAGTGTCTTACTTGTCAGTTAAGTCATAATGCATTTATCTAATTAGATTTGGTGCTGGGGGGAGGAGGTGTAAGGGTTTGGGTTATGTCGTTGACCCTGAAGGTTGTCCTGGTGCTAATCAGTGCAAACTTTAATTACGACCTTCTAACCCTAGGCACGGTGATGCCACAGATCTTTAACCCTGTCCTGAAGCGGGTCCCCTTACATAGGTGACAGTTGTAATGACACTTTGGTGCCATACTTACTCTGTTACTCTCTCTCTTCTTGAAGCCCCAATACAGACACGGGACTGATAACTGCAAGGCTGTTGAGCTCCACCACCACCACCATCACCACCACCACCACCACCACCACCACCACCACCATCACCATCACCACCACCACCACCACCACCATCCTGTGTTTGCTACATTAATAAGCAGGAGTGGACTTTTTACTCCCATGCGGTCCGGTAATTAGTGTAACCTCATGGCTGTCAGGCTGAAGGAATTCAGCAATTACACAATTACCATTACCATACCAGGTCGTTGTCCGCTAGGTTGCTGTGGTAAATGTCGACTGGTTTTTCCTGAGAAGTAGAATGTGCGACCGCTGCTTTTGATGTTCTAATTACTCATGGCTGCTTTAAGAACATCGACATTTTCAATCTCTGACCCTCGATAGCTCCTTCATGAAAACTGGATTAGAAATGCTTTTTTTTTATTTACTTACTTACTTATGGTCTGTAACGACAGCTTTAACTAGCGGTAAATTACCGATGGCATCTAACAATCCTGGCTGGTCAAAGGTCAAACAATCTGTGTGTGTCCAGGTGTGAGTGCATGAGGTCACTTTAGTCCACTGCGAAGTGAAGAATCCACAAACAACGGGTACTTATAGGTAAAGGCATAAACATGTCAGGATGTAACAGAATATACAGTATACAGAGTACGACCACAGGACATCATGAAGACAGGATATCACTTCATGGGTTTACACAAACATCTCACAATCTGGTGAAGCGAGCAACAATTTTTGTGAGTGATATTTTTCTCATCCAATTTCATTCTCTCAGACACTTCATAACACAAACAAGACTTACGGGAAAGCATAATTTAATCAGATAACAGAACAAAACCCAGCTAGTTCTCCAACTAAACAAAACCTTGTATAACAACCCACCGCTTCCGCAACTAAGGAAGTTCAGGCATCACCGTGTACCTGGAAAACAACATACTCAACCAAAATTCATATTTAATAATATTTTACTAGAATCGAGCTTATTAGAATTGGAAGTTACTAGAATTACAGTTCATTAGAATTGGAGTTTATTGGGAATAAAGTGTAGTAGAATTACAATGCATAAAAAATATTTATAAAAATTAAAAGTATTGCAATCATTGATAAAATATACAAGACTGGAAATTTATTAGAATTATTTCCTTAATAATATAATAGTATTTGCTAATGAAATACAAACTGCTTTATACGAAATGTATATTTTCTTCTGATTTCATATTGCTATTGCGAGGGCATTTGCAGGCGTACGTGTGTTTGTGTATGTTGACGAGCGCGTGTGTGTGTTTGTGTGTTTGTTTGTGTGTCTCTGTATGAATGACAAAGAGGAGACAGAAGTAGAATGAAAGAAATTTTGTGAGGATAATCAGTGGAGGGGAAAGCACCATTTTTGTAGGAGTCGTGTAGTAAACATAAGATGTTGTAATCTTTGGGAACTGTCCGTAGTGTCCACAGCTACAGAGTCCGCTCCTATGTAGTCCTGTAGTCCATCCTTGCTATCTTTAATCTTTTACAATAAAAGCTAGATATACCTTGTATAAACACCCCAATTTGGGGTAAGTCTCATTTATATTTCTAATAAAACGTTTAATATTTTTATCAGACTATAAACTCTAAATTTCCCCTTCACTCAAAATAAATTATTCATTCTACTCTCTTGGTTTCTAATTTTTTTTTTGCTCTTTAAATCGATTTATTTATTTGGTAGTATGTTAGGAAAATAAATAGTCTTTTATTTCAGTTACAACAAATAAACCATATTCTGACTTAATTTTCATTAGATTACCTATGTTAAATCTTTGACAAATACTTGGTCGAATCTTTAAAAATTGTACTTGTCCCATGCTATGTGTCGGGGAAAAAAAAAGACAGAAATAAAGAAGTTGAGATGGAAAAAAAACCAAAAATAAAATTTCCTGTTGAACACAATAAACTGAAAAATAAAACCAATTCATTCACAAAGTTAGCTTGAAAAAGAATTCCTCGTCCAGAGAAAGAAAGTGTGCATATTTATGTGGCCAGTATATCCTTCGTGGATAAATGACATCGCAGAACATTTCTCAAAGCGGAAGCGCCTAGTCTTTCGTGGATTGAATGGACTTTGCATGGAAAGCATCAGGACACGGGCAAGCAGAACAACACCTTGCATCCTGCAGCCACATCTAAGGACGATGATGATGATGACGACGACGATGACACTCTAGCAACAACTGGCATACACAGCGCTGTATCTGGGACAGGATGTAAGTATAAAGGTAGTTGTGCCGAATCGCTGCCTAGCCATTAGAAAAAAAATGTTTTGAAATGAAACCAAGGCATTCCCTCCTACTGTGTACTGTGTACATAACACGTGCGTTAAAGGTCGAGTGAGCTGGAATATTCTTGTTCTACTGACTAGGTGAAGCCCAGTGAAGTATACTATATCCCAAAATGAAAAAAAAAATCCGTTTTGTTCTCGAGACACACGCCTAGAGATATCCACAAGAGGTCAAACTTGCGAGGTCAGGTGTGTACACACTAATAACTAAATAACATTTAAGCCAAGCTCTCTGAGGCCTTGTACACATATGTATGTACACATTGTACACTGTTGTGTTTTTGTGGAAGGTGAAGTTCGTAGGCATGCATCTCGAGATAGGTGGGTGGGAAAATGGTATCGTCCACTGAACTCTAGGAGAAAATATTGCACCCTACTAGACCTTTAAGTCAATAGGAATTCAATCAAACATAAACAGTGAAAACACCTCGGCATATCGGGCACAAGTTTATAGAAATATGGACATGGTGAAAAAAATATACTTTAATGCTAAGACCTTTATTTGTGCTATCAGTTCTACATAACAGTGATAGAGGTGTACAGGTATGCTTCTAATGATAAGTAATGATCTCATATATTAAACTTGAGACAGTAGAATGAAGGAATCCGCGGCTAACAATACTTTGAAAATTATTTTTCCTTCAAATCTATGTTAGAGAAAAAAAGAACCAGAAAGCAGGATATGGCGAGGAAAAGGGAAGAACAGAAACAAAACAAATCCATGACAGTGTCAAGCGATGGGGTTGAAGTGAAGATGTTAAAGTAAATGTCTAGAAGCTTTTAAGTATCGATGTAAAGTATTCATCTTAATGTGCGTTTATGAATGTATAATTATATACGCATTTTATTTTAAAGAAATGGAGACAGGGAACGTTATTTAAAGGACCCCTTCAGTCAACTAGCAAGTTGCACTTAAATGATGAGAAAAGAACAAAATGAATCGCAGTCCAAGTTTCAAAGGTCCTTTTGCCTAAAATCGTCTTAAAAAAGTCTCCATGTTATTTTTTTCAAGTGACCTTACGACACCCTTTCGATATAATTGTTTACTTCCAATGCAATTGTCATAGACGTGAGAGTTCTGAATACAATTTTTGAAATCGCTCCAACATCATTGGCTTCTGGTCCTGCCACGTAGATGGTCTCCAGTGATAACTGTAAGAAAACGAATCTTTTTTTTCAGAAAAAAGTGTAAATGGAAATTTAGTATCTATCGTTTAAGCCCAACTTGCTAGTTTCCTTGCAGTTTCTTTAAATGATCGAAACAACAAAGTATTCACATGTGACCAAGTTTAAATGGCAGAAGACATGGTGAAATTGTTCACGCACCGGGAAAGTTCCAGTCTTCATGCCTTTTTTTCTACCAACAACCATCTATCTTTACTCCTCAATAGAGGTCAAATATTTTTTCCCAGTCGGGACCAGTCGGGTCAGTAAGGTTACGTGCACGAATGTCAGACACATCCGGGCTCGTATTCATATCCATTGGCAACTACCTTAGGGGTAAATCATCCATCTAGGGCAGTGAACCAGAGGTTAACATAACCTGCTCAATCCCAATTCTCGTTAGAACAAAGAAATCATTGTGGTAATTACTGAAAATGTGGTTGTTTTTTGGTTAAGGTTGTAGGTGTGTAGCCTACACCCGGTCCGGAAATGAAAAAGAGGACACGAAAAAAGAAAAAAGAAATAGAAGAGGAAGTTACTTTTATCCACCCTGACAAAATGGTACTTCTATGGTAGATATTAGATAAAGCTTCTTTGTTCTAACTTAGGAATAAAATGACCTACATAAAAATTAACATCTTTTCTGTTTAGTTAACTGTTTTGTTTTTTTTACCGCCGTTTGTTAGTCTTTCGTTATAAATTACAAACATTAATAATAAAAAAAGTTCTGTTCATACAGTTGATGTAAACTGGGGTAAACGAGCTTTATGAATACAAGCCCTGACGGCGATGCAGCATCAGTTTCTCATGTCTGCTGTGGCCTTTATTGCTCCCTGTAGTGTGCAACCGCATCTCCAGATAAGGGATATAACTCGTACCTGTAGACAGGTTGTAAGAGTTATGGCCCTGCCGACAACGGCGTTCATATCTATAGAACAGTGTGATGCCAAACGGATAGGAAAACAGCTATCAAAAATGGATACATTGCAAAACACAGTGACAGAATACCGAATTTAAACAGTCAAAGATGTTGCATCCGTCGAGAGAAAAATAAAAAATTAAGTAGGCATTTTGGTTGCGAGAGTGTGACATCAACTATGTACAGTGGGCTTGTCAAACTAGTGCTTTGACATCAAAGCAGCTCTATGGTCACAAGTCTAACGTAAACAAACAAACAAAAGTTTAAAAAAGAAGAAAAATTGCATTGAAATCACAGCCATCTGATCTATTGAAAGTGCCCTCGACATCTACCGCACTTTTCAAGTGGAAGTTGGCTCACAGATGAGACTGTTCTTACAAACTTCAGGGAAGCGTGTAATGAGGAAAAAAGTGAAATATATATATATATTGCTATAGTTATAACAATGGCATCTTTCACCGATGCACAGCTCTATTTTATAATATTTAACAACTGGCAGGCAGCTGTTGGAAAAAAATCACTGGTGCCATCTTTCGGGACCAATATATCACGTATCACGTATCACGTATCACGTATCACGTAGTAACTCTGACATGTGCAAGTACTAGCGTCAAATGTCAAAGCGCAGGCGTCAACCTTTCGATTGTCTTTGTTCCTGGAAGGTTCAGCCGGATAGTAACAAAAACAGCAACAAGAAAATAAAACAAAGAAACGCAAGCAGGGCCTTCTGTCAACAACAGGCTGGTCTGAACGAGTTTTGCTTTAACTATTTGTACATATGAGGCAAGCCATTGGTCTGTATAACCTGGTCAACACTTTCAGTACTGGACACTCGGCAACCGTTCTGCGTCCTCGTCCCTTCAGAAGTAACGGAAGTGACGTCTAGCTCTGGCTGTCCCGCTTCTGGACACGAATTTCTAGCATGATCTTCTTCAAACGGTAAAGGCTCCCAGGCTGGATGAAGTGAACGATCGTCTTCACTTGGCGCAGTTTCCTCCTCAGCAGGATGAGAATAGATGAAAACCCCTTCCAGCATGTCGTGCTCGTCCTCTCGCGATTTTTCGTCCTCCAGCGGATGGTCTTCGCGAACACTGTCTTCAACAGACGGAAGATCCACGCCAGATGGTTGGGTTGTCCCGTCAGAATCCCCACAGAGCTCGGACAGTGGATGGCTGCACGCGCTTGGATGAATCCTCTCTTCAGAATGTGTTCCTTCCTCTGCTTCTTGACAGCTGGCGACTTCAAAACAATTTCCCGTTGTTTCGTCCTGTTGAAAATACTTGCATACCTCAGAAACTTCGTTTTCGTTTAGCGCAAAGGTAACTTGTCCCTCAGCCTCTTGTTGGTCCCCGGTCTGAACACCGCAGTCTATCCCCTTTCCTCTGTCGAATACTGAAGGGTGAGTTTCTAGCTTTGTCCCGTCGCCCGCATTGTCTAGCTCTTCATGAGTCTCACACCTTGGGTCCGCTTTGTCCGCCTGAGGTAAATTGGGAGTTTTTTCGATGTCGTGAACCTTGTCACCGGAAACGTTCGCGAACGTGTCGCAGAATTCCGGTGCCTGAAGAAGATTGGGGTTGAAGGATCCGCTGCTGTCCCCCTGATGAAGGGCCTGTGTAGGGGTCTCGCGGTACGGTGGTGACGGTGGCAGAGCAGCCTCGCTTAACGGATGTGCCAAGTCATGTGAGTTTGCTTTGAGCCCGCCCTGGAACAGCTTGTCGATGAGGAAAGGACTTTCGTCAGGCGACGATGCTGCGAGTGCCAGCGACGAAACGTCGTCTTCGTCTCGCTCATCCATGCTGACGTTGAGCTGCCCCAGTGTCCCGCCACAGAGCAGGCTGTGACTTCCGGCGCGTTTGACCTTGCCATTGGGCCCGTGAGCAGTCAAAAAGCCAAGGCCGTCCAGATGCGGAGGGTTCTGGCAGATCTGGCTGAAACTTCCGGCCCGCTTCACCGTACCATCCCGGCCGAGCCCCAACAAGTTCCACCGCTTTTTCCTCGGGCCGTTATGGAAGAGCGAGAGGGGCATCCTCATGTGGTTCTTGTCGGAGTCGTCCGAGCAGATGAGGGCCAGCGTGTCCCGCCGGCCGGGCGAGTCCTTCAGCGCCCCCTTCTTGGGCGACTTGTCACTTTTGCCGTCCTTTCCGCCCTCGACTGGCGTGCCTCGCTTCTTTTCCACTAGGCATGATAGTGATGGTCTGGGCGACAACCTCGGGAAATCGGACTTGTCGAGAAGAATCACTGACGAGTTGTCGATCTTGACTTTGCACTTGCTCTTTCCTGTCTTGTCTGAAAATAGAAAGTAAGCATCAAATAAATCACTGTCTGTGTGTATATAAATATACAACATTTTGTACATGTAGGTGCATATGCTGAATTCGGATCTTTCCTTTTTTTGCCATATATCAATCGTTAGTCTCTGTAATTGTACGGCTGTACGTCTGTGTGCATGGGCTGTGTATCTTTGTGCTTGTTATATCAGCGTCAGTGTTTGCCTACGTGCATGCAAGTGTGTATATGTAAAAGCATCTGTTATTGCGTGTGCGTGCGTGCATGTGAGCTACACGAGCGACTTGTTAATGAAATTACAGGTAGGGAGAGTATGGATATGGGGTCTATGATGATGATGACGATGTCAAAGTGTCGTTGCTGATGATGGTAATGGTGATAAACTACTGCTGCTTGACAGTCTGCCCAGCCTTCTGCTGCTCGCTAACATCTTTCAGACATCAGTGCTGTCAGGCAGACAAGACAACCACAGGCCTCCAGTGCTCCACGTGTTTACTGTGAGATTACCTAACTCTAATGGGTGCTTTCACAAGTGCATTTTAATTTTCTTGATTCAAAAAAAAAAAAAGAAAACAGGAGAATCGATCATAGCATGCATGTGCTTGTAGACTCGCTACACACTCGGAACAAAGCCTTCAGGTGCGAGACATCTTGGTATGGCGCACGTGAGTGAGAGAGAGAGAAGCGACTGTTCACGTGCTTTCGCGTATCATTTGCTAGTTTGTGTGTTTGTTTGTTTGCTTGTTTGACTGTGCATGACTGCTTAAGTAAGAATTGTAAGAAAGATTGAGGGTTAGTAGGTTGATTCTAACAGCAGCTGATAAATATTCAAATACTCAAATTTTTGTCGGTTTAATTTAATATATTTCACAAGATCACAAAGAGATGGATTGACTCTGAGCTGTTGTTTAGGATGTCAAATCAACAATAGAGCGAGCTAGTGCAGTAATTCATACAAAAAATAGGAAGTTGCAAACAAACAAGGTAAACAAAGTCTTGGCGAGGGAAAAGATAAAATCTGTTTGTACTATTGACACTAGCAAGCATAGCAACATGATGCAGTAAAATAAACAAGAGCAGGAATCTGATTATGGGTTCATCACTTTGCAAATATATTTTTTTCTTTATGATTTATTATCGAAGGCTGCTTCACTCCTATGCGTGCGTGCATGGGTGTGTGTGTGTTTGTTTGTTTGTTTGTTTGTTACATAGTAGTTCTACCTGCCCGTAAATACTCAGATATCAACTTTAGTTACTTTACTACACTGCAGATAGTTATAATAGTGGTATTATCTATAATTCCGGTGCTGGCAGGACAGGTATACGCATACCTTGACGAAGAATGCTTTAGTATTTAATATTTTAGTTTTCTGTCTCAGTCGCGATCTGTTTACTTCTTTATCTCTTCATTTCTTCTGTCCTTCGCTCCATCGCACCCCTTCACCTTTTAGTTCATTTTTCTCTTTCTCTCTCCCTTTTTCTTCTCTCCTAACTTTTTCCTGTTAATTTTATTTGTCTAAGGTCTAATGTCAGCGTCTCCACAAAGATCCCCACAAACATGATCGTCGACGTTGTTATCTTCATCATCGCCATCGTCTTCGTCGTCGTAGCGGTTGTTGGTCATGTTCAAACATCCCTACCAACCAAACACCAGGGTTGTTCACGTGTTTGCATGAGTCACATGACAAATGCCAGTCGATACATGCCAGGACCTTTGCCTACTTCCCATGAAGGACTTGGCGGCGCGCGCACAAGCACTTTGTAAATGTAGTTACCGTGGATTATGGGTGGCACACATCACGAGAGATGAAACATTTTCTGCCTTCAAAAAAAAAAAAAAAAAAAAAAGAAAAAGAAAAGGCAGAAAACTGCTCGACGATCGATGACGACCACTTAAGAGGAATTCACTGAGTTGCTGAAGTAAAACAAGTCGGACGGAAACCTGAAACTTTTGATCGAAAGCGGTTGCCGCCATGTCCCTCCTTATTTTCCTGTGCATGCTCAACTTATTTGTGGAGCTTGTCCACGACTCGCAGAGTTGTGTTTACAGTACAGGCAGCGCTCACATTTGTTTATGTTTACTTGTTTAACTGACTTCCTGTGTGTTTGTCTGCGTGCTCACGCGCATGCATGAATGGTTGCGGTTAGTGCAATGTGTGTCTGTGTTTTGCCTTCCTGTGTGTGTGTGCATGTATGTTCGTGTGTCCGTATTTGTGTGGGAGAATGTGCATTCGGGCCTTTAACTAAGACAATTATGATATGAAACAAAAATGTGTAGATGAAAGAGGTCATGATTTCTTTGTAAAGATTAGGATCCAAGATACGTGTACAGACAGAAAAGAGAAAGACAACATAAAGAGAAATACAACAAATAACTAACTGTTATTTTCTAGTTTAGATATTACATCAAGTTTTCGTTTATTTCTATATATAACACCTAGACCTGTCAAAAATGTTAGTTCAAATAAGTTTAACAGAAGAAAAATATCCATCAAGAAAAAAAGGGGTTAGTATATATATATATTAAACAGTTCAGTAAGGTCACATAGGCTCTGATTCTTTTTTTTTGTAATTTTTTTTTCTGTGGTTCAGAACGACACACACTGGCCAAACTTACTGAGGACCTTTTTGCGTGAAAATCACTTTGTTTTTGAATTATATGAAAAAAATGATACATGAACATGAGTATAAATATGCAACATTATTTTTGTGTTAAAATAATTCCAATTTACGTATATATTCTTCTCTATCATATACTTTTGTGTTTGAGAAATGTCTTATTGGTCGCAAAGAATATTTCCCATCATCTATACCTGTACACAGGTGACTTAAATGAGAAAAAAAGAGAATTTTGACTATGAACGCCAGTCTTCACCCCCACATCATGTTTTTCTTCAGTAAGCATTGTCACGTGACGCCATGTTGATTGGTCGTTACTTGTGAATGTTTATATCAGTCATGCGGGGAAAAGTACAAATGAATGAGCATGAACGGCTGTGACGTCACTGATGACCCCTAGTCGTGACCTCGAGCTGGCGAGATTTCATTACCACAGAGTTGAGGGAAAAGGGATGAGTTCTACAGCTTAGAAAATATGTCTGCTGGATAGACAGAAAAAAATCTGCTTTTGAAAGTTGTTTGTAGAGCCCTGGTTAAAGCACCTTCATGTTGTTTGTTTACGTCCTCAACTGTAAACTACTATGTTAACTCCAGATGAGCTGTCACAAGCTCTCTGCCAGAGGTAAGCTTTCTTGGATAACGGGAAATTTTTTTCTGAACTTATTTTGCTTCTGCGCTCCGGACAAATACGACTTCTGCAGCTGCTCTCGTCAGACCTATGTGACCTTGATGAAACGAACTCACAACAAAAACAAATGAATTGAACGAATAAAACAACTTAACGAAAAAAAAAACACAGTCGTTAATTCATTGGTGCGTGTAGACAAACCATTGGATAAATGTTGAACCAGAAGAACTAAAATGTTTGACCTTTGGGTGCATCTGCACTAAGGTAGAAAGTTGTGAGTGCAAGCACACCGATACGTACTGACTACATACTCGTCCAGCTGCACTATCTGCTCTATCTTGGCCTCCTCCACGCCCTCGTTGATGCATAGTCGCTTGAGTGCACAGCACTGAGCCTGCGGCAGAGCAGACAACACAGGAAGGTGTGATAATAGAAAGATAACAAGAATAAAATAAAAAGAATAAATAAGAGCAAATTCTCAGACCTGTTGTTGCCAATGTGCTTGAGGCAATAAAATGTGTCATATTATTTCTTTTTCTAACACATCTAACACAATCATACACATATATGTTGTGGCCCTATGCTTCTGGAGGAATAACAAAGACTAAACTAACACATATATGCAAATGCATTCTCCCACACACGCTCACACACACATACACACATACACACACAAACACCAAATACAAGAGAGGTGTGAGGACATACCCGGAAAAGCTGCAGCTTCACCTCTGTTTCCCTGAGACTATTCTGAATTTTCTTTTTCCGGCTATACACCAACTTCAACCGGAAGTGCTCGTGATCCTGCACGGCAACAACCAGGCCTGCGCACAGAGACATCAGAAGCTGAGAAACCATGGCAACAAAGGACACATCTATAAAGCAAACATCCACAGATTATCTGGAACTCGAAGAGTGTGAAACCAAGAGTTTATCTCTCAGTGTGTAAGTGGACGATGAAAGTAGAGAAACTTTTACTGACTGGATGATGAATCACGAGTGTCTAATTTACTGTAAGATGCTGATGATAAAAATGTCAATGTAAATGATTATTAACCTTAAATAAAAGAAAGGTTTCTGTTTACTTTTGAACGAATTGTGTCATTAAAATAGCAGTTGTGAAGTCACAGACACACAAAGCTGAAGAAGTGAGTGATTGTATTTTTCTTTTTTCTTGATTATATATATATGTTTTATAATTAAGTGTTGGTCTTAGTGATTCCCCAGTATGTGAACGATGGACCACAACGGCGGCTATTTCTCTAATAAATCAGCTAATTACATCTGCTGAGCATCTAAAGTCAAATGTATGAAGCGGTGCAATGTCCAAGTTCAGGACTATGCTAAAAAGTGTAAAGTCAGCTAAAAAAAAACCCCAGACATTATGAAGCAGACATGTCATTTAATAATATTCTCAGTTATCAGGGGCAATTTACCAGTGATTTATATATATTATGGGTTTTCAATAACATTGCACGTGTTTGCATACTCTCAGTTTGACCATTTTAGCGTTCATACATTTGACCAGTGCGGTGCAGGCCCGAGCAGGCCTCGAACCGGAGACGTTTAGCTCCTTGGTGGAGTGGACTAGCGGCTGGGCTACAGATCCTCCCGACGGTATTAAAAGCATTGATATCCACAAGAATAGTCTGTCTCATTCACAACACCCATACAGACAGACATCGACGACGAAGGTGCACAAGAAATACACAGAAATAAATAAGAAATAAATAAGTCAAAGAAATAAATAAGTCTATGCAGACGACAAACCCGTGGTCAAAAGGGTAGAGGATGTAGTGCTGCCTGTGTTGCTCTGGATAGTGATTTGACATGAGCTAAACTGTTAGCCTGACGCACCAAGAGAAGGGTCACGATTATGTCACGTGACTACATCAGGTCTGGGGCAAGCCTCTCTCTGATCAAGACTTCCTCAGGACACGTCTCTCTCTCTCTCGTGTTTCCTGACGCCAGCTGTTATACAATGTTCTGTGGTAGCATCGGCCGACCTTCCATTTCTCACAGAGGAGACAACTCTCTCTTACTCCCCCATAACTCACCACGAACCTGAAACAGACCTTTCTTATCCTCCCCTCCATCTTCCACCAAGTGCAGCTGGCGCAGGTCAGCCTTTTAACCTTTGACCGCAGCTACCCGAATACCGCAGTGTTGGAAGTGCAAATGGCCGCCAGCGTTAGACGACGATGAAGACGAAAGCCGATGAAAAGAAAAAATTCTGCAGATTCAGTGGAAGAGGGAATGTGGCAGGGTTTTTTTCTGGGTGTGAGATAACGTGGTGAGCACGAATAATATTTAGATATTTTTTTTGTCAAGTTCCTCACTGCGAGCAGAGTGGCGAGCATCTCCCGGGTGCGGACATGAACCGGCGCACGTGAACTGCCAGCCATAAATAAATAATAACCCCCAGGACACGACAGAAAACAATTCCCGGAGGCAAAGAGAAATCGTGTGTACAGCGCAGGGCCACCGCTTTAAGAAAAAACTGATGAAGGGAGGAAGAAGACACGCACAGGAAGAAGTAAGGATGGAGTGATGGGGTGTGTATGTAAGGAGTGGGGTGGAGATGGCGTGTGTATGTGTGTAAGTGTGTGGGAAGGGGGAGGGTTAGGGGGGGAAAGACAGTGGCTTTTACCTCAGGTTTGGTCTCGGCTGCAACAAGCCTAATTGCTCGGTGCAAGCCAAGACTGCCGCAGACATGGCGGGGTCGAAAGCTTTTAGCGAGTGTCGAGACACGAGGCAGCGTCAAGTTTTATCTCAGCGGAGGATCTAACAACAGTCGCTTACAATATACTCCACCGGAAACCTTTCCCATACTCCTGTCTTCGCTTATTTTCGTTTATTCATCTGCAGGAATCAGACTAGTCTATTTCCTCATATTTCTTTACGACGACAACGACGACGATGATGATGATGATGATGACGTTGTGTTAGCAGAGAAAGATTAGGAATCTCGAGGTTTGGAAACATAATGCATAACACCAACATATATATATACACAAATATGGAAATATAAATAAAGAAAAGTAAACAGAAGTAAACAAAAATGAAAGAAATGGATTGAAGAAAAGAGATGTGGGAAATATCTATTAAAGCAGAGAAATGGAGTGAAGGTGGTGGGATGAAGAAGAAATACAGCTTGACTGACTATAAGAAGGAAGCAAAAATGTGGTCTCACTGTTGACAACTCGAATGACCCTCCAGGGCAGCAGGAAGGCAAGAATGAAGACGAAGTCCTGGATTTCAAAACGAGGCAGAATTTGCATGAAGGCCAAATCCACAATAAACGACACGATCACGATGAAGAAATCAAACGTCTGCAACAGCAACAACAAAATAATAATCATCATCATCATCATCATCATCATCATCATCATCATCATCATCATCATCATCATCATCATCATCATCATCAACTCTAGTTTTTGTATAAGTGTTGCGTATGAACCCATATGAAGGGTACTCATTGCTATAAGAACTGTAAATTATTATCATCATCAGCTACAGCATCGTCGTCGTCGTGGTCTTTATTGTCCCCATGTATGTATTTGTTGCAGACACAAATTTGTTATTTGTGTGAGAGAGAAGAGAGAGAGAGAAAGACAGAGAAATGTAGTGTGTGTTTGTGCGTGCGTGAGCGTGTGTGTGTGTGTGCATTCGCGCGTGGCATCTCCGTGAATAATGTTGTGCCTCTCACTTCAGGACACTCTAAGACAACCGAAGCGGCACAGTGCAGCAGCTGTGTGTACCCGAGGATGCACCCCACTGTGTACCCGCTCTGTGGGCAATGCTGTGAAAGGATGCACGCACTGCACCTAATCCCTTAAACACGCGATCAGTGTCGTCTGAAAACAATTGACAACCGATGTGCAGTCTCATTCACCAGACCCACGAGAACCAAGTCCCTCGTTTGTCAAACAAGCTTCCGGTAATTTTAAGATGCGGTGACGACCTGAGAGCTTCTAACCATTATCTCTTTCTTGTTCACCCGAAATGTTTTCTTTGACGCACCCCGCACTCTCCTATACCCCGAGTAATCGTGAAAATAATGTTGAAATGACTAACAACCACTTACTTTTATATTGATAAACTAATTCTTTTTGTTATTTTTTGTTTTTGCTTTTGTTTTTGTTTTTTTTTTTTGTTTCTTTGTTGCTGTTTTTTGTGTTTTTTTGTTTTGTTTTTTGTTTTTGTTGGTTTTTTGTGTATCATTATTGTAATTATTTTGTCTTTTATTATATTGCACAAGAAACTGTTTCGAGTATGGGCTGTGTAATTCAGAAACTCCTGCAAAGCTCAACACAGTCACTCAGAGGTGTTGAGCCAATCCGTTTCTGGCGTTGCACAAGACATATGGCAGACCAGATAAATCTTACAATATTAAGTTGTTTTCTTTCTGCTATTTGTGTGCTTGCACCATTTATTTATTTATTTTAATTTTTTCTGTTTTTTTTTTAAAGTGACTCACGCTTCGTAGAACTCCTTCCTAGTTAAATTCTACACTACGGCGGGTTTCTTATCCTGGCGGTTAAAACATGCATGAAACATCAACACTATTTCGGAGTGGAGTTAAAATTCGTGAAAAGGGAGGGTGTGAGATCTTACGGGCACGTAATCCCAGGAAGGTAATTACGAAAGGTAAACAAAGCTGGAGATGGACACCGGATTCAGACCTTATGTGCTGACACAAAAGAGACAGAAAGCCTGAGCAAAACCTCTTTTCCTGCCACAAAAATAGAATGAAAGAAAAGAAAAGTGGTAGTTCGATAAGGACGATAGTCCGGCTTTTCTTAGAGGTAGCAAGTCTGTTTTTTTCCCTAGCCACTTCTTTAATGACTACAGCTTTTAACCGGACTCCAGATGGACATCTTTAGGTTATCTGCAAACCTCAGTGTGCATGAGTTGGTGCGCAGAGAAATCTCTCCTTGCCTCGGGAGTAAAGCTATTACTGGAGTTATTAAACCTCACTTCATGCTGAGGTTCATGGACTAATCAGGGGTAAAGCTACTACTGGAGTATCTTTACCTCCACTTCATGGCTGTCGCTCCAGGACTAATCAGGATGTAAAGCTACCTCTGGTATTGTCTTTACCTCCCACTTCATGGATGCGGCTCCAGGGCTAATCTGACAGCCACTTGCGCATTTCCTGTTTGAAGAGCAGAGCAAATATAATCGGTTGCCTCTGGTGACGTCCCCTTCAGCCCTCAGTCTCCAGGCGGCGATCATGCAAGCTGCTTTGCATGCCGGTCCCTACTAAAGAACAAGTAAAGCCGTCTTCTCCTTCAGCTCATGATGAATTATTATCTGACCGATAGGGACGGCCGTGAATTTTTGTCTCCCGCTTTTTCTATAATAGTCTCTGTCTCTGGCATTGTGCCAGACTCTCATCTTCTGTGTTCTCGGCCTCAGCATCTCGCCTGTCTTCATTCTGGAATTCTCATCTCCTTTTTCGTTTCTTTTTCTCTCTACAAAAGTATTATGGTTCTGCAAGAACTTTTCACAATCTTTTGATAGTTCTTGAACATCTAAACTGAGAGCGAGCTGTCCATATTTCTATATCATCAGGGAAATAGCAACTTTAGTTTGTGTTGATATAAAATTTGAAAATTTCATGATAAACTTAAATATATTATTGTTACGATATCACGTGTTACGCTCTCAAAAAATGGTCTTACTGAAAAAATAAAACTTTGTATTCTTTCGTATAAAATACTTTTGCATCCAAATGACCTGCATTGTTAAATACTTTACATTCACTTTTGCTGTACTCATCAAAGTAACCTAATTTGTATACACTAAACGTGTAGGTACTTATTCATTGTCATCTAAACACCAAGACATTGACTGAATAATGATGTCAACACTAACAATAAAGAAAAAGGTAAGCAACTCCCTTTGTAATCAAGACAACCGCATATTTCTTACGGTAATTGTTTTCAGTGGAAAGGGAAAACGAAGTAAAGATTTTAAAACAAGGAAGGAACAGAAAAGAAAAAAAAAAGAGAAAAAAATCCAAAAATCCCTTCAAAGATAAAAGAAAAAAAACTAGAAAAGTCAAAGTTCTTAAATGCGGACTGGGAGAATCCCAAATTGTCGGGTGACGGCCTTTAGTAAGTGAACAGAAGATTAACTGCCATTCTGCTTGTCCGCCAACCCAAGCCTCCCCTTGTAATGAGCCTGTCAGTCAACCTGAGCCTGCTACTCACGGTGAGTCAACAGAAGGACAAGGACGATGCCTCCAGAGGCCAATCATTGAAAATGTACAGCAACAACATTCATTCTTGACAATGATGCCAACATAAGCAAGTAAACATTCTAGGAGCCTGGGTGTACCCCCACTCCCATGTCCACGATTGAGTGTCCAGGCTCATTAAAAGTTGTATAAAGCAGCCATATAAAAAGTCGTATACAAGCCCTAATCTCACAAACCACACGCGCATAGGATCCAGTGTCGGCGGTCGAATCTCAGCAGCGGTTTTGCATGGGGTTGTATTTATTGCTGATAAAGAAAATGGAGACTGCGGCAGCGAGGACAAACAGTTTGTGATAACGACCCTAGAAGAGACTTCCCGCCCGACGGGGCAATAGTCTGCGCCAGACGGGGTCACGGAACCAGACGAGGTCCACACGGTGCCTGGACGCCTGCAAATGCTGGGCCGGACATCCCCCCCCCTCGACCACACTTTGGTCGTCCACAGAGTGTTATCTCTCGTCCAAGCAGGCGCAGACGTACACACGAACAGAGGAAAAAATGTAATGGAAGAATAAAGAAACAGAAAGGACACACGCCATGTGGAAAATAACATTTTTAAACAAGAATGAACGAATCAAAAAAGAAAGATTCTGCAGACAGATCCACTAAACCTATTTGTGTAGAGAAAGCAGATGCAATGGAAGGAATTAATTAACCAATACAAAAAATAACAATTTTTTTTAAAATGAGTTTGAGAAAGTGGAGTATGCAACTAGTGACCCTCGATTGAACTTATGACCTGTTGACAGGTCAGACATCGTCTAATACGCGTTAAAGAAGTCGGTTAGCAGAAGCCAGGGTGTTCACTCGCAGACGATGACAACTTTAATGTTTGGTTTTATTCTTTCCTGGAGTGTGCAAACATTAGGCAAAGATAAAACAAATGATAGTAACGATTACTGCAATTTATTCTGTCATTATCATCGTTGTTATGTTTTTTCTCTCTTCACAAACACATTCAAACGTGCAAGCACGCGCACACACTCACACACAAAGTCGTTCTGTCAGACTGCGGTTTCGAAAAAGCCTAGTGGGCGGCCAAAAAATGAGTTTCTAGCGATTTCCGATTGTAATGAGATTTAGCGACAGGCCGACTGATGGAACATGGCGGCACCGCGCTCAGACGAGAGGCGCTAACAGATGAGGTGAGCACAGCAAAGTGGCCACCCGCACTGGGCCGGCAGTTGATATTGTGGGTGATGGGTGGCCACTGGCTGTTCACCACACTAGCTTGCCTTTCACCATGTTCGTCTGTCCTTCCTGTCTGTCTCTTACATAGGGTTGCCTTCCTCATATCACAGAGTTATCTACCTTAGCTAACCTAATGTGTTTGTGTGTGTGTGTGAATGAAAATTGTCGCGATAAATTATAATAATGTTTATAAAATTATACATATACTGTGTATATTAATAATGAGCATAGATATATATATTAATACCGAAATAAATGTAATTTGTCACAGCAATTCATAAAATATTCACAGCTACTTAGTATTATAATTCATTAATCATAACATATGAAGCATGATATACAATACAAATAATGAGTTACAAACAATAAAAGAGTATTGAAAAGAAAAAAGTTTATTTTTGCACTGCCGATACGAGTTATGTTCAAAGAAAGAGACAATTAAGGAAGGATGGAAGGGAAAACATAAAAACAAGTTTCGGGGTCTGACTACTGCTACTGTCTCCAGTCCTATGTGTAGCATGGCATGTCTTCATTCTAAACAGGCTTCAAGGAGAGAAATTAATGTAAGTCCAGACCTGCTCTCTCTTACTTCTTCTCTTTAGTGTTGTGCACATTTGGGGGCTTCCTTGAGAAGACTTTAGTTTGCAGTCACCCCTCCCCAACCTTTTTTTGTTGCTGTTGACGAATGGACGAAAAGGGAGATGCGAACATCAAGTGCTTCTATATGTGAAGGGTTTTGCTTTGCGTTTGCCTCGCTCGATAAATGGGAAGATAATCAAACAAGTAGTGACTTATCCCCTCCCTGGCACCCCCTCTTAAAAAAATCCTCTCTCAAGCATTTCAATTTAATTTCTGCCTATCTCGGAAATTAGTAAGCTCAGTATTTACAATTTCTTCGCCATATATGTCGCTGTGCACTTTATATTTCTCTTTTACAACTCATTACTCCCTCAAAATGAAATAAAAATATACCTTACCCCACAACCTCTCTCTCCATCCCTCTTTTCTAACCTTGACCTGGCTGGATGGAGGGTAAGGGGAGGGGTTATTAATTCTACAAACTCTCCCCCGCGGGGTTATTGTGCCAAACGATCCTCTTTACAGCCAGAGATCCTGTTTTAACATGCTTTCTGTGGTTCTGACCCGGGACGAGACCCAAACCATTAAAAAAAAAAAAAAAAAAGAAGAGAGAATATGAGTTCGCCCTTAGAGTCTCGTCTTGCCAGCCCGAGGGTCGGATAGTGATTAATAATGCATTCTTGTATTTATCGTCACACGGTACAGAATGACTGTCGCGCTGGATTCTGGGAATCGATTCCCTGGGGCCGTGACCACGTGTGAGGTAACGCGAGGATGAAGACTCCGAAAAGGCAACATGGAGCAGAGGAATGAAATATTCACGAGAAAACACGAACAAATGTTGTTTTGATTGAGAGGCGCCATGCGTCTCCATCCAATAGTTGCAGCCGTTAAAAAAACCTCACTCAGTTTCACTGCTTTTGGAAATGCCTGTGAAAATGACTAACAGCCCGAGTGATAAATCATGGAGTCGCTTTCCAGACCTGGTCTGGACTTGAAATAGTGTGGAGCACAAGACGCCATCGAGGCGCTTACAGCTTCACTGCGCATGCGTCATCAACCGCCAGATAATCAACGGCAAAAGACTAATCTGTAGTTTGACTTTGAGTGTAAATAACGGATAGGGTGGTTTGTGGGGCGATGTTTTTATACAAACAGAGGGTCAGTGAAGGATGCTTGGGGAAAAGAAACAGAAGAAAATGATAAACATAAATTTTTACCTCTAGCTTCCTTTTGAAGAAAGGCAGGCCTGCACAGAAAGCTTTCAGCAGCGTCCAAGTTTGTTAGAAATAGAAATAGACAGGTGTCCATGGGATCCCGTCCCATCCCATGGCAATTTATACCTGTCCCATCCCGTCCCATGGATGTTTCCCATGGGATTCCCATGGTATTAACAATCCTATGGACAACACTGAAAAAGTTCTATAATTCCTGCTACTTCACATACAATAGATGATTCAGAGGAAAGAATCCTTGATGAATGAAATAACAGTAAATTTATTTTGCAAATCAAGTATCGACTACCATGGGATCCCATGGATGGGATTCCATGATTCCCATTCCTATGGACAACACTGGAAATAGAGAATAGGATAATGTTTCACGTGTAGATGAAGTTTAAAACATAATAATATAGAAAGACAATAGAAGTAAAGGTTTAATAGAAGGTAAAAATGTCTTCCAGAGCTCAACAAAATTGATAAATATTTTTACAAACAACACCATATATGGACAGAGATGAAAAGCAAACAGCAAGATTGTAATTAGATACCTTTATGTTGTCAAAGCACAATAATTGTGTTAATGGAGATGCATCCACGGAGGATTATTACTTTATGAGTTTTAACTATTTCTGTGCATGGTTATATTTGCACATTCGAGAATAGAAGTGAGTTAATTAATTACTGATATTTGGGGTAATTGTACCTTGTACTAACTTAATTTTTGTCATTAAAAGAGCACCGTATTCGATATTTGATAGATGCACACATCTCTGATTTAAAAGTATTATGTCAAAGATGTATAATGGAATAATATCCATTCCTAGAAGTTTGAACTTACAACATAGTACGTTTGTGTTGTGCTCTAAATGATGTAAAAAAGGATGAAAAATGAAGAAAAGTAAAAAAAAAAAAGCCTAAAAGAACGGATAAATAAATAAGGGAATAAAGAAATCTCTCTTTCACATCATCAATTAATTAAATAAAATTACTATAACATGACTATTTTTCTTGTTCTCTTACTTCTAATTCCTAATTTGAGGAAATCAGTAAATCACAGAGATAAAATGAGAGTAGAGTTTTAATGCATTAAATATCTGTTCTCAATGTTCATTTTCTTCCATGACATCAATTCTGTTTACAAATTTAGCATGATAACAACTGGACATCTTAAAAGACTAGACCCAAGCCAGCTGCAACAGGGAGACATAACAAGACAATCTGTCTTAATGAATAATTTAATTAATATGAGTGCCTGACATTGCCCACGTACTTGCGAGACAGTTTGGAATTAATATTCGGCACTATAGCCCAATATCTGACATGACAAAAACCTTTTTAACATAACTCGAGACACATGGAAGATAGTACTGCAGACAGAAACTAAGGGAACGGACGACTAAACAAATTTAAGGGCAAACTATATCTAACAAAACTGCCTTATAGGTTGTTTGAAAAACACAGGTGGAAAAACACGAAATCGCCAAAAGACGAAGGATGTATATCTCTTAAAATACCAAGGGGAAAGCTCAAAGCAAAGGAGGTAGATAAGGATGTATCTAAAGCAACCGTTAACCACACCTGCCTTTAGTGGGGCAACGGAATGTCCTTAGTTCAGAGATGTTTTTCGTCTCGTAAAATCGGTTTCCTCTTAATGAATGACCCACAAGAGCAAATACTTCCCACAGGTGAAGGCCTGTTCTAGCCCCTCTGCAGTTCGGACGATGAAAGGAGCCGAACTTTTTCATGTCCACGGTGAAGTTGCAGGTGAACCACAAGTATTTTTATTTTAAAATTTTTAACGTCTATCGTTTTGTAAAAAAATAAAAACATTCTAAGATAAAAGTCTTTTTTTTCGTGATTTTAATGTTTATCGTGATTGCACCATGTTATCGTTCTGTTGGGAACGATGGTCGTTATCTTCTCATTCATGATCTCGCCATACCGCTTGTCCACAAGTGTACCTTGCAGAACCGAGCATTTAGAGCTACATCCACAGCTATTCATCCATTCCATCCACTCCATCTCACTAGACAACGCGCTGACAGCGTCTCGAAACATTCAGAGGGAAGGAGAGAGAGAGCAGAAGAGAGGTGAGAGAGATATACAGAGACCAACACCCGACAGTCATGAGAAGACAAGCGCTGCAGGTGAGAAACATCTTGGGTCACGTGACTGTGAGTAAACTCAAATCTCAGCAACTTATCAGGGACTCAACAAAAAATGATTGATAACAGGAACAATAAAGTAGACCTTCTGAGGGTCAAAGAAAGTGCGCGGTTTACATTTCCCTTTATGTGTCACATAAACTCAAAGACATTCAGCACATCTACACTTGATAGCGGAGGTATACAAAAAATCTTGTAGGGGAAGGAATTCCACTCTGCAGCCAAAAACAGACCTCTTTACTTATCAAAAAAACATCTAAAGAGATCTTAAGAAAACAAAACAAAATTTTATTTAAAAAATTCTGTATCCACCAAAAGTATTAACAATTGTCGAAAGTTTCTTAAATCAAAAAACTTCTAATGAAAGCAAACAAAAACTGATTGTTAAAAATAGGTCTCGTCTTGCACGACGAGCAAGGTATATGCATCTTAACTAAGTAGTTTTAATACTATTCTTATAAAACATTTCATGGCTTTTATCTAAGTGCGTTTGAGATCTTATTCGGGTACAGGGGATGGCAAACTTTAGGTCAACGCTGCTAGTGCGGGAACATAAACCATCTGTCTTTTTTTTTTTCTTTTTTTCTTTTTGCTTGCCAAGGAAATACTGGGTCAAGGTCTAAGATTTAAGGGGCTGGATCAATCAGCTGATGATTTCATACTCTGATATTGTATTTTCATAACCGGATGATTGCTTATTTATGCGAGTTGCTTTTCCGGCCTCCACTAATTTTCCTGATTCCCTGAGGGTTTTTTTTTTTTTTTTTCGTCTTACACGACAATAAATTTTCTCACCCCTCACAGCCCTAGTAACTTCACGATGACCCCAGTTGAGTCAAGTTACCCCCAGTAATTCCAAGTCGACCTCATAAATGGCAAGCTGCCCCGCTCCTACAGACTTCTTTGCCCCACAAACCTTCCGATGTCTTCAGAAATGGCAAGCTGTCAGAAACCTCAAGCTGCCCCCACAAATGTCATGCTGTTCCCTTAACAGGTCAAACTGCCCTTTAGAAACGCCCAACTGCCCCTAAAAACTTGTCAAGCTGTCCCCCAAAGTGTGAAGTTGTCTCAAAAATGTCAAGCTGCCCCCAGAGAGGCACGTGAGTCCTTAAATTCAGACGAGTCTTCAAGTGCTGCGACATGAACTTGGGAAAAACTGTTTAACTCGTCTTCTTTTCTCTTTCTCTTTCTCTTTCTCTTTCTCTCTCTTCCCGAGTAGAATGATGACAGAAGTTTGCACGCAGAACGAATCTTTATGATGGTTGCAGTGTGCCACCCGAAGCCCGTAGCCAGGCAATCAAAAGTGCAGATGTAAAAATCTCGTGTAGGATTATCTCCCGGCATTTTAAAGTTACCTCCCTCATGTCTCCCAAAACAGAGACACACACAGAGTTATATATTTATATATACGTACATGCACTCACGTGCGATGAGACAGATGGACATTTTGCGGCTACAATATAATAACAAGAAAATATATTACTTAGTATGCGTAAAGCCTTCTAGTCTACGAAGCCATGAAAATTCAAAAATACTAGACACAAAGCACCAGAAAAACTGAGACACACCAAATACTAACAAAAAAAAATGTTAACATTTGTATAGACATAGACTGACAGACAGATTATACTAGCGGACACACAGACAGACGAAAGCAAAAAATTGTAATAAATGACATGAAGGGGGAAGAATATCACATTCACAATTAATCCACGTTCCTCCTCTAAAACATTTTTTCTCATCTGAAATCAATTCAGCCGCATGATATTTTTATACGTTTTCTTTTAAGTTTGTAAAAAAAAAAATTCTCCTAAATGCTCGCTGCTTGAGCAAACTTTAATGAGAAGAGTCTCCCGTCGAGAATTTCAATTTTGGCGTCTCTGGACCTTTTGGAAAAGGATTTCTTTGTTGGCCATCTTGCTAGCTAAGCGGAAACACGTGATATTCTGTCTTTGAAGCCCACTTTCAAGGCGCTGCGTGTTATATCAACGGGAGGAATCGCTTCCACAGCTGTGGTCACCACTTCTCCGCTCCATTTAATTAAACGGCCTTTATTGAAAATTTACGAGAGAGGGGCCAGAGCAGACAGAAGGCGACACTCTAGTAAACATGGACTGTACAATGGTTGACTTATAAACCCACATATCTAGATCGTACCCTGTCGTCTGCTATACTGGAAACAGACAAAGCAGTTGGATAAGGCTGAGAAAGATGAACTAACCCGACCCCAATACTATCTTCAGTCATCAGCAAAATGGGTTGCTCAAACTTTTTTAAACTTCCCTACCCTCAAAAGGTCAGTTTGTGAAAGAATCCAGTCTGTTTAAAAAGCGCTACAAAACGTGCATCATCTGTAGACTGTCGACTGATAGCTGTGGCAGCTGGAGAGGATGCAGCTGCCAAGGGTTTAATCTGCCCTGGGACAACGGGTGGTAGATGCCGCTTCCTTTCATTGTTGCTGATGATGTTATTGTTGCTGCAGGCGGTGCCCACTGCTGCCGACGATTCCTGTTGATGCAACGTGCGCAACTCCCGTCCACCCCAACTGCCAGCCATGTTTGTCCTGGCTGCCATTCAAGGGGCCAGAACTCATTCTCCAGGACATATGCATGACATTCAGTTTGCAAAGCGCGCTCTGTCGGTGAGTGCGGGAACGACGATTGAAGAACTGGACGCCGAGTTCTGTCAAAACTTTCATGGTCTTTTCGTGAGTAAGTGGTTATTATTTTAAAAAATGTCAGCGAGTACACTTCCTCTGACACCTCGAGGTCCGAGTCTTCAAACATCGCCATCCACAGGAATGTAGCAGTTGGAAAACATTGATGTCCATGGACACGTTTACATTGGCAAGACAGTAGCCAGCAGAAAGAGTTGAGGTTTGACGATTGCATGCTCAAGCTTTCAAAATCCTTCAAACTCTGACCTCATTGTGCACTAAATTACTGTTAGTGACCTTTCCGAACTGATGTATAAAGTATGTGTTTATGAGAACACGTGAAAACTGGAAAAGTGCTCTAACCAGCGATAAAGGATATCAATGGGTATTTTTGGATGGTATCTAGGCGGGTCTATCATTACCCCATACCTGGGACATCAGGAAAGAAGAGAGAGAGATAAAAGCTTGGCAGGGAAAATGTTAGTGCTAGTGATGAAGAAAGACAGAAGTGGACAAAACCAAACGCAACAGAGAATGAAAAAGGAAGGAATAAATGAGACAAAAGAGAGGAAGGGAGAGAACTGTAAGCAAGAAATAATGAGTAAAGCAAACGGAGGAAAAGAAATGGAAAAAAAAGATGGAGGGAGGACTTGGGATATGGCAAGGAATGGCTAACGCTAAAAATGCAACGGCATTAAAATCACTTTAAACATGAAGAAAGTTGAAATCTGAGATTTATTTCTTCATAATTAAATATACCCCACATTTAGCCCACCCTCGGAGTAGTGGATTTGAATACTCTCTCGTTTCAAATCATCGATTTTTTTAACGATTTCATTCGTTTTCGTTCATACAGGACATAACATTATCCCTACGTGGGGTCCAGCTGTATTCTTTGCAGATCACATCGCACAATTTTCAAGTTTCTTGAAAGAAATTTTTTTAAATATTTTTTTTCATGGCGATCTTTCTTTACAGAGAGCTTCTTATTCATCGTCGAAGTCCAAAGGCTATTCAACACCAAACCAAATTTTGGGATTTGAAAAACAGTTATCCCATTAATTATTTAAAAATAAAATCAGAGGAGATAAAAATCTTTTCCGAAATTTTTGTGTTTTCTGTCCTATAATTTTTTTCCTGTGTTTGTCTTAATTATTTTTTTCGTTTACCATGAGCATCTTTTTACTGCTTGTGAATGCCTCGTTTTCTGGAAGGGAAGGTGCAGGGTTGTCGTGTTCAACCCCGTTTCAGTTTTATAAATGTTTAAGAAACATTACAGCTTCCAAGTTTACATACAGGCAAAACCTTCACACACAGACAAGCACGAAGAGAGGAATAGAAACTTGGAACGAGATCAAGAGACTAGACAGCAGTTAGCGATAAGGAGAGAAATAACAAAAAAGTTGGGAGGATGATAAGAAAAGACAGAAAGAAAGAAAGGCGAGAGACAGAGGTGTCAGCTACAAATCTCATTCATAAGCCAAAAACACATTTCCTGTAAGAGAACCCAGGTAGAAATAGCAGTTTCAACAGAGGAGGAATTTAAATATTTATATTTTATTTACTTATTTAAGATACATTCTGTTCTTGTGGCTGTAGCATTGCAGTCGACTTTAGGTCCAGCAACTTTAGGTCCAACAGGGTGGTTATTCCCCAAAGCAGGTGCAAAAGACTACCCCTCACACACACACCCAGTTCCCCATATCGTCGATCTGCGAAAATGATCTTTCTTTACGTGAACGGTGCATTGAGCACAGTCCCAAATGTCCTAACAGGCATTGACTGGCCACCATGGTCCAGCGCCAGTGTTTCGTTTTCAGGAATCATCGACCTGTAGAAATTGGCGAAAATGCACAAAAAGAGGTGGTGGTGTGTGGGGTGGAGAAGGTAAGGTGGAGAGGAGGGATAGGGGATACAGTTTTTTTTGGGGAGAAAAAAAGGTTATGGGGTGGTGAGCGAGAAGATGGGAGGAGAGGAAGGAAGCAGGGACGGGGCGCAAACCATCAGTGTAGGAGAGATTATTGTTCAATGGGAGATAATAGCGAATCAGCCTAACCTTGGCACCTTGCCAACTGCTTCTCCATTTACTACCCGACCACCCCACCCCAGCACCCTCGCCCACCCCGTTAGCGGGTGCCGTTCGTGCGAGATGACCTAGAGGGTCCCCCTCGGCTACTAAGACAACCCTGGAGCTGGGTCTTCCATGCACCTCTGAGAACGGCTTGAGGATCGACTGGCTGTGACCCAGCCGCCTGACCTCCTCCGCGGAAAGCTTTTGGAATCCAATCTCAGGAATCACAGATTTTGCCGTCCGTAGCAACGATCCCAGACAACTCGCGAAATGAAGCTTGGGAAAAGAGAGAGAGAGGGGGGGGAGGGAAAAGATGGCGGATGGAGGAGTTGAGGAGGTGAGCGCAAGCTATGGACAGGATGCGCATGCAAATATATTTAAATTCCTGCGCCTAACCGCCTCCGGGCGGGTGGTTGGCGCTGGCGCAAGGATTCGTACTTGTGTGATTTTCATGGCATTGTGTACTTTTATGAGGTCATGTGATAAGGTTATCTTGAGGACGCCATTGCTGGCGTTGTTTTTTTCATCGTCGTGTTCTCGGCGTCACGTGACGTCACGAAATAACGCTCGGGGTCACTGGCCTTAAGTATTTTTTTTTCCGAATCCAAAATGGAATAACCTTTTGCGGCTTAGAAAATGGAAGAATAGGTTTAATACAGTTCTGGCGAAACGCAGACGACAACACCATGTCATCAAGACTTTATTTAGTAGTCACATTATCTCCTTATCTTCACTACTTTCTTTCTTCCATCTTTTTCTTGTTTTGTCACTTTCTGGTTTACATTTTGTCTGTTTTTTTTTAAAGAATTTCAATCCATACCATAAGCAATATGGATGTAAAGCACCATTCTTTCATCACATGAAATAACCATTTACATTCCTTCAGCAAACTTTTATCCTTCGTAAACGCATGTGGTAGAACAGGACATTAACTTAGAGTAGACTACACGTATTAACGAATTATTCTCTCTCACACTTTCGTTTACTCTAGACATCCGAGACATGATTTGTGGTCAGGTATGCGTAATGTATGTATGTAATATATGTGTGTGTTTATCTCTCCTTCTCTTTTTCTTTAAGACATGAAAAGTATCCACGCTTGGCTCCAATGTCCCTTTATCAGATTGTTCCCTTTCGTCCTTCCATCATGCAAAGAGTCGGGGGACACACAGATACCATAAGACAGAGAAAGGCTGAACTACGTACACTCGATACGAAGTCCCAGACAACTCTTTACTATGTTAAGAGGTCTCCTCAAGAAGGTGCATCGCTCACAGGCACAACACCTTTCAGCACTTCCCTTTCCCTCAGTCAAAAGTCAATGTATTGGTGACAATCATAAAAAAGCCGAAGGATCCATTGGGAGGAAGTGGGGGAGAGTCAGGGTGAAGATCGGAGGATGCCAGATGAGAGAAGCTCGTACAGTAGACAGTGCGTCTGGCCAAGGAACAGTCGATGTTCAGACAAACTAAATCAAGTCGAAAGCCCGTTAGACGGTGTGTACCATACGGTGGTGGTCGATACCCGGCGCCCGAGGCCAGAAAGATGGGCCCATCCGGGTCAGTCGAGTCTCCAAAATAGGAAGGTCACCTTGCGCGACCATCGAGGCTCCTGGCCATCAAACAGTCAATGAGCAGACAAATTTAGGAAAAGGAATAATAACCTTTGAGACTGCGCGAAACTTTGTGCTTTTTAGACTGAAAATTCTTGCCGTTGAAAAACATGTTTACTAAGAACTGAGTGCGTTCTCTTTAGCGCAAAGAATCGTGAAAATATTGATACACTGGAAGTAGAAGCAATGTGAAAAATGTCTGTTCCTGCTAGAGATACCATTCTTTCCTCAGTGAGAATTTTTCCACCTTAACTTTGCTTATCTGTCCTTTGGAAACCATGTTCTTGCTTTTCTCTATTTCCCGAGTCCCTCATTTTAAAGAATATGTACATAAACTGCTGAAGTGCCACGTGCAAGCAAAAAAACATGGTTACCATAGAACTGATTGTAAGGACATCACCTTTATAAACCTTTTTCTTTGGTCCGTACTTCCAGTGGTGCATAATTTTCTTCTCCTTGTCATGATCGTCATTAATCAAACTAATTCACTACCAAGCACGGAAATTCTCCAAATAAATAATGTTTGCTAGTGCTTTCCTTTCAAGCTAAGAATATATTCCAAAAACTCGCATTAAATGATTTTTCAGAATAATAAAGAACCTCTAAGGGAACCAATCCCTTCAACTTGAAATAATGTAAAAGGGGAAACTACTACACATGTATTGTTAAATTTCTAACTTTCATCTCATTACTATAATATTATTGGTAGACGACGTTTCTGTTTTAATTCTTTGTTGTGTTAAATATTTCTGTTAACTGTAGACAGTGTCAACGATGTCATTATGCGAGAATAGAGTCAAAAACATTCAGAAAGACAACATTTTGACCAATCAGAAATGACTCACCTCAAAGACGAGGCATGCCATCATAGTGAGGCTGACAATGTGAAGCGCATGCGCGACCTCCTCCTCCAGGCTGTACACGTGACCTTTCTTATGCTTCCCGTCCTTTTCGTGCCCGGTCCCCTGCGAGTGTGTGTGACCTTCCCCTTCAGGATCATAGCCTTGACCTCCAGGCAGCGGCTTGACGTGCGAGGTCAGGTTCTCTCGCACATCATCGACCACTACCACGTATTCCCTCACTTCGTTGGCGTTCGACACACTGCGCGTGCCCCGCCGGTGGCTTTTATCATGTGACGTCCACGCGGCGAGAGCAAAGAAAGAAGACGATGACGACGAAGATGATGGCCCCGACGACAAGGACGATACTCCAGCGACATCCGACGACGCTGGCGACGCGTCGGACGAGTTTGTCGGCGACAACGACGATGCAGATGACAGGATGGATGAGTTGCTTGAGGAGGATGAGTTATCGTGAGGGTTGTACCAGATGATGCGGGACTTGACGATGAGTTCGAAGACATCACTGATGTTTGCATCCGTGTCGTTAATTTGCGAGGGGTAAGCTTTGTGCAGCTTGGCTTTGAACTCGCGTATGGCGCTCTCAGATGTCTCGAGGGTGTCTGCAACAGTGAACAATATTTCTGGTTACACACAAAATCCGTTAGCATCTTCATCACCTTAAAGATGTCGAGGACCCAGCTCTCAAACGGTTGTAATCTCGACTATATATATATATTCATATACAGTTCTAATGTTGGGTTCGTTACACTACTGGAGCTTTGAATGCTGCCGATTGATGCTTATACCCGTGTTTCTCATAGACACAAGGGTGGACGAGGTGTTAATGCTGATTTTAGGAAAGAGCATTCTGCACCGAGCTTTACCGAGTCATTAGAGAAACAAGCTGCACCTCACAAGACACTTCCGTTAAGGATTATGGGAAGACTGTTCCTTAAGCACTCAAGCATACAAAAGTAAAAAGTCGTTTACAGCTTTTTCTGGTTTGCGTAAATTTTTAGCTTCTTCCGATTTCAGCCATTTCTTTCCTTTTTCCTTTAATGTTCCGAAGATGCTCGTAATTTTCACATATATACATCTTAAGCTGCAGCTATAAAACATCTGACTTCCAGAAAGTACCGTGTACTCCAGAGAAGAAATGGGGTGTGGGGTTATTAGAATGATTGTTCCCAGTTGTTAGTGCGGGTTATTGCGATGAGTGGTTCCTGCTGCCATTGTTTAGCTACCTGACACTTCTCACCATGTTTTCTAGTCGAGAATATGCTTCGAAAACTTTTTTCTGATCGTCCCAAACAATCTGGTCTTTTCGATTTCCTTTATTTTATACTCGGAAATCTGTAATGCCAAGAAATGAAGTCTCAATTATAATTTGTGAACAATAAAGAATGATTTAATTTTCTTTCCTTTCTCTTTTAGGTATAGGACACGAGTCATGTGGGTGAGGTATGCTGGCCAACGAGAAATACTGGACATCGCGGAGAAGGATCTCGGCCGCACGTTTCGCCATCTTAGGAGCTTGGTGACAGACCCAGCAGGATGGATGGGTGGCAGCTTGCATGGGTAGATGGGTGGTGGAATGAGGAGCGGGAAACAGAACAGGGTTTTTGTGGGGAGGGGAGAAGAAAGGAAGTTTCATCACGCAAAAGGGAGCTACATCGCCAGCGCTGTCAAGAGCCGGCCGCACCAGCCCATTAAATGACTATCATTTTCTGAAGGAACGGTCAATAATGCCGGGTTGTAATGAGTGATTACGCAGGTTCCCGGATAATAAAACACAGCACAACGGTTTCTTGCGGCTCGCGGGACCAAAGTTTTGGCTGTCTTTCTCTCTCTCCCTCCCTGACACGCGCAAACCTTCACCGAAGTCCACCGTCGAAGGACGTGTGTACAAAAGACGAGGGTTGAACTAATGAAAGACAAGCCGTTCACCTCGGCATTACTTCCCCTTCCCCGCCCTCCAGTTCTCTCCCTTCAAGGTGCACGCGAAGCGAAGACAGGAGATGGCTGGTGCTGATTAGCACGGTTGGCACTGTATGTTCCGGAATGACCCAGTGCGCTACTTGTTTGAATATATGCAATATGTCCTAGTAGATCCCAGCATGCTTCAGCATGTCAGCAACAACAATAATAATAATAATATTATCCCAGAATGTTTAAACATAACTCTAGCATTTTCCAATACGACAGACATGGCCTCTCTTGCCCTTATTTCGCCGTTTCACGAGAGCAGCAAAGATGAACTCTAAAGTCACGGTACCCTGGTAACTGTCCACTCGTGGTGCCAGGTCCAACTGTCGGTCCTCAACTCCCTGAGTAAAAAAAAAAGTTTTAGTCTATCGAGGCTTCGCCACCAACTTGTTGATCGTGTGTTGCCTTGTCGCCCGTCTCTCAAAACTAAGTTTTAAAAAAGTTTTTTCGTAGGCATTGCACCATCTTGTGATCTCTGCTTTCATTCGTTTGCAAAAAAAGAGAAAACATTGGAGGAACATATGGAACAACGGCTCTGTCGACTTTTGCCAGGACCTTCTTACAAGAGCGTCAAGCAGCAGATGATTTATGTCCCTTGGGTACGAAACCATTTTACTAAACTAAAAAGTAGCAAGGCAGAAAGTTTTCCTTTTTTGTTTTCCTTTCCAGATCGATTCACCTCCCTTGGGGGATATGAAGCTTCCGAACAGTATTTTCATTTACGGCGGGAGGATTTACGTTGGACTTGCAGTGATCTCCCCTTACGATATCGCCAGAGACCAACATCCTGATAACGTATTACCCAAGAAGAAAAGCCAAAGAGCTTTTATGAAAATTTTACATGAAGCCTGCATTTCTTTTTTTTGGAGGGGGGGAGGACAATTTGTCGCGGGGGTGTGTGGTTGCAAGACGTGATAAGACAGATAAATCGTAGATGGCGTCTGCGTCGATCGTCGCCAGACTGTATGGGAGGCTAACGCAGTCATAATGCAAAGACAGGGTGGACTAGACTGGAGCCTGGGGTAGTCATGATGCATAGACATGGGAGACTGGTATACAGAATATGAATCTCAAGGGGAGGCTACAGAAGCAAACAATTTATTGCTCTGTGGTATCAGAATGCAATGCTATCAGTTCTTGTTGATTCTTATTTATTTCAACGATAACGTTTAGTAATTTATATTAACTTTCTAGCAATAACAAGAATAGTTTAAATTTAAAACTATTAACTTATCAAACCTTCTTCACACACTAAAATTATTTAATTTTGTAAGTAGAGTAATCTCAACCATCAATGCTAAATGTTGTACTATGCATTCTAGATGTGGATAAATATAACAAGAGATGTGAATAAATAATGAAAACATGTCTCTTTGATTTTTAATATCAAAAGATCAAAGCTATCATACCAAACAAAACAATCAATTAATAGCCATTCACTTTGATGTTTGATTTGTCAATCACACAGGCTTTTAGTTTTCCGGATTATATTCCTAAAACTGTAAATACTGTAGAATGTCAGAAAGAAATGTGAGCAGCCGGTAAGAGACTTTTCTTGTTGATCGATGTTTACTCGCATCAATGGAGACACCGACAGTTGGAATTCTTCCGCGTCACCAGTTCTACCGTCCGGTGTGACAAAACGTAAGTAATGTACATCCACGTTGTCAAGTCTGTCACAAGCTGGTATCCATTCTAATTTACATCTCTATTCTTCTGTTATTTCATCCACCACTCGGTCAAACTAGTCATTGGACAAGGTCAGTCCGATAGAAAAACAAACGAAGAAACAAGCGAACACACATACGCATGCATGTATCCACGCACACGCGAAGACTCACAGATAAAAGTGTTTTTATCGTACCACCAGACTAGTGACTGACGGTAATTTTTCAGCCACTCTGGTCAAGAGTTCAGGCATGACACTCGCAGAAGACTTACGAAAAGCAGGAATGCAGCGATGACGTCAAACTCATTGATATTTTCCTTCCCGCGCATTCATGACCTCGTCTAGACTCTCGAGCGACAAGGTGCAGGTTCCCCCTTCGACGTCCCGACGCCGTCAGCGCCACGTAATCGATATCAGGAGATTGAACATGGCACCGATCCCTGCCTGCTGCAGCTTAACATCTGAAGACAACCTACCCAAGTATGTGTGTTTGTGTGCCTGTTTTTTGAGTATGCATATATACGTGTGTGTGTGTGTGGGGGGGTGCTATGTATTTTCATGTATGAATTGATTTATTTATGTATCTCTGTGTGCATGTGATAGTCTGTACGCCAGGAAGTATGAAAGAAGTTTTTGTGCATCGTGTTGTTCATGTGTACAAACTGAGTCCTGGTACGAGAAACTTTCAGTCATAAACTTCACAAGGTTGGTAACTTGACTAGTAGGCGTTCATATCCCATGTTAACCTCGGCGGTTATACTTCTTTCGCATGGTAAGATTTATCATTGCTTTCTAAACTGTTTTAAATGCCTGCTGACGAATGTAAATAAACATTTTGGGACCTCAAACTGTGTGAACTGGCCGAACTAAACATTGATAACTCGTAAAGTCTGTTCTTACAGGTGTTAGAGTTCCCTTTCTTGTCCTAGCTTCCCACTCAACCACCAGCAACATCCCAACACCACACTGGAGTCAATGTGGCTAAGCTAAGCTATCTTAACTATGTCAGCTTTCTCGAATTATCCGTCGACCCGAGGTCCCCACATTAGCGTCAGTGGCGCTAAACTCAACTGTCTAAGCTATGTCGGCTTTCTCGAATTATCCACCGGCCTGAGATTACAAGGACCGGGCAAGACCAAAGGCCTACAGACCATTATTCTTAAGTCCACGAACAGAAACATAATCTGACGAACGTCTAAGACAGGGAGGGACGCGGAGGAGAAAGTGCGAGATTGAACGAGAGCATTGGTATAGGAAGCTCTGTTATTGAACTCACGTCCTGGACATCGTAGACAATACTGTAATTTATTTTTACTTAAATATTTATTAATGATATGACATCTTTTGATTTATGGTTCCATGGAATATCCACTGTGTCTTGTTTGCTCGGTTTTTTTTTTTTTATTTGTATCTGTTCTTTCTTTAATACATGTTAGTTTATGCAGACCCTCTTTCTCTTCTTTGTTCTTGAAAGTAATCAGTCTGCCACTTCAGATTCTGACCAAATGCGAACCAAAGCTAGCAGGTACTAAGACTGACCTTTCACCTTATGCAGATCGAGGATGAGCTCTCCAAGGACCAGCGCGCAGTCGGTGACGCAGAACAAGGCGACGGTCAGCAGGACGTACTTGCTCTTCAACACCTTGTCTCCCTTTCGACGCCACCTGCCGATCACAAGCACCCTGATTCTCTCAAGTCTATAAACAACTCGCTTGCAAACACTTCTAGAATACCAAACTGATATCGATGAAAATTCAATAGAGATGATGAAAGTTTCTTTTATTCTTTACCCGTTTATTTCCGTTCCCTTCTGTGTCACCATCACTACCAAATCTCTCCTCATCTACCCCTTCTCAACCTCTTCCCCATCTCCCCATCCCCTTTCTCCTACATTGACCTTTCAAGGGTCATTGGCTGCCATGAGAGTGAAGGGGTGAGTTGGTGCAACTGCACCGCTGACAGGGTAACACAATTAGGACACTGACCGTTAACAGGGTAACCGGGTTACAGAAGATGGCGCCGGATGCTTTACTGACGTCTGCTTATCAATAATGCTTTAATCACGTGCCTTTGAGCCTCCACTTGAAGTAGCAGGCTGCCTGGAGCTGATTATCTATTGATAGACTCTCTTATCAACGTGTTTGTACCTCTTTCGTTTTCATTCCACTGTGTGTGTGTGTTTGCGCGCGCGTGCGTGTATCTGTGTGTATGTGTGTGCGTGAGCTTGTACGGGCCAGTGCTATAAAAAAGCAGGCTCTGACACTTTTAAATGTTGTAAATTTAATTTAGAAATTTAGAAAAAAACGGAATATTTAGCATACGGTTTTGTCATCTGAAACTTTAGCTCCTTTTGTCCGTTACAATCTTGCTTCTCCCGTTTATTAAGTGAATAATTGATATTGTATCGTCCTAGTTTGCTTTTGTTTGTAGTTTCTTTTTTCACACAAATAAATGTACTCAAAAACGTTTTTTTCTCTTCCCTTCAATCTATCTTATCTCCCTCTTTCCAATTTCCAATTTCTTACAAATCTCCTCCACCCATCATCTATTTTCGGAATGACCTACAGAGAATCAAAACCTTTCTTGATTTATTTTGTCCATGCTTTCATTTTTTCAATTTTTTTTTATTTCTTCTCTTCTTCTTTTCTTTCAGTTTTTGTCTAGTGTTTATTTTTTTTCTTTCAAACGGGGTTACTTACTTGGACAGGGGATCAGTAGGCGGGCCTTTGGAGTCCCTCCTCAGTTCCTCCTCAAGCTCGCTCTCTATCTTCTCCACACATCCGTGTGTCTTGGCCAACACCAACGTCTCCGCCACCAGGGTCTGCGCAAACAAGAAACAACAACTGGTTATGAACTGGCTGTTAGAAGGCGCACACACAAACACAAACATATCCACACCTCGTCCGACACAGACAGACACATATTCAGACAGACAAGCAGACCTGCTACAGATAACTGACTACTCGTGCAACGACAACGACAACGAGGGCTGAAGTCGTGAACCCACTTGTCTCGTCTGCTAATGTCAGCCACTCAAAGCTGAGAGTGAGCAGCAACACTGACTCTCATCATAAGTACAAACAACATAAATCAAAAAATACTCACTTAGAATAGCATCGTCAACAAGAATCCCTCACGGACATCTTTTTCATTTTCCGGAAATGATGGAGGTATTCGTTCTCCTCCCTTACCAACACACCCATTCCCTGTACACATCTCGTTATACGCGATCTGTGCTTCTGTGATACCTCATAAAGAAACTATAAATTATCTGCACGTCCCCTTCATGGCCCCATTTTTCTCTCGCAATACAAACCTTTTCCTCCCAACAAACCTCAGAGAGGAAACCCCGCACTAGCTTGAAATGTAGCCTGCCCTCAGTAAACCATTCTCTACAGTACATACTGATGGTATCTATTAGCCTGATACTAGCCCACATATTTATTGCTTGCAAGTAAATACCGGCCTTTGCTTCTGCACCAAAATGGTAATGTCGCCCCCAATTTATCCCCCATCTCTGACCCCGTGTCCTCACGTGACCTGCTGTAAAATCTTACTTTTCCCGGTTACCAACGACGCGCCAGTGTTTTTCCTGCCTTGTTCAATAACAATATAAATAAGAACCGACACTAAATAAGCAATAAAGAAGGCAATAAATAAGTCAGCTGCACCGGAGGTTTTTGTCGCGAATAAACAGCGAAGGCTAGATGTTGTGGTAAGCGTTTGCCAGTGTTGTTCTGTTTGTCTGTCTGGATGTCTGCCGGCCTGTCTGCTGCTTGCTCATCTATTTCAGTCTCATGCCGGATATTGTCAGTAGACTGGAGCTGCTGCACAGATGTATCATCCACCGTGTTCTCGAGGACCCTAAGATGTATTTAATTACTTTTAATACATTTGGTGTTTCGAAATAGTTTCGCTCACGACTGCGTTTACTGCGCGGGTGTTGTGGACGTCCTGGCTCTGTAACCGGAAGTAGCCTAGCAGACGATGGAATCGCGTTCTCGCCGGTAACAAGGTCCACTGGGAGGTGTGCAGTCGACAGATTCAATCAAACACCAACTGGAGCCCACATCCAAGGTAGTTCTACTCTTTATGAAGCCTTCACCGCGAGCTGGACATAAGTAACGGCCTCGTTTCTCGGTCGTTGACTTCGTTAGGTTGTGTGGAATGAGGTTAATCATGATTCACTGTGTTAGTCTTTAGACGCCTTCCAAGACATGGACTTCGTTCTTAAGCTTGCTTTATTATCCTAGCAAGCCGGCAATATTGGCTATTTTTGACAGAAGCTTTCTGCAAAGGAAACCCCATGATTACAAGGGATTCTTTATCACTGAGACAACTATCTGAAACAGTAGAGACCTAGTTTTAGGTTGTGAGTAGATTATCATATTTCTACTAACCATCAGGTAAAACCTGCGTACTATAGTGTTCTTCTCCTTTTCACACATCTCTCCATCCAAGTGTTCACTTCTGAGCGATGAAAGGCCGTCAGATGTCTCATATGGTCATGGTGGACAAGGTCCCATTGTCTACCAAGTGACTGTATCGACCTTCAATGTTCATTACGGGTAGACGCCAATAATTCCTGGTACTCAACTTGCCAGATGGGACAGAGAGAACATTCTCAACGACCTGGTCTTCTTCATTGCTAGAACCAGACTAGTGGATCAAGTGCACAAAAAAGTTTCTCTCTGGAAACCTCAAGATTCAGGGATTTTGACTTTCAGTTTCCTGAAAACGTAACTCGGTTGATGGACAACTCAGAGTCGTTGACATCAAAACACGTAGTTGGTCGATAGCACTAGACGTAGTGACGCGTACTGAGCTACCCGAATTAGTGCGCATGCGCCATCGGTATCGATAACACCTGCGATATCATCAAAACAGCTCCAACCACAGCTGATCAACAGCAGCAAGGACTACGACAACAACAACAACAGGCTCTGGACCTTCCAGAATATTGATTGCCCACCCAGTCCACGGTGTGGGTTGCAGCGAGACAAGGGTTGACATCCCGGGTGCTGACAACGGCATTACAGCGGCGACATTAGCAGCGATAATGGCGGCGTAATGACTATCTGATAACAGCGGTGATGATGGCGGAATGAAAAACCGGAAAAAGCAGGATGTAAACCAGGAGCAATAGGACTGATGTACATAATATATGCAACAGACGGGGGTATTGGTGGGGTGGATGGGTGGATGGGAGCACCAACAGTGGCAGGTGTCTTGTAGACAGATCATCTGCTCGTCTATAAACTAGCGGTGACGGAATTGCAGAAGTTGTTTATTTGGCGGTTGCAAAGTACCGAGTGTCTTGTGAGCAAATAATCGTTCACGTAGCTAAGGACGGTGACAACGAATCAGGGACGGCGCCATTGGACTTATTTCTACACCAGCATCTGCGATGTTGTTAAGTTAGAAATGGAGGAAATGGGTACCTGACTCCTTAGAGGAAGGAAGACATCGAGGGGCACCGCCCTCACGTAAAGCTAACCCCGAGAAAAGCGAGGTCTCTAACACCTCACCTCCCAACAACCTGAAAAGGTTAGGGAGGACATTTACCTATGATATAAAGCCCTGTGAGCTCATCTAGTTCTAAAAAAAACATGTCTACATAAAAGGGCTGCATTAATAAAAATAATTGTATAAATCTACTCCTCTGATATTCCTTCTCGTCATATCGGAGGAGTCCACGCGCTTTTCTACCAGAAAAAACCAGACCAGCTGATTAGTTCATATAAGTTTCCAGTTGATGACTGTTTCCTTTCAAGAAAATCCAGGTGTGCACAGCGTGCAAACCCATAAGAGTCGTTAAAGGTAGAAAATAAGAACATGAAAAAAACCCACGAATAAATAGAGTTGCGAGATGAAAAGGCTGGTGGATAAAGGTGCTGTGGACTGAAAACAAATTATGTTTGAACACGCTAATTCAGCGCAGACATTATATAATGGCTTTGGACACGTTAAACCACTCACACTTTATTTCTTGCACTTCCCCTTCAGTAAGGTCTATACCTTAAACGAATAAGATGTTTGAAATATGTTATTTCTATGAGAACTTTAAGAGTTTGTTTTGTTTGTTTGGTTGGTTGGTTGGTTGGTTGGTTGTTTGTTGTTTGTTTGTTTGTTTGTTTGTTTGTTTGTTTGTTTGTTTGTTTGTTTGTTTGCTTTAGAGGAAGAGTAATCACGTAGACTGCTAATCTCGGAGAGCAGTTGATGTGTTGAAACCTGGAAGCTCGCGTCTCGGCACTCTCAAACCCAATCAAACCGCGCATGCTTTCTTGCGCGATCCCCAAGCGCCCAGCTCACAATTTTCGTTTTGTCAAGCGGTAACCGGCCGAGGCTTATCGAGTTGTCCGAATTTCTCAAATTTCCAGACGTCTGAGAGTTTCTGCCGCCGCCCATTCATTGCCTGCCATTTGGGCCTCAGTCTTGGCCGGCGGCGAAGTTTGTCCTCAGCATCCAATATTAGAAGGCTTTTTGATGCTCCCTTGTAACTCCTGGCTAAAGAACTGCCCTGCTCATTCCTCGTGGACACATAGCACACTGAGCTTCAAAGGGACGCGGTAATTCCACAGGATGTTACCCTACAAACAATGGAACCGGGCATCTGCAAATCTTAAGTTAGTTCACTGCTGTCATTGACTCCTTTCTGTTTTGTTTTATGTGATTTTTTTGGGTTTTTTTAAAATTTGTTTCTTGTTTGTTTGTTGTTGGGGGGTTTTTTTGTTTTTGTTTTTTTGGGGGGTAGCTTTGTGGTTTTTTATTTTTTATTTTATTTTGTTTTTTGGGGGGTTTTTTGCAGTTTTAATTTGCGGGGATTTGTTGCTATATAAAAACCCATAGAACATGTCAAACATAATTTCAAAGCTCAAATAAAAAAATTGCAAATGGAGAAACGAGGCAATGTCAGTCTATTGATAGCTGCAGTCAGTCCTCTCCGACAGGAGCAGAGCTTGCCTGTATTCCAGAATGGATGAAAATGAGCGCCGACAAGACGCATGCTTTTAAATAAATAAATTCAGAGTTCTCTCTCCACAAGCGGGCAGCTTGATCTGCAGAGTCTGCCGTCTGCCAGAGCAATTTCGTGTCATTAGGTTCCTTAATGTCACCAAAGAAGGACAGGCTTGCATTTTGGGTTCCTGCCCGACCATCGTTTCTATACACCAATCATACCCCATCTAGCGATGTGCTTAGAAAGCGGTTTTTTTAACTCTCTCTCTCTCTCTTTCTTTCTTTCTTCTTCAGGAGCATGTTTGCAGCAAAAAGAGCGGAGTTTGGAAAGCGTATTAGATGGGTTTGGGTGCGTGCTGCTGTCAGCAGTTGGACATGTTGGTGAAGAGATCTTCAACTGCCGCAATCAGATACGTTCCCTCAACCTCCGAGCTGCAGCGCCGAGGGACTAGATGAAGCACTATCTGTGTATCGATTAGCCTTTTAATGACACATTGTGCTCACGCCTTCCCTGCCTCTCCAGCGTCAAAGTATCAATAAAACCGACCTCCTTCTCGATAGCAATACTACTCACACATATACATGTGCAGAAATCGCCTTTAACCTCGTCATTATCGTCATTATCTCCTCCTCCTCCTCCTCCTCCTCCTCCTCCTCATCCTCATCATCATCATCATCATCATCAACAACAACCTCATCATCAACATCATCTTCTCACTTCCTCGGGACTCAAGTCAATGCAGAAGGTCGGAGCTGTCCTGTTTTCACTCGGTCACTTGCTAAATAAATATCAATTTGGTCACGTGAGCTAATCGATCAGCTGAGCCTGTCATTCGAATGAATATTCCAGGACGGCCAGCATTTCATTCAAATGCATACTCCAGGTCGACCGGCCTTTTCATGGGAATCCATATTCCAGGGCGACCAGCCTTGTAGTCCAATCCATACTCCAGGGCGGCGAGTCGATGGTGGAGGCACCGCCGTGGCCACACACGACTGACCTACTCGCCGCAATTTGATCACCGATTCTGGCCTTTCTTCTCCCTCCCCCCGAACAACTTAGTGTAGTCCTGTGGACTCCCACCCCACTAATCAGCATAAAACGTTAAGCGATTTCACTTCCCTTTCACCCGACCACCATCTCCCCTTTCCCACTTTGCAAAAACATGATCGACCAAACAAGATGACCGTTTTCATTTGCTGTAGACTAGGATTGTGTAAAAAATTAACACGATAACAAAGAATAATCAGGGACAGAAAACTAATAGAAATGTATTTTGATGAAGACTTTTACATTATGGTCAATCACATGGAATAATTCATGAACATACGATGGGGCTGGGTATGCTACCTGGCCGACGGAGTGATGGATGTGGGAGGGGAGAAAACTCCCTACGGCATCACACAACCTGTAGAAATACATGCGCACATAAGCCGAGATATGAACCCACACCTTCGTAATAACAAATTCACTGGCAAAGGGCAAGAGCTATTGTTTGTGTTTGTTCCTCACCCTTCACATGTTCTCACACATCCGAGGGCAACAGACTCTCACCAATCATGGCTGTTGTCGCGAACTACCTTCACCACACTCTATACACTTCTCAAAGGATAAAAAAAGAGCAGACTCTGTTATCGCCCCCTGGTGGCAGCTATTTTCTTCATGGCCGCTGTGTATAATGACGTCGTGGCCTGCCCTCAGCCGACTGGTCAATACTCACATGACGAGCTGGCGTTTCCTGTGACCTTGACCTGACTCCTGCGCCCTGTCCTTAACTCTTTGCCCGCTTGTAGGACGATCACCACAAAAACATTCCCTCGTGAGATTAGTTCCGGGACATCAGGGATTATAGATTTCTCATTCTTCATGTCCCCGCCCACTCATAACGGAGAGTGATGTAGAAGTAGATGGGAATACAGAACACAAGAACACAGGATGGCGCTGGACGAGTAATCTTCTAGAGCTCAAAGATGTCCCACTCGATGGCTAGAGCTTTGCTACCGGCATCGTACATTATCAACATGGACGACTAACTGTAGGTTTGACTGGTTGTAGTTTATCAGAGACTGGGAGAATGGGAAGAAAAGAATATCTGTAAACTGTCGGTTGCTAGCACCTTGAAGAGATTCTTTAAAGGTTCTACAGACATTCTTAAACCTTGATAGGTTCCTTTCTCTTTCTCCTCTAAACAACAACTAGGTAGTTCAATCAATCCATAGATCAAACACTCAATCAATTATTAATCAATCTGCATATCTTTTTCTTTTCGCTGCTTCATTCTCTCTTTCTTCTAAGGTTCAATGCACTAGAACACTAAACATTTGCATTAAGCTAATATGAAGTTTCAGAAAACAAACAAGCATTATGATATATTTTCCATAGAACCTGCTCCTCCGTGTAACATTAAACGTATTAACGGAACCAGTAATGCCGAACGACTTTGTAAACAAAAACACCTTGTTCTGAGGAGTTCCAGTCGCTTGGCGATCGTATTCCCAGAGTTGTTTTGTTTAAACTGGAAGAGGAGTTTAACAAGGTACCTGCTGAAAGAGAAATCGCGGCCTAAAATAAAATGTGAATATGTTGATAGCTATAACACATATTTACCTGCGTCACAGTAATGCGAAGTCCATCGAGTCCATAGCAAGAAAAACTAACCACGGAGGACAAAAATACTATCAAAATGTGTTTGCCACTTGGCATGTAAATACCAGCAACTCAGGGCATGCCAAATACCAGCCATCTCTGAAAGTCATATATGATATAACTACCAGCCACTTGTGTTAAACAGCCAGCCACTCATTGCAGCCACTTTGCAGAAGATACTTAAGAGTATCTGTTATCACGGTCTAAAAAAAACAGCCACCAAGGGGATCAAAGACCAGCCACATTTCATAAAAAATACCAGTAATTTACGGCATCAAAAACAACTTAAGACAACAATTTCAATCAATTAGAGTGTACTAAACCCAGCCATCACTCGGGACATCAAAATATCAGTCACCGAGGGCAACAAGCACAACCAAATAATTCGCCAGATTCCCGTCTCTCGAGCCAGTATCTCTCAACCGCTCTCAGCTACAAATACCAAGCGAGAAAGTGCCAACCATTTCTGATGACAAATACCAACCATCGGGGTAAAAAGTGGGTGGATGTCTGGGGAAAGAACAAAAACGTGACGAGCTGTACAGAGAAACGATTGGCAGGCGGCGCAATTCCTGTCTGGGTCGAAACACGTGACCTTTGAGTGGCCAGCTTTCGTTACGTAAGTTCGCGTTAGTACACAACCGATCTGGAGTTCTCCGATCTGGAAAAGGCAAGCAAAAAAAAAACGAGAACGACAGAAAAAGTAAAAATAATAAATTGTGAACACGGAGAGTTGCGTCCCCTTAATACTGAAATATCATTTATCCTGGAATCGTGACAAAAGCTGAAGTTCATTGACGCCCACACACTTTTCTCTGAACAACCGAATACGTACTCAAACTCACTTGAATACATTCATATATACAAACATAAATATGCTTCCACGTGAGGATAGGATTGTAGGTACCTGTACAATAATACTTACATATTAGAAACATGCACAGACTTATCACTCTCACACATTTCTTGTTAATTGGTAGGAACTTCATATCGGGAAGAATAAAACTGTCAGATAAGTACAGGAGTTTGTCGCCAGAAGTCGATTCCACGTGCTCTTTGGAATGTGGGTTACGGAGACAAATTATCTGGGCGAAGCTCGTGCTTTAGAGAAGTGTTGAGAGAGTGTTCGTCTCTGGCCATCGAAATGTTGGCATCGTGTGCCTGCCGGAGCTTGGTATCTGGAAATAGGATCTGGGCGTGGATATTTGGTTACTTGGGGTTCTTCGACAACCCCGGGTACACATACTTAACGCCTTTCATGGCCCCTCCGGGCACGAGGATAGAACATGCACATCAAACATCCCAAATGACATTTCCTGATCTTCTGATGCAGACAGAGATGTCAGGGGTGGGGAAGAAGGGAGAGAGAAGAGGACCGAGAGAAAGACACCGAGGAAAAATGGCGGGACAGCATTCATGCAGGCTGAAAGAAGGCCAGGAGGCAATCTGTAATTATTCAGGTTTTAGAACCAATAAAAATGAGACTACTTCAGTTTCATACATCAATTCAATATGAAATCAGTTCAATAACTAAATACAGGACCTCTCATCATCATTTTAACTCATTACCCAATCATTTTTATCAATAACAATCAACGATCCTGTTTCAACAACAGGCAACTCTGAAGTTGTGTAATTTATGTGATTAAACTTTGAAGCCAAAAGTACAGCAAGTTTGAGTGTCCGTTAGGTCGGTCACTGGAAAAAATTTTTCTGCTTTGCCAGCAATGAATCAGTAGCCTATGTTCAACATCATCATCATCATCATCATCATCATCATCATCATCATCATCATCATCATCATCATCATCACTTCCTGGTTTTCGTACACGAAAGTAGACATGTTTAAAGCCCAACATTTCTTGCTGTCATGGGGTAATCACGCTGAACTGAAATGCGAGGCAGTTAGTGGCCGTTTCCTCAAGTGAGATGTTCCCAGATCAATGGACAAAAATACATCTCTCTTCTTCAGCAACATCAGAGATAACTGGCTGAGTGTTGTGGGTGAGCTAAGCGGTCGGTCTAGGGGCAATAAAGATGTTAAATTCAGACAAGTTATCGTTCGTTGCCCTGCATGTTACGGTGACATTTCTGATGACGTCAGATCCGCCAACAAACTTCCTCCTTCTCAGGTCAGTCAGTTTCTTGCCCCAGGTCAGAAAAATGTGCTGACAGGAACGAAAGTCTGGCTTTTAAAAATAGCTGAGTTTTAAGAGCTCAATGATTTGTCTTCTCTACTGTGGTTCTATCAAACCGATTTATTTAAAACGATTTAAGTCATTAACCATGCTTAAATTCATTGTCTCTTCTTTTATCTATAGCTAAGCTGAGGTTAATCCAACTTCAGATTCATGCATACCGTCCCAATATTTAGAATCTCCTTAATTAAGTAGCATAGTACTTGTAATCCATGTTTACACAGCTTTACCAACATATCGGTTTTATTTGCTGGCTGAAGAAGACCCACGCAGGACAGAAAACAATAATATTTGATATTCTCCAAAACGAAAGGAGGTTCCATGACCAGCCAGTCATCTGCCCAGCGGACCTGGAGTCCTGTGGACACAGACAGACATTCCTGTACACCGTAACGGACACTGCCGGACCGGAAAGCAGTTCTTGTTAGTCGTTAGAGGCGTTTTGTCAGCACAGCATTTGCCGACGGATATTGCTATCATCAATCCATTTCAGCAGACTCGTTCCGCCGATATCCGACAGCTCTTCTCACATCTGAGACATCTATCACAATATGGCCCTCCCGGCCCCCCACTCTGTCACTTGGTCTCCATGCCTACGGGATCCAGGAGCAGAGGAAGAGATTTCAAGGAATCATCGTCGCAGTTTTAGGATCTCATAACCACCATCCTCAACCTTTTTTTTCTTTTTTGGTACATCAGAATCTTCCCATGGAATGAAGGAAGACTTGCGGTGTGTGTGTTTGTTGGAGGCGGGTATCTTTGTGTGTGTGTTACTGAGCTGCCCACCCTCTCTAGTGAAGTCACAACAAACACTCCATCGCCTTGGTTGGGTGAATGGACTCATTTATTTCTATCGTCTGCTGAAAAGTTTTCTTTGACTGAGGAACACACTCCAAGACCAGCAGTCGATTTTTTTTTCATTAAGTATGTTTGCGCAAGTCCAGTCCAAGATGAAGAGTCTTTTGCTCCACAGTCACACACCAGCTCGTGTTGTACTGAGCACAGATCGATGTGTCTACATGTGTCTACATGAGTCTACATGAGCTAACACAGCTTCGTCTCATGTGTGTTTAGCCATGGAGGAAGGATAGTTAGCATAAGACTGAAGGAGATACACATTAGCAGCAGTAACAGACAGTAATATCATACCAATGCTAATATCTCTGAGCAGTATGTGTGTGTGTGTGTAAGCTAATATCAGATTAATCGGTATGTCTCAGCTAGCAATATCAGACTAATGTGGATGTGTACAGGTATCTAATAAGAGAGAACTGATTCAGAATTGTATTGGCTGCAATAGACTTTTTACCAATTTTGGTGTCTATACTTTTTGTTAAGAAATGTCATTTCTGACTTTTTTGTGGAGGGTAAACTGATGGCAAAAACATCCAGTAGTTTCTTATTTATTTTTCGAAAATGCGGATGCGACGTACAACCAGTGAACAGCGCATGCAAGCTGAGACTTAGTGCGCATGACAAAGACGGCTTCCTGGAAACTAATTAGAGGACAATTATGTTAATTACAACAAATGAATACTAGAAACACAGGCGCTAAATCAGACCCGGAGTTGAGAAAGCATAAAACAATTATGATTTAGGAATGAAGATTCCGATATTTCTTGGTGGGTTGAGGTCCCTGCTTCTCTTTCTCTCTCTGTCTCTCTGTCTCTCTTTCACACACAGGCAGCCATATATATACGGCATATCATTCCATCTAAGCTCGATACTCCACGCACCCATGTGCAAAATACTCTAATAAAACTGTCAGAAATATTTCTGACCGTAAAATACAATCATTAAACACACTAATAATGCACACTGTATACAAAGCACGTGAATCAGAACATTAATAATGTGTGCTGTATACAAGTGTATTATAACACGTGCTACGCTTTAAAAACAGTAATAACGACCACATTATATTATAACAACCCGCGGTATAAACACCAATAATGCACGGTGTGTACACAGTAACCGCAATACACAACATCAATTCACAACCTCTACATACAAAATGAATAACAATCTCTGTAGACAAGATGAGCGAATTAAAAAAAAAATAAAAAGAAGTAATGCACACCATCTGCAACATTAAGAACATGAAGCCGGGTGTCAACACTTACCCGGATGGCGCTGTCCTTGCGGTTGCCGCCATAGGAGCGGAGGCTGGAGGGGAACATGTCTTCCCCCCGAGTGTGACTGGCCCTGCAACGCCTGTGTGTCCGGTTGCTATAGTAACGCTAGTCTCTTGCACCGACGCGTCTGCATGTTCACTGCGCCTGGTCCTCGCTGTGCTCATCCTCCCCGTCGTCAGCTCTCTCCTTACACAGAATCTCCGTCTGAAATGAGAGCCGTGAGAGAGTCTGTTAATTAATATAGCGACTACACCAACTCTGTCATCTTTGTCTCTCCTCTTCTTTCTCTCCCTCGTTTGTTCTGTTTCCTTGCTTCTTCTGTCACTCTGACTCTCTACCTCTCTCCACTCTTTCTGTGTCTCTCTGCTTCTTCTGTCTGTCTCGTACTCGTGTACAATATGTACAAAGTACACATTAAGGCCTCGTGTACTCTTTCCATGCAATATACGGGAATGAATCGATCTCTCGTACGCGCGTGTGTTATTACTATTATAACAATAAGAATGATGATGCAGATTTATGTAGCGTATTTCTCTACATCAACCCTAAGACCAAGTTAAGAACAATTAACATTCAAATACATATTTAAAAATCACATCTGTATGTCTGTATTTCTGTGTGCGTATGTGTGTATGTGTGTGTTCACCTCTGTGTGTGTAGGACTGTGCGTGGGTGTGTACAAGCTACAACTAGACAAACAGAAAAGCATGCAATCAGGACATTTTCAAGCCAGAATCGCCATTCGCAGCCCCAGACAAATATATCTTTTCTCTTCACCATAAAAAAGATATCCACAAAGTTCTTTGACACAGGCGCGGATTGCCTCCTATACTTGCACGTTCTCGAAACTTCTCTTCATTTCCAGCTCACTTTCATTGCTTTTATTCCAACCACGAAACAAGAGTCCTGTCTAGCACCGCCACTGAAAATAACCTCGATGATAAAAATCGACGCGTCTTATCTCCATCGCCTCCACCACCACCCACCCGATCAACCACCCACCCGTCATCACGATGTTGTACGAGAAACTAAAGGAGAGAAAAAAATAATGAGAAACTATGCCACGTTGACCGCTCGCCCACCAATCTGTCATGTCTTCACTCCGGAGGAAGTCTGCCAGCTTCCCAGACGCGTGGGTGGAGTTGAAAGCAGATGCGACCTCAACCTCTGGAAGCCTCGTCTGGCGTTTGCCACTTTTCCCAGTGAGCCACTCCCACACTCAAGGCAAGCGCACCCACGCCTCGCAGTTGCTCAGGTCTGAGTTCAGGTAAACTGAATGCTTCACTGAACACACATGTGAGACAGAACCGCTTGAGAAGAAAATCTCTGGCAGTGGAATTTTTCAATACAACCATTATTTCTTCTTTTTTATTTCTTATTTTTCTTTGACTTTCTCTACTTCATATACATCTTTATCTACACAATTTTATCATAAATATGATTGATAAGAGGAGAACAATCTAGATATCAATTTCAGAGATAAAGAAAAGAAATATTTTTTTTAAATTTTAACTGCAGCTTATCATTGAAGACAAAATATCATCAAGCATATGTCAACGGTTTGCTTTAAGATTTATTTTTTACTAAACATGATAAATGCTGTTATTATTAGATTTTTATTTATGTGTTTCACACACCTCTGCTTTTTATGTTTTTCTGCTTTCTTCTGACTGGTTTCACATACAAAATCAACCTTCAGTTACGTGCTGCATTTTTTTTTTTTATCATCTTCATGTTTGTCAACAGGAGCATCTTGTCCAACACCAAGTTTTTGTCTGAATGTCAGTACATTGCACATTTATTGCTTTCCGTATGGGCTGCTGATAAATCTACACAACACTTATGTTTGGCATGCACGACTATTTTTTTTTCCATTCACCCAAGCAAATATTTTTACTTCCTACTTCGCTTCACTCTTTTCCCCTTCTCTCTATCACTGCATAGATTTCTGCTTTATCTCCTGCCACACATGCCTGATCTACACGGTTTCTCCTACCTGATATTCTACAACGCCTATTTTTATCTCCCTGACATTTTATTTGCTAGCTGATCGTGGCTTCCCAGTCTGATCCCCACCCCGGGTATTGGCCTCATGACGTCAGTCTCGAGGGCACGTCGAGGGTTTCGGCGCCACCCGGCATCGACGTCCACCCATGCAGTTTAACGTGCCATCCGCCACTGGCTCCTCGGTCCCAGAAAAAAAAAAAAACCCAACAGAAAACATTTTCTGTACAAGGGGCGAAGACAAATTGCTAGGAAGCGGAAGCTCATTGCACGGCATGTGGCTGAAAGGAAAACTGGATGCAGGATCATCGTGGATGGACAGAAGAACTAATGACCCGGAGCCAGAAACTCGGTCCTCAGTGGCAGAGAACGTGTCGTCAGTACGGGGTGATATGTGTTCGCTTCTCACGCACGATAACCACGTGTTTGCCGAACGTTCAGCACATTTTTTTTCGGACAGTGAAAAAGGAGAATCCATCACGAACCGCGAGCAGGTCATTAAAAAAATTCGGCAACGACGATTATTAACCTCATCAGATGTAAGATAAAGAAAGCGTGAGCGAGGGAGAAAAAGGAGTTAGTGTGTGACAGAGTGATGTTGTGTGAGAGAAAGAGCCACATTGTGAAAGAGAAGAAAAAAAGAAAAACATTGAAATGAGAGGAACTAATATGATGACAATTTATTCAAACGACAACTGAAAATTTCACTAGAAGAGAGAAAAGAGCTGACTCCTGCCTCGTTCTCACCCAGTTTACAGTTTAACGGGAAGTACCAGTGAGTTCGAAGTGTCAAATCACCCACAATTTTTTTTCAGTTTAAACAGGTTAAATTGCTGTCTTTAACATTTCTGTAAAAAAAAAAAAGTGTGCAGATGGTTATTGTGAATTCAATCAACGTCGAGCAAATCCTACTGCGCATGGGCAAGCGACAGGAGAAGTGCCGGTAACATCTCACTAGGATCAGGGATCGCGAGAGTGGAGTCAGCAATCCAGTTTATAGAAATCCATGACTCGTTATTTTTTCCTGATGCTTGCCAGTCTTGCAGCAAGTCGACAAGTGGTGTCTGAGAAGTCAGGCAGACAGCTTAAACTCACCGTGGCTAACACAAGCCACGTTCCTACCATCAGCCGCCAGGGCCCATCACCACGAAGAGACGTATGCTCACGGAATGTCTCAAAGCCTCGTTTTGGGATTTTTTAAGAAACAGAAAAGAAAGAAAAAAAAAACCAGACGTGAAAGTACAATCAAAGTCAGGGTTACTCCCACAAATAGTAGTGTCGAGAGTTCGTCGACAGGAACTCACGCTGTTTTCATCGCCAAAAAAAAAAAAAAGTGGAGCAAGATGATTGTTGGAGTCATGGCGCTGACGAGCAGACGATGACAATGGCGTCGGGGTTGGCGTCACCGTGGGTCTGGCGTATCGACTTCGCACGCCTGCGCCATCTGATATCCTGCATCCACAATGAGGCTGTCTGCAGGCAGGGCTCGTGGGCGCAGGCCCTGCTGGTGGTAGCTGCAGTAAACATTGTTGTCGCCGTCAATGCCGCTGTTCTTGCGGTTGGCAGTGTTCAGGGCCGTTTATCTCCTTTTTAAAAGGGTCCAGGATGTGGAAAGCGAGATACCCGGAGCCTGGAGTAGTTATTGTATGTCAGGATCAGTGTCCTCGGACCAGTCGATGACATAGTGGCGTTAATGATAAAAAATGGCGATGGTTTTGTAAATGATAACTCCGGAGGAGAGAAAGAAGAGGGACAGGATATGTATGAGCTATTTTCTATTTAAAAAAATTAGAATTGATATTTTTGGTTATTGGCGATGGTTGGATCATAAACAATGCTGAAGATGAAAACGAAATGATTGAAAAAAGAGAAATATTTGTTGGAAAGTCATTCCGGTGTTAATAAGGACCCCCAGGCATGCCCTCCACAAAACAGAAACAGGAGAGAAAGCTGCAAACCTCATTTGTGCATTTGCATTGCGCACTGTGCCATAGGAAATTTAAATGACTAGTCACCTTCACGGCAGTTTGAAGGGGGAGGGGGATAAATAAGCGATTTTTGGCGGGGCTTTGCCGGGGCCGAGATGGGAAGTGCAGATTGGAGGGCAGCTCTCTTTAATACCTGAGTGAGTGACGAGTGTGCTAACGGCAAGTGGGATTTGAAATCCTCGGCGGTGTGGTGAAGTGATGCTCGTGTCCACAACATCCTGATAAACACAGCGGGTGTGCCTCTCTCTGGTATACAGACACACATACATACAAATAAATACACAGAGAAGCACACACACAGTGAGCATTGGTGTTGTGTGTGTGTTATGCGTTGTAATCACGCATGAGAAACCAAAGAAGGACCGATGCAGATACAAAGATAAGGAGAAATACGAACAAAATGTCAGACAGACATAGAATCTCACCGGCAATACAGACAGCCACACCAAGTCACGCTTTTGGTGCAAAGATATTATTTCCAACAGACTATATTGCTAAATACCAATCCACTTTTGTCGGGTATAATGGCAGCCTGGAGAATATCAGAATACTTTACACCTGTTCTCTATCCGCTAATGTTTTCTATAAAAGCTCTGGCATATTTACTGCATAGGCTTTATAAGAAAAAGAAAGAAATGTTTGTGAATGGGAGCTTAGGCAGGTGCATTTCTTGATTCTTGTGAGCCAGTAACCATGCCTGCTAGAAAGCCTATGTCCTGCTATGAATCACCTGCAGGAAGAAACGTTAGACAGGTGTCGGTGCTGAAATCACAGTCTACTTTGGGAAATACAAGATTGAGTGAGTGAAAAAAGTAAACGAATACGAACACGAATGAGTCCATCAGTTCGCCAATCAGTCTGTGACTAAGTGAACATCTACATAATAGATTTTTTATTTATTTATTTATTTTATTTTTTTTTGCTAAGTCACGTGCTGACGAGCTTCGACTGCTCTACCAATCCTTTAACAACCTTTCGTGACCAACACCAGACCGACTCGCCCACGATTTCCGGTAGAAAACGTTTAACATCTCCGTAATACCCGGAACTCTCAGACACGATAACCTGCATCTGTACACGATAACCTCTTTCTACCTTCACTCTCTCATTTATACCTCTATAACGAAGTGGACATCTTTACAAACCATAAAATCCACCATAACCGCTTCCGTATCTCTCACATCCTGATAAAAAAAAGTTGAAACCGTCTTTTTAAAGAAAAATCGCAAAATCTTTCCTCGAGACTACACTGCTCCAATGAGTTGCACCTCTGTCCTTGTAAACTGTCGCACAATTTATTCACAAGAAAATCTTGTTTCTGGGCGTTAAAGAGCTCGCTTGTGGAGCCCGGATATGTTTACTAACAAGTCGCGCCTTCACAAGAAGTCTCAGAAATATTTTCCATTAGTGAGGAGCAGACCAGCACGTACCGGCAACAAATCTTGAGAGCAGGATCCAGCACTGACCACGAACTATAAGTAAAAGCAAGAGAACAAATTTCAGGACAAAAAGGGCGAGAATTAAACGAGGGTTGGAAAATAGGAACTCTTAGCGAGAGAGAGAGATATCTTCAGCACAAGACTTGTTTGTGTTTGAAATATCTTCTAAGGTTAAAGGTTTCCACGTCGTCAGGTCTTTATCTTAATAAGCTGACTTCTTTTAAATTAGAGGTCTAATTAGGACTTGCTCATCTATGAGTCATCAAGTGCAAGGTTAGGATTGAGTGGCGCGAGCGCGCACGCACACAGATGCAATAAATTCATCGTGAAAATCTGAGAATATTAACAAACATTTATTTTGCTTATTGTGGAGATTCTATTTTTCTTTCATGGCGATGTTTCTAAAATGATTTTTCAAGGTACTACCTCAGAACCCTAACCTCAAAAAAGCACAAACTAAAGAAGAAAAAGTAAACTTAGAATCAGTGGAAGTAGCAGCACTACAAATCCCATTTGCTAACCGTCAGCACTTGATTCCTCCATTTGTGTGCACTATCCTGTTTTTCTCTCTGCACTTAATTAACCACGAGCACTTTAAAAAGGTTGTGCATGAATGATCGCCTGCAGGTCAAGTAAGTCCTAAAACACTTGCAGACACTTAAAATAACACTAGAAAAGGCAGCAACTCAAAATACAAAATGAAGGCATCCCTCCCTCCTTCCACACACCCACACATACAGAAACAGTTTTACCCTTCAGCTCAAGTAGAAAAAAACAACTTATTTATAACCTTCAGGAATAATTCAGAACAAAATTGTATTAATTAATGCATTATGCAATAAAGAAATACATAGTATTTCGAATTCCCTATTAACCCATTTCAAGTTTGCTACTTGCTAGAAGCATCTAATGATCAGGTGACAAGACCAGTTACGTCTGACATAGTCGTTGAGTGCTGTCCCTTAGGGGCGTTCTTTCTTCCCTTTGATATGACAGTCGACTACACCATCACAGGCATCCACGACTGTAATCAGACCGTCAAATCGAACGAGAAAAGTCAAATTTTCTCTCCAACTAGTCGTTAACTTAACGCCCATCTGACAGTTTTCGTCCTTTCATGCCATCCACGAGAACTCCTCTCCCCCAGAAAACTCTATAAATTTGTTTACATTTAATTACGGAATTGAACAGTTTTAAGACGGACTTAAATTGTGGTTTAAAATAAAGAGAAAAGTCGATGAATTAAAATATCACGAGGCTAGAAATATCTGAAGTATAAGTAGGTATGTACAAATATGGTCAGGATGTAAGTGTAGACAAGTGCAAACTAACATACAAGTGTGAAGAGGTCCAACTGAAGAAAGAGGAGGTAAGTGTGAAGTAAGCGGTGTGTTTGAGAGTCAGTGTGAATTCGTCAATAAATATGAATGGCGTTTCCGAAGTAATAACAAAAATATTGGAGCAATTAGGAAAAATTGCAGTAAAAAATGCACTTGAAAGTCAGTCATGGGTTACAAAATGTATTCACACCTTCACGCAAACACCCGGTCGAACTGCACGGGGTGGATGCAAATATTAAAATACACGATCAATGTACGGGTACACGGTGACACATTCATAATGCGGGTAGCTACCTTGAATCACATACACGTGCATGCAAACACAGATTACCACACACACCCACGCACACACCCACATACACAAATACGTACACACATGCACACAGAGGCTTACTACGAAAAATAAGGGGAAATACACACACACACACACACACAGATTGCATAGAAATACTGAACACGCACACACACCATGCACGCGGGTGTGCAGACAGCGAGACTAAGCTCCAATGTCGGGTGCAGCACCACACCCCCGTTCCAACGCAGACTAATGCGTGTTTTAGCAACACAGCAACACCATGGTGTCGGGGGCGAGTGTATTGACTGAGAACCCCGGCTCCTCACAAACACCGGCGATATTAAATTAGCGTGGGAGGTTTGCTCCGACACCATCGGGACAACAAGTAGAACACTTTGTCCAGGGCGGTTCCGATCTCGCCAGTTCCCTTTAATAACAACACTACTGGTGTGTGTGGGGAGGCTCTGTCAACACCATGCGTGTTTTCTGCAAGAACTAGTGAAAAAAATACTAACGATCGACAAGAAAACGGGTTTGTGCTTGGTACCTGATACATAACTCTCACTCAGGTGAATGTTGTTCTGTAATACTGAATAACACCTGTGTTGTTGATATCAAACAGCATCTATTGGTCTCGCGTTGATTCGAAATCAGCGATATCACATGATTTTTTTTATGCACGAAACATTTTTGAACCGTAATGTTGTTTGCTAAAAAAAAAATTAATAAAAAAATCCTGCTTGGTCAAAAGTTCTTCATTCACGTTCACTGAAGTTTGTCTATAAAGGGAATGAATGTTCCTGGACTACACAAACAAATACCTGTTTATAAATATAAAAATGTTTAGAGTTCGTCTCCAGTGCTACACGTTTCAACTCTTTGCAGCTTTCATCTGCCACACGTTCAGACTCGCAAGAAAAAAAAATGTTGAACTGTATGTTTGTTTGTTTGACTATTTTTGGTTTGGTCGTTACCAGAGACCAAACAGAACCGGCATACATCAAAATGTGACAAACATCGCCATTTTTAGAACTGTTTAGCGAGAATGAGTGCTGAGCCAGTGGGAGGAGCGGGAACACGGGGTTGATAGCGGGTTTTGAATGCCAGTCCACACGCACTGCCTCGTGCATCAGTTGCTGAGACAAGATGGAGTCTGTCCTCACGTCTTCAGCGACCTTCACCTCTCTTACGGGTACATATGGCCAATTGTCCATAGGAAGGAAATCAACGAACTGACCTCATTGTTGGTGTTTTTTTTCGAGGACTGAGCATAGTAAGTAACCGGCTAGGGACTATAGTTTGAAAGGTAACGCCTAGCAGTCATATAAGAAACAAATAAAAGGAGTACTTGTCCGTTTGTTACCTATTACAGAAATATTTCTTGACCTCAGAGCTTCCAGTGTTTGTATGTACTCTACTTTCAAAGGGATTACTTACTGTTCTACTATTTTCGGCTCAGAAGATTTCCCTACTGGCTCCGACTTAGTGCACATAAACTACCCTGTCTGCTCCATTTTGGTTCGAAAGTATTTTGTCTGGCCTCTAATCTTTCTGAAAATACATCCCATAAAGCACCACGGCATCCGTCTGCTGGGTGTTTACAAAAGTTCCTACAAGCACCATATAGACTTCCTCACATTTGTGCTCCTTGCTATATTTTCTCGACTCTGATTTTATAATCGTTTTATGTGAAACGTAAGCTTGTGAAGAAACAAGAAAGCAATCTACTTTATCGTATTATGCCTGGAAACCATTAGCTTGCACCTAGTTTTATATCTAGCTAAGAACGAAAGAAAACCTCACAAAAGTAGGAGGGAGGAAAGTTGGCAGAGCTCGTGATGACAGTGATGGTCGTATGTTCTTGTGCCAACAATAATGACAGTTCAGTATGACTTTGATCGTCATGATGGAAAGTAGACGATGGGATGCTGATGGTGGCAGTTTGGAGGATGCTGAGGCTCGGGGAAGTCAATCATACCGGCAGGACCGGAGTAAGAATTTTGTTGTTTCTAGCTTCCATGTCCCTCCCAAGTACTATCCCCCTAAAGCAAGGTACAGGGCTGGAGAAGAAATGTTCACACAAACTCAGTCGACCTCCCCACCCCATCCAAACAGTCGGAATTCACGCAGCTTGTACCTAACTCTTCCTTGCTTTTCATGTGGTTTAAATTAGTTTGCATTCTTGTTGGGCGTGATGGTCTGTGGGTGGCTTCAAAGCGTATGGGGGTAGAAAGCAGATAATTTTTCTGAAACAAACAGGAAGCAAACAGAAATGCTTCCCATCTGTGGCGATGAAGGTAATGTTTCACTCAGGGTTTGTGTAAGACGAGGATGGAGGGTTTCGGGATGGTGGGGTGAGGGAGAGAGTGGCAATTCCGTCTGAAGAAACATTTTTTTGTCATTGCGAGGCATGGTGAAATTTTCGTGGTGAAAATTTGTAAGACATAAATATTAACGAGCAACTGAAGTGTAAAATTATCTTCAAACAAATAGCATTAATTGGTCATAGGACTCCCGGATTAGGAGCAAAATAACAACTTCCGGCCAAACGTTGTTTTGGAACAAGGTCCAGACCTCATTTACAATCATTTCCAGCTAATTGGGAATGGCTAATTTGCATATTACGTTTTGAATTTTAATTAAAAAAAGAACACACCTGGACTGATCTTACTTTAAATTTCAAATACTGTAGGGCTGGTATCTTTTGGCAGCAACTGTGAGTTTAGGTTTATTTTTGTTTGCCTCTTTATTAAATGCTATAAATATTTAATAATGTTTTCATGTGAGGGGACATTTATGAGCAATCTGATATATTTCTTCGTATTTCTTTGTTTTTAGTGACCAGATGATTGGAGACAGACAGACAAGCAGGTAGTCATACAGAAAAAATGGACACACCCAAACACACAGAAAGAAATGGAGGGAGAATATAGAAAAGAAAGAGAGGACTGCGACTTAATTTCACGTCCTTCAGACACTCGATCTCACCCGACATGTTCAGCCTCAGGCGACACCAAACGATCTCAGAATTAAAAATCGTGAAAAATCAAACAATTTCTTTTTTCTCTAGTAAGAAGTAAAAGATTTGCCTCAGGCCGACATTCAAGATCGGATTCAGTCGGACAAGACCCATCACCATTGTGCCGACAGCATCAGACCATCGTTCGAGTTACATGCCCCTGATTACGTCCCCTGCCTTTGAAGAAAATTTGAAATGCCTGAACACCAACTTATCAGAAAATAATGATGCATCTACGTACTTGTAACTGTTAAATTGTAGTATTTTTTGAACCTTTATAAAGTATAAAATGACTGAAATATGTTTGAAACAAAATAATTAATCGAAATATTCTGATATTTTCAGCTCTCTCTATAGACACATATCATATTTTATTACTATTATTAATCAACTTTTACTGTCAGAAGAGATAGCATAGTAGCATTGTACTGACAATTCAACTCCCCTCGTGTCTGGTCCTGAATGCTGACAGAACTGTGGGACTGGATAAGTGCCATCCTGACAGCGTGCTTGTGGCAGTGATGGATGGTTACTGAATACCATACAAAGCTTTATGCTCTTGCACTGGTCTCCGCGCAGTTCAAAGGTCAGGGGACGGCCATGCGGCCAGACTAATGACGAAAAATTGTCCTAACGGCACCAGTAGCTGCCTCGCCAATGCTGCAGCTCGTGACGGCACGTGTCTGGGGATGGGGATGGGGATGAGGGTGGATGAGGGAGACGAGTAACACGGACAGATTTTTTCAACGACTTCGAGGCGTCGGAATTTTCTAGAAGCCAAAAGTATTTTGTAATGCAGGACCATTTTAAAATATAGAACCATGCTGAAAGGAAGTGTACGGAAGTGAACAGAGAAATGTGCGATGTTCATTTGTGAACAAAAATGCACAAGGTTTATTTTCGTATGCCATGACAACAAATTGAACTACTTCCTAGACTCGCTAATGGCAATCATCCTACGAACCAGCCAGCCGAAGAAAAATGGTTTTTGCACAAGATGGCGTGATCGGTTTGATATCAAGTTCTAGGGAAGTACAATCGTTATTATTGCTGTCGTAGAACTTGTGTATCAAGTTGCCTCCAGTTCCTGAGTTTTATTTCCTTCCCTTTTGGAGTCAGTTGAAGGTCATTATGGAGTTCAAAGTTCACTAGGTAGGTAATCAAAGATTGCCAGGCAGCAAGGGAAAAAACTGACCCGACTTGTCAATCTTCGTCAACTACGTGGGGTCAGGGGAGACAACTTCAACGTCAACGTAATCAGACCGTGAGACACGACGTCTGCCCGGGCAAGTCGGGAGAAGGGAAATATAACTCCGCGCATGCGCTGCCTGGGGCTTTCGGGATCTCGTACCACTAACCCTGACACCAGGCAAGAACCTGCCAGTTTGACGGCTGGCCCTGTGGCGGGCTTCAGCAGCGAACGTAAACTCCGCCACAAATTATCACGTGAACTTTACGTCGCCAGAGAAAGGGAGGAGTGGTGCGCCTAAAACTACTGGCAGCAAGAGTTAAATTATTTTATCTGTTTATCTTTATCCATCTTCATCTCAAAGGTAAATACTTTTCAAATAGTTTTCATTGTTTAATTGATACATATCAATCGTCATATACAATGGGTAGGGTAAGGTTAGTCCATTGTATACGATAGTCAAACATTCTGTAGTCAAATACCAGAGAAAAAAATGGACAAAAGGATGCTGGATACTTTTTTCGTTTAAAATATTGTATTGATGAAAATTTTGAAAAATATGGACTCGATCTTTGGAAACTAAAATAATAGAAAAATCAGTTGCAAATGATTTTCTGTTACGATCTCAAAAAATTAATTCCACAAATATGAAAGCACATGATGATGAAGCATTACTTCCAGAAATAGAAAAAAGGCCACGATCTTGAAAATTGCAGGTGATTACAAGTTGTGTCCCTTCAGACCAAGCAGCATCCCATAATAAGACTAAGAAATGTTCGTAATAAACGAATCCAAAAGAAAATAAAAATTCCAAACCGCAGACACTTTCGACATAAAAGTTGCCTTCTAACAAGTAAACTAAATCAGGACTTCGTTCGATGTTTCCAGAGCATCTTCTGGCTGGAATCTGGAACAGGAACCAGGGGGCCCCCTGCCAAGCACCATTCTACAGACAGCAGTTATGGACTGAGTGGTCCTTGAATCTCATCTGTAAACATCGCAATCATCTCAGATGAAACTTCACATTGTTACTTCCTGTCTGACGAGTGGACGAGCGACGGAATTGATGTTATAGTATTTTATGATTATTACTATTTCTTATGGCTGATGAGTGGAGGAATAACTGTTGCCAGAAACAGTCATGTGAAGAATAGATAAGTGTTTGATAATGAATATGAGGCTATTATTAATGATACATTTTAGTGGTGTATACTTGCCATCAGCTGGGGCCAAGCCAGTCCAAATACTTACCAATCGTATCCAGAGCATCAGTGAGATTTTTGGACGAAACTTCAATTTTAAAATGATTATTACCTCTTAAAGGTTTAATTATTTTAAACAAGATTTTAACCAGGATGGAGCATTTGTGATTCCCACAGCAGAACATAGCACTTTGAAATAAAATAAATGATCTATTTAGTGGATACTAGGACAAATGTTAGTGTCAAAAAAAGAGAAAAACTGTTTGCCAGATGCTGGCAAGATGCTACAAAGACTGCAAGAAACAGGAAGAGAACTAGAACTCTTGCCAGAAAGTGACAAAGAGCTAGACCACTTGCTACAAACTGGATAAAGGTTTGCTGTGGGTGGAGCCCATGGCTGCCACTCACGTGACCCAAATACATACAGACACAGATAAATGAAGGTCCAAACAGAGGTAAACGCACATCAAGATGAAGATAGATATACAGGGATAGAGATAAGCGCATATCAAGATGCAGACACAGATTCTCAATTGCATGGTTCTTAGTGTTTTCAAATCGTGGTTTTACATGACACTGAACACAAACACTGCAAATAGCAAACTCAACCTTTTTTGAGATAAGTACCTTATCCTTTCAACAACAAACAGACAGACAAGCAAAGCTAAACGATAAACAAACTCACAAAACACAAACAGAAAATGTAGGCGAGAAAAAGATAGACGCCACCATCACTGCACCTGTTTCAATACATAATGTGAAGCTGGCACACACAGGCCAAGAGACAGAAAATGCAGATAAGGGGAAAAGAGAGCAAAGAAAGGAAAAAAAATCAAAGAAAAAAACACACAACTACAAAATGCAATCAGCAAAGTGAAGCTGTGCAATCAATAAGCATCTCAGTGTTGGAAAGCTGCATCAGTGTGGTGGGTGTTTGAGTACAGGAGTCGGTCAAGCTCGGTGTGTTTGTGTGGAGGAACATAGATCCTCCACTTTCTGGACCTGCAGCCCTCCCGCCACCAACTTCTTGGACCAGACCTGTACACATCTCAGTCGATCCTGTTGTTAGACACTACCGCTCAAAAAACAAAATGGCCGCCCCGGAAGTTCATCCTAGAGGCAACAGAGAACAAACAAACTTTTTTTCATTTAAAGACTAAAAAAATTATATTCATTTCCATCTTTATGTTAAAGAGATGATATTTTTTGTTTTGTTTTGTTTTTCTTCTGTTTTTGTTTTGAATCGAGCAGGAATTGCACCAGCGTTTAAACCGACCCTTTGCAGACTTGGCTGCAAACATGATCTCTCCCTAAGCTTGCAGGTGATTGAATTTTCCAGTAATTACGTCACACGGGCCTGCGCAGTAAACTTGTCTTTTTGACTGGACGGCTGCTAAGCGCATCCAAGCGGAGTGGGACGTTAAAAGGACATTCATTAGATTGTCCCGGCCTCCAGGGAGACCTGCGGGTCATTAGACTGTGCAGCACGAGTCTGGCAGTTTAGACAGCAGCCCCTCTTCCACTAGGGGCCAACATCTTCATCAAACCACTTGTGGCCGGCACCAAGCAAGTTCAAATTCAATCAAGGTTACCCCTGAGGGTTAGCTTTGAAAAATTGTTGAACTGACCAGTTTACGGGAGGGTGGGTTTACAGCATGTTCATCCCGTCCAATGCGGTCATTTATGATAAGGACAGCAGATTACAAAAGGTCAACCATGAATATAAACACATATAAAGGTTGTAGGTGTGAATGGCTTTTCTTTACCTCTGTAAAGAACCTAAAACCGTAGTGGACCCTATGCAAGTATTGTCTTTCCATTACAGGACATCGCAATGGTTGTGCCCAAAAGTTATTTGCATCTAATAGAGCATGATAAGCGGATAGCGGAGTGGTTAGAGTAACGGTGTCGAAACCAACAGGTGCCCAGGTTCAATACCCGTGTAGCGCAGCAAAGTTATACCGGTCGATCTTCTTTTGGGAATAGGTACCTGACTTTAAAGAGGGTTGGAGAAGAAAGAGGAGATAGGCACAGCCTATTTACCTTCATCACATGATCTTGCAATGATCCAAAAGGTCTTCTATTTCATGTGCGACTACTCTACCCTCTGTCCCACAAATAAACACATAAATGTTACTCCCCTTCCCCCTATACAACCCCTGTCGTTTCGCATGACCAGCCTCGTCTGTTTAGCCTAACTGTGATTTTTCTGTCCACTAAACGCGGTGTTTCTAACGCTTTTTTGGGTCGGGATGGTGGCGGTGGCACGTGTTTGTGGTGGAGGTGTTAGCATGGTGTCTCTCCTCTCACCTGCCGTCCCCTAAGGGGGGGAGTGAGGTGTAATCGTCACCATCCATACGGTGTTAATGACGAGCCCGACACAATTAATCCACTACAGCGATGCGCTCATTAACATGTCCATTGTGGTCGCGCCCCACTGCCGGCGTCAAAATATTGTTTACGACAACACTCGCCACAGTTGAGTCCCTTTGTTTTGTTTAGTGAGAAACGACGGAACAGGTAAATTCACTCTCGTCTCGTGCAGCAACCTCCGCATCCCACAATCCCGTGCTGGGCTCCTTATTATTTTATTTTGTTACTGACATGTTTATCCACGTTTTAGATTGTCATACAGAGTATGATTGTTTCCTTTATTCCTTTATTCTCTCATTTTCCCTCCCTCAATCCCTCTCTCTCACACACACACATTCCCATATACACAAGAGCGTACGCACACACAGACACAAGCGCGGAGAAGATGGACAGAGTGCAGTAGAGGGTTGGAATATTTCATGAGGTGTAAGCTATGTAAGAAAACAAAAATTGTAAGATATTGATGCTAAAGGAGCACGTGCAATCGCGAGATTATTTCGCACACACATCTAGACGATAACGCCGACTACAGAGGAATGTTATCTTCCCTCACTCATGACATGCCTCGCAAGCTTTTTCCTCTTCGCACACATCGGATTCTGGAGGTTTCCAGTCATAATGATAGTCTAAATAATTACTTCAGAAGTAGGTCCAGGAACCAGCAGGGCTTCATTCATCATTTATGATGTGGTTATTTCCGTGCAAGGAAAGGCCAGAAATAGCAATGTTTATCTTGGAGGATTCCAGACAGATTTTTTTCTGTTGGATGTAGTGAAACGAACTCTCCAAGGAGTAATATCAAGAAGACAAATACATTAAGACATTCACAACCTGAAAACAAATGCAATCTCTCTCTTTCTTTCTTTCTCTCTCTCCTCTCTCACACACCTGTAAGGAATCTTTTTATCACGATGCTTGAAACTGTTCTTATTGTCTCTATTAAACTGTTTACAAATTCTGTTACTCTAGAATATGTTACATTCGCAAGTTTTCCAGAACCTCAAAAAACAATGTTTAAATAAAATATAAATTCATTATAAATAGTTGTGAATATTAGATTCGCACACAATTTCTGCATGAGGGAAATCCTTGACAAAATAATTCCAATGTGAATTTTTTTAAAAGCAGATACAGATATATAGATAGATATAGATATTTGAAAACATGCTGTGAATTAGTTTCACCACAGCCCTATGACTGAGCCCTAGTTGAACTAGTTACATGGCTGCGGGAAGTGAACTGCTGTTGTTCCGCTGCTAGGGCCCGACTCCTGTGGAAGGTTGAAATGCGTTCAGTCCAAGATTTTGCAGGTTCGACATCCTCTTGCTTCTTATTAATTCTGGCATCTTCGTGTTCCTGCATGTGCCCCCTTGCAACTTCGAGATTAGGTTTTGACGAAGTGTGATTGTGTTCCCACGAACTGAACGCACGTGAAAACAGAGAGAGAGAGAAAGAGAGAGAGAGGAAAAGAAAGAGAGAGAGATGAAACACTGATATGTTTTCTGAGCTATCGTCAAAGATGCTTCTCAAAGATGTTGCATGCCGGGAACAGGAGAAAAAAGACTGCCTTGTTTCGAAACATTTTCTGTGGATCAGCTGTTCGTGGCTTACTTTCATGAAGGTGAACTTCTCTTGTTTTTCATCTCGATTTGAACACTTGCCAGCTAACGGTATTTTTCACACGTTTACATTTTATTTCTTTTGACAGCCCTAAATTCCATTTTCATTACGCATGTTAAATGCACTATAAAATCTTCCCCATTAAGCTGACAATATCTCAGGTATCGCACAGGTAATGCTCTGCTCTGTTTTATTTTTAAGAACCTTGTTCAAATTATCCAGATTTCAATCAAAAAAGCTACATTATTAAAAAGTATTTAGCTTTCAGTGTTCTAGCATGATAATAGCCATTGAGGAGGCCATATTTGTTCATCATCATCATCATCATCATCATCATCGTTATTATTTGTTATCCTCTGTCTTGCTGTGCTAAACGTGTGTTACAATATCCTGTTTAGCCTCTTTCTGGAACAAAACAATACATGTTTTACCGAGTGACATTTAATTCACGAAATATCTCTCAAGAACAGAAAAAATGGTCTTAAAATAAGTAAAAGGCATCTGATGTAATCGGTAAATAAAATTGTTTGATTCGTCTAACTAGATCGTGTTGTTTTTTTTTTTCGAAAATGCTCCATCTTGTCTCCCATACTTCATTAAATCGCGAAGATCCAGAACCCTCAGAGCATTTGTCGGGTCTTTTCTAGCAGACATCTCTCAAGCAAGTAACGCTCCTGTTAAAAAGTTAAAAAATCAACAAAGTACCCCGAGGGAATAATTTTTAAGAAGCCGTTGAAATCATGAGAGGAGTGTTGACAAGAATGCTTGATGGGTGTCCGCCTGCATGTTCTTCAAGTGAGAAGGCAAGAATGCTGGATCCTGTAACGGCCTGAGGGAGGCTTCAGTGAAAGCGGTTGTGGTGGTGCCGATGATGGAGGTGGTACTTGTTGTGGTCGTGGAGATGTCGTGATAGTGACGGTGTGAAGTGTGAGCAGACTCAAAACCAACATGAATTAATAATTTCTACCTTTACGAGATTTGGCGAGATGGCAGAGATATCGAAGCTATGGACTAGTCCTGATGATCTGCAATGTTCGTCAGGAGAAAGAGGGACTTACCTTCAGGTAAACGTTGAGGGTTTGACCAGGTGAGAAAACTCCCGAGGAGTATTAGTTACAACAGGTGTGCAGCCTGACAATTATTTCTTTTTTCTCAGTGCCAAAGTTTGGAAATGGGAAAGAGAAATGCTAGTCTTCGATAAAGAATTTTGAAGAGCAATCCTTGTGCTCGTGCAGCCAGAGTAATCTTCCAAGCGGCGTCAGTCGTGCTGACCTTCTCAGGTCAAAGGTTGACAGGATAAAGGATGTGCACGCACTTGCTTCTACTCTTCTGGTGACTATTATGTATTACATTTATCTGGTTAGTGGTCTGCCCGCAAATTCTCATTTTTTTGAATTTTTAAAGCTAAATATCCCTCTTCTTAAAAATTATTATTTTCCTCAACGGACACAAAGAAACACATTTGTCTTTTCAAATTAAAAACAATTTTTACATAACTGTTTGTAAAGTATCTACAGTTCAAAACACTGAACTGTAAACACAACAGTATGAACTGTGTATATCAATGAATTAGGTTTACCAGAAATCGGTTTTACATTTTTCCCTGAAATAATCAGCGGATGTTTTTGGTAGTGGTGACAGCAGCAGGCAGGCAAAGCTGAATGATGAATAGCACTTACAGAACTGCTGCACGATAAGACAGATTTATGAATGTTGTTTAGGGTGATGCCTGACTGGCACTCAGAGAAAAGATCTTTGTTTAACAAAGACATTCGAGACATCGTGCACATGGCTATCGTCTTGTTTCGATAAGCTTTGAGGTAAGAGCTTTGTGGGTGGATGTTGATTCGCATTTGTTTTTGAATTTAAGCCAAATAACTTGAATAAACTCGCGTTTGTAGATTGAATGTGCATGGCACGAGAACCCTAAAACCCTGGTCTTATGAAAGCAATAACTAATTGTTTATTCATTAGGTAGTAGGTTTGTTTATTTGTTTTTTTTTTTGTTGTTGTTGTTGTTTTTTGTTTTTTTTTTGTTTTGTTTTTTTGTTAAGGAGGAGAGCATATGAAAAAAACTGATGATTGGCAATGAATAAGATAAAAAATAAACTATATTAAATTAAGTCAAATTAAATTTTAAAAAATAATTGAATTTTAAAAAAGAGAATAACCAGTAACATATTGTTGACTAAAGAGGGAAAATAAAAATATATAAACAGAGTGTATATTCGGAAATAACATATCAACATCCAGAACGTTTGCTTTTTTCCCCTTGTTTGAAATAGTTACAAAATCAAAGCTGTTGCCAAAAGAACATGGTAATAGAAAATATTGTAACAATATAACACTACCAGTAAATCGACGGTGTTTGAGAGAGCGAGAAAATATTTTAAAAAGTGTCTCGTGGTGAGAAAGAGAGAGAGAAAAAAGGTATATATATATTAAACACCATGTGTGTATGTGTTGTTGTGTCTCTTACCCTCCCCCTTGTCCTTCCCCATCCTTCTCTCTCTCATTTCTGGTGGAATGGCTCAGCATCACGAGGCTGGTGAAAGCCCGGCATTTCCTATTTAGCCGTGCAGACGGCTCTCTGTTACACCGCTAAACCTGATTTAACCCCGCCAGGCAATTAGCTGCTCCGCGCCATGACCGGGGACCAGTCCCTTCTATCAACATCTGGATGCTATATTTAGACCACAACGCATGTCCTGCAGCCCATGCTCAATGCCGGAAAAAAATAATACCCTGGCCAGGGACAAGCTCGTACACGAACACCCACGTCCATCGGGACCATACCTGGGGAGACTTTATCAGGTGTCTGCGGAGGAGGAGGAGAACAAAGAGGAATTTACGACATTCCGAGCCCAGTCATTGACAAAGATTTCGTAATTCCAAAGACTAGATGGTTTCCCAGATTCACACTCACCCTCCATAAAGATTGGTTTGTTTAGATTACTGTCAATTAAGTTAGTTGAGACACAAACGTTTCCCATCAGAACGTCTTACATTTGGAAGTTTAGAGGACCTGCTTGGTGGGCAAATCGTTTTAGTTTAAGCCAGTCTTGTCAGCCGATGTCATGACCTGGGAAAAGCGATGTCAGTGGATGAGATGTTTGGTCAATGAATGCGTTTGGATTCCTATAAAGGAACATCGGATTCTTTTACTACCATTGGCAAAGAATTGTTTCAACTCCTCAAAAATTCTAATAATTTGTCCACCCACCCGTAAAAAAAGAGCAGGGGTTAAGGCTAACTCTTTAGTCAAGAAAGGTTTGCATCAGAACAGCCTAAGTCCCACTATGACGTCATACCAAGACTTCAGGTTTTAGCCTCTCGCGTTTCGGCCAGCCAGTCTCGCTGTTTCTCGTGGAGCAGAAGTCAAGGTGAGAGAGACAAGTACTGCTTGCCGTTTGAAGGCTGCATCAAGAAAGTCATTAACTCCGGCTATTGTTTCCTGCAAGGTCGGAAATACGCGCTGTTGGTAGGCACAGGCCCACCCCCGGGGCCAGCTACAGCCAGCCAACGAATGACCTCTGTGCACCCAGCTCTCCTGTCTCCTTCCCTGTCTTGTTCCTGTCTCGGGTCTCGTGTCTGCCGATTCTGCACAAAGCCAACCGTCCCGACACAAGGAAAACTACCCTACCCTACCCTCGCCAACTCTCTCAAGACAAGTTCTTACATATTGATTCAGTCTGTCTACTCTCGAGGTTGGTGTCTACCCTTGTCCAGCATCCAGCAAGGAAAGCTAATAGTGATGCTTTTACTGCAGGTGACTTCAGATGCATCTCTGAAAATGAGCCGCGGTGAGAAGGGGAAAAAGAATCAGATGCTATTTTCAGGAGAGGAATACATTATTCTTCGTTTAATTTTTTTTTTTTTACTTCAAACATTCCGGCATCTTGAAAACCATCGTAAGATACTGAGCCGCCCAATCTACAAAGCAAGATGGCTGCATGGAAGCAAAGTGTCTGCGTTTTGCTGCTCGCCAGCAAGCACGGCAAAACTTGTGAATAAGCTCTGAAACAGGCATTAATGAAAAAAAAAAAAGAGGAAATCTTTTCCAATATTGAAAATTTCTATATGCCAAGCATGAAAGAGGGGGATAAAAGAAAACATCTAACCATACGAAGTGCGCGTTGTCAATACTCATTAATCGTTAAAAGGGGGAGATAAAAAAAACCAAACCAAACAACACTCTTCGGTAAAATTTCCAGAAACCCAGGAGAGTAAACAGACCAGCGATGCAAGAGTAGCTCCTGCCGACGCTTTTCAATGATTTCTTCCTTGTCTTGGATCCTATGTCTCGTCTTTCTGTCTGTCTGTCTGTCTGTCTGTCTGTCTGTCTGTCTGTCTGTCTGTCTGTCTGTCTGTCTGTCTGTCTGTCTGTCTGTCTGTCTGTCCTGTGATATAGATTTTCTAGTCTGGTAATTTTAAGTCATTGCTTTTGTGTTCTTAACTCTTCCTCTAGCATAATATTTTTAACGGATCAGTGGCTTTGTGATGGACACGAGACCCTGCAGCTTTGGTCAACATGCTGAGCTAATGACAGTCTTGTTTGTGAGAACTCTTGCCACTACAATCAGACTTACAGTAAGACAGAGGACCCACACACACTTCCCGCCATTTCTTCTCCTCCTGGTCTTACCATCTCCACTATTTTTCAGAGCAAAAAGCTTCATCTACCACTGTCACTTCCGATGGAAACTTAGACCTCCTTTATCAGTTTAAGGTCAGTAATGATGAAATGACGAGACGGTTTCAATGGACGCCAGTGTGATGAAAGAGACTGTTTCACATTACAGAAGGTTTGCAGAAATGCTAAGCACCACTCTCGCCTGAAAGCCGTTTGTTTTAAGTGCAGTTACCGTTAGATGCGTGAAGAATTTATTGAAACAGTCACCATTTTCTTCCTGTTTTTCCTACACAAAGCACGCCTCATCACCGGTAAATCTTTCTGTCTTTCCTTTTTAAGGAGGTGTCAAGTGCCTCTTCTAGTTCACAGTCGCATAAATTGAGGTTTTGAGTGCTTGTTCTCTGTGCGCATGCGCGTGCAAGTGTGTGTATGTGTGTGTGTGTGCGAGCACGCGCGTGAGTGTACCGTTTCACAGCAATTTTTTAATTTTTAATTAATGACTCTTTCCTCCTATTTTGTTTCTATTTTTCAATAAAATATTAAGCTTCTTCATCAATCTTTCTCTCCATCAAGTATTTCTGCCAGTCAAAGTATTATTACAGCGCCATTTCCCAGACGACATGTCTGAGTTTATTTAGTCCAAGAAAACAATAAAACTATTGAGTGGATCCCTCCTTCTTACCCTATTTTAGACTTCCCTCTCTCGTTTATCTTTACCTCGCTTCCTGTGTTCGAGATGTAGTCCTAAAAATCATGGACGGGAAAAGATTACAAGGTTGCAGGTACATTGTGAATGCCGACGTGTAGGACGAAGAGCAGAGGAAGGGTCTGTGAATAAACTTCCGGTTACTAATTGCTCATTCGAAATCTTTGCATGAGTGTTGGAGGCATCCCGTCAGCACGGGCGCCAGGTTCCCAGAAGGAGGGGGCGGTTGCCCCAGTTCGTCAGGAACGTCTTTGTTGTCGTAAAATGTCTGTAACGGTCCTAAATGGATTGCTCTCGCGCGCTTGGCAGATACTCTGATGACGCAAGAGGCTGGCAGCAAGAAAAAAGCTGCTTTTAATTTCATTATCTTGCCATTGCTAAGGTGTTTGTTGAAAACGATCGAGCAAATATGGATTAAAGAGATACGTCAACAAGAAAGCTTAAAATCATGTTTTCTCTTGCCTGTTCATGTAAACATTTCTGTTACATTTCTCTCTGTTGATTTGGAGTATAACAATAATAAATATTTAAAGCAATTCCAACATGAGTCTTCAGAGTTTTATAAGCAAAATATATCAAACACAAAAGACAGTTGTCTTTTCTTTTCTTTGAGAGGACATAGAGATATCTAGAAGTCAACAGTAAAAGTTTGTCGGGATTTTAAGTACACTCACCTAAACATAAACACATAAACATATACACGGATATGAAAACTCGAATGTTTTACTCGCGCCCACGCACATACACACCAAAACGAAAAACACGTCCTGCAGGTTTTGTAAACAATATCCACAGATGTCTTTAAAAATAATATGGCCCCAAGCTTCCGTTAATTGCAGACGCCACAAGTGTCTTGATTTCATCTTGTCATTTTTTTTTTATTTACAGCAAATGTGAACAGCACTCAGCTCACTTCACACGTTTACAACATAGCACGGAGATCCTAATCCACTTCACAGGAGGACGAGGGGCAGAGAGTGGGAGGAAAAGGATAACTAAAGATCAAAAGTCAAAGGCAAGCCACCCAAGTACACACACACATACACACACTTGCTTTCTCGAGAGTTTTTCTTCCCAGTATAAGTATTTCTGCACAATTCAATAAAAAGTGAATATGATTCTCATCGTCTCCTCCCCCTTAGCTTTTACAAAATAGGAGCAAAAACCCAGACTGGAAAATATACAAATGCGCTCTAAGACAGGGCTGCTCACATGGCAAAAGGACAATGGAACATTGAGTTGTTCACAGACACAGAACTATGACACACTGATACGAGGTTGTTCACACAGCACTAAGACAACGGAAAAGGGTCTAACTGTCGAGGGACCCATAATTTTTCTCTACATCCCAAGCTAAAATCGTTAGAAGGCCATAAAAAGAGAAAGAGAGAAACCAGTAAAAGCAGCCACCCGACCCCTACCTCACCCCATCTCCCGAGTACCATGACCAGAGGCGACAATAACCTTCACGGTCAGTGGTGGCCCTTTGTTTGAGGTCTCTGGCAATGTTTACCTGTGCTTGGGAACTCGGATTGTGTTGCAATTGATTTCACGAGTGTTGTTGTCGTCGTCGTCGCGAGTCCTAAGTTTGTGTGTGTGTGTGTGCAACTACTGGAATGATTCAGTCTAGTATTGACAAAGACTTTATCGGCAACGACACTGGTGGAGGTGATGCTGTTGACGCTGTGGGCAGGTAACCGTCAACATCAAAAACTTCAGTCATTTCTGAATAATCAACTACGTGACAACAGAATAACTTATTTTCTGTGTTTTAAATTTTTTTTTAAAAAACCTTTTAATTAAAAGACCAAAAGTCAACGTAACCTGAGATGAGAAAATGTCGGAAGATTCCGGTTATTGTAGTGCACAACCGGAAACGTTTTATTCGCACGAAGATCAATGAGGTCACTTCTACACTCACCCTCATCCTTCACCACCTACCCCACCCTCGCCGGGTATTGCCCAGTCCAGACTCACCCCGTGTCAGCAGCATCTTGTTAGCCTCGCTATCGCCTCTGGATGTCACACGACTAGCAGCGACTATTTCAATAGAGCAGGCCACAGACCAACAGCTATCAACAAATTTCCGCAATTTATTTTGTAGCCGGTTCTCCCAGGGGCTTTCCCCGTCAGCTAAGCTGGCTTGTCCTCCCTGTATGGATGTCCGGGGAGTTTGCCGCAAGAGCTGCGAGTTTATTGGCTGAATTTATGGCGAGTATTCTGTTAGCATCCATGGCCTAACCGGACAAAAGTGAAAGCACTGAATCTGTTTCGGAGGTAAAGTTTTAATACTGGTGTTTTGTACATAGCGGGCGGTCACCAATACATTAGGGATTGACTGTCCTGGGTTCAACTCTCGTCTCCGGCACGTTTTTATTTCTCTGCATGTGGCATCTGTTTACAGGATTTACTGCTTTGTAATGATATTGACTTAGCTGCAGGCTCGGCGTGAGAAACACCCGCCAAACACCGTATGTTTTCTCACCTTTTCAGGTCGTTTGAGGGCATGGATGTGTATAGGTGGACTGCTGTCTGTCTGCCAAGACCAACGCTTAGCCTCTTGTGAAGTTCTCCGCTGTTAGTCTCGGCGAGCCGTAACAAAGAATGTGACTAAACCGGAAGCTATTGAGTAGCATGCCTCGTTTTGGCAGTTAGCTGGAAAAAAAATCGTGTGCCAGCAGTCCAGTAATACAAGTTCGTGTTTGAGGGTGAGGTGTGAGAGATCTCACTTTTCCTCGGGGCCAAACACCATATGAATATATATGATAACATCGCGATAGAAGGAGGTGGGAGGGAGATTTAATCGAAGGAGAGAAGCAAGAAACAGAGATAACTTCTAGGAAGAAGGAAAAACTTAGCTGAACAAAAAAAGTAGTTAGCTTTTCTTAAGTGCTGAAAATAAACTAGACATTTTTTTTTTACTTGATATCTTTTCAAGCAAAAACACAACATTCTTTCTCACACCTAGAAGGGGAAATCACTTTCCTTTCCATCTCTTTTTCGCATTATTCTTACTCCTTTCTTTCTCTGTTTATCTCACTTATTCTTCGACACCTAGGATCTCGAAGTCTCTCTCTCTCTCACACACACACACACAGACACACCTACACACAAACTGTAAAACAACATGACTTACAAGAGTCAAATAAGAACCATACAGAACTCTTCACTTTCTGAATCCAAGTTTAAGGAACAATGATTTGCCCACATCAGTCTTCAAGTATATTACAATTTTCTTTCTCTTCCTTGCGCTCACAATGAATATCAGAAAGGTGTTACCCTCACATATTGTCAGGTGAACCTCATTATGTTCCTCCATCTCTCGCAAACAAATTTTCAGCCTTCCTTTCATTCGTCAGTTAGTCCCTTCCCGACAAACTTTCCCACTCCGGAAGCGACAGCTGGAAGACAGAACCACGTGGACCGAATCTGAAGGGTGGTCCACGACAGAACCTCTAACTTCAGACCTCCATGACGTCAGATCTCAACCTGACCCTCTGATTTGACGCCGCGAGGTCAACGAGTTCCATGTTCCCTCACACGATGGACGTTTGCGAGCCTTGCCCACCTCACAGGGAACGTCAGCTGACGGTGTTCCCCACACCACAGGGATGTGTCTGTGCTGATTCAGCCCCATTTCATGTTGCGAATAATTCCCAGACCAAAGCTTCGAACGACTCGCCGCTGGCGATGTCTTCTATTGCCGGCGAGGAAGTCCTCCTGGAATAAAACGCTTTCATCTGCGAGTCGTTTGGAGGGCGCGGGTGGGGTAGGGGGAGTTAACTGCGCCTGGTGGAGGTCTCCAAGGAATGCGGGTGCACTAGACGTGAGTGTAAGATGGGTAACTCTGTCAGGAGGAAGCGTCAAGAGAGATAAATCTAGCACGGAGGGCTGCCAGGTGAAGAAATGTGACGGTGTGGTTCTAGAAGGTGGTGGAAAACCACTTGTAACCTCCACAGTGAGAACCACATCACTCTTGGCCACTCTCACCTGTCCACAAGTCTACCTAGTGATGTAATTGTCCCGTGTAATCCTACCTGCCCTTGTTTATTACTCCTTCCTTCCAACAGTGAGATGCCACGTTTGGTGGAAGCAATGTGTGTGTGTGTGAAACTGTGTATCTGGGAGAGAGTGAGAAAGAAAGCAAAACGCACCATGTGTTTCATTTCTGTTGTTCATCGCCAAGATTTTCCACTGATTATCAAGTGTGAGATGCGACGAGAACAAACACGTTTGCAGTGGTTGGTGAGAGGTAAAGTTGGAAATAATTTAACAGTTTTAGCAGATAACATCTGACATGTTTTCTAAACAGGATTCTTTAAAATAAACGCTAGAAAAAATGTTTAAATGAACTAGCGTCCACAAGAAAACTGTGGGGAAACAAACTAACAAAAAGTTCTTACTATCCTCAAAGATATGTTATTGTACCTAAGCACCTCCACTCTACCAAAAAGTGTTTACACACACACAACAGCACGCTCGCACACGTGCACACAATCGGAAACATTAACAAAGAGATCAGATAAACAGAATCATTTTAAGTAAGACAGAGAATATACTATTGAAAAGGTGAAGACACATATAAAAACAGGTTTCATTACTGAAGACCGCATTTTGTTATAGTAGAAACAAATATACAAGATTTTATTTTAAATAATATGAACACAAATAAATACACATTCATTACATGCTAATACAACAGAAGACAAAGGTCAAACACGACAAACAAAATATGTAAATGAACAGTTGAACATCGTTCACCCATTATTACAAGACATAAGATATATTTCTGTATCTAGCTCAAGGCTTGGTCGAAGTTAACCTCAACTCCTAGGAGAGGCAGTGGCATCATAAGAACAGGAATTCAAAAATAACATTCCTGTCACAGAAAGAAAGAATGGCTGTCTTGAGACAGAATTTAGCGGGCATTGCTTGGTATAACGATTGGTATCCTAGGAACCGGCATATTATTTATTATCCTGGCTTTTCTCATTTGCTTCCCGAATTCCTTTTTTTTTCTATAAAAAGATAGAGGTTATTTTGAGGATAAAGACTTCGTTGTCATTGAAGGCAACTGAAAAATCTAAGTTTAAAGGTGAGTAATGCTGAGGCTCTGGTAACGAGATATTATCTCTTGTCAAAGTTGAGAGGTCATCTCTAACTTTTATGCGCGTGCTTCGAACAACTTAGAAACGGAGACTCCAGAACTCGAGGAAATAGCGCCATCGTCGTTAGAGGAAAAATAAAATTGAATCAGGGTCTGCAGCAATCAGTGAGCTAGCGGAATGTGGAGGGGGAGGGAAATTGAACGATTTTTCTCATGTGCATCCTCCATTCACTCTTTCCTTTTAGGTGGTTGGCAACAGACAGTGTGATTGCTTAGTTTCCTTCGCGGCGACTGGCGAAAATGGGCAAAACAACATTGCCAGGGAGAGATTGGAGGTTCTGATAAAGTAGCCAATGGGTACACACCCGACGTAAAAAGAAGTTCCAAACGAGGTCATTGTCCCTGGTAAAAATAACAGACTCGGAGAAATAACATCAGACAATTCGTTCCCCTTCGTGAAGACGCATCACGATTGCATTGCAAGAGGAGGGAAAGAAGAGAGATGCTGAATATGATGATGAGGAGCCGCATCAGCGAGCAGGGAGACGACTACTGAGGAAACTTACCTCATTGATCGCAAATCGCTTCTATGGCGTGACAGCGTGTCTCCTAACGCACATCCGACTACACGCCGCCATATCCATACGCCAGGCAATTTAGTCCCGAGCTTCAGTGCAAGTTACGGCTTCATTTCCACAACCCAATTCAGATTCCAGGTTCTACTACTTCCCGTTTCAAGGAGCGAAATGAAAAGAAGAGGTGGTTGAGGAGGACTTGTGAGGACTCAGGGAATGGAAAGCTGGGTTGGTCCTTAAATTCTTTACAGTTCGCGGTCTTCTTTCTCACTCGTCTACCAGACATGATGTTTGCAAGATACGTATTTCAGTATACAGACATTAAATACAGATGTGTTTTCAAAAAAATTACCTTTTGATATGCTGAAAAAAATGATTTCAATTCGCAATGGTAAAGTTTATGCTAGTGGCAGAGGCAAAAGCTTTGAAAAGTCAGACAAACCTACATTTTTGTTTTATTCTGGTAAGAAGCGAGGACAGCAATACATACCTTTACAAGCTCCATTGAATGATAAGTATATACAGACTAAACAAACAGGTATACATATGAAGCAAGCCATTTAAATTTGTCTACTTCTCATCCACGTGTTTTATCTGTTTGGTCCTTTCATATCTCTCTCTGTCCGTCCCTAGCTAACTAACCACGTGACATCATGTCCCACGGTGTCGAAACACCTACCTGGCTGCTCTACCTCCATTTTTCATCCTTTGTGGCAGTGTGTCTCTGTCTTTGCACCTGCGAATACCTGCCTATCGGCGTGAAAGCTGGTTGCCACAGCGGGATTGGATGCATGTACCTGCGTGTGGTTTCCATCAGTGTGTATTGTGCGTTTGTGTGTGCGCGCGCTCTGTCCATGGAAGATGTAAAGCTGACAGCCAAAGAAATCCTGACTCGTAAGTTCTGTGCGCTAATCGATTTCGGCCCGGCAACGATGTATCAACACCGAACAGGTTATTTCAGTCCATTTTTCCCAGCGGCATCGCAACGCCCCGGACATCGCACAATAAAACATCAATGCTGCCTTCTGGGTTGTCCCCCTTCAAAGGTCTCGTGGGCTGATTTTTTTTTTTTTTTTTTTTTCTCATAGTCTACAACATACTACATTCCCGTCATTTCTAGGGGACAACGACTGTAAACATTGCTATAAAAAAAATTAAATGCTCCTCATCCCCCCTTCCTAGACTTTCAACGCCAAAAGGAGTTACTTCCCTTATCTCGGCCGTTTCAAAGCTTTGTTGTTACAAAACTGCAGAACAAGACTTTAAAATTAAAAGCAAATATATGTAAAGATCGCTTACATAATAAAGCTGAATATACAAGGTTTATCATCCACTGAAAACTTTTTGTAATGGAGTAAGTTTTCGTAATTCTAGCTGGGTCAAAGGTGAATCAATGTAGAGTGAGGTGCTGTTGTGCATCCATTTAAATCGCGGGGCTTACATCATAGATAATAATATTAATGTGCAGTATAAATAACACATACGCAGTCTACGGATCAAAGTGCCTTTAAACAGATAACAAAATACTTTATGAGAAACAATATTATTGTTTTAACGAGTCTTTTTATGTATAGTTGTGTTAGTGTCGGTAGTGGAACATTGTGTGAGTGTGTTGGAGTTGGGGAGGAAAAATAGAAAGAAAAGAATGTGTCTTCTTGCTACCGTAAGAAAAACGAATTTTGTGTAAGAAATTTTAGAAAAGAGCCAAACTTTAGAAATAATGTGAAAGACTCAAATCTTACAATTGCTAAGCAAAGTGAATTTCTTTTCAGAAGTTAGTCTTTGACATTCAATACGAGTGCACAGCAAGTCAGGGTAGAACAGCACCGAGTGTGTTTTAGAGATAAAGTCTTGTCATCGAGTAAAATATTTTCTGTCTGACGGAAAAGGTGAGCTATCTCTAAATAAAGAACATCGACTGACATTTGCTCTTACCGAGGTCTTTCATCGTCAGCGCGCCCTGACCTTTCCTGGTCGTCGTCGGTGCACTGCCATCGCAATCTCCTGATCTCTTGAAGATGGTGGCAAAAACAAAACTACTTGGTAGGAGGATGGGGAGGGCTCAGGACTATCAAGTCGACGGTATTGGGTTAAGGGATAACAATCCGAGTGAGTACACAAGCACGAACACTTACTCCTGTAGGTGAAGTCCTTTTATCCTTGTTCTTGTCCTCGAAACTCTTCGTCACAACGTCTGCGACACGGAGGGTCTGGGTGGAAGGAGAAGGTGGTAGGGGAATGTTTGTTAGAAAAAAAAAATTGCTGGGACAGAAGACAACACGGTCCGCTTGGTGTCTAGCTCACCTGCCGGTGGTGGCTTGTTGGCTGGCTGGCTAACTACCAGCAGGCCGGCCACTCATGCAGGCGTCCGCGATGGCGCAATACCCGTGGAGGCGGAACTCAAGCGGAAGGAGAAGCGCCAACCGTGCGCAAGTGTGTCCGTGTGGGTCTCGGGTTGGCGGCACTTTCCCTGCAGGCTCTGGCTCTCCTGGCAACGGCGGTACGCCGGGTGTCTTGTCCCTGGCGCCACCACGCTGGCTGCCAGCCACCATCCGCCGCACGTGTTGCCGCGCTTGCGCTGCACCGCTCAGCAGCCCGCACGGCGGCGCTAGTGTTTCGGGCATGCTCGGGCCGACGACACGTGCAACGACAGAGTCTGATGGCTGTGGTGGAGGTGGTGATGGAAGGACTGTGTCCTTCTTTTATGTCTTTTTTTTTCCCTTTCCTTCTCTATCACTTGTCATGAGAGTGTCGCTATGGACGCAATAACCATCGCATAAACAAACACGCGCTCACATACACACACATACACACACTGCAAGTTTTTACCTTTGTGTAATATTAATCTCCACACACACACACATATGAGCTTATACTGTCGGCTTTGAGTATAAAATGGTTTCCTTACAAAGTCATGTTAACCTTTACCAGAAATAGACCTTAGCAACGCATTTGATGCTGTCTACGTTCCCACGTAAAGCTAAATTTAATTGCTGGCGACTTTCCGTGTTGCTGCATTCTTGCGCCAAAAACATTCTCACTTATGCACTTCTAAGGGAAAGCAGCCTCATCTAGATATCTAGAGAAAGGGAAAGAACAACTTTCTAGAACATTTTTCTATTGGCAACAGCGATAGGCATTTATCTTATACTTATGCACAACAGTCTGTCATCTGTGCACCTAGAGTAAGATTAAGTACTTGATGAATGTTATTTTTGCTTTCCTATTGTTATTACTAATCTTATTAACATAATCTTATTATCACCTATAATAGGCCATGCTGGTATATCATCCGTCAAATGTGCACATGTAGTATTTAATTTTTCATATACTTGTCAACAACGACCTTAATCAAAAGTTACCTTTTATTGACATTGTACCGGTATTATTTCTATCAGATGATGCTTTATATTAGGACTGTATGAGTGTTTGTGTGTAGGCGGTTTGGATTTTTTTTCATACAAATCTTTGCATGATCATTGCTCACTACCTTTACTAATAAATTATTTAGCTTAATATATAATTTATTTGAATTTTTTCATTTATCGGTCAGCAGGTCGCCACAGATTTAAAGCATGAATTAATGTGTTTCAGATTATTGAAATATGTTGAATAAGGACGACATGGTGTTCCTAATTTCAATAAATTTCAATAAATGTATTCAAATCTCTCCAGTAATTGTTTCATTACTACGTATTACAAAACAGCTCTACACCTAGAACACATTTAGACATGTCAAAGGATGTGTCGTTTTGGGAACATAAAAATGCTCAAAAGTGGAACACGTAGGCTGGGAATCGACTGATTAGCATTTTCCTCGCCAGTCAGTCTCTAGAAATCGCCGAGATGATCGACATAATAAAAATAATGTTCGGCGGCTTATTGTTTGTACTGTCAAGGTTTTTATTGTTTAAATTATATCGCACTATTCAGTGACCTCTGTGGGTTTCTCCATTCATGGACTTCCGTGTTGTTTGACGGTTTGGTTACTGCTGTGTGGTTTCTTCAATCAAGGACGGGTGGGTGGTTTCACGGTTCAGTGATCATTGTGTTTCTTCGAGTCAGTGACTGATATGTACTTTCACGGTTCACTGTAGTTTTCAGTTCAGGTAGGCCTTATAAAATCTTGTTGTATCTAATTTATTATGTTGGATAGATTATTGCATGAAAGTGTCAGAAGACTAACAAATCAAGTTGATTTGATGACAGCCATGCTCTACACATACTATGGTGGAGCACTGGGGGAGGACATGGTCAGAAGGACTGATTGGTAGTCTGTTGTTAGCACAGAAACAACAGTGGTGTTTGGTGTTACATTTTCATCTCTTGGTTGTGCAGGAAATATTAGCTTCTTATCGCACTCACGGAATAGTAATAATACCCCATACCGTGACCTCTAACCCCGAATATATCATTGCTCGTACATGGCGTCCGGAAATCCAGCAGAGCAATGATTCATACAAGATACATTGAAGGAAAACACGAGTATAAGAAACGGGAAAATAATTTTACACATTAGTAGAGCACAACAAGGTAAATGTAGGTAAGTGTGTGTATATACGTGTATAAGACTAGGCACCTGTATGCAAGTATGCACATCTCGGCAACTGCATGTTGACTGCAATATAAGTGTGTGCTGCTTGTAAGAACTCTTACGAACACATGCATATAAACTTGTGTGTTTTTTTGTGAATAGAAGACACGTAGCAGCTTATGTGACCATAAACAATAAATGTAGGTTGTTTAATTGCATTGAAAGATATAAATACATTTAAAAACTATTTTACCAAGCGCGCTTGCTTGCACACAAATCAGTTTTCAACTGACCAAGCTATCCAATCGTCCATTTTTGCATCAAAGACTAATCAGGCCCCTCTAGTGAGATAGAGACCCCAGAGTAGTTGAAAGATCAACTGTCTGCAGCCTCAGTGCAACGTTGATCGTAGTAGTTACCTCATCACGTGATCAAGGGGTAGACAAGGTCGGTATATGTTCTTCACCTGCTTCTACATTACAACCTTCCTTCGGCCTGGCAGGTGCCTGACAAGCGAGACTAGTGTGTGAAAACCGCTGTAAATGCATCTTCTGAGAAGAAATAACGCGAATGTTTTCACACGATCGAAATTTTATCGACGCTGTTAAATGATAAAAATAAAAATAAAAATACAGGTAGACAGAATTCTGACCTCCACAGTTCGCTCAGAGGTCACTCGGCGAGGCTGTACTGGCAGGCAGATAAGTGGGCATGGCTCAACAGAAAAATGTTTGAGACGGTGCCATCAAAAAAAGCTGGGTATTTTTATTTTTAAATTCTACCCGTTTCGCAATGTAATGCTCTCTTCTCCTCAAAGGCATTTCGCTGATACCTAGCTCTCCGTGTCTGTGAAGCCGCCGCAGACTTTCTCCAATGAACGAACGCCTTGACCTGCGCCTCGCATCCTCCTCTGCTTGAGCCTGAACCTGCTTGTCGCTTGTCACGTGACTGCCTGATCGGATGGTGGAGTCCGTTCCGTCTGCGCATGTGTAGCGGGTTCCAGCCTGCCCTTCACCCCACGTTGGGCAATTTGCACACTGCGATCGATCCGACAGGAAGAGAAGAGTTCAGAATGTCCACCGAGCTGCGAAATATGTTTGAATTTGTTTGTTTGCATGTTTCCTTGTTTATTTTGGATGATTTTTGTAAGGCTTGGTGGTTGTTTTCTCGTTGCCTCTGGGATAAAATCAACACTGATTTTATTCTAATTTTTTAATCACTCGATAATCCTTCGATACGAAATCTCTTGTCTCCCACAGTTCTCAAAGGGAGGATGATAAAGTGGTTATGAGTGAGGCAGGTGATGCTAGAAGAATTGGATTTTTTTGCTGTCAGGGGATCAACTTTTCAAGGGTACAGCTGGTGAACTATAACTTCCTCTTCTCTGCATCAGTTGTGGTTTAGATGAGTTGTATTTTTTTTTTTTTTTTTTTTTTTTTTTTTTTGTGGCATGTGCAAGCCGTAGAGCAGCGATGGGGCCATTTGCATGATAACTCCCTGGGCGATAGCCGGGTGGCTAAAGGTCAAGCAGTCGGCGGTAAATTGAGCATTGATATGAGCAGCTTATGACTGCTGCGCGTTAACCATCCAGCTAGAACCTGGGTGCACCTGACTCCACGGTGATGGATGGCGGGATCGGATGCCTGTCGTGAACGACGCCAAGAAAGTCCGCTGCATCATGGGTACAGGAACCAGCAGACTGCGAGGTCAAAGGAACATCGGATCTAACATGTCTAAAGCTAGCTGAAGGCAACAAAGGTCCTGTGATACGTTCGTTTATAAATCTCCTATTATGTTTTCTAAATATATGTGTTGTGTACTTTCTTCCGTGCTGATAGCAGTCTGTTGTGTTTATAAACGGTTTGCTTTGTATAATGCGAGCTGGCCGAGTTTTACAAAGCATTGTGTTCAACATGTTTTTTTTAAATCACGACAATGCTGTTGTGTAAGAGCTCGCCCAGTTTAGACATAAGCTGAATTTAGACTGAAAAAATAACATATTGTCTGGCAGTTATCCGACTGTCTTCATCTTCTTCTTTCACTGCCCATTAGTTAATTCCTTTTTTGACCGACGATGACTGATGTATGTTGGCCAACCGTTACTGGTCGTCGGGGTTACTAGACAGACGCAGTGGCTGACAGTTAGGTACCTTTGATCCAGAACCAATTATATATATATGTATGTGTATACAAATATATTATATATCCTGGCTGGCTGGGCTTGGAGCCGACAAGCTGCCATGGTGGAACTCGTAAGACGATATTGATTCAGTATTGTGAATGTCCTGCTAGTGTATCATAATATATTTCATAAGATATTGATGTTGCATGCTTTTAACTTTCTTGAACTGCTTTGGTGTTTTGATTTATAAACTTGGAGAGTAGGTGTCAGGGCCGAACCTTTATTTTTTTGACACACCAGCCCATCTGAATCCTATGAAGCAGCTGGTAATGGCCGTACCCTCCTCCCACTGCCGGAGGACGAAGAAGATAGGATGTAACTCCCTATCATAAAGCTTGCCAGACACAAGGGATACTCACGATAGCTGCCGTGGATTTAAAGTTTTTTCTACAGCTTTTTTATTACTGTACTAGGTCTGAGAGGCCAAGCTATCAAATAGTTGATCTCTTCCAACAAACAAACCTGCAGACTGTTTACAACCTGCAATCTGTCCTTGCGATCACAGCTGCATTTTGCTGAAATGGGCATAATGTAAGCACCCTCCAAAGATGCGCCATTATTTACGAGCACAACATTTGCTCTCATGTCGATATATTTGCCTGCTGCCGGCTTCCGATTGGCTCCAGCTTTCGTCTCATCTCAAGAAGTGTTATATTTTAAGTAGTTTAGGAGCTCTCCGACCGGGTGATGCACTGAGAGAGCAAAAAGCCAACACAGTGGATTGTAATCTTTGCCGTCTGATAGCTTATATCCCAGAGAGGGGTTCAATGTCGTGGGATGCACTATTTTTTATTTTAATTTTAAAATTTCTTAATTATTTAAGATTCTATCTGATGTAGTCGGCGTACTCATAAAACCAAACGAAATAAAATTATGCAAGGATAAACATATGGATGTTCTAGCAACATGGCTGAAACTTGTATCTACTGACTTGGACTAGAAATCATGTCGAGTACCGGGTACTGAGTGGAAATTTATCCAATACAGAATTCCACAACTTTCTGCCAAAGTTATTATTCATCTCTCTGGTTACCAAGACGGAGCTACGCAGTTTACATGTACTAGTGGATTATATAGTCTTCAGAAATTTTAATTCTTTTAAAAGAAATTCAAAGTCTAACTATATATATACTTCAAATCCTTATTTTCCTCAGTAACATTTCATTGCCAATCCTTTGCTTGGGTTTGATCCTGGGATCTTGAAAAGGTTTCCTGCCTTGCATCCTGTACCTTTATTGTTTGCAGCGTGTTCTTGCACCCACCCCTATAGATACCTCATGGCTGACACCCACAACATTTACATATCTTTAGACCTATGTATACATTGTATGAAGCCACATAAATCCCCCTCCCAACCCCACCCGAGAAAAAAAAAAAACAAGAAAACAATCCCTGTAGTAGTCTTGATGTATCGCTTGTTTTCGTTAAGCATAGAAAGCTTGAAGAACCAGAAACTGAAATAATCAGGAAGGACCATTGCATGCTTTTCAAAAGGTGTTTGTGAATAAACCAAGTAAGCGTTTCCAGGAGCCCATTGAGAGCTTTCTCCGTCAGCCATGCGCGTGCCAGGAGCTGCGCATGAACATACAACAAGACTTCCGGTGCGGGTGCCACGCACTGCGGACTTTCCTTTCATCGTCCTCCAGGACTGGGGTGAGGAGGGAGTCAATGCATCTTATCGCTCGATAATCCTCCCACTTTGCGCTGACGGTCGACCGGCTAAGCGGGGCAACTCTTTGAAGTCTACACCGTGGACTGAAAGCAGTTATTGTCCGTGACGGGGATAACGGGAGCAACTGATCAAGACTGAACTGCTGTTGAAGAAGAAATAAGACGGGAGTGAGGGGGGAGAAGCTTAGAACCTAAATAAAGGGCAAAGATAAAAAAAAACTCACTGAGCTCCTAGGGAGGAAAAGGAGAAGAGCTTACGAGCAGGAGTTTGGAGGAAGATGAAAGGAAAGTGGAAGTCAATGAGAGAGAGAAGGAGAGAACGGATTCGGAGATGGGGTTGTCTTATTGTTTGCTGATCATTGGACATTTCCCTTTCTTGGCAGCTGTCAGTCCTGTCCGGCGGAAAAGATGGCAGACGAAATGTCTGCCGAGTGATGACAAGATGCTGAGGTCATATCCGTCGAGAATGACAATGCAGAAAATCAGGCTTGAAAAAAAATCGCCTTGGTCGATGGAGATAGTGGGTGTAATGGCTAAACACGAGTTTTAAAATTTTTTTAGAGTTTAAAAAGTGCAGGGAAGGGGATGTCGAAAACTAATATGACGGTTTTTCAGAATTTTATACCCTGGCATCATTGCCAGACCAAGCATTCTGTCATTACTGGATCAGCAAGATTGTTTTTCTTTTTATTTATATTGCATTTATATGTTTTATGTGTGTTCTTTCTCTGCTTAAGAATGGGGCTTATGAAATCCCTAACTGTCTTTGTCTAGAGCATATTTTAAATAAGAAATATGCATGGCTCTGAGAATTCACAAGAAGATTCTGGACACTGAGACAAAGAATGCATCACATGTGAAGACACACGATCAGGCAGATGACTTGACCCTGTGAAAGGATATACCTCCATGTGGCAGTGAACAGATGTAGACGAAGGTGTCGCGGGTAAATACCGCCGTTACATCACTTTAACTCCACAACTGTCGGTGTGGTGGGTCTCGAGCAAGATGGCCTCACCCTAATGAACAATACTCATCCCTTCTCACGGCAATGCTCACACCACTTGGAGCCAACGGCCAAAAACCGCAACGCGCCACTGCAAATACGTCTGCTAAAAATGATGGGATATTATTATGGCTTTAGGCATACGGCCACATGCTGACCCCTGACTTTCATCTTTTTTTATCTTTTCTTTTTTTTCACGTTTTCGTGCAAGAGTCGAACATTTTTAAACGCTGTGTGAGAAGGGAAAATGAGAATTTACAGCGGTGACGGAGTGAAAAGGTCTGGAGGTGGGTGTTTGGCATGATGTGTCTGAGACAGGTTCTAGCCAGGAAAAAATCAAGGGCAGTAACTGGGTCTGCAGGCCAGGCATCGATCTCCCACCCCCGCCACAGTTTTCCCTCCGCACTCTCGCGCCCTCCGCTTCTTCACGCCAGGGAATGGAGGACGGCGTGTGAAGACATGGCTGAGTGAGGGAGTGAGTGAAGTGAGTGAGTGAAGGAGACAGGGGAACAAGTAAATTATGATCGAGCGGCAATGCCAATAACATTTCTTTTTTTATTTTTAATCCTCCTTGTTTGAGAATAGAAACAAAGACTTTCCAATTGACCGAAGAGGATGCTTTGTGACATGGTGACGTACTCATATTGCTGACACTGGCACAGTGACATGTCCCCACGCTGGATACTACAGTGACACATCAGCATCATGACTGTGACATGTACGTCACACTGACCTTTCTGTCCACAGCACTTCGTGACACACTGACCTCGCTGCACAGCGCGAGAGGCACTCCGTGACACAACGACGCGTCACCGCACCGACAGTGGCATTCCGTGACAAAGTGACGTTGATCGATTCCCCATTCTTTCCCCTCCATCCTCCCCTTCCCTCGCGATCGGAGTTTATGATCAATACGGCTCTCATATACTGCCGAGGGTGGCAGGGAGCAGAGAACTCCTGCCAAAGAAAACAACCTCTTCAAGGGAAGGTAAACCAGATGAAGACCGATGCGATTGTCGATGACACGGAGAAGTGTAGCCATCATCCACAGTCGCTGGACCGCGTGGAACTTCCACTCACTGGGCAGCGGCCATCTCTTGTGCTTGCATTAAATAAAGATGGCACAGCTCCAATTAATTTCTTAACACAAATACCATTCGCCATTTCTCTCCCCTAGTATCTAGGTTAGTCTCTATCTCTGTCTCCTTCTTTCTCCTCTCTTTCTGTCCTTTACAACAATCTCTACCCCTCTAAACTTACATATCCACTAATATTTGATATTTTTAGTGACAAAAGATCGACTCTTTAATTCGGTTCTTGGAATCAATTAAAAAATATATAATCATTCTACACTCAGAATTTGAAAAACTCACTAGGCAGCTAAAGAGTATAAAGTCCGTTTTATAATATACTATACCTATTAAGAACAGTGGAGAAAACTGTTTGTTGCCCCAAGTTTACCAAAGATTTACAAGCTCTGTTGTCCTTAATGATGAAACTTTCACTGCCAAACCTATAACTGTATACTACTATTCCAAATTGGTTTATGAAAGAAAATATTTATTTCTACCTTATTTATCTCAATGTTTACCTCTCCCTCTGTCTTTACTTTCTACTTTGGATATTTCTCTCACCTTTCTGATTTTCTATTTATCTCAGTCCGTGTTTTATTTACAGTACTTTGATTATTTATGGGTCATCAGGTCATTAGCGATATGTTGCCAGTTCCAAATATCCTCTGAAAAAAAAAACTTTAAAAGTTTACACTTAAAAATTCTTTCTCTCTTCCTCTATTTTTCTTTTTCTCTTCTTCTGTGCTTCCACCTGCGTGGTGTGTGGTCTGTTTTTGCACGCGTGTGTGCGAGCATGTGTGTACTCGGCTCTCTAGTTCTGCAGACATTGACGAATGAATGTGCATTCGTTGACGCAGGAACTGTTTTCCTTTTGACTTTTTCTTGCACGGAATGCTTGCATGTTGAGGTCTGAATTAAAATGTATGATGCATGTTACTCCGTCAGTATTTGTAAAATGAGCTCTTACATTGGGCACAACTAGATCATTTCAAAAATGATTCTTGCACTCTATCAACCCTTTTACAACAGCTGCAAGCACAGAAAACTAATTCGTTCCAGCCACATCCTAATTCTACACTCAGTACAATCTGTACTCACCCTTATCAAGAGACAGAACTAAGCTTGTACCACGTGATGAGAAAGGATTACGTGGCAATACTCGGGAATCTTGTAAGTCAGAAAAAAAGCAAAAGCAAAAAAAAAACAAAAACACAAAAGACAAACAAACAAACAAACGGCTAAAAAAGCAAAAAAAAACAACCAAAAAACCAAGATAAACCAAGAAAAAAAACCAAAAACAAAAAAAGCAAAAAAAAACAAAAAGCAAAAAAAACAAAAAACAAAAAACAAAAAAGCAAAAACCAAAAAAACAACCAAACAAAAATCAAATATGGTTCCGCGAGTTAACGGTTAGAGCAGGCCGTGATGTCTTTGGTGCTGACTTGCTCAGTCAGTCTACTGTGATCTGCTTGTAAATCACTAAACCGAAATTCTTGGGGGTGGATTCTAGGGTACCTCGTTATCATAAGTAAAGGTGGTCAGATGTCTTGATGGCTAGAGGTTAATGGGCAATTTTGTGTGCGGAACGAAGACGAAATCTCCTTCCTGCAATCCACAACTGTCAGACCAAAAATTGAAGGTTCAAACCTAGGTCAGTCTTGACATACACACCTTCAAGTGTCGATGTAAAAGGAAGAACGAAAAAGAGAAAGATTGTTGCCCCCCGTTTACCTGCTTAGCTGGTAAAAGTGCAACAACAAAATAACAGCTTAAATCATAATAACATACGTGTCATCGGAAGTATTTGCAGAACGCAAAACAATAATAGAAAATGTAGTTAAGCTTCCTAAACACTTCTTGTGTCAAAAGCGTTTGAGAGCTCTTATCACAGCAATATCAAAAAGCAGTATACGAGGGCTGAACCCCATCATTTAACTACAACATCACCCTATCAGTCAAAAAGATTTAATTATGGAAACGCAGGAACAGCGTCTGCATGAAAGATGAACTGGCGCCATAAGAGTCGTGGTAGCTTCCCGATATTTGTCTTGTCAGAAAGATAAAGAAAAAAAGCCGAATCCTAACAGAAACTCACGAGAAATATCAAAAGCACAGATCAGAGCGCGAAGCGGAACCAAAGCGAGTCGGAGTGGAGAAAAAAATAGTCCCGAACCTGTGTGACGTCAGACGGTCAGTGACCTTAGCGAGAGCATACCCCTTAATGAACGATTGCATGCTGCAAATAGGCACATACCTTGGTGACCTGGATAACCTCGGGGAAGGAGAGAGAGAGCCTGCCCAAGAGATGCCATCTGCGCTTCAAACGATATCTTGCAAGCCCCGAGTGCCCATCAGTACAGATTAAAAGATAAAGGAGCGGAGTAGCACGTCTAAGTGTCCCTAAGTACATTTCTGGTCCTAGACTGTCGTGGAGCCTGTTAATGTGAAATATTATCAGCTTCTTTAACATCACACTATAACTGAAACTGGTGTAAAAAATTTTATAGCGTATCTGAAACTGTTTGTTAAATATGTATGATTTATTTTGTATGTTTCTGTATTTGTTTTTCTCTCTCTTTATATGAATATCTATTAAATTTAATTTTTTTATCCGTCCATTTTATTGTAAACAAAGCTTTTGTTAAGGTGAGACACACGAGATTTTCCCTTCTAGAGAAACCCATGGGAAAATAAATGTCAGAGAGCTAAGCGCGGTAACACAGCAAATATCTGTCTCAATGGAAGAGTAAATCCATAATTGACAGTAACATCTTTGTACATCCTCTCTCTCTTCTCTCTGCCGCCAACAAAATCGCGTTTTTTCCAAACAAATACGAGGTTTTTGTTTTGTTCTTTTTTTCTGGAGTAGGGGGTGGTTTCAATTCGTGTTTGCCAGGTAGCAATGACTCTCTGAAGTTGGTATCTGTCATCACCATGGAGATTAAGCCAGCATCCATACTCGCAAGCGTATTCGTATCTGGAACTACTTTTTTTGGTTAATGACGTCACCCTTTTATGCCAAGGTCAGTGTAACGAACTTACAAGAGCTGGCCCATCCTTCCATGTTTATTCGGCCATACAGACCCAAAAAAACAACCCCAAAATTACTTTTTTCTTTGACGATGAATATATTCACATAACACGTTTTCAAGTTTTATGACAGGAAAATGACTGTAGCTGTTCTTACTTTCTTATCAGTGAAGCAAGCTCTCAAATTAATCACTTAAAGTACTATAAATATGAAATATAAAGGCGCCAGGCTTAAAGCCGTGGAGTTTATGTCTCCTCGCAGCAGTGCACTTCACTAGCCACTAGCGCTTACGCTTACGCTTACGCTTACGCTCGCTGGCTTAAAGTTTCTGTCGTAAGGCGTTACGTGGGGCTATGGAACAGCACCATCAGGACCACCCACGGAACTGTGTCGGCAAAATAACCTGTAAAGCTCACCAAAATTCCCGCCAGACTTTAAGACCCTCATATACTCCTGTCCTCAACAAAAGGCGACCTAACCCCTTACGAGGGCTCGACGCCCAACACTCGCCTGACCCCATGTGCAGAATTCTTTGCCAGACGACCATAGAGAGGCTGGAACAGAGGAGTGAATAACAGGCTGACAGAGATCAGCACAGAGGTAACACTACACCGTGACGGAACTACTGTCGGAAACTCTTCAGACACAGAGTCAATCCTTGGTTGCTGCAACTGTCAGAAGCAGCAGACGGCTAAGCCCAGTACTCTTGCACTATAGAGAAGTCAAGTACTCAGTCGTGGTTGCTGTGAGGCAGCAGGATGAACACTGTTTATGTGAGACTTTTAACAGATTCTGAGACCACTAAAGCGAATCATTATTTGAGGGTGACTGCTTCCTGTCTTCCTCCGAACTAAACGAGACCGCCGGTCCAGATACTTATGAAGTTTTTTTGGACCATCTGTACCACGGTACCACATCGCCATGTCTTGGAAAAAGCCGCAAATTGTACATAACAGACATGAAATTGAAAACACGGTGGAACTCTCCCACGCATTTTTTTTTTTTTTTTTTGAGAAAGAAGGATGGAGTGGCAGCACAATTCATCTTTTCTTCTCGCCTGGTCTGACAGCAGAGGGCTTCCCCATCACCACGGTGAATAAAGACTACGAGAGCACAAAGCTATAGATGTTGTCTTTCTATCACCAGCGTGCCATGGGGAAATGAAACACATGCAAGAGTTGTCTTTTTGACTCCAAAGACATCAAACCCACGTTCTTTCTTCGATGACGGAAGTGTCGTGGCTTCTCAACAACTCATTGTTCTTTTATGTATAAAGCATCATCGCCTTTGATGCGGAAGAAAGAAATAACACAGGATGACAAAGACTAATAGGAAAAAAACCACCAAAAAAAATGTAAAAACCTCGCTAGGACTGGCTAGCCTCTCTCTCTCCGTACATTCATATATAGGCTAATCTCTCCATCTATATATAAATCAAACATACCTCTGGAGTCTTGTGGCAGGCCCTAGAGGATAGTTAATAATGTCTTCTTTATTTGTCATGACGAAGGACAGAGCGAATTTCAACCTGACCTGGCATCCCAGGTGACACGTGAGCAATCAGCTCGAAAAAATATTTACATTTTTCTCGCTTCCAGTCCACGAATGTTTAGTTTCAAAACCAACTGCCTTGTTGGGGTATAATGATAGGCGACGGAGTGAGTGATATTCCCAGCACCAAGTACAGCTGGTAACAGCTAGGGGCAGTAAATATTCAATGAACCAGAGGTGCAAGACGGAGACATCTATATTATTGTCAGGTGACCCCCAGGGCTTATCCATGCTTGCAATTACAGGAGAACACAGAATAGCTATCCTTGGGGTAACGTTACTTTCATAACTACAATCCCTGGTGGTTGGATATTTACACTCGATTTCACCCACGAGATATAACTTTAAATTGAATCGATGGTCTTTGTAATCAGTGTACACAGCTGCAGGAGATGGTTTATGACTTTGAAAATAAAGACATGAAAAAAAACTTGTATTTTGAGCTAAAAATAGCGTGAGAGGGCAGAAATGACAGGAACATGGAGGTTCCACATTCCGCGGAAGAACTGGCAATCTTTTGAGAATGACTTTAACTGCTGATAGGTTAGACGTTCCTAAACAGCATCCTTGGACAAAAGTTATAGGCATGGCTTTGATGTTTTAATTGCAATAAATAAATAAGAAACAATGACTTGTCCTGCCAGTCATCGAACGCAACCGGCGACATCGCATTGAGCCAAGGCAAGAACAGAAGATTGTTAGATAAACACTCTCCTCATCCTGCATACTCACACACATACACACACACATACACACAAACATATATGCATATCCATACATGTATTATTCTGATGTTATGATAGAAACATGTCCCTTCATCCGAAGCACATCAGTTATTTGTATTATTTTCCCTGCACTTGCTCCTTCTGGCAAATTCCGTTGTATTCTGTGTTTGTGATGTTGTCCAATAATTTTCTAATATCACTTTTAAGGGTTCATTGCAGCTGTTCCAGGCAGCTGACCATGTTTTTTCTGCAGTTAAAATAAAACCGTGCTTGATTGTAAAACAAACCGTTTACAACAGGTGGAATTTCTCGTCATACCATTCGGGATGTAACAGTATCTTGTGTCTTCATAATGTAAACAGCATGGGCTGTAATAATGGGGAAGCTGAAGTGTCTCCCCTTGGGAAATTCTGCAAAGCTGTAGTGTGCGAGGGGGAAGCAGAACTTATTTTGTTTCGAATGTTTAGAGTTCCGGGAACAAGGACAGGAGAAGATGGCGCCCATAACAAGTGATGTCTTCTTGTTAGTGTCTGGTAAAATAATGGCTACAATGTTGGAAGAGTCCATCAACAAAGGTTTTCCTTTTCTTTTTGTGGGTGGGTTGTGTGTGGACGGGTGGATAGAGTGAGGGAAATTAATCATGTCAAAGAAGAGGACAAGTCACTCCAGTACAGGTGTAAATTTTGTTCCAGTCGCTCCTTCGATTGTTTGCCCTTTACTGAGTTGACCCTGATCGAATCAACTTGTCAATTCATCTATCCAGTGATTCATTTATAAATGACTTGGTCATCTATTCGTCTATGATAAATGAAGGTAGAGAGGAGGGAGGTGGATAAGCGCAGATACTAGGGTGGACAAATAAATTACCACCATTCCCTGATGAAGCTTGACTCATTTTGATAATATTTATAATTGCTCGATATTGAGAGAGAGATGAGGTTAAACATCAACTCCAAGGTGTTAGAAAATCTTGTAAACCTTTAGATGGCAGAAGTAACAACGCATTCAAAACAAATTATAACCAAATCAACAACAAAACACCATCTATGTATATATAAAAATACAACACGTGTAGACATAAAACATACTTCAATCACTGCTCAAAACTATACAGATAAGCCCACATATAAGCATACACACGAACACACAAACAGACACATACGTGTTCATCTACTCACCGCGAGGCAACCCGTCCCTGTCCCTGTCCACTCCCACCACCAACAGCATCTGACATCAGCGTGGTTGCCCCATGTTCGTGGGTCACTTTGTGGATGGAGGTGCTGGGAGGATGGGAGGAGAAGTTTGAGTGAGTCTGGGAGCCGGGCTCGGTCAGAGGAGGAGGAGAAGGAGGAGGAGGAGGGGGAAGGGGACTACATCCAAGCGTCACCTGTGTCTGCCATCGCCATGGCGGAGCTCGACGTCTGACAGGCAATCCGCTGTAGGCATGGATCCCGCGACTGCCGACAGACTGACGTGTTAGCCTGACAACAACACCAGCAACAGCAGCAGCAACAACAGCAGCGGCTACTTCACTTGACGACAGAGACTGACGGAGAAGCGCCAGCGACGGCGGCGAGAGGCACTGCAGCGGTTTCCTCCGAGCAGCATCTCTCGCGCATGCGCAGTGAACGTCACCTTGATAATGCGCTGGAAACTTTATGTTCCTCTGTGAAGATGCTAGAAATGTCGGGGCTGAGGAGGGAGGAGGAAGGAAGGGGAGAGCAAGGAGTTGGGGGAGGGAGGACCCGACAACCACATCCTATTTACTGATAGAGGAAGACAGCGGTCCCATCAGAAATGTTTTAGCAGTGAAAGGAAAGAGTAATAAATTTAAAGAGAGGATAACGAAACTTTCTTCTTTTTTTTTACAAATTCTATTTAATGTTACATTTGTTTAGTAGCTGTCAGTGTGCTTTTGTCTACAGTTGTATCAGTGTTTCTCAATGTGTATGTTCGTGGGAAGAATGGTTGTGTGTGTGTGCACGTGCACGCTTTGATCTTCATTTGTCTGTACAGGAGACATCAACATGATTCAATAAGACCCTATTTTTTATATTACATTTCTGTATCACAGAAAGAATGAACAAAACTAATGATTATCTTGAAAAAGCCTTTTCTAGGTATGAACACGCAAGCAAACACAGAGACAGATAGAGGTGAGGGTTGGATAGCAAGACTCTAGGTGTGTCGGTAAAAGATTAAAAACAAGGAAGTAAATAAACACCGGAAGTCTTCATCCCCATCCTTCAACCTCTTCCGCATTCTCCCAGACGAGACTGTGGCACCAGTCAGTTACGCGTTTCCACGCGTCAAAGAAAAGTCAGCAAAAAAAAGCAGAAAAAATGTAAGAAATACTCCCGAAACCCTGAGGTTGCAAGAGGTTAACAATTCACGACTTGGCAAACAGCTCCCGATCCACCACAGCACGTAAAGACATTAAATAGACCACTGCTCACACTCAGGCGGGAGCACTCGCCGCAACACCAGTCGTCTCCCTTTGGAGCTGGAATGGAGGGTAACGTTAATGCGGGCAAAATCGTTAAGATTATCTGTGAGCCCGGGCACTGCTGACTTAAGCCAACTTCATGCACTCCAGTCGTGTGTAAGGCTATCACAGCATCTTGCGTCGCCGACAATTATTCATGAATGTCAAAGGTCATTGCAGGCAAAACAAATAAAATTCAGTTTAAATTATTTCTTGATTTATTTGTAGATATATGTTGATATTACTATTATATATGGTTCTGTGTTATCATTGTGTATTTATGGTTTAGAATATCAACATCGCAGTCATCATTGTAAAAAATACTATTCTTACTATTTTTTCTTTTTTTTTTTTTTTTTTTTTTTTGGATGAAGCAAGTAATGTGTCTTAAAATTGTCCTGTTTAACCGGTAATGTACAGGAAGAAATCTTTTTTCTGACAGTGCTTTCAGTCCCAGTTACAATGTGCCAGACAACCAACATCATTAACAGAAGAATGTGACATGTCTATCCCACAAATCCTTTGAATTTCTAACGAGGAGGGTGAAAGAGATTTTTTGCGTAGACTTTACAAACACATCCTCTCACAGCCTGGCTTCTGGCTAACGAAATCTTGGTGTCTGCTGGTGTGTGGAGTGATGCCTCTGTGTTGTTTGCTTTGTCATGTCTCGCTTCTAGGTGCATACCTGTGAAGGTGTCAAGTCCTCGGAGAGATGGTGTGTGTGTTGAGCAAGCACTATCCTAGACTCCTGAACAAGATGAATCACTCCAAGTTTTTCCAAAGAAGCAGCTCTCATGATGTACAATCTGAGATGTCTGAAATCGAGGGACGTCCAGACAACTCACGCACGATGATGGACCTTGGTCACGTGATGACGAAGCCAGAGATGAAACGATGAGATGAAAAGAAATTTTCCTCTGAATGTGCTTCCACATGATGAACCTCGGATATAGTAAAGCTGCCAGGATGAACATCAACTGCATCTCAGGCGCTTTGATGAACCCTCAGATCCCGTCGCCGCCATTATTGAACCTCACACGAAGACAAGGGTCTCGAGAACCTGAGACTAGTATAACCTTCTTGAACCGCGTTTGCAGATGGACCCTGTAGATATTACAGAGGTCATGACGACACTCAGAGCTAAAAAAGACATCGTAATTAAATTTTAATACTCAACAAAGTGACACCTACAATAACTGTTTCTTTCCCAACTCAAAACATAGCTCCTTGTGAGAAAGTCTGAGAAACTGCCATTTAATATTTGCCAAAATGGAAATCCTAAATTTTTATATCTCATTGTCATACCAACTCGCTTTATTTCTTCCATCTTTCTTCTTTCTTTCTCTCGTTTTTATTATTTTCCGCCCGTTTTTACTCTTTGCATTAATCTGTATAAAAATATTCTTCATGTCTACCGAATTGCTCTCAGTCTGTGTATCCGGCCCCTGACAACGAAACATGCATATTCAATTCCCACTCCGACTCAATGATGGTAATAGGGCTAGCTCTCCAGAATTAACCGAAACTGCATTTAGAGGTAGGGTGTGTAGAGGGATAAGGGGAGGCTGTGTTTGCATTGGAAGGGCTATTATTTAATCATTATCCATAATATCTTGCAGCAGATAATGTCTCTATTTGAAAATGCTGGGCACAAATCAGTTGAAGGAAGGGAGTAGTGTCAAGTATCTGGAGCAGGCGACCTTTGACCCTCATGCAGGCTCCTACCGACTTCTCGCGGACTCCCTTTTCGCCACCATCATCTCCCCTTGCAGCATCAGAGATGAGAAAAGCGCATAATGTTCCTTCCTTCACAAGCCCAGCTGCCAAAGTGTTTTGAAGTGTGTGATTGCATGACATTTCGTTATGTCATATTCCCACAATGGAAGAACTGGCATTGATGCTTGCCTTCACCCTACACTAAAGTGAATATTTGGCAGTTCCTTTATGTCCGTGACTCCTCCTTCATCAACACCACCACCCACAGAACTTCACAAATCTTTTTTTTTTCTGCTTCCAGGTCGGATGTGGAAAACAGAATTAGAGAAGGATCAGTTTATTCGAAGGTCATAGCTCCCGTAAATAACGGTAATAACATAAAAACTAAATCAATAAACAAACATAAATTTTGTAGAATTTGTTATGATTCATTAATTAGTTAACCCACATCTACAGCTAAATCTCTAAATGTTGAAGTGTGGTTAAGATCCAGTGACAAATTAACGTGACTGTAATTGAAACCAGCTTTCATACAAGAAATGGATCGGGAGGGGGAGGAGTGATTGGTTCTTCACGCCGAACCAGCAGCTAACGGTATTTCATGGCAAAGCCAATAGATAAACAGATAGATACTTGCACAAGACAAAATCGCAAACATTAAATTGTTAACATTTTATTTATCCCAGAGGACAATTCTTAGCAGCTCGATGTAAAAGCACAAAACAATAATATAACTTATTCATGTTCGCCAAAGCAGTCCTACAAAATTGTATGAGACACCAAGAGAAATTTTAGCGCATCGGCATATCCATAATAATAAATATCAGTATATTTTATGTATTTGGATATCAAAGCTACTGTAATATCGAGACAGGAGAGAAGCGCTTGAGAGGGAGGGAGTGAGCCAGTCAGTCAGTCAAACTGTATTTTATCAGATTTGATATAAAGAAGATTCAAGCGATGTATGGATGTGTGACCTCCATGTCCGGTCTTATAGCCATGATACTATTCCTCACGTCCACCTCTTCAGTCTGTTCCATAATTTCTGTGGGCAGAAAATTCAAGAAAAAAATCTACCGCTCGTCAAAGTGTGTGGTGGGAAGGGTTGAAAGGTCTACTGCACGTGAAAAACGTGGTCGACACGAGGCTTCACGTGTTCCAACCTGTGATCACGCCTGCCAGGCTTATTGGAGTGAACTCAGAGACCCCTTGCTAGCCTTATTGTCGATATTAGCCCTCTGACCCTCTTTTATCAACCCTGTGACTGCCAGGTGCCATCCGTCGCTGCCAGTCTGGCACACAACATTATGGTGTTGCACGAGAATACATTCCGTGTGGTTGACTTTTCAGCCAGGTCCCATCGAGGACGCCATTGCTGCTCTTGGCAACGGGGGCGTGTGTGTGTGTGTGTGTTGGGGATGGGGAGGCTGAAGGATATGTCTGCGCCTTTTCCGCTGTCTTTACCTGGGGAGTTCTAAGGCTCACCATCTTCATTTCATTTCTATCCTGATCGCTATTTTAAGAGGCGTTGGAATGGTCTTAACAGATCTGTTGTAATTAGTCTGTATCTCATAGAGAGACACAAAACACAATACAAAAGTTTCCATGTTTCTACAAGTAGAGTGATGAACATTTAGACAGGGCTGAGTCGAATTTCAGAAACATTTTTCAAAGGAATACTTAGAAAAAATAATAGGCAAAATTATTTGAAACAGTTCTTTTGATATCTTCACTGATTCCAGAATCGCATTATATGATTTCTATGGTGTGTAGCAATAGATAAACGACACAAAACAAAAACTAAAGCAATACTGTGGTCCTTTTAAGCTGTTTGGAGTCAAGTTCTTTGGTTTTCAATGAAATGAAGGGACTGGTTCAGTCAAAAACGAGAGCGTGAGTTTCTGCACGTTCTGTGAAACACAAGAGTCAGATTTGTAGATAAGGTCCTGATGAGTGCTCTTGTTGCCGTGTACAGAGATAATGTCTTCACAACCCACTTCCTGTGCCTCACATCTCAGTATGACTGCTTCCTGCAAGTTGCCATGTTTTGACAAACACCCTCAGGTCAGGTAGTGTCAAGGTCGATGACCCACGACAGGGATCCCCCCGTCTTAATCTGGAATCCTGGCCGTACAGCGGCCATCAGAATTTCTGCCTCATCACACTCCTTCATCTCAGGGCTGCCTGGCGTTATCTCCCCTGATTGGTCCTGCGACTAAACGCAGAAGGAAAACAGATGAGGAGAGACAGAGATGCCGGCGAGCTTGCAGGAGGACTGACTCATCGATTGATTGAAAACCCGAGATGTTATCTACTTGCCAGGCTACAGGGTCTCAATCAGCCTTGTCCTGCAACAGCAAGCAGCCAGTAAAGATGTCCGTATCGTTTCCACTGTTGTTATTTACGCTTTCTGAACCTTTTCCAGCCTCCTCCCACTCTTTTTATCTCCTCTTGGTCGATGCAAGTTATGGCGTGAGCCGTGTGGGGATTGGAAATGGCCTGATTGTACATAAAACTTCAGCTCTGGCCATCACACCCGATGATGTCATCTTTTCCTTTCGTCGCTTGTGTTCTCTGCCAGATTTTTCTCGTATTCTCCATGTCTAATGGCCACCATTTCGGTTCTTACTGTTACAGCCTGGACTGTTTTCCCCAGATAAAAGTATTTCATTACTTAAGTGATTTTTTCAATGATCATCGATCATTTCAGCGATGCAAAAGCAGTTTTGTCAGGTTTATAATAATACCAGCAAAGCCTGCAGGCGGGGCTACTCCTGGCCTGCTAAACTGTTTTCATTTTGAGTGTTTTCCCTTCCCTCAAGCTTGACCAAGCTTAATGTTTGGTCAACGGAGTAGACAGTATTTGCACAATTTTTTTAAATATATAAATCCAGATAAAAATCGATTTCCAGAGAATAAACTGCATGAAACTGTCGCAAGATGCTGAACACATCACATGAAGTAATGATGTTGTATTGCACAAAAATGCCTGCGTGCAAACTCCACATAAATCTCTGTATCAGACGCCCATGAAAGTATGGTTCTGTAAGTGCCAGGTTTCCTGACGATGCAGTATCAACAGGCATGGTGATAATCTAACCCTGTTTATGGTCTAATAATACATTATTTTCTGGACAAGTCCCATCAAATAAAAGTGTCGTAGGATTGCTGCATGAGCTGACATGTACACACTGTATGGTAGTCGGTTTAAAGGCATGCTGGAGTAGAATATTTTTCTTTCAAACGATTGTATTGAGTTTTTTTTCAAATGCTTAAGTACAATACAAAATTGTGTTTTCCAAAATCTAAGGGAAATACACCTCTTTAGTTCTCAAGATTATGTCTTCAAACATAAGAAATAGGTCAATATCGGGACCACAGATATACTTTTTTTCTTTTCTTTTATTTTATTTTCTTTTATTTTATTTTATTTTATTTTATTTTATTTTATTTTAAATTAATCCGTGATGCCAGCTCTCTCTCTATCTCTAGCTAAGGACTTCACAACGTTTGTATGAGGTTGGGACGAATCGGTTGTTGTTTGTTTGTTTGTTTGTTTGTTTGTTTGTTTGTTTGTTTGTTTGTTTGTTTGTTTTAGTCCAGTGACGAAGCAAGTAGACTGTTTGCATGGATTTCTGTGAATAGTGTCAGGGTCATCAGATTTGAAACCAAGTATAAACTGTAAAACTATAACTAGCTGTAACCAGTCAGGGGGTTAATAAATGAAACGACACTGTGTCAACAACAGTCTTCCATCTCTCAAAAACATTTCATTGAGCCACTTTTCTGTACTCAACCGTTTGAAAAACGAAACGACCCCAAGGTGAGGGAGGCGTGAGTGGGATGGTGCCACTCAAAGTTTTCTCGTGAAACTCAATTAATAGATGTTTATAAACACTATCTAATCCAACTTAATTATCTGGGTTTTTAATTAAGCATCCATACAAGAAAAGCGATCTGGCGATGAAGGCAATCTTATCGCCGAGGAGGTAGGATTACTTCCGGAACTACCTTTACCAGCGATTTCATCACGAGACGGAAGCTGATTATTTATTTAGTTTGTTTACGCTGCACATATACAGTGTACCACATTCACACTACACATATATGTGCATAGAACACATACACTACACATACATAGCACATCTACGAGTATATATACACAGGTCGAAGATAACGACTTACCTTCACAAGATATTTCCTGTAAACATACAATGAATGTACGTTTAAAGCAAAGCTATGTTTTATTATATTTTATTATTTTTGAAGGCAGAGGAGACAGAAAAACAAAGTCTAGAAAATACTTTTTTAATTGAAATGAAGTTTTTGAAGCACGAAGCAATTCGCTTTTTAAATGTGTAGGTATGGCACTTGAAAGTAATACCTACAGTACTCGGTACAACATCCTGATGTCGATGATGCTGCTACTGATGTCGGCAGGAGCTTCTGCCTTTCTGAGCCGATGTCCACAGGAGTGTTGATGGGTGGCTGACACAGGTCTTCATGTTTGCTAACGGTTCCCGGCTCGCCGTTGGTGCGTCCTCACGATTATTCTGAATTATAAGGCTGGTCGGTGGAACTGGTGACGTGTCAGGAGGCAGACTAACCCCACTCGTCCCTCCACACCTCCTGCACCAGACATTCATTTGACCAGCTGTCAGCAAAGTCCATCGAGACTTCTTTTGCTGTAGGCAGCAACACCCATCGGCTCAGACGAATTCTTCGGTTCACATTAGTTTTCACACACCTACACCTACACCTGAAGCAACGGCTGTGTTTATTTAATTTTATCCATCGCCGATGACCACGTGACTGCTCTGTGGTCTGATCTCTGTATTGGACTTTTGGTCTTGAAAACCAGCTGCCGATGAAGTATTTTTTTCTGACCTCTCCATCGCCACCTCCACACCACCACCACAACCACCACCTTGCGATACACCTAAAAGATGGCGGAAGAGGGTTGGTTCAAGAGGTAAGTCTTGTAATCTGTGATCCAACAAATCTTCAGAAGAAAATTTTCCTTAGACGGGCGAAATAATTTTGGAAGGGAGTCCCAGCGTGCAAAGCAGGCGCAAGATGCACGCAGTGACCGACAGGAGTGTCTCCTGAAGTTAATGAACGCAGTGCGTACTACTCACTGTTTACCGAAACTGGAAACTGTTCGCCAGCGTTTGTTTACTGCGTCCGCAAACACCGAAAATAATCGCATTTCAAAGTTGGGGAAAATATTAGCGGCGGGCATTTCAAAGCATTGCACTTAACTGTCAAGCTGGCGACTGTTAAAACAGTCATAATACCAACTGATTGGTTGCCTCGTTTCTGTAATCTAAGGGTAGAAGGTGGGAAAAGGAATTTACTGTTTGCCACCTAGGATGATGAATTGCTGCTGAAATGTCGACTTGATTCAGCATTTTGCGCTCAGTACCCGAACCTAGTATTCAAAGAGAGTCGAGGTCTCAGAACTCAGAACTCAAAGGTCTAGTGATCAGAGCTCAAAGTGTTCAGAGGACAGTATTCAGGAAGTATAAACTTGAAGACTCGACAGTCACTACTCAGCTGCTCAGTACTCAAAGACTCATTACCTCAGAACCTAAAGATTGAAGCCGAACAGACCTAATGATGGTAACTCAACGACTCAGCGCTCAGTACTAGAAGATCCATAGTTACTTTTCTGGACTTGACAATCGGTGTTCGAAGGTTCGGTACCCACTTCGCGCTCGGCATTGATAAAAACTCACAACTCAATGCTCACCTCCAACTTGCATGCTTCAGGCGAGAGGAAACCAACTGCACCGGTTGTCCCTCCCACAGAGTGCAGTAAGACGTCAGCAGCACGGCATCTCTGGGAGGGAAGTGACCTCATCCACCCTCCTCTCTTCTCCACCCTCCCACCCGACCGCATCCCGCTCGTGCAGTGGAACACCCGTCTTTTCATCTCGTTTAAAGGAGACTCTAGCATGTTAATTTTGCCCACGGACAGTCGGCGCGGCTGCGAAAGCAGTTGCCTCCACGAGGCATCGCCGAGGTCTGACGCAAATTACGGAGACTGCTTTAATCCCATCTTCTGTTTGGCAGCCGGAGAAGATGAGGAGGGAAAGGATGAAGAGCCAGTTGTTGGGGATGGTGGGGGAAAAGAAAGTTGAGAAAAGGGGAATGGGGGGGTTGGGATGGTGGAAAGCTCCGACGTAAGTGTGTGCGCGATAAACTCGGGTAGATGCCTTTGCCAGCTGATTGATCGGCCGCCAGGAGGTTACAACGTGCGCTACAGTTACATGTCGGCGTTACATTGGCCGACACGTCAGCGTGGTGTTGGTGAGCTCTCATCGCCGTTAGATGCTCAGGCATCGGCACCGTAGTTGGCTTCGTTGCCGGCCTCCCTTGAATCTTTTATTTTTTTCTGAATTCACCTCTATTTTTCTGTCCCTCATTCTTCACCTCTCTCTCTCTCTTCTTGTTTGCTTTTGGCATGTCTCATTAGCATGTCTCAAAACGAGGTAATGGCATTAATTAAAATTTCTCGATTTGTACTTCATGTCTGATTATGAGGTTTATTTTCTTTCGCTCTTGCATTCCTTGCTTGTACACCAGACTTTTTGTTGCTTTGTTTCCTCTTTAAAACAGATCCATGACCTCTTCTGTAAATGAGTTCAGTTTAATTTTGCGAAACTTTCTTCTCTCAACACACGCAAGCACGCGTCCGTTTACAAAACACACACACACGCTTTTTCTTTAATCACCCACTTAATCTTTCTTCTCGTTTAATGTGTAAAGTTTGGAGGTTGAAATGTTTTCAAGCAGGAAGGAGTGTTTTGGTTTGTTTTTTTCTTATAACATTTCCATCTCGCCTCCACTTTGTCCTTTTTAATGTTTCCGCTCTTCTTGTCAAGATCCGGTATTTTTAGCAGTTATTTCAGGCTCGTCATGGTGTAGACAAGCCCAGCTCGCGCATGCGTCGTGGCGTAGGAAGGCATGCACTTCCGTCAAGTGGATGTCACGTGACCGTGGTTAGTCCAGCGATGGCGTCTGAAAGTCTGTGGTCCAGCCTCTTCAATCTCTCCTACCCCAAGGACCTTGCAATTTTGTGTGAGCGCGTACCTGTGTATGTGTAGTGTGTGTGTGTGTGTGTTTGTTTTTAGAAGTATGATTATTTATTTTGTGTTTATGTATGTATGCGTTCATGTGTTGTTGTTTTTGTGCATGTGTCTGTTCGTTTGTGTCCAAGTACTTTCGTTCAAGATTAGATGTTCTCCATTTACTTCGTTCATTTGCCACAGCATTTTCTACCCACTAGCATCCGTATACCCGGTAGTCTCAACATTCTGTTGGAATTATTTTTCCTGCAACGTCATCACACCTGTCTTGCTTTGCATCAGTATGACCTGCTCTTTCACCGAAATGTGTGTAATGTTGGTTTTTCAGAATCCCTTAAGGTGTTTTACTCTAGACGGCTTCTAATATTCTCTGATTTTGTAAATGATAAATGTCTTTTTACTTGCGATTCCTGCTAAAGAAAGAAGGTCTGTGAACTGCGGAGGAGTCTAGCCTCATTACCTTGTCTTCAGGTAACTATTTTTAGCCCTGGCTTTACTGAACAGGTTCCGGTACATTTGGGGCATTGCAAGCCATTGTGGCTGCTGTAAGGACAGTGTTTAGCATAACAGCCCTACATAAACATCACCTTCACGGCGAATATAAACCTCTTCCTGTTCGATACTCATTTGCAACCGTCGTGAATGCTCCCCCACAGTCCCTACTCATAAAGTAGTGATATCGTTACCCAGGGTACAGCTTTACACCCGGAAACGTTGAGGTTATTGCAATTGAAAACAGGCACAGCCCTAGGGGTCAGGTGATGATGTAGAGGTCCGCAGCCTTGACCACAGTTCACAGCCATGGCTACAGAGCTTGCTATGGTTGTAGGTATCGACCGGAGGTAAGACTAACCCCGAGGCTAGAAAGTACCTCTTTGCCGAGGGCAGCGGCTCCTGTAGTCGTCAGCTAACGTGGCATGGAGCTCGTCATGACCTGCGTCATAAATCTGTCTGACGACGAGCTGATGACGCATGTAATGACGTCGATAAGACAAAAACGGCGACAGGAAAAGACAGTGACGTTCTTGCTGCCCGAAATGACGTCAGAGAAATAATGTTGTTTTATCGACTGGACTCTAGCAGAGCTCAAGCTCCGCATCAAAGAATGACAGGTGGGGAAAAAAACAAAGACGAAAGATACCTGCAGAGTTTTTTTTCTGGCCTCCTCCCTTCCGTCTTCCTACGCCGCCACGCGCTGACCGTTTAGGTGTTTGTCTCATCTATCGTCGCCATTTTCATTGCTAGCCTTCATGCGAGCCTCAACGAAAATGTGCACTTAGCTGCAACCTGATGCGCAGTCTATTCATCATTCTTTTATTCCTCCATTGTAGACTCGTGGTTAACGCGAGCATTTCAGGTACACGAGAGGGTGAAGGTAGTCTGCATGTGTGGGGTGAGTGGGTAGGTGGGTGGAGGAGATGGGGATAATTTCTTCAGGGGGGACAGTGAGGTGGAAGACGGAGGGAAGTGATGGTTGGGGGGAGCGGGGCTGGATGAGAAAAGGATTTTTCCATTATCGCCCTCGTTTTTTTTCTGACGGTATCAAACACCAAGGCAACAGACAACAGGCGCACTTCTCCGCCTTTTTAACGCTATTAGTTCAGCCCAACGTTCGCACAGCGAGGTGGGAAGGAAAATACCGAATCTGATTACCTTTGCGATCGATTCTTCTCTTGTCCGACAGCTTTTTTTTAGCATTTCTTGAGAAGGTGGGGTAGATTTTTTTCTTGCTGGGTCTTTGCTGCAAAACAACAAACGTATTTCGACTTTTTCTTTTTCTCGCGAGACTACATCGTTTGCTTTAACTGCTTTAAAGGCTGGGTTGTATTTGTACATTTGGTACACTCTGTCTTTTGTGTCATACCTTTGTTTGTATTTTTGTACATTTAAAAATAGCACAATGCTGGCAAGCTATCACTCATCGTAAATGAAAAAATTGACAATCTGAGAAACCGTCTCTTCTCTTATCCCACCTTCAGTCTTTCTTTTCTTGGTCTCACTATATCTGACATTTTGTTTCTCTATTCTTGACCTTACTATGTCTGCCACCTTCTTGACCATACTCTGCCTCATGGTCTGTGGGTTTGTTCGTCTGTTCTCGTCCTTTCCTCATACACAAGCACCAAAGAAGACAAGCGGCGGAGGCTGGGATGCGGACACAGGACGACAAGAAGTCTTCAAGCAAACCAAACAAGACAATCCGTATTGACGTCTGCCAGATCGCACCACAAGAAGCTTGGAGGGGCTCCAGACATCGGAACAATAAGCATGCGATAAATGCGATAAATGCGTCGTGCAGAGAAGGTGACCTTTGTGTGTCCTTATTATTCCAACCTGCAATATTTACTCTCTCCATCCCTCACTCTTTCTATCTCTTTCTCCTTCTTTTACTCCATAAACGTATTTTTCTGTCTTTCTCTTGCTGTTCATGTATTTATCTATTTATCTCTCCTCCTGGTCATCTATTTAGCTCTGTTTGCATCTTTATTTCGCTGTTTTTCAACCAATCATGCAATCAAACAATCAGTTTGTATATTATGTGTGTCTACCTCTTTCTCGTCTTGCATTCATAGTTCCACATTTGTGAACAATATTTCAGTGAATGATATTCTCTTTAAGGAGACATATATCTCCCGTGTCCACAAGGTAGACAGGGTTTATGTCAGCATAAAGGACTTTCTTCTCAGCTCTCAGTTGTTGGATGTGTCAAGTATTGGTATTGTGACCATTTAAAAACGTTGTAAAAATGGTTTTGGACATGGTGCCCAGTTAAAGGCTTAGTGGGAAGCATTTAATTGTAAATGGAAATGTCTACATTTGCAGAAAAAAAAATTTCTTTATGATCCTTGCAAATTCAATGCAACAGTGATAAAGATTAAGGATAAATGACAACTTGGAATATAAGAAATGTTACATGACCGACCTGCCAGAAAAAAAAGTAAGAAATTGTTTGTAAACAAGATAGAGGAGCAGACTAAAATGAGACGGAGAGAGACGGAAGGGCTAGTAACTCTTGAGTTTAGGTTAGTCTGTTTTATGTCTTTGGTTATTATCTATTTTCGTTGTTGCTTAAGAAAAGATTTCCTTGAAGTTAAAATTTGGTACCGAACTCAACCAAAACAACAGTAACAACAAAATATTGCAGCCTACTACACCTTTACAGCGAGAATATACAGCAGAAGAGATAAAACTGTGAGGGTGGGGATGGCGGTGGTAGTTTGGTTACAATTTATGGGCAGACAGCATGGAGAGCTCAAGGAGAAGAGCAAATACGGAGGTAAGGGGAAGGAACTGACACTGCCTTTCCGCAGGTAATGATTTCTGTTGACGGCGTGAAGCAGCTTTAATCAGTCGCCATGGCCACAACCTGCTCTAGTTTCTCTCCCACCTTCACGTCCTTTTTTTTAATTCTGTCTTCCTCTTTGTCTTGATTTAGTCGTTTTTTAGTTATTCTTTCAACACAAACATAAACATTGTACATTCTAATTTCCTCTTTTTCTTTTTTATACGTTCATTTCCTTTCTGCCCTTTCTTTTTCTTTTGTCTTATTTCTTTTTATTATTTTTGTTTATTTGCTTGTTTGTTTCTTTTTATTCTTTTTTTTTACTTTTTCTTTCTTTCTATTTTTGTTTTTTGGTTGTTTTGTTGTTGTTGTTGTTGTTGTTGTTGTTGTTGTTGTTTAATTCCTTTAATTTGTTGTTTTTTTTCTTTTTTTAATAAAAAGAACCCCTTAGAGTAAATGAACCTTTTTTTCACAGGATGGTAGAGATTGACAGAAATTTGCCTTAAAATCAAATGACTGGTAATACTGAAGACATTTATTTTATATATTTACACTGTTTTATGAAAGCTGAGAGAAATGGAGAGAGGTGTAGACAGAGGAAAGAAAGGATGAGAGTGTGATGCGAGTGTAACGAGAGTGTAACGCTGCAGTCGTTTGCTCACACACACACGCACGCACAGAGCAAATAGATTTTAATGCCAAACGTGTTCTCGCTGAACTCTCCAGTCCCTGGAGTAATGGATGCGATATGTCGACCTTGGCTGTGCCTCCTGTCATATTCCCAATACGCGTCAGCTAATGGCTTGTGAACCCCAATCGATGGCAATAATATTTTACAATTTTTATGTTCTGGTTTTACGCACCAATCGCGCACTCTTAAAGTGTTGTCCAGAACGAAAGTAGTTCTTACTCCAAAGGACGATTAATCACACATTGCAGCGGTTCTACATGGGTGAATGCTTCATTTCTGAAGAGTTTTTTTTTCTTCGCTTAAGAGGCCCCCTGCAATTCTTTTCTCTCGAGCCTCTTTCACCGATCGTCCACTTCAACCGCCATATTTTCTATGACCTACATGTCAGTGGCGAGGTCAAAGCCTTGACTATTTCATCATTTTATGTTTGGAGGAGCCATGTTTCCAGCTTTTTATTTATCTGATTTCAGATATAAATATATATTTCACACTTTTGTTGTCTTCGAAGGTCGTGTGGAACTTAGCTGGAACAGGATAAAAATTTATTTAAGTTATTTGACTTTTTTATTCGCTGGGATTTTCACTTTTAAAGGATTAAACTTTTCTCCAGAGAGACAATAAATTTGTGTTATTGCACTGTATGTTAAAAACATAGATTCTCTCGCAGAACTGACCCTGCTTCACGGATCTGAAACGTGAAGATACAGAGAACAGAATCCATCCATTCGAGAACAAGGAGGAAGCTCCGGATATCGTTCAAGAAACAGAAAACCAACGACTTTGTACAAAAGACGGCTACAACACTCACCACGTGACGTAAGGTCTGTTTTGGTCATATGACCCAACACGTCATTTTGTCGCGGACTTTCCTTCCAGGCACCTAGGAGGGCAGCCGACTTCTTGGTGGCCAGAGGAAGAACTGGTTTATGGAAGTCAAAGACTGGACCGGTCGTCCAGTGCAGGACCTGCTGGCTATCTTCCAAAACAAAGAAAAAGTGTCGGACCCTGTCAGCATCCGGGTCTAGCCAAGACTATCATTTCATCCGACATATCTGGTCACGTGACACGGGACAACGCCGTCATGAACTCGTCTGTGTTCTGTCTCTCCCGTAATGGACGTCCTTTGCGTGTCCATCAAAATTTACCTTATCACAGTGACTGACTTACTACAAATTTATGTTATTGTAAAAACAAAATCTGCTGGATTTATTGAGTTTTGTGATCCACCTTAGGTGGCTATAGCAGGGCCAGACCAACGGCCGGATTTTGCCCCCACACACACACAAGCACCACTTTCACTGTTTTCTAACATTACTACGTTTTCCATATCAAGTTGTTTGAGGAAACGACCTCTTAATGATATCAAATAAGAAAGAGAGACATCTTTTATCGTCATTAAACAATTTTAACTGTGGTTACTGCAGGAGAGCAAAAAGAGAAAGAGTGATGGAGAGAAAAAAAAAGGTTGTTAAAGTATCTTGACGTCCAGATAGTCATCCATGTGCTCTTCTGCTTCACTGCTTTCTGCAAGCCATCGGAATTAACCCGATACATCCACTAAGAGGCTTTAAGATAGAGAGAAAGTGTGTATATGTGTGTTTTGTATGTGTACGCGCTCTTTATCCGTTTATTTATTTTTTTTTTTTTAAGAAAGAGGGACGGAGTAGCGTCCCTACAAAACTGCAAGCTCGCCTGCTACACCTTTTTATGTTTTTCCATCCCTAACCTCATCCCCATCACAAACACTTACCGTAATCACCAGCAAGCTCTCCCACTCAAACAACAGTCCCGCTTCCACGTAATCCCCAAGTGATTTGGCGAACGGCAGTTTCCACGGTTTGGCCGCGAGAGCTTGTCAAGCGCACGAAACAACGGCGTGATTCCGCTGCTGCCTGTCGTGTTGGCCTCCGCATCCAGCAGCTCAGCTGATTAAAGGTGCAGTGCCATGTTTTATTTACGTCAGGTTGCAAGGGGGCGAGGACGTAACTCTTTGTTTCCCTTCCACCCCACCCACACCCTTCACAGCGGTGCGACACCACTTCAAACGGCGGCGAGACTGAGCTCTGTCGTAGTCTGATGGATGTAGCAGCGTGTGTGGTAGGTCTGTGTGCACTCTATGTCTGTGTGTTCGCTTTCATTTTTTTTATTTGTGTTTCTAGCAAAACACTTTTCTAACTAGCCTCCCTCTCCCTCTCACCCAACGACCTGGACCTGCTTCACCTGCTTATAACCAAACCTAGATTATTAATCCAAGAACTTGTCATACCGGACTGCTGGCAGACGATTTTTTCCAGTTTACTAAAACGAGGCAGGAGTGTACAAAGCTTCCGGTTTAGTCACGTTCATTGTTTAGGCTCGCCGAGACTAGCAGAGAGAACTTAGCAAGAGGCTAAGCGTTGGTCTCGGTGGACAGACAGCAATCCACCTACACACGTCAGTGATTAATCAGTCTGCATTCGATCATCACGAAACGAAAGCCTCTCAGAACATCCAAATCATTTCCATATAAATAATGAGTGGAATGCTTGTTCAGTGTTCAAACTTCAAACAATCTCACATAAAAGGTATCGTTGTCAGGTAAAGTATCGATATTTTAAAGTCAATTTTCACTTTTTTCTCCTCAATCCTATTGAAAAAAAAACTTGGAACTAATAAAGACAGCTGGTGACAGGAGGGATGAACACAGCAGCCTTGCGTGTAGCAGAGGAGCGGGTTCACTTTCATCCTGCAGACAGGAATGGCATCGCACAGGACAGGTTATTATAAGTCCAGACAGTGAACTCTCCGTGTGTCTGTTGTCGGCTGGTAGCTGGTGACGTCAGACAGACCTCACACTGCCTGTGATTGCGCATGCCTGGGTGGTTTGCGTCAGCAGGTGTCGCAGAGCCGTTAAAGGTGAGGCTAATGATGTTATTGAATGACTGATGAGCTGTCTAACCCGTCGGAACCTCATCGGAATGCGCGCGCGTGCGAGGGTGGCCACGTGTTCAGTTTTTGTGTGTATGCCTAGTGGTGGTCACGATATGTGTGTGTGTGTGTTCGCGTGTGTGTGTACGTGATAGTTTCCAGGTCTATTCATATGCTTCCCACATCAACAGATAACCTGTCACGGGATTTAATGACTCGGGCGCGTGTGTGGGTGTGTTTCTGTATGTTCATCGTGTGTGAACACGTGTACTTGTGTGCGTGTGATCGCTTGCATCTGTGTGCGTGTGCAGGTAAGTACGAGAAACATGATGGAGGTCAGCTGATAACTTTCATGGCTATAGACAAGAAATAGAGCCACACGTGCAGCAATAAACTAGAAGCAGTAAAACTCTATGGCCTTGAGTCTAATCACACGATGGGACGAAATAACAACAACAAAATAAGGCGGATGGTTATACGATGATGACTCCTTTTGCTCTTTTTTTTTCTCTCTCTCTCTCACACACACACAAACAAACAAGTACTTTGGGATCTTCGAAGTCCTCCTGAACTTTTACCACCCTCTAATTACTCAAACAAACGGTATTCTAAAACACAAAAACAACTTGTAGAGAGTCCTAGTGGTTCACTGTGTCTAAGTACAGTCCGTTGATGACGAAAACAAAATCATCTCCTCTGCTAACCTGTTACCTCTCCTTGAAAAACCAGGTTCCTCCATGTGGTGGGCGGGCCGCACTTTCTTGCCGCAGGCTCATGCCAGCCTCGAACCGAGTGCCTTTTGCACGAAATACGAAACCGCATAAACCTCCGAACGCTGGAGCCGTTCACGCTCTTCCAATAAAAATGATATAAAAAAACAAAAACAAAAACTAAACTAAATTTATTTTGGTGTCATCTGAATTATTTGTACAAGGAATGAAAGAACATCAGCTGGAGGAGATCATGTGGAGGGTGCAGTCGACCTAACCACGATATCAATGCAGGGCGGGGCTGTGCACATTCCTGTGATGACATTTAGTATCTGACTACAGTCACGTGATCAGCTGTCTAAATGCGGTGTGTTGTTGCGTGAGCTGGTATTCAGCTTTTTCTGATAATGCAAAGTAGCCTGCTTTTGTCGATGATGCAGGACATAAAATCTGTTCCAGTAGATATATATATACCTACATCACAACACTGGAGAAGATCAATCCCTCGTCTGGTGCATCACCTTTGTAGGAAGGATTTATTTTGGATGAGAGCGGAGAGTACGATAGGACTGTTTGTTGTGCTGTTATGAAGAATTCTGAGAATTTTTGTGGCATTTTGTTAAAGCAATCTCAACTGTAAATTGTGATATATATATAAAGAACATGTCGCAGAAAAGTGAGACAAAAATTATATAAAGACGCTGTAACAGCTGATTGAACAAATAAACGTAGAGCTGAGAAGATTGAACACTAGTGAATGGCGTATTTTCCTTTACAATTTCGCCTCAGAGTTTTTATAACTCTTCTTGTTTCTTCTGCTTTTCGTAGTTCTCCTAAAACGAAACAAAACTCGTCGGGAGATATTTTAAAATACAGGGAGCTGTCCGATTTTACAGACACGCTCATGGCTGCTTCTAGCCAAGCTCTTGCAAATCTTGGAAAGCGCCAATGTCAAAACAAACACAGGAAGACTGTTGCCAGAGGCCATTGTCTGAAAGCAAAATCAGCGCAGCTTGAAGCAGATCCTTATGAAATCCGAACCGGCTCAACTCGATCTCACCGATGATTGCTTTCTGTTCCGCTAAGAGCTTCGCCTCGTATCTCGATTATCAGCAAAGGCCTCCTGTCGTATCTCGGTTATAATCTTTTCCCTAGCTCGTATCTCGGTTACCGACCAAACCGCTTCTCGTATCTTGGATACAATACACACCCTCGCTCGTATCTCGGGTACCAGCTGTGTATTGTCTCGTATCTTGGTTACCTGCTGCTCTCTCAGTTACAACCCTCCTTAGGTTATTCTTTTATCAGGAAGGTGTGAGTCAACAGCGTTCACTCTCTTTCAATTAAGTTTTTCAAGTCCCTTTTAATTGTCTTGACAAGGTGAGCAGTGATTGGTTAGTGATGTTTCCTGCACCTTACTGGGCTTCAAACGCCTTCAGACTGTCAGTGTCTGATTGAAAAGATACGTAGATGATTTTTTTTTTGAAAACCTGCGTCTGATGTACTCACTTTTATCCAGAAAACGGGTTAATTCCCTTACCTGATCTCTTGGCAATGTAATTTACAGACAACCAGAGAGGCAGACACATACACGCGGCAAGAAGCCTCCTAGACTAGTGTAAAGTTTCCAGTTAGGGTAAAGATATCCTCCAACGCTTCCCCACCCCCCAGCACACCCTACCATGTTATGCTTGTTACCTGGTAACGAACATTACCACGCGGCTTATAACAGCCTCTCCATCTCCTCATCTATTATACATCACTTCATAAAAAATTCATAATCATGAGCGATATATTTCTCTCCTTCACTCTCTCACACACACGCTCGCGTCTTTACACGTCTACCCCTGAACTGAATACTCCTCACCTGTTTATACAAACTTTTCAACTGAAAATATCAGCTTCTGAAATATCTACCGTGTAGATTGGATCACGCGCTTTGTGATGTGTTTCTGCATTATATAAGCCCATTTAGCAAGTGACTGATTGAGCACGAACTGATATCCCTGGACTGCTGGCAGACGATTTTTTCCAGTTAACTGTTAAAACGAGGCTTTAGACGACATAGCTTCCGGTTTATTCACATTCTTTGTTGCGGCTCGCCGAGACTAACAGCGAGAACTTCGCTGGGTTGGTCTTGGCAGACAGACAGCAGTCCACCTATACACGTCCTTGGATTGAGTCAGTGAGTGAGATCGACCGAAGTCCAGGAGGAATGAACGCTGTTGCTTCCTTCATGCAAAGGGAGGCTATCCAGTCTACATAAACATTCTTCTCCCTTTCCTGGGGGCAGATCTGCACGCACACATGCACGTGCCAAAGTGCAGCTCAGTTAACGACAACGGCCGAGGGACAAATGTTGTGTTTGAGAACTGGTGGCAGAAAGCATCCGAGAGTGATCGCCCTTAGCTTGTCTCAGAGGCCGAGTCTGTTCGCCAAGTCTAGAGTAAAGGTTGGAAGACAAAATAATTTTCTCATGTCTCATATTCTGTGAGCTAAAAATAAATGAACTAAAAAAAACGCGAAAAGGTGTGCACTCATTACTCGCTGCCTTGTTCATCATTTCGTCTTCTTTACTTTCCTATCCCGGTATTTTGTAGAAAGGTAGTACGAGTATGAGGTGGAACAGCATCTCCATCTTTTTCCTTTTTTTTTTTTCCTACTTCTTTTTTTTTTTTTTGTTTTTTGTCAGTAACCCAGTCTTGAGCAACGAAGGAGGTAAATTTTTCGAGTGCCCGGTGAAGGCGCGAAACAATCGGATGGTGCCAGACAGAGAGCTCGCTGGGAAGGACTTGGTGATCTCGGGCTAGACTAAATGAAAGGGTGCTCTGGTCTTGTTTGGAGAACCGAGACCTGCGTCTCGCCGAGACAGCCAGCTAAAGCCAGGAGCAGACAATTTGACGTTCGCTTGTGTCGCGAAAATCCCGAGCAAAATGGCGTCAGACCGCACCTTGACATCACACCTGGCCCGGACACCGAGACGATGTGGGAGAAAAGTGAGAAGACTGAGTCAGCAGACGACTGAGTTAAAGTTTGGGAGAAAGAATGATGGGATGAGAGCTGGAAGGCGACATGATGAGAAAGAAGCTCGCGCAATAAGACTCTTGCCGAGTCTGCATGAGTGGAAGGCAGGGGAGGTAACAAAGATGACGAGTAAAGGTCATGGATATATTTACTTACTTGGAGGCAAAATAAAATCGCCATGGCACAGCGATTCTTTAAACTCTAATTTTAAAAAATTCATTTTTTCTTCATTTGTCCTCATTACCACCCAACTTTCAATATTCGCTCCCTTGTTCATCCTTCGCCAATGTGATACCCCACTCCACTACGACCAGCAACGTAGACAAACATATCTTGTACCAGTCCATGGAACAAATGAATGAATGGAATCAATGAATGAATATCTTTCACATTTAACACTTCTTTCTCGAGAGTGAGCGATCACTCAGCGTGAGTGGTTGCAGCTGATTAGAACCTTCTGATGTTTGCTTAATTTACAACTCCGTGTTCTAACGTAATTACCTAATCTAATGTTACTCGCCTCACTACTCCGAATCCGGGAATATGTTTTCTAGCGAAAATATGACCTTCTGAACCTGGAAAAGTGATTTTGGGCAAACACTCTCAGAGAGTGAAACTTCACAAGTCGACAGCTCACATAAAAAAAAAAAGTTCAGGTGTACAACTGAGAAGCTCAAGATTACCCACAACACCTACAATCCGAAGACAGTGTTACAGGACCAGCTAATGAAGAAAATAGCAAAGATGAATGTAAACAGAACATTGAGTCTGGAACAGAGAGTATGCCACTGCATCGTTCTTGAACCACTTCGCTTGTTGCCATCCGGAGTATGATGACAACTACCTGCAACATCAGATAGCAAAATGTCACAAGCAGCATCAGATCATCAGTCACTGCTTCAGTCAGCCGTTGATTCTCCGCAAGTATTGAACATGACACCTGCTGAACAAACGTGTTGTGGAAAGGCTCGATATCAACGGTGGAACAATAGATAGAATTGCTTCAGTAATCCAAGGAATGGAAACATCAATACAAATTCTGCAACAGGAATCGACAGACTGGAAACTGAAGTGGCGGAGTTGAAAACAAAGCAAGAGAATCTTGGAAGTAACACCAAGACTGTTTACAGTAAAGATCATAGGGCGGAAACAAAAACCAAGTCCAATGAATAATATTTCAGGAACAATGTTATCAGGATTTACCATGTCAACAATCCAGAAGGAAGAACTGTTAGCCAGTCTCGAGAAACTGTATAAAAATTATTCCATGACAAAATGTGTTTCTGAAACATAAAACTGAGTAAAGCCTGAATGCTGTACATCGGCTGGGTACAACCTACGAACATCAACATCGCCGAATCATTGTCCTCCGTCTGTCCGGGAAACACTACGAGATTAACCAAACCAGAGAAAGGGTTAACCAAAGACAGAAGAGACCTAGTCTCATCCTTTAAAGCATCTCTAAAGATATAATATCTTTTACCAAGGAGCCCATCACACAGACTCCTTCCAACAATGTTTAGAAAAAAATGGAGAACATTTTTGTGAAAACTAACGGTCTGGACTTATGAAACAAAAGAAAACTCCCTGAACTCGAGGAAGTGTCACAGAAATAAAACAACACCCTAACCAGACGGAGACACCCAACGGATCTCAGAGACAATAGGTTGCAAAGTCTCAAAAGTTTCAAAGAGCAACAGTAAGGGGCAGGCAAGTTGAAAGTGTCCACTGGAAACATTCTTGGTGTGTAAACCTCGTGACCCTGAGGTAGACTGGAAACCGTAGTGTAGTCGTAATTAAGATGAGTGATCAGGCTGACAGAGACAATGTGTGCTCCCTTTCTTTGCAAGCTTGCAAGATGGTGTGTGTGTGTGTGTGTGTACGGGGGGGGGTATTTCTGAGAGCGGGGATACCTCTTTGAAACGATCCCTTCTCGTCAACATGACCCTCGGTGTATTTCAAGATGGATAATAAGATGGAGATGAATCGCACGGATTTGGAGTTTACAGAATTATATTACGTGTAGTGACTGCAAGCAAAACATTGATTTTTATTTAAAATGTTTAAATGAGACACGTTTATGTTATTCACCAATGGATTGTCATGTCTAAACAAATATTATTACCTTTCTACAATGTGTAATGTAGAAGCGCTTTGTAGTGTAGTTGTTAATAGATTCGCTTGTCTCCACTGAGCGGCTCAGGGTTCACATCTCGTGTCGGTGACACTCTACGTATGTGACACCTGTACACAAGCCTAGGCGTCGGTGGTTTTCTCCGGGTACTCCAGAGTTTCCTCACCTCTCCCTCTACAGTCAGAAATCACCTCAAGGTGGAAACACTTTCCTACTAAATAAAGAAGCCAACCGATGTAGGAGGCGATAATTAGTAATTTACTTCGGCAGTACTAGTGCATTATTATATTGTAGCAAGATCTGCAAATACTGTTGCTAAGCAGATCACACTTTTTATTTTTTTTGTACTGAACTAATAAGGTTATTAGTGCCATGAAATTGTATCATTTTGATATTTTCTTCATCCGTTGAAGGCTGCTCTCAGTGCTTTTATAAGCTAAGGGGAGAAAACAAAGATACGCAGTCAGCCACTATTTACCTCCCATTGTTCTAACACTCCGGATTATTACTCCGTCCAGTAAATAAATATTTCCTACCTGGAAATAAAGGAAATACCGTGACAGAAAGTTAACTGCTTTTTACGTTTACCCTGTAGTTCTTCGTGTCCTCCTACTTCTGGTTTCATAAATGTGTTTGTAAGCGTGTACGTCGTGTGATTTACATCCGACTTTACAGTGTGCGCGCTTTTCTACTGATAAACAAGTCATTAATGATTTTTATCTTAATAAATTCTAACTTCTGATACACTATATAAATAAGAGAAATTTTCTACTTGTGAAAGTGCTATTTATCAAATGTTAAAAATGTCGGTCGGGTGTGATCAGGTATCTAAGGTAACTGAATCAATAACAAAGTCTTGTGAACTTTTTAACAAAAGAAATTCTAGAGAGATACAACAAGTGTTTAGTATATGACGTCACCTGCGTTTGAGTTGTGACGTTGTCCTAAAAATGTCGTCGTGAGTAGAATGTGACGTATCGTGTACCGAGGTCGAAGGTTATAGAAGGAAAGAATGGTTTTACCCTAAGGAGGGAGGTGAGGATCACAGTGCCAGCTACCCTAGTGTTCATTCTTCTACCTTCACGGTCATTCTTCGCTAATTGCTTCCATCGGCCTCAACACGTACCCTCGCCTCCCTCCGCCGGATTGAATCAATTCTTTCCTGCGAGACGGACGACTGAGGAACAGAGTGACAGACGGGATACATCACCCCTCGGGATGCTGACACATTGGAAGTCAAGGAACTGGTCATGTTCACTGGACGGCAGCCATTTTGCTACAGCGACACGTGATGGCTACTCACCTTTGCTAGCAACTGATCAACTATCATGTCATACGATATAAAAAGATTCAGCAAACAGGGCCGGTCGTGAATGAAATGTTTCTATAAATGTATCTTTCCATAAGATGCGACTAACTGCTTTCATTAAAGTGATGAACAATAATGTTTACAGTAAAACAGAAGAACAAAAAGTCGTCTGCGGAAGATTGCGCTGTACAGAGGATACAACAAAGAAAAAGTAGTATGAGAAAACAATCGCTTGTTTGGGACAGCAGACTACCGACGACCATACTTGATACTTAGCACAAGAAGTAGAAAACGGATTCCTAGCAGATGAAGACCCTGGCAGTCTTTGTAGATCTTACTCAGACCTTTCACGAGGTCTGGCAAAAAGGTTTCCTGGTAAAAGCTTCTCAAAAGAAACTCTGTAGCTACTTATGTCAAAGATTATTGAGAGTAGAACGACGAGCAATTAAGACACCTGCTGAAGCTCAGGGGCGGTAACCCACAAGGAGGAGTTATCTCACCCACCCTGTTTGTAGTCTCTATTGATGACACTGCGGCTAACAGACCACATCTTGTGAGTCCTCCATGCTTATACTACCTGGCAGTCTGGACGGCATCCGGACACATCCCATAAACAACCTACAAAATGCAGGTAGTCTCAACAGAATTTTAACCTGGGCAGATAAACGACTCGGGACTATCAACAGAACCACAGCAAAAGCTCTCTCTCTCTCTCACACACACACAGCCAAGATAAGTACATCCTAAGTAATTTAAAAAATCTCTTAGCAAGGATAGTTAAACTTTCTTGGAGTAAACCACCACAGACAACACACCTGAACCCCACATGCCACCGCCATGGATAAAAAGACTGTAAGAAAACGAAGTTGCGTATGGACGTGAGAAGTTCGTGGTAATACGGTGATTCTTCGAGACCTTGAACTGTCATGACTTCTCTACCCCATTTTACCTACCGAGAGAATTCCATTCCGTATGGAGCTTTCTCTAATTGCCCTCTGGGATAAATAAAATCTTATCTTATCTTTAAAGATGCATACATTCAGTCTACAGCTGTGTAGTGTACAGATAGGATGTTGGTTCTTGATTTGGATTTTTAATATCTTTTTTTGTAAATCATGATCTTTTGTCCGATGCTTAGTTAGAGGCGAAAGGCAGTATTCTATGTAAAAACAATTGCCAAGGATCGCCCATTTGTCGACAGTTTAATGCAAAGGTTTTAATCTTTGTTTTGTTTCGTTTTTTGTTTTCGCTGTCACTGTCCTGTTCGTCTGCAAAGTTCACCATAGCTCTCATTGCAAGTCAGTTAGCTGCCAACCATCAAAATAGTAAAGGGACATTGCTGTGGGGGAGCAAGGACACCACGATGACAGATGGACGCCGTCTGCTTCTCGGTCCTCACTGGCGGCGCTGCTTCTGCTGCTGCTGACGTCATCCTGGTTATTTTTGTCTCCCCCGCATGCTCTGAGTCCCCCTCGTGTTTATACAACCCTAGTCACTTTACACAATGCTAAATCGTTTCTATTTATGGATCCAGGGAGGGCCATTTTCTTCCTCGATGTCAGACTTTCCAGTTCTATAATTAGAAAACAATACACGCTATTAACAGTATTGTTTTAGTGACCTCAGTACCGGACTTGCTTTTTCTTTTTAAAATCAGAAAGTCAGGAGGTGAAAGCAGATCCGTTATTCCAAGCAAAAGAAATTAGACATAAAACAAGGATGGGAAAGAAACCGGAGTATTTTTTGGTATGGGCGTCATTTGCGTTGTTCTGTTTTGTTTATTGGGAAATAGTTGCGTATCTAGGTTTCGGAGCACATCTTCTCTATTTCTCTCTCTCTCATGTAACGTTTTCTTTTCCAATGTGTAAGAAATGTGTTTACATGTGTATTTAGGTAGTGTTATTCAGGCTATTAAATACGGAAGTATATAGCCTTCTTCATATCACAGCAAAACCATTTCTACTGATTCCAAAGGCTAAATGGCTTCAACTCTGATGTCAAAAGGCTCATGACAGAATGGAAGCTAAAGGGACCATTGGTTTGGGGACAAATGTTCATGCTACATTCCTCTAAACACGTTTGCCAATATATTTGATCAATAAAAACGGGATCTTGGGCGTTTCAAAGGTTTGACGCTTCGGCACGTTTCTTGGTCAAGAACTGTCTTAACCGTGGTGCAAAAATGTTTCAAACTTGTTAATGAAGGGCCTTCTTTTTGTCTTTTTCGTTTTTTCCAAGGCAAGGGAAACAACTGCTTTTATCGCTCAGAGACATCGGCATTATTTGCCTCCCCTGACTCTCCAACGCTTCCTTGTTGGCTGCGAGCGGCTGTTAGTGCACGTGCGCGCAGTCCCAGCGGGGACCCGAGATGTTGTTTCCCAAACACCAGGGGATATAATGAGGCATGAAAAGCCCTGGGGCCGAGTGCACAAGAGTTCAGCACGTTTCTAAATTAGAACAGCCTGACACTTATCCTAAAATCGTTTTAGTTCATTTTAAGTTTTTCTAAGGAACGCGTAGAAATAAGATTTTAGAACCATTGAAAGTTAAATCTTTTTTTGATGACATAAATGAGATAAATCTGCTTCACGACTGATGTCTGCTCATGTCTATGCACGTCTATCAGGATAGCTGGCGGCTCGTATAAAAAAAAAACAACAGTTAAATGGTAACATACTGTCGGCAAAAGGTAAACTACTGTACACATTTCTATACAAAAAAAAATTGATCGCTCATTTCATTAAATAATAATGAATTCTTAGTAACTTAAAGCTTGGTTCTTTGGATTAATTAGTTGGCTAGGACGCTTTATATGCATCCGACCCCTCAAGTTTCCACTTCTGCACAAATAATCTCAGTGACCTGACGTCACGGAGCGCAAGTCTTTACACGTGACCTTTACTCCCTGAGTGGACATCTCACTGTAATCACAACTGCAGGCACGGCATTAGCTGTTCGCTTCCTACACACGTTAATTTTCGGTTTCAAACACAAACGTGGGAAGTATGACCTTTTTGCTGTAGTTTTGACGCCATTTCCGAGCGCGGCGATGACTGCGCATGCCCGGGGAATAAGCGGTTGTTATGCAGAAACTCGTCGTGGAGTGCATGTAAATATTGAAATTAGACGTCAACATGTATTTCCTCTTTATGGCATCGCTGCTTAGGGAGCGTGCCAGTTGACGAAATGCTTTTTTAACATCGTTAGTTTTTGTTTTTCTGTACTAACTGAATCACGCTTTGTGTTTTACGTTAGTTCATTATTTGGAGGGCTGAAGGTTGGAGTAAATTGTGGCATGGAGCTTTTGTGCAATCTTCATCATCCACCCTCATATGTGCTTGAGTGTGTGTGTGTGTGTGTGCGTGCGTGCGTGCGTGCGCGCAATAAAGTCATACTTTTAATTTATAGTACTCGTTTTTCCTTTAAAGAAAAAATATTTAAAACCAAAGGAGTAGTTTTCATCCATTGCTATAGGTTGATATCAACTTTTTATCTAATTTTGGTAACCCAATATGCATAAATTAATTCACACTCTTTCTCTCAAAATGTCATGAAAATGTACACCAAAAATCGTAAACTACACTGCAGAAAGTGACTGAGTGAAAGAAAACTTCATGAGCTAATTATATCATAACCGAAATTCGGTTTAAAAAATTATATTCTGAATCAACGTTTTTAATGGTATAGTAGAAATTTTTTTTCTAGTGATTGGATAAAACTAGGTATAAAACATCTAGGTTGAAAAAGGTTAAACCCATGACGTTACGTGAGTACATAGGTAAGTCTAATTAGCATATTGTCCTAGCTCTGCTATTGGCTGAAACCTTCAAAACGTAAAATATCCATGTGCACTCCTCGCGTGGGTGTCGACCTCCCCTGTGCATGGTGATGTTTCTAGGCGTGAATCTCCACAACTAAGAAATTATTCGAACAGATACAGAAACCTGCACTGAGCTTTACTAATCTTTTAAAAAAGAACGGTTGTTGCAGTGTATTTCTCTGCTACATAGGAAGGAGCATGAGTTGTGAGCAATGGAGTATAGTGTGAGTATGAGTGTGTTTTATATGTAGTAATGGAGTGTGTGTGTGTGTGTGTGCTCGCGTGTGCGCGCTCGCCTGCACGTTCTATTCTTGGTCGGTATAAACAATTTTCCCAGTAAAACGATAGATGAGGTCAGCGAGACGCTTAACAAACAGCTCAGGGACATCACTCTAGCTGGCGAACTACGTAATAGAAAAAGAAATGACCTCCCTTGGAGGCCAAAATCCTCCTAAAACATTTCCAAATGCTTGAAATCAGATGCAAACCTCAACGAAAGAACGACCCCGATGAAAGGGAAGTCATGCATTCTGAAAGACAGTGCGATCAAAATGAAAAGGGACATTACTCGATGGAAATGGATAGTGCCTCTTGACGAAGAAAGGAAATAGTCACGGACAGAAGGTCTGAGCAAACCGTCTGGCAATCTCCTCTCTCTCAGCGGGAGGCGTGGCCACACATCTCCTGCCACAGGCAGGGAGTGCAACCCAACTTTCCTCTCACGTCCTCCGACAATCTCCATATATGGAAGCAGTCCCCTCCTTTCTTGACAAATATCAAAAGCCTGCACCCGCGGTAAGGTCAGGGTGTGACAATAGAAATCTTGAAATTAAATGCCTACCCGAGTCAGTTTAGTTCAATGCTGTTGCACACAAGACAAAATGTAGTTATTTGTTTCTAGAAAATGTGTTGTGTGTGTGTGAGGTGGGGAATTGTTGTTTTGTGTGTGTGGTGTTTTGTTATTGTTAGTTTTTGTTTTATGTTTTGTTTTTGTTTTGTTTTGTTTTGTGTTGTTGTTTGGTTGTTTTTTGGGTTTTTTTTGGGGGGGGATGGGGTGTTTGTATGGCGATGGGAAAGAACTACACTCAATTTGACCTAAGTTCTAACTGTTGCTGTCGATAAAGGTTGCAGATAATTCGAGCTTCAAGAACAGGTGCTACAAGACATACTCCTTTCCCTCTGTCTGTTTTTGTGACTTCACGGAAAATGAGGTCTTAAAATTTTTCCATAGCTTGGGCTACTAGTAGAGTTCCAATGTTCATCGAAAAAAGAAAAAAGTTTTTCACTGAGATTTTGTTATGAGATATTTTCTTGCACTCTTGATTCGCCTTTAAGTCACATTTCGGTCCATGACTTGTCAGTACTCCCATCGGAGAGTAAAAAGGCTTTTCTTTCCAATTCTAGAAGTTTTGAGACCAAATCGTCTGTGATACGTTCGAATAATTCTTCTAGGAAACGGTTAAAGTCCTGTAATAACTATCCATAGACCTCTACAATAACGAAAGGACTGACCCTCACTTAACGTGGAATCGTTTACCCCGCGTTGAAATAAACCTAGAAAATAAATATAAATATTAAGACAAACTGATTGTAAACCATTACTTCCAACTTTGTAGATATTTTTAGACTACGTCGCATGTGACGCCAACTGTCTTGAATGTTATCTAAAATAATGTTAAATTAAAAGAAAATCGCTAACCAGTTATTTTGACTATTTTTTTTCACTAATATCTTAAAAGGGCAGCTGGTATGTTTATTGGTTTACAAACGTGTTTGTTACTAAATCAAGTACAATGCAAACCTTTTGATCTCTGAGCTTATATGTCAGTGCTTCTGTGTGTGTGTCTGTGTTCGCATGCATGTGTTTTTTTTATTGTAAAAACCAGTTTTACCTTTGCCTTCTCGTGTCTGTCGCCAGGCATTTTGGGTGTTTGTTATTGTTGCGTTTTGCAGTGATGACAACAACGATGACGACGACGACGACGATGATGATGATGATGATGATGATGATGACTGCTGAGGCGTGAGTTTATCACGGGTCCCGGGTAGCAGCTGCTCTGTTTGCATGCTGTGACGTCAGCTGTTGGCGAGCTAGCGACGGAGCTGTGGGTGGCCTCACACTAGTTGTTGGAATACAGGGTAAGGCGGGTGGTTAAGTCGCCAAACAGTGTTATCAGCTGTTATCGCCGCGTTTCGCACGCTGTCCTGCATATTTGGTGAAATTCTGTTGTCTGAATGAGCCTTGCATGACGATTTGCCGAAAGAATTCCGTGTGCTACAGAGACTGGCACAGTCACAGAACGTTGGCTTTCTGCACCCGCATCGTGCTAGATGTTGACTTTGAGGTACCCCGACAAGATGTGTGACAAGTGTAGCATCCGTGTGGTGTTGTCATAGCTGGGTCTCAGAAAAGAAGATTTCTGAGTTGATAAGATGTGTAACAGCCGCTACTGGCTATTACTAATAAGACAGGACTGTGACAAGATACCTGAGAGAAACACAAAGGTTACCAACTCTACCACACCTGCATTATGGAGGCCCATACAGCAAATGTGTGTCTATATACCTGAGATATTATACCTGCGCCCATCAATTTACCAATAATGTTTCTGGTACGATAAGGATTTTGTGATCGGACAAAAGCTTCCAGTATGAGTCACAGTTAACAAAAAGGGACAGAGTATTGGAAAACGCAGGAACTGTAGAAAACCAGAACTGACTCTCTGAATAATGGTTTAAAATAGGAAACCTTAAAATGATGTACTCCATTTTGTTTTAAGGAATTGTTCAGACAGGTAACCTTTCGCACGTACCAAGTGCCCGTCCTTTTATGCCTGTTGTTTCTTCCTTACACCTTAAATTGTGAACATTTACAGGTGTGAATTTTCAGGCAGGGGGTGCGGAGAGATGTGCCCCTAGGGCCATCCCACGTGCGTTGCTTGTAATTGCAGACAACAACATAAACGTTTCTTGTCTCCATGGCATCCAGGACTGCCATTAGTGTGTCACCCAGTGCACGGACTGTGTCCATGTACACATCGGACACTGCGCACAAAAGACCAGAAAAATCATCTCCAGCGAATCACTTCCTGAGTTTCGGATGGACACAAGAGGGCACAATAATACATAAGTGCACCCTATGTACACAGTTACTTGTGTTTATTGTCGCAGTCGAAATCTGCGTAATAAGTGTTTGTTCTGCCATTATAAATACTGCCATACTCTCTTGGAAATACAGTAGATGTGTTGTTATTATTAGTAGTAGTAGCAGCAGCAGCAGCAGCAGCAGCAGTGGTAGTAGTATAGCACCTTTCCAAAGATTTGTTTATTGCTCTTCACATAAATAATACATAAACTAAAACACCAACAACCATCCACTGATACTGGCATATAACAGACTCGATCACTTCTCCAACACCTGCTCATACACAAGGTAAATACAGACGATCATGGCTTAATTTTTATTTTTATCTGAGTTTGAAATTTGTGATTTTTGTGTTTGTTTGTTGGTGTTTGATTTAAGTTTTGGTTCGATAATGCCGAGTGATTCTTATTATCTACCGATTTTGTAGACACCAGCTTCATCTATGAAAAGGACAACTTCATGATGAGACAAGATAAAAGCTTACAGCAATCTATCACGCAAGTAATCGGATAAGGTCAAAGTTCACAACAATATGAAATCCTTATGACAGAATCAACAAGGTCGTATACCATTAACTTAGAAAGGCATCTATCACTTAGAATCAGGAAACCAGACTATTATTTCTGAACTCCAGACAGTTTCAAAGCTCGACTAATGTTTCAAACTAAATAAGTAGTTTAGTGATACTTTTAAGTCTGGGTACAAACCTCGTGATTGAGAGTATTAGCCATATACTTGAGGCTCCCGACTTTGTGTACAACTGCTCAAATATTTTTATTCCTTTTTGCTTAAAATGTTGTTGATTTGCTTCCAAATATAAGCCCTATAATACTTTATAAATTATAAAAACAATTAAGAAGTTCTTCATTTCAGTATGGGGGCGCCTGCATGTTCTATTCGTGGTCGGTATAAACAAAGTCTTTCTAAAATATTTTACCTTTGTGCAATAAATAAAAATTTGAGTTTAATAAAAAACTATTTTAAAGAAAGAACTAATTAAGAAGAGTGATGAACAGTTTATAGATTATATACAGAGAAAAACTAAATGTTCAGCAAAAGAAAATGACTTAATTAATGAGACAAAGCCTGTCTCTGGGGTTAAAAAAAAACAGGTGCATCAGCTTTGTTGGATTACTCTTCTAAAAAAAAATAGTTCTCGAGATGAGTGCATTTTCACGTGGTGTGTGTTACAGTCATCAACTTTGGCTGTTCAACAAAACAAAAGTCAGATCAGCCAAAAGGAGTAAACTTTAGACACCTTGAATAATACCTTTCTTTTTCTACTTCTTATTCTTCCTCTGTTCCTCCCTATAACTTTCTCTGAAAGTTTATTCAATAAGTTATAATATAATAATTGGTGCATACTGAAAGAATAAAGATACAAATAGCATGCATCCCACCATTCTTAGTACCAACCCACCGTTCTAGCTTTTTATGGAAAACCCTGTTGCCCGTGTGGGCAGTAGTTCTACCTGTACTTTCTAGTTGATTGTAATTCATAGTCTTGAAGTAGAGATACCGTCTGTTTCTCTACAACCTCGCCGCCGTGAGGTGCATGCAGCCACAGGGAGGTAGAGAGGGAGGGGGAGCAGCGGGCCTGCAAGGTAATAGCGTTGTGGGAAGGGAGAGAATAATTGGGTTCCATGCCAGCCTCCGGCATCGGTGAGAGAGCGTGCGTGAACCCAACCGCCGGCACGAGCCACTGTCATCGGGAGGCCGGTGGCGGTCAGACGGATGCAAGCAATAAGCGTTGAACACTACTCACTCCTGCCTTTGCTTTTAATTCCCCTCACACAGTCTTCCTCCTTCTCCTTCTCTTAATCTTCTTTTCGGTCGTCTTTTTGTCTTCTGGAAGGGAGGTCGCTTCTGGATCTTACACGAGGACAATAAAATTATGATCGTAAGTTTGTGTCATCTGTCGATGATTCTGCGGTAGGACGATGATAGATGAGCAAATAAATCATTTATCGAGAGGGTTCTTTTTGTTGTATTTTCACTTTTGTGCTTGTTACAGCTGTAGAAAATGGTTGGTTGGGGTTGGTTGTTGGTTTGTTTGTTTGTTTGTTTGTTTGTATTTGTTTGTTTGTTTGTTTGCTTGTTTGTTTGTTTGCTTGTTTGTGTGTGTGTCCGCTATGCAAACTCACACCGTTACACCGCTCCTGATTAAATTTCGTAGCATTTCTTCTTTCGTCTTATTGAGTGTAAACGAATTGGCAGTGTATTTTGCTCCGGATCATTGTTTATGTTTATTTTCATTATTGTAAGATATTCATTCGTGGATCTATTTTTTTAAAAAAACGATGTCAAAGGTCAAAGAAAATGACACACGTGTGATGGTCGGCATCAAAGTTTATCTCTCTTTCGTTGGAAACTGTCGGCAACGTTTTCGCGGTCCTCTTTGATCTTTGTTTGTGAGCGCTGATAGCGTGCAGTGAGACCAGATATCAAGCTGGCAATGTCAGGTACATTTGCTAAAAATTAAAGAATAAAAATATGTATATCTATTTTTACAGATGCAGCACAATTAATAAACAAAAGTACCTACGAAAATATTCCTAACCACCCACTGCCCCCTGTGTTTCACTTGTTATTGCCAACGAGTACATTCCTGACCAGGAACTTCTCTGGTTCCTGATATTGGTTCTTGCATGTGAACATTGCAAAACATTCGGGAAAGATAGGCGATATGAGAGACATTCTACAGATAAGGCCGCTATTGCTGAAGTGGTTATCGATTGTCATCAAAGTCGATGATCCTTCTTGATGGTGAATGGTACTGCAGCGGAGTTGGGGTGCAGGCTGTGGGAGTTCGAGGGTAAGTAGGTGGAGAGAGGGGTAAACTGGGAAGAGGCGGGGATAATAACCACCAGACTTACCAACGGACACTAACCAACATCCGTTGGAAACCGACGCCCACGTCAGACACACCGTGTTTCATCGGAGGCGTCTCCAAGACGGGCTTTGTCGCCGACTTTGGATGCGACTTGAAACTCAGACGAGGAGGAGGGGAAGGAGGATACAGGGAGGGACGAAGGAGGATGAAAGGGGGAGGGTGAGAGTCCGGGCGTGCTGCTGGGCAGGAGGAGGATTTAAAGCGCTGCTGCAGCAGTGGGGGAGACGCCCTCGACGCGGTGCAGCAAGGAAGACAGCAGACACCAACGACAGCCACCGGCCTCGCACCGCCATCCGCAGCTCACAACTTGACGAGGGCGGCCGGCCAACCAGCATCGCTTTCTCACACCATTCCAGACTTAACGGTCGCAAACCTGTAGCAGCAAGGGACAACTGAGATAAATATTATACACAAAATTTGCTGTGATCTCCATGGGTGATCACTGGTAGATTAAGCTGAGAAATTTTAGAGGAATCTTTTTTGAGAGCTTACCAAGAGTTTAGACCAGTCGGACTTTCAACATGCAGGATTGCTTAATACGTGTTTGCCTTTTTCTTCTTCTTCAGTCATGGGGTGAGTATTCATTATTATAATATTTCGAAGCGGTTAGTCGAGACATAAGTTTCCTAACAAAACACCAACCAGCCGTGCTTCATATTAATTTTATCTTTCGATTCCTATAAAACAGAGACGGCAAAACACATTTAGTTTAAAGAAGTACGATTTTTAATACTATAAAATAAATTTAAAATTATGTAATAATAATTTAATAATTTCATCTTGATCGTTATGAAATTTTTCTTCTTCGTGTTCACCTGAGCCCATTCGATGTTGTCAGTGAAAAAAACCCATATGAGACTTATTTTTAAATGTATTTAAATAAAACTTTGTTAGAATTGTTGTCTCTATTGCTAAGTCTATTTATTTTATAGTTATTAAAAATAATTTTCCATTCTAATTTTCCATCTTGATAGTCAACTTGCGAGTTCTTTATTTTATTTTAAACAGTTTCAAAAAATATTCTCGATTGGTCTTTAGACGAACAGTATCCATCCTGAGAAGAAAACAATGAAGAAGAACGAATGAAAGAGAAGCACAAATATGTGTATGTGTTTGTATATATACTAAGGCAAATTCTGTACATCTAACAACTACAAAAATATTAAAACTAATTAAATACACTAAACTATAGAGACGAAAGGCACCTCTTTGAAACTTAAAATCACAGATATCAAATGTCTGAAAGTGTTCTGTTCTAATATCACATAAAAGCTTGTTAAGAAGTTGTTCCTATTCCTTTGTAATTTTTGTCTTTGCTTCCTCTTGGCGAGGGAGAAGTATACGATGTTCGTTCTTTGGCTTTTTTGTCCATCAAGAGCAGTAGTTATAAAACGAGTGTAAGTCATTGCCTGGGGGCAACAGGACATGCGTCTTGTTCCCGGAGTTATAAAGCAATGTCCAGACCCGCAGATGTTGTTTTACCCTGAAGCTGAAGTTCCAGACCGGTGGCAAAGGTGTCAAAGGGTACAGAAACATGAAGTAGAGTCTGCAGGATCTGAACATCGCTTTATAACTCTGGAAACAAGCTGCTTCCTGCTTGAGTTCCCCATTCTTCCCTGGGGAAACGACTTTCCCTGCTCCTGAGTCCTGTGGATGGTCTCGCTTCCCTGCTTACTTTCATATGAACTCCATCTGACCTTTCTGACCTGCGTGACTTTTGCTGCATTTGACTTTCGTGTTGACCACTGTTTAGATACCGTTATACTCTCGTATGGCTGCAGGATAATTACAAATTGCCTTTCTTACGACTTCTGTGTACTGCTATTTGATTTCCATATGACTTCTGTATAATTGCCATTTGATGTCCGTATGAGTTCAGTTCTGTGACATGCGCAATCCGCCTAAGAACCTTTCTACATTTTTACGACGGACAGAGCGCAAAAGGCTTCGTGTGGTCAGAGAAATTGCTAGACTTGATATCTCCATTTTTTTTTCCTGGAATGCATTCTGTGCTGTAGCCATGGTGTCAGACGACATGCTCTCCACTCTGTTAGCCGGGTACATCTGGCACCACCCGCAGGTCTGTTCGCTGAGACCGATCGTTCTGAGTTTTTGCTGGGGACACGGCGATTATGATAATCACTTTTGAAATAAGGAACGAGAGAGTAGGACAAAAATGAAATGTTTCTCTGAGACTTTTGTTCTTGCCAGAAAATACCATTGTAATTTCAATGCCACATTTTTGCTGCACTTGGGTGACAATCTGATACTTCTCATAAGGTTTTTTGTGCATTTAATTTATCTTCAATTAACTAGCTACGTTCTTTGATCGGTTTGAAAGCAATTTTGTTTTAAAGATAAGCTTTAACAGCATTGTTATTTGACCTTCCTTACGGCAAGTTCTTTCCCCTTTTAGGGGTCACGACCTATCTTGCAATCACAGTGATAAATTACCAGATAAAGGACTGTTTTTTCACTAATTAACAACATTTACCATATTAGAAAACAAGCAACATTGCGGCAAGGAACAGGCCGTGACCCTACTAACAAAATGGTTAGAGGTTCTTTGGATTCCATTAATCCGGATTTACCGAAATACTGAACGTTTGCTGGTGACAAACAGCTGGACTCGCAATTATTTTAGATTTTTTTAAATCAAAGAACTAGTTGGTGTCGTCAAGAAAAAACTTCTGCATTCTAAAGCTGAATTTTTTTATAGTTATATAGTATACTCCTTGACTAGAAACCTATTGAAGACTTAAACACTTGATGCTTTTCATGCCGCCACGTTAGTCAATGGCAAACAAGCATTTTCTTTGAGATGGAAAATCACCATCAAACTTTTAAAAATATTTGTATCATAAACATGGATGTTTTCGCATTGGAAAGTCTGGAATTTTCAAGAATCTATGGTGGACATATTTCTTCTCATATTCTTGTCATAAGGTACGAAAGGAAAGTTTAAATAATTTGTTGACATTTTTCTAGTAAGGAGCTCTCTCCGACAGAGGAAAAAATCATCGCAATATTATTTTGATAAAATCAACGATCCTCACAAAACTTGAATTATAAGCAAAACGTTTTCCATCGACCTGATTATAGAAAAATATAATTATATTTTAATTAATAATTTATTCCATTGCTGGTTAAATACAATTTCAAGTGTGTTGTAGCCAGAGAAAGTCTGTATTCAATCATGCGTTGATTATCTCATTTTCAAATGATAGATATCAATGGTAATCGCTAAATTTATATTTCTTCTGTATATCTCTCCATCCCGCCCCTCTCACTTTCTTGTCTCTCGTTCTTGCTCGCTCTTCTTTAAGTTGGGAGTTTACAATGTATAATCCTATAGCTATATGACACATTGCTGTTTGTATTTTATTTTGTAAGATTACCTCAACTAATTAACTCAACAATTGTGCTCCGTAACACACGTTGACAAAACTTTTTAGCACCCCAAAGTTAAAGCAAACTAATATGTTGTCAATATTTTTCATTCTTGTTTTAAAATAATTTATTTCATTTTCAAGAATATTCATTAGTTATATTGTGACGTGCCCATCCTCTTTCAGCTTTTGTTCCCTCGCTGGGCATCAGCGATAACAACGACGATGCAGCGGACGATGTGGCGCTAAGTCGTCGTGGCTGGAGCATGATGCGGCTTGGCCGCGGCTTGCAGATGCTTCGACTGGGCAAACGATCGCATCGCCTGGACTCCGCGCAACCTCTGACCCCGCAGGACCTAGCCGTGGCCCTAGCATCATCGTCTGACGATAGCCATGGGGAGTTTCGCCGCCAGCCGCCTCTGCCCCGCTATGGAAGAGAACTCGACCTGGAACTGGAGGTTCCCGAAGAACTCAGTCAACTGAGGACCATGACCCCGGCAGACTTGGTGCGGGCGGTGGCAGCGTTGCGTGGCGACCGCTACAAGAGGTCAGCGGACCTCGACGAGGATCTGGCCGAGAGAAAAAAGCGGGCCGTGGCCCTACCAAGGATAGGACGCTACCTGGACCAACTGGGCCGCCTGTACCAGTGGCCAATCAAGTCATCTGTCAGCTTGAGCCGCTGGCGCACGACCAAGGCCGTGCCGGCTCCGCGGATTGGTCGACAGGAGGAGGACGAGCAGATTTTGGCAGAGGCGCGCTGCGCATAACCGGCAGCCATCTTTGGACGATGAGCGAATTTTGCCAGCAATGGCCAGCAGCGCCGGCACCTCGTAAACTGCTCCGATACGGGAAGTTGGGGGGCTTATTACTTTGTCGTTGTTTCGGCCTGAGAGTATTATCGTGTTTTCGTTAGACTTAAAAACGGCCATTTGCTACAGAACTCAACGCAGCCCTCAACGTCGGCTCGAGGTTCACGAACTGCACAGCGATAAGCTAAGCCAAAAGACCACCAGCCACCCGTTGCCCATCCCAGCCAGATGTCGCTTCGGCTGCACTCCATGAAGGCAGGTACCTGCAGGAAGCTGGCATAAATGCCTTGAGCAAACGTAGTAGTAATACTCTACAAGAAACAGCCATGCTTGTCTCTCACTATCAAACACACTGATACGAATATTAAAATCATCTGACTCAAATATGGAAGTTTATCAAGTTTATCAATACTTTATGGTCATAAGCAAAATCACTATCTGGACTCATTTTTTCAAATTTCTTCTTTTCCAAGATTTTTTTAAATATCGAATTTAGAACAGATTTAAAGAACGATTGCAGGAAATTTGTACAGGAGCACTTTCATCAAAACGATGAATGTACGAGATGTAATGAATTAATTAGGGCAAAAATGGAGAATGTTATGAATTAATGGATATAAACACATATTATATAAATAAAAAATATAGTCAACTGACCCAAAAGTCAGGGTGTTATAAGACTGAAACTACGCTCATTGTTTGTCTTACCGACGAAAAAAAAATGTTTAAACGGTGTGCGTTATATATTATTGCAGGTTTTTGTGTAAACTACAGAAAAGACACTCACTGGTACTAACCCACGTTCTTTACCTCACGCAGAATGTTTTATTGCTGTTAATGCCAATAACGAAATAAAATTTTAAAAAAGCAAATCAGTGACATTAATTAATGTCTTAATTTCTGGTTAATATAAAAAAATTGTTTATCTTATCATCGTGTGCTCATTTAAAGAAACGATTTTATCTAACAATGAATGGTCGGTTAAACGACACAGATTTTACCTTCATCCGAAACGCACATTGTAAATAAACAAGGACAAACACTCATCTGAAATGTTATGTTGAGTCATGGAGCCAAAAACACAATAAAGGATGATTTTTGTGTTTTGGGGGTTATGTATGTATGTGTTGATGTGTGCATGGTTTGTGTGGTAATCTGGTAAGTGGTATGTGGATAATATACAAACACATTCACGCACACGCGCACGCGCACACACACACCTATGCACTCAGCAGCCCTCGGTGAAGGGTTCTCCCTCTTCCTGGAAATCCCAGAAAGCTGATATCATCTCAATCAGATCACAAACGTCACCTTTTGACTCGCTCTCTGCTCGTGCACCACGTGGGACCCTTGTGGCTGGCAGGTTGTGTGACGTACAACGTCCGAGTCGCGTGGTGCGCCCTCTCGTGGCCGGCTGGAGAGCCAAGCCCCGGTTAGCTCCTACACAACTCGCAAACCACGTTGTCTCCTACCATCAGCTTCTTCCTTAGAACGCTTTTCCCGGATGCACTCACAGATTGAGGGAACTGAAACAAGATGGACCAACCCACCCAGAGTAGGACGATTAGGGTGGATTGTCAACAAGTCAACAACTTTACCGGGGAAAATCTTTCTGCCCTCGCTAGTCTATAAAAAAGTTCTAAAACTAATCGTCACTTCAAACCTGCTAATTGAAAACATTACTCAGGTTTCAGCAAGCCCTTACTGTATTGTTTACACTAAACGCAAATTTCAAGGAAATAACAAACGTAGGTGCAACAATGATGGTACAAAAAATTATCACAAAACAACCAAATAATGTAAAACATTTAACTATAAATAAAAAAAAAATAATAACCATTAAAGAAAAAGTTCAAACCAGTTCAACCCTCATGTTAGCTGAAAATAAAGAGCACACGATCGTAAACTCACCAAACTCTATCCTAAAGCAACATTTTCCTACCTCATGCTAATCCGGGTGTTTGTGTAAGCAAGAGAGATTCAAGGAAGGATCAAAGAGAACAACGAAATGCCATTTTATAATAAATAGTATAAAATAGAAATATTAAAAATTAAAATACGGAAAGGACATTAGTAGCAGCAAACTGTCAGCCGTGAGATGGATTGTTTAATTAAACTGTAACTGGGTGTGTCATTATAATCATGAATATAGTGTTGGTTTAAAAGATTATGTGCTTATAGTCTATATATATGTTAAGGATGTGTGTGTGTGTGTTTATGCGTGCATGTGTGTGTCTACATGCTCACGTGCGTCCCTACCCGAGCGTTATTACATGTCGTAAGCGCGTGTCGTGCTGCATTTTTGATGCCACGCACGCCCTCCCAGCGACTCAAGTGTTAACCCGACCGTTGGATTTGCATGCGTTCGTAGCCGCGCTTAGAGTTTCATTAGTTTAACCTCCTCCCCTACAAACACACGGCACGTTTCCTGAAATGTTGTCTGTAAACGTATCTGACGCTTGGTCCACAAACCGCTCGCTTCCGACACGTTTTCCCCCGGGAAGGGAGGGACATGAAGGTGGGGGAGACAGTTTAGTTCCAGTCCTTGTGTAGCAGCACGTCCTGGGACCAGTTGGGGAGGAGGGAGAGACGGAGCGTGCTGTCTGCAGCGCACGTGCCGATGCTGCTTCACAAACAATGGAGTTTTGGTTAGCTTGATATGGCCGCCATATACGGACCGTTCTTCTAAATCCTGGTGTTTAGAAAACCGAGATGAAGTCAGGAAACAATCTTTAAACAGATTGGTTAGGCTAGTAGCCTGACGTCAGACAAGATGCTGACAGTCCACAGGCTGCCAGGGATGGTTATGGTGTGTTCAATTAATGAAACGAATCAAAATATATCGATTTGTAGCAAATCTGTTGCTTGTCTATATTTTCTTGGAGTATTATCAGTATTATGTCTAATTGCTTCATAATGTCGTTTCCATTACCAATGTTTCTGTCATTACTATAGTAAATTCCGTTATTTCGTGTGCTTTCTTTTTCTCCTCTTCCTACCCGAAAAATTCCTTGATTCTGACTACTGAACAGCTCGATCCATGCATGTACAGTTTGTTTTTTCCATTCGCCAACCCTGAGAATCCGAAGTTCCCAAAAGTGCAATTCTTCAGCCTCCGATAAAATATAATTAGATAAAATACGTTACAGTAAGGTAGATAAATTAGAGACTATTTTATTATGAGGAATAGGCATATGCATCACTAGGCGACAGTGTATTTTTAAAGATTTGATCACTCGTCACGTGAACCAGAAGTCCAATCGCTGGCTCAAAAGTGGTGGCACTTCCTTTCCGTTCGCGCACGCGCTGTGGCTGATCTGTCCAACGTTGATGCAATTTTAGTCTTAGAATCACGAACTTATATCCCCTTATATATAAATACACTTCCATGGTAGAACGAAACGTTTTCTATTTTTTTAATTACTAAAATTATACTTATTTTTCTATTATGTATTTCTATACAAAACATTTAATTGTAAAAAAGGTAGGAGGTTGTACGCTATCCCTCTGCTCATCTGTTGATGACTGATGAAAGATAGCAAATATGGAAATAAGCTATAAGAATAACTCTGAGAAACATGCAGTTTAACAGGCTCCTACAACATGCAGTCCATCATGTCATGACATCTACCGTCAACAGATTCTCTATATCTTTGTATTGCTATCAATCTGTCTTAGGCACATGCTATTCAATGATCCTATTCCTCATAATAAAATAGCTCTCTAATTTATCTATTTACTGTAACGTATTTTATCTAATTATATTTTATCAGAGTCTGAAGAATTGCACTTTTGGGGAACTTGGGCTTCATCAGGAGTTGGAGAGAAGAAATGTCATGCAATGAGGACATGCAACACTAACAAGCTTAAAGTACATGCATCCAGCGAGCTGTTCCTGTAGTCCCCACCACATCAAGAAGCCAATTTTCGTCGGACGTACAGTATGTTTCTTCCCCATTATTTAGGGTTCTGTGGGGACATTTTAATCTGAACCCTTAACCCTTCTCTGACAAGTCCCAGAGGGACAATAAAAACAGGGCCTGTCACTCAGATGTGCCCGAGGAGGCCTTTATATATGCGCGTCTGAGGGTCTTGGTGCTCGGTACAAAGCCTGGGAAAGATTTGTTCTATTGTCTTTGTTTGTTTGAAGAATTTTCTGTACTAACAAGATATTTAAATGCAGTTAACAAAATATGTCGTTCAATTTTTTGATTGATTTTAGAGCTAAAAGTTTTAGAAAGGTTATATCCATCTATTGTGTAAGAGTTGCATCTTCGACTGTATGTCCAACTGCCGATTCTTCCATTTAAACACAACACATTTTACTTAAAAATAAAATGTCACAATGATTACATCTGAAAGTAGAATCTCCATTGATGACGACTAACCTGGAAAAAGCTGCAACAGGATGCTGCTGCCCACCTGTCCGCAAGTCAAGAAAAATAATTCTACCAAATTTCAAGGAAGTAGTACAGGGATGGAGGAATGAACGCGAAGTTTGCAGTATCAGAAGCCTGGATACAAGGGATAAAAGGCGAAGTGGAAAGATTGGCTCTGTCATTCTATCTCTAAATGCCCATGTCAGCTCTTGCCAGCAAAAGCCGTTGGCCTGCCTTTAACTCCATTTACATGGCGCTGGCAACGACGATGTCGCATGGAGGATCTGCTGCTCCCATCGCGTGCAGGAAACTTATTGGACTTAGGAGGCTCTGAAAATAGACCACATGAAAGAATGAGCTCCGCTCACTTCATTGGCATGATTAACCTTGTCTGTCATCACATGTTTTCCGACATCAAAGATTTTTATGCGAGGTAAAACGTTTGGCCGTTATTATGGAAGCTCAGTCTCTGAACTATTACAGTTTTCGTAAAAAATAAAAGAGAGATGGAGAGGTTGTGGTGCCTGCCATGCCTGTCTGTCCATGTCTTCTAGCAAATCTGCTAGTGTGGGGGCGACTTTTAAAAAGACTAGCGAAGTGGAAGCAAAATACAGCAGCAACCTCCCTACCAACAACACCACAACAAGACAAGCAATAAAATGAAAGCAGACCCATAGTGCAAAGGTAATTCCATTGTCTCCACTTGCGGTCAGTTGTTTCTGTTTTATTCTCCAGACTTAGCTACCCGTGTTCTCACATGGACGGCGGGGATTGTCACGCACGGGTGGCTGACCCTGTTTCGCGGCACGCTGACAATGAGGTCAGCCTCCGTAGGACTTGCAGACGCGTGAAAAGCGAAACGAGGTGGGTAGGGAAACGGGTGGGGGTGGTTTCCTGTCGGCAAGTCGTTTCCTGAAAGAAGGGTCGAGTAACTTTAATCTGAAATAATGATGAAAAGAAGTCAGGTAGACCGATACTGCAGCCAGCTAGAAGGACCAATGGAAAGAAGAAGGGCAAGTAAAGATAAGAATCTTATGAGAAATGTAGAGACGTTGAATGCTGGATGAGTTTCAGTCTAATCGTTGTAGAGAAAAGAGATAGATGGGAGATAAAAAGTTTCTTAGCCCAAGGAATAATAACAAATTAACGTATCATATTTAATTACAGACGATGCAGGAAGCAGTTGGCTTTACAGAAACAAAGCTGTCTTGTGCAGACACACTCATGCAATGCAACGGCGAAAACAAACAAAAATTGCCAGAATGAAGTATTCCTGACATAGTGTAATCTTTGACTGATGTATTCGGGTATGACAGTTACACAAAATGTGGATTCAGCCAACCGTTATCAGACAAGCGACAGAGTGTTTGCAGGACAGAGAGTGTCTGACCAGTTTCAGTTTCTGCTGAGCTTTACTCTCAAATTGATATATGAAAGTACGATAAAAAGGTATTAAAAGAAATTTTCATTTAAATAATAATTCTTGTTGTTCCTAATCAACCCCAGTGGAGCATAGAGCCGCAACTACATCCTGCCGTTGGACCGTGTTCTGGGCGTCCCATTCCAGTTGGGACCTGTCCTGCCAACTGCTTCCGCCTCTCTGTGGACCGATCGTCTCCATGTCTGTCTGGGTCTCCCACCCTGCGCCTCCCCTGTGGGTTCCAGTCCAGAACATACAACCTTGCCTCACTCCAGTCCTCACTGTGAAGGGGTCAGTCAGCTTCCCGTTGTGGGTCACCTAGTATGTCGAGTCCTCATACAGCTGCTGGATAATGGCAATGAATTTTGGTAAACAAATTCCGAAATTCTGCATCAACTTCCAGAGAGTTTCCCTCTCTAAGGAGTCAAAAGAGATCTCGAAATCCACTAATGTCATGTGGAGTGGTGACTGCCATTTGATGGACTTCTAAATAATATTTCGTAGTGTAGCGAAGTGGTCTGTGCATCATTTACACCTCCGAAAGCTTGCCTGTTCTTGCCTCAGTCTCAATCACTAGGGCATTCTTCAGTCTCTCCAGGATGATTCTGATGTCAACGCCTTGATAGGAATGAATTAAACATTAATAAAACCATAAAACCAGTTAGTTATATAGTTTCAAAACTAATAACAATAATATATTTTTGATTTGTATAGCACATGTTCAACTCGTAAGGATGTCACTTTTAGCCCTATAGACAGAAACGAGACATGGGCAACATAGTTATAATTTTAATAATAAAATGTAATTTATATAGCGGCTTTTAGTGTAGAAAACACTATAAATACATCCCATTGTAAAGTATTAATAATAGTTTCTTTTTCCTACAGAGACCTTCCCTACCACCAAGTCCAGTTGATGGCCAGAGTCACACCGTTCACCAATTCTGGAACCGAAGAAGTATGAGTTACCACAAAGTGGTCCAGAAAATCTATGGAGCACCAAGCAGAATTAACAAACATCCATCGTTTATAAAAGTAATAACCTCTGACCTTTTGACGTAATGGGAGGAAGAAACCACTTTAGCATCGCAAAGCAAACAAAAAACGATGCAAGGTATCAGGTGCAAGGGGCAAGGGGAAGGTGTACGAGAAGTTAGGCTCCATTGGTTAGCCGAGTTAGAGCAAACGTCAGTTGGCCGTACCACGTGACTTTTGGCGAGATTCTCGTGGCGCCTAGCGAGATATGCGAGGAAAGGGTAACCTAGCAAAAGGTGAAGAGTGTAACGCTGGGTCGTGATTACCGTGTCAGCAAAATAATGTATGAAGGATAGACACACACACATTACCGACTTTATAACACGGTAGTTCTTCTCAACTAAAAGCTTTTCCTGCCAATCGTGACAAAGACAAATGACAAATCTTTATTTACTTGGGTAACAGAATAAGCGAAAGTTATATTTTTTTTGCATCTATCCCTCTAAAAGCATCTCCGTTTAGTTTTCTTGGAATTGTAAAGGAAGGCTGTTTCAGAGAACGCTGACCGAAGTCAAATCACAATTTTTCGAGCACTGGAGACGTTTGTCAAAAACAAAATCATCATGAGAACATCAAGGGAAAACAAATTTCAGCGAAACTGCAGCTAGGAAATATCAACATCGTAATAACGGCCCTCAGATATCAAATATAATCGTTGTAGACATTTGGTCGGTGGCAAAATGTTGACACAACAGTGGTCGGAATCACGCAGTTAATGTTCTTTGATGACAGAGGTTAGGCCTCAGTTGCTTGACAAGACTTTCTTCTAATTAACAGAGGGTCCTGAATTTATGATCAAAAGAATGAAAGTTCACAAAATGGCAATTGCCATACAAACAAAGTCCATCCGACAATCTTGCCGAAAATAAGTCCACAAAAATAGTATTTTATTTTAAATATTTTCTGTTTTGCATTTACATTTCCAGACCTTGTAAAATACAAACAAAACGGAAAAATATAAAAGAACGAAATTTAGAGGAAATTCTGGATGAACAATAACAGGAATTCCAGCCGATCCTCTAACGAAGGCAGACAAGGGTTGTCGAGTCGGACGCCGCAAAATAAGATTTCCCAATTTTCAGACTGAGCGAGACCAAAGAAAAAAAATGGTTTGCATGAAAGAAAGCGGCCACAAAGCTTGAAAGAACACACCGCTCAGGTGTGGGATAGCATCGGATAATGAGAGTCATTTTCTACCAGCCGTCTGGAATCGCCTACCGCCAGGAAATGGCTGTGATGAATCTTGATAACTGGGTGTGATGACTTCACGATAAGCAGTGTAACCTGCAGGTGAGAGGGCAGATGTACCTCTGCCCTCCGTTCCTCCTGGAAAAACGGTTAACCACGAAGAAGACATTTATCCCATCCACTTGTTTTTTCGTCGTCCCTTCAGTCTGAACATGCAGGGATTTTTTTTCAAAGGATCGAACTCTTCGTTCTGTGTCTGTACAACCGTCCCCTAAGCCACCCATTCCTTGTCTGTCTGTCTTTGTGATCGTCTGTCTTAGGAGTGTATGTAGTAAGAAGCTTTATCTTTATGCACCATCTTGGATGTGATCAACAGAGTGGAGATCACGTGTCCTAAGAAACAAAAGCATGTAGTAAATACAAGACAATAGGACATTGTCCTCATGGCTGCAAAAGTATTTATTTGACGATTTATTTTTCAAACTGAAGAATTTGATAGAAACTGAAATACGAAACTTTTTTTATTACTAAACTGTGTAATACAAATACGTCAAGTGTGTTTCACTCTGGATAAAAACTTTATCTAACTTTTCAACTGTAGTAAAGGGCAACTTCTCTACAGCACCGGCAGTGTGTAGTAGGTTCCAGACTTGCAGTCAGTGCTGCCAGAGATTTCACTAATCGGTAAAGAAGCCATGAGCCCAGCCCACCTGGCCGCGGTGAGAAACAACCTCACCTATACGCTTCAGTTCAAACCACAGCAAGAAAACAGCAAACCGCTCAGCAATTTCTTCATTAATGGTTTCTTGAATTGAAAATTAATGAATTATTGTCGAAATAATATCTCTTTCAGTAAATGTTTTTTTTTTGTTTTTTTGTGTGTTTTTTTTTTTTTTTTTTTTTTTTTTTTTTTTGTTCACAACATGGAAGTCAAAACTTAAAAATTTACTGGTAATTCATGGTAATTCTATTTTATAAGACTTTTATGTCATCTTTGAAGGCATCTAAATTTTAAATGCTCGGAGAACACAAGAAAACCTGTTTCGATCACCAAAGACTGGTTTGGTGTTAGTCTTAAGTCGAACTTCCGCACTTAGCCGAAGCTTTTAAGTTCAACTTGCATGAATAATCTGAAAAGAGACTCCTATGCGGCCAGTCTCAACTTACACAACTATTTATACCACACTTAGCAAGGTCACTTGATACCTGCTTCTTAGGATTTAATTTCATGACATGAAACCAACCCCAGGCTTCAATCATCTTTCAAAACTGACTGCGTAAGGACGAAAACTCCCTATAATGGACAAATTCACGTTTATCACAACAAAACACCGGTTTATTAAAGAGAGATTATCACAACAAAACTTCTGTCTATTTATTTATAAGTATTGTACGTCAATATATAGTAAAGCAAACATGAAGGAGTGAAGTACAAAACAAAGACAGGAAAGAAAAGATAGGGAAAAAAATGGAAAGGACACAAAGAAAAACTAAAGTAAAAGGACATGATGAGAGTGTTAGTGACAGTGACCATGACAGGGCAATGACAATGACATGACAGTGACAGTGGCCACGTTAGTGACAATGAGAGGGATATTGCAAATGAGTGACAAGACAATGTATACAAGAGAAGAATGTTGTAGGCTGCTGACCTGTCACAAAATTCCTAATAAAAAAAAATGAGCTGTTTTTCTTGTTATCAACTGGCATGTCGTTATTGCCATTGTCATCTCGATTTTTTTTTTTTTTTTTTCGCTACCTCAACACTGATCCTAACCTGTTTACGGCTTTCCGATCTCTTCCCACAATGAATTCGACTCTGGTCTCTCTCACTAATCCGACAGGCCACTCACACGCTAGAGGTCTTGACAGGACCTTGGAGGCTAGGCCCAGTGATGAGATTGGCGGAAAAAGACGGGGAGATAATCGCACGATTTCCTCCCTTGATGCTGCCGGGGTGTGTAGCGGCAAGCACCCGATCGATCTAACGGCGCTGCTTCCCCACCAAAGTATCCGTTACTCCCCCCTTGACCCCGCGCTACTGGCCACAACAGGTGACTGGCTCTTTGAACAGCCCTTTGTGCGCATGCGCCGATCTACGCGACTAAAGGCGAGCCCTCGCCAATTAACCAATTCTAACCACCTAACCCTCTTTCAGACAGTTAAAGGTCAGTTCCCTGACCTACCGTGCGTCATCTTCGGAAACAACAAGTTTTGTTTTTGTTTTCCCCAGTTTTATTTTTATGTATAAACACAAAATAACTTCGTTGACGAAGTAAAGCTAATATTGTCTGTCGTATTCTGTTCATAATATTCATGTTTTGTTTTCCTCTTTTTTTTTTTTAAATCCTCAACTGATCGATTTCTCTCCCTTTTAATGCTTTGTTTTACATTAAATATAAACGAGTTCAAATCATGTCAGAGAGTTCCAGATCACGAAAAGAACATTTGCCAAGAAGATCGAAAATCGTAAACCCTCTGACATCAGGGGTTGGGTTGCAGATGAAGTCATATGCTGGACTTGATTATTGCCTCCAGTTTTTCGGATTAAAATCGCTGTTGGCTGGAAAGCATGAAGGTCTTAAACAAGCTGACTATTTAGACCAAACAACGAAGTCGACTTACACTTAAGACCGTCGACCGAGACTTATTTTCAAAACATCACATGCAACCTCCCCCAGGAGTCAGAAAAAACAAAGAGCTTAGACCGGAGGTATCATCGGGTTAGAGAGTTTGTAATAGACGATGCGAAAGCTGATTTCTTGTCATCATTTGTTATCGAATGTCACTGTGACACAGCTTGACATGGCAATAATAATTTAAGCAATTTATCAGCACCAGGAATCAAGATAATAAATATTAACACGTGCATGTTGATGTCGTTTACGTGACCGGTCGATGAAATGATCAATGATCGTATCTGGGTCAGCAAACCTTTAACAAGTGTATTATAAACCTCTTGCATTTTATGATGGTATATGCTAATATACTAATATCTACCAAATATCTCAATCCAACGATCTTAAAGACGACGAGGACTGATGCGATGATGGCAATACGAGAGGTGAGAAGACCAATATTAGAATAAATGTTTAGACATCTGATATTGTAATTATCTCCATACAAGTCTCCAAGTTTAAGCGTAGTCGTCTACAACAACACCTTTACTTAACAATGAAATCAGGGTTTAATTACTAAATTAATAAACCATTAGACTAATTAAGATTTCATATTGACGAAAGAATAATTTGGGAAAACTGAGTTTAATTTCTGCGTGGCTATGCAATTTTTATTCTGAAGCGGAGGAAACGGACGATGAAGTAAATGCTGTTAAGAAGAACCTTGTAAATTCTGAACAGTCTGAACACTCTGAACAGTCTATAATAGTGTTATATACGGGTTTACAGCAAATAGTCGAATACAAGTAATTTGTCTAAATACTACGAGCAGCAAGATTGCTTTTAATCAGACCTCTGATACAAATAGTTTGGTGTAAATAGTCTAATATTATTTGCTATAACCTATCTGATATAAATAGTATTAGTATAAATAGTATTAGTATTAATTCTCAGTATAATGACATAGCAGGTAGGCTAAAGTTACCAAATAGACAAGTAGTTGGGAGATCGCTATACAAGCAGGAAGTTGTCTTGTAAAACCAACGGCTAAGATTGATTGATTGATTGATTGATTGATTGATTGATTGATTTATTCGGCCTTCGACCTACTTCAAGGGGAATCCAGTCTACAGTACAATATAGTAGTAGGTGAAACTAAATGAGAGATACTTAGATGGGTATGAAAAAGTCTGGTATCTGTAGTTTACCTGTAGTACAGGTAGGAAGGTGGATGCAACACGTGTAAAAACATTCAGCCACCTACAACGTGGATCCACAAACACGTGTACAGTTAGTAACAAGGGAGTAAGAGCGAGTTGTGTCACTAAATAAGAGTTGCTTCCCTTAGTATAGAAACGGAGATTTGCAGTTCACAGTACGACTGGTGGTGGGTAGCATCACTGTAGAAGGTTTACATGCTGTTGTTGTTGTTGCTTTTTTAATTTGTGATGAGTTTTTTGTTTGTTTGTTTGTTTGTTTGTTTTGCTAATTAGTTCTGTACTTCCTTTACGCTCTAGACGAGCTACATTATTAAAGGGTAAGGAGGAACCATCTAATACCAGGAGGAGATAAGTCAGGCCCTCTACCACGCTGAGGTGGAATTATGGAAGATAACTCATTAAATTTACGGATGCGAGTGACTGTTTCATTTTGTCTTTTATTTTATTTATTTACTGCTTGTACTATTTTTACTCAAATTTTCGTGCGTGTTTCATTGCTCTTTTTCTTTAGGTAACTGTAGAATAAATTTTAAATACATGCAAACTTTACCCTATAAACTTTCTATATACAATTCCATTACAATATATCAAAGGCACTTTCTAAATAATTACAAACGCACGATCATAAAATACACACACTTAAAACCTGGGTGTCGTATCACTGCACTCTGTCCAAGCATCTGTTTGTAGCCCACACTCTGGTCTTCTTGCCTGGAATGAACCTTAATTTCACTCTAAGAGGTACACGACTAGCGAAGGTGAGCATGCTACCATTTCTTTTTAACACAAGTTTTTATTGTTGTTTTTTCCTTGATGCTGTTTATTTGTTTGATTTATTTTTTGTGAGAACTCCCAGTCAATGGCTGGATGGCAAGGATGGTGATGGTTGTAATAAGTAGGAAAAGTGTGACAAAAAGAAACAAGTTTCGTGTCAAAAGGTCACAAATCTAAACCCTGCAAACACCTGATAAAATGTCTAACACCTTGCCGAGAGACCTAATCCTCTCAAACAGCGGGAGCAGAAGGCAATTTTCGCTCATGCAAATACACACATAAACGGACGCACGAAAGCACAAACACACGCGCGTGCGCACACACACACACACACAAAGGAAAAATGAAGGATGGAATGAACTCAAGAAGTCAGATTATTGACAGTTACATAATGGATCTACAGATGTCAACAAGAGAGAATCAATCGTTCCACACGAGCTGGTAACAGTTCTCTGCACTTCACACACCGTCGGCCCTCCACCACACAGTCGGCTAATGATGGCGCGCAACGCGATAGTCTACACTCCATTTAACAGCAATCACTTCCGGGTATGCTGAGGTCATCTGGGAAATAAACACAGCATAAAAGGACAAGATGTATGTAATCAAGTAAATTGTTAATGCGCCTCAGCAAGTTAGACTAAATAGTTTTGACTGGAATTCTCCACGTAGGAAAATATAATTTGTCTAAAATACGAGTAAAGTGAATAAATAAGGGAAGATGACTGGGTTCTTAGGCTGCAAGAAGTTATCTACCTGAATACACTGATACTGTTAATAAGTCTGAAATGGGATTGTCAAGATATAATTTGTTTTCAGAAGCCAGACTCTTTTGATGTGTGAAACCATAAAAGTTTATTATTGTGAGTATAAATTCAGCAAATGCTAGTATGTGGGTGATGTGTAGTGTGTTGTCTTAGGTTATGAAATTATATACTGATCTACACACTAGTTATCACCAAAGAACATAGGGTTCTTCACACTTCCTATTTAAGTACTGAGCTCATGATGTGTCTTTAGGCTGCTTCACCTTATCAAGGTCTATTCACCTCTTCGGCCCCTGTACTTCCTGACAGAACACATCCTCTTCTTCGCACATTGGGTTCACCCACAGAAGTTCTTGAACCGCGAACACTCAAACCGGACTGCTTTATATCCATGAAAATATTGTACTGTTCTGTCCTAGACAAACCTTGCAACTAAAGCAATTACAATATTTTCTGCTTCTATTTATTCTTGTCGTTAAGCATGGATCATTACAAAAAAAAAGGATGACTTTCGCTTTGTTCAACACTGAGTTCTGTAAGTGACCTGGCACTTGTGTAGTCCCTTGATAATAAGCTAACAGCTAGATATAACACAGTTTGGATCATGAACTCATAGACAAAGAAAACATCCCCCAACGAGAAGAAATAATTTATTTCTATTGACGGAGAAACTTCTCAACTTATGCTACTGCCAGATGATCTTAATTCCTTCGTCTCTGTCGCCTTGTATCTTCATCTGAAAAATAAAATTTTGACTTATTTGCATTTATAAATCAATAGGACTAATTGATAAACTTTTTTGGACAACCTATTTATATGTGTTGTGATTTAGAAGCGTTCTGTGCAAGAAAACCTATGTATTTATAATTTATGGGAGTGTGAGGACATATCATCTTTGCGGATATCTGCAGAATGGTGATATAATGTGACACGCATGAGTGGCCTACCAAATTCTTTCACCTCAACAAAGCATATTAATTGCCACCCACTATAACGCCTGAATCCGCCTTCACATAGCAAGCATCCCCGTCTATGTCCTGGTGCATCTGAAACTGAGAGGCTAGAAGTGTTGGCGGATGAATACAGCCCACAACTGACATAAGCAAGGTCCTCTGGTCACTTAATTGTGCGACCTTCCTTCGTACCATTTATGTTAGTAACGCGAGTCAACCACAATTAAAAAATCAAGGGTTTTTGGAAGCAGAGTTGGAAAAAAGAAAAGCATCTCATTTCCTTTGCCCGCCATAAGCGGAAGTGAAAACATGCCGGAAAATGTTTACCCCGTAATGAATTCTGGCCTGGAGTCTCGCCCGCGCGCGCGAGACTGGCAGCTGACACGGGCGTCTGTGTCCCAGCATTCCCAGAAAAATTACTGTTCAATGTTTCCCTCTCCACTTGAGCAAACAAAACTCCCTTTGCATTTCCTGGCTTTCATCGTTCATCCGGGCACAGAATAATTACTGTGCGCAGAAGAGGGTGCGCACCGTTTAACTACCGATTTTTCGCTCGCCATGTGTCATGCTGTCATCTGCAACATGGCTTCGCTCGCAGATATACTCGCAATAGGGTCCGGGTTATTTATGTGTCTAATCTGCTGGCAGCAAAGGTTCCTCATAGGGAGAGGCAAGTGTAGGCCTGCTGCTGCTGGTACAGGTCTGATTTAATTAAAGAAACCAACCATAGGAGCTTGTCCACCTTTTTAGTTATGTGCTATAAAATGAATCTTTCCTTCTTCCCTCTCTCTCTCTCCATTTATTCTCCCTTCTCTACTCCCTTTTTTTTTTTTGTTACATTTTTGTACCGTCGATTTCGTTTTCTGTTTTTTCTATTGTTTGCTACTGGTCAATGCTGTCCTATCACCTTTTGTTCTCTACCTTTCTATATTTATAATAATAATGTTTCTCCCAGGCTTAGATTGCACCGAAATAAATTCGAAATTTTGCTGGTTTTATGCAGACATTCTGCTCGTGATTTTAGCGTTTGCATTATCTCAAACCTCGTCCTCTAGGCCACTGATTATGTCTTCTGATCACGTGCTTCTAAGCATAGTGTTCTAATCATAAGTTCTGATGCTGATGTTTTATTATGATGTTTTGTTGGCATGTAATAAACTCTCAGCTCACATATTCTACATCCCTGACTGTTTTGTCACGACAAGTATTACGCGAGGTTCGATACCCGAAGAGATACCCGCCCACTGCCCGTTTCATCTCAGACAGCGGATCTTCCCAAAAAAGCAAACACCCGATCAACCTGTTGCTGATAGCGGCGTAAAGGACAGGGGCTGTACTGGAGATAAAGCAAACGCTAAGCCCGTGTGCGCATGCGTGGGTTAATCCCGTCAAACCATCTCTGCACGCGAGACCTGGACGCCTCCCCCTCTGCTTCTGGAGTCACATTGAGACAGAATCTGGTGTCATTGCCAATGGCATCCAGTCCTCCCTTCATCCTCGGGATGCTGCAACTCTGTATCAACAGGGTCTGTCCACCCAGACTGCGGGTGGGTGAATCACGGGTGACCACTCTTGGTGGAATCGCGTCTCATCGGTTTGGATTATGTCATGGCTTATCAAATTTAATTAAGTTTCGACATCAGTTTTTTTTAATAATTATGGAATATCATATTTGTTCCAAGCACATCTTATAAGTTATGTTATTTTACGAAGATCTGGCGTGGTTTCCGAGAAAGCACTCTGATAGGACCTCTTTCTCACCTGCAGCGACTCTTTGAAATTTGTTTTTTCTGGTCATTAGGCTGCGCAGAATTCAATTAGAGATTGAGAGAATATAACCTAGTATAACAAACAAACAACTTTATCAAAAATTATATTGTTACTCTTCTTTTATTCCATCATCATTATCATTATTATCATCATAACTTTTTTAGCAATGATTACCCGCGGGCTACACCCAACATTACCACCAACTGCCCCCACGTATAACATTTTTCTGCCATTCTCAAGAGTGTGCTGAAGAGCGTGGTATCGCCCTCTTGTCTGTATGCAGTCTGCTCATTTTTGTTTTGTCTGCCACCTACCACCTCTCTGTACTGTTCTGTGCCGGGTCTTCTCACAATGTCCTGATCATTTCCCAAATGTCCCCCGTTTGGGTCTTTTCATGGTGGCCAGGAGGTCTTGGTAGGACCCAATTATTTGCCTCATTCTCCTGCGTACCTCCTCACTGGTGATGTGGTCTTTGTAAGAGATACCAAGGACCCTCCTGTAGCATCTCATCTCAATGGCCTGTATTCTCCTCGGCACGTCTGCTGTAAGGGGCTGGCTGGTGATATTGCATTTTGCCACTCTATTTCCCTGTACTGCTGTAGACATCCAAGTAAAAGCCTCTTATTGTCAAGAAATTCATGATGAATTAAACACTGAGAGCTTCAATCTCGATAAAAGAGTTCCTTGGATTCCGAGTTTCAAGCTTCGAAGATCTTACTACTCTCCTTTTGTGTGGGAGTGTGTTTGTGTGTGTGTGTGTGTGTGTGTCGTATATACTTGTGTCTTTCTGCATCAGCCAGTTGTCCTTTTTTTTTTTTTTAACAACCACTTATATGCTCGTACCAGCCAGTTTTGCCGCTTTCTCTTTGTTCTCAATACTCATCCTGTGCTATCGCTTTTTTTTTTTTTTTTTTTTTTACTATGAAATAACCTAGTCTTAAAACTTTCTGAGAAAGCGGAAGGGCAGCTTTATTAAAGGCGAAGAATGATTTACTGTTATATTTCGACCAGAAGTTGATTTATCGTTATATTCCGATAGGAAGCTGATTTATTTAGTAGAATATCGCTGTAGCCAGCTACCTCTAGTCGACACAATTTTCCGCAATACTGTAAAATGCTCAATGAACACAGCAGTAATTAACTTTGCTTAATGTGTATGTCAGCTTGGAGATGGGGGTCTGAAGGGGTAGGAAAGGGGCGGGAATAATGTGGGGGAGTTGGGGATGGGATGTGTGGATACACTAACGTACATATTCATATCTGAAGTAAAGAGTTGCATATGCAGGCTTACTTTTTAAATACAAGCATGTTCGTGAGCAAATTGTATAAATTCAGTTGTTATTATTGGGATGATGATGGAGTCATTGTTGGTGTTCATTCCAGAAGATTCCCTCTGTATTTAAGGCCAAAGCCTGCAGGACGTCAGACTTCTGACTTAGCTACATCCAGGCAATGGAACCAGCCTGGGTGTGATTTCATGCTATGCCACCCAGAGAATTCTGACGAATCAACCACTGCGGCAACAATGGCGACATCTGGCGGTGCAGGAAGGTCCGTGTTTGCAGACAGCAGCGCCCCCTATCGCCCCCTTCCCCTCGTTGTTGACCAAGGTCCTCAGTGGCAGGAAACAACATGATTGCGTTGAGAATTAAACCCGACTTCATTGTTAGGGCTCTAACGTCTGTTGTTTAACCGTCAGCCCAACCCGCAGCGTACACACTCGCCATCAGGCGTGCGGCAAGTACAAATACTGGCTTTTGGTCTGAAAGCTGCTGGCAGCAGCCATGCGTTTGAAATATCGTTGAGGTTTGGTGAATACTTGCACACGAGCGTGAAGAGAACTATTTCTTCCAGAAGAAATTGGACATCAGCAAAGTACAACATTTCCAAAAATTAAACATTTCGGAACAAAAAAAGTGTTTTGTTTGTTTGTTTGTTTGTTTGTTTGTTTGTTTGTTTTGTTTGTTTGTTTGTTTGTTTGTTTGTTTTGATCAGGGGGAATTCTCAGTTTGATAGAAGAAAAGGCACAGCTTAAGACTTTCTAAATTTTGTGGTAGAGGATCCACAAAGTTTTCCCACCGAAGAGATCTTAACACGAATATAAGACATAACAAAAAGGTACTGAATGATTTGCTTCATGGCTGTGAGACTGAAATATGATTATGAATCGGAAAATTATCCTTCATCAGCATATATCAATATTCAACATCATCTGCCGTAGCTATATAAGCCTAGAGATGGTATTAATCCCGGGATCTGGCTATTTATCTGTTATATAGATATATATTACTCTTTCTTCAAGGTAGGTTTCGTTTCTGAACTTTGATCATCATACTTCCTGATTTTTTTTTTTAGACAGCAGAGTTCTTGACCCTTATCGTCAGTATCCCAGGCTTAAAATGTTTCAAGAACATCTATCTATGAGCAATCAAAAGGAGTCACCAAACTAGCCAGACTTGACTGTAGGATCCTTCAGCACGTGAACTACATGTGCGCGGTCAGCACAGAGAACGCTATGGATGGATGAGTGAAACGGTGGAAGATTTCGCCAGCTACAAGAAAAAAAAAACCAACCCAGATTGCCTGACCCTGCCGACACGGAGCTTGAGCACCGTGTTATCTCTGGCCCCATCTGACATGTTCGTCAATGTAGGTATGTCCATGCTCATCAAATGATTGCCTGACGTCAGACAGAACGTCCAATCTCATTGGCTGCGGTCGACTGTCTTCTACGGGTCAGAAGCGAGGCTGCCTAATCAAATGCTCGTTTTCTTCACAATCGATGCTCCTTCATTTAAGGTCTTCAGATATAAATGCTGGCAGAAAGATCCCCTTCTCCATGGCCTGCAACTTATCAAAACTTACTAAAGCCCGCACCCTGTGTACACAGACTCCAGCACGGCAAGCTAATGGCAGTTACTTGTTTCTATTCTCTCCCCTTCTGTAACGAACCTAAGTTGTTTTACAAAATTGTTTACTGTCCACTCTTCTCTTCAGAGGACAGATGTTAGTAGCAAACGAAGTTCAGAAATGAAGCTGTGCTGCTGAAACATTGTTGCTCACGATCCCACCATTTTCATTTTCAATGTATTGGCAAAAGAAATCCATAAACATGTTTACAGACTTAAAAAAATATTAGTCTCAGTTTTTCCAGCATCTATAAATATCATTCTGTCTAAATTTTGCACTGATTATAAAGACATACGAGGATGTATGAAAATAATTTTGTTATTTCTGCAACCTGGAGTGTATGGACTGAAGGAATGTGCCTTACTGTATGTTTGAATGTAAATTTGCATGTGTGGAATTGTATTTTTTTATTATTATTATTATTATTATTATGTTTTTAAGCGTGCTATAAGTTGACTATGGCCTGCTTTATTGATACACGGAAAAATCCTTGCTAGCCCTCTCCTTCGAGAGGATAGCGGTGTGATACGTGGGATTTACGTGGCGTTTACGTGTTTCCAACGTGGTATCTATGGCGCTTGCCAGCCCTCACTTCGCCCTCGAGTGGAGACTTACCATCATATCTCCCTTGTTGCTGTAGGTGAGCCTTTCCGCTGGTAGGCTAAACATCTCAGCACTAAAATAAAACTGGACGGTGTGTCCAGGGCGTTTTGCCTCGCCCAGGGAGACTAGCGGTAAAGTGAAATAAAATACGGGATGGGCGCAGGTGACACGTGTGATCGATGGCGGGGAAGTGATTAACAAGTTCTGGTCTTGTACAAGGCGACAGTGATGTAGTCGTCGCTGCCCAGGCGCGTGCAGCGGCACGTGGGCACGAGTGTTTGCCCACCACACCTGGACACAACTCGTCAGACGGAGCAAGCGCCAGTATGTCGATACAGGTGTGACCTGCTGGGCATGACAGTCTAAGGGGCAGAAAAATTAAATCCACCAGTCTAAATTGAGAAGTAGGAGAGTTGTCTTTTTTGTTTTGTTTTTAATTTAATTTAGTCTTTTGTGTTTTTATTTGTTTCGTTTTAATTTGTTTCACGACTTCTAATTTTGTTTTGTGTTGATTCATTTTGCTGCATGTGGCTTTGTTTTCTCTCGTGATGATTATTTTTGTTACGGACTGCTTTGTTTTGTTTCGTGTTGATTAGGTTTTTTAGTGCTTTGTTTTGTTTCGTTTCGTGTCAGTTTGTTTAGTTTGTGGCTTACTTGTGGTCTGTGATATGTGCATTTTTTATTAGTTAAGAGTTTTGTTCTTGTCCCTTCACGATCCCTTGGCTGTCATCTACAGTTTCAGAATTCAAGCATGTTCGTGTGTGTGTGTGTTTTCGGCATGTTTTGCATCAATGTTTATGTATGTATGCTTGTCTTTCTGTTTTTGTCATTTTTGTACAGCTTTCTTTGCACTTTTTGCTCTACTGACCACTTGTGTTCATGTGTATTTGAGTAGATTGCAGTTAAGTGAATATCACCCAAGGGAACATTTAAACTAACACTTTCTGGCTCATGTTTGCAAATAAATTACAAACTTCCACATCCCAAGCGAGACGACCCTGCGTCCACCACAAAAACAAAATATTCAGCAGGCAGTCACAAGCAAAGGAGGGACAAATATTTCTCTGGACAGGCGTCCACACTCTGGTCACTTTGTGCCGGGCTCACAGTCTTCCTGCCTCGAAACCAAGGAATTCGTGGGCTTTGACATTTGCCTTTCGTCTAAACCCGGCTTCAGTTGTGGCTCTAGCTTTGCTAAAGTTTCCTTTGCACATAAACGGAGCAATCCAGTTCAATGAAACGCAGTGGCCTTCCAAAGTCCCTGTAATACAAAGACCACCATACCCAAACACATGGCACCCGGGCCAGTTCGCACGATCGGGGAATAAATAAGTGACACAGTAACCTCTCGTACCCTACTCCAGAGAATTGTAAATGACCTTCAGCTGTCTGGCTCTGCATACAGTCGGAAGATAGATGTTTGTAATGGTTTTCGTACATGGACACACACTGCCGAATACTTCACTGTTTAAAACATTTTTTTATTACTGTGGAATCTGCCATAGAGTCAACAACACGAATAACTCGCATCCCTGTACTTCTTTAAACAACAAAATTCAAAGATCTGCCTGTGGGTTTCTTAACTTTGAAATTTTCACGATTTCTTTTCTTTCAATCCACGTTATAGCAAGAGATGAAATACAGATTGTAGATGACCGTCCTGATAAATAAGTCAGTCCTAAATTGTAAAAAGGCAGCTGTACATAAACACATTACATAGGTAATCTCCACAGTATTTGTAATATTCTTACAATTCTTCTAAAAAAAAAAAGGTCAGCAAATCAAAATCGATTTGTAAAAAATAGTTCATTACAAATCAAATTTACAGCAATATTTATCTCTTCGGGTTTATAGCCAATCGCACAACCACCCAGGCAGACATAGCATACGTCTTTATAAAAACTAAGTATTATATTTTCAAATTAAATTAAATATTCAAATTAGATTAAATATTCAAATTAAATATTTTTGTATTAAAATTATATTCGCATTTATAAGAATTAGAAACTTCTATATGAAAATTCCTATTCGACTTTATATAAAGAGCTAGGGTTGATGAACCTCGAAGTTTCTCAGACTTTGGTCCATCTCAGAATTTTGCGAAACACTGGGCAGAACTCAAGTCGTCTTGATTCAGTATTTCTATTGCAGATACAAACTTTGCGTGTGAATAATACTACACATTATGTACTCCAATATTGGGATCGAACCCATTATCACAGGAAGGGAAAGACAATCACCTAGTAATCCTGGGGGTACTGAGGCGGCCATAGATGAGGATGCACCAAAGGACTCCAGAGTTGGCCACAACCAGAGCCAAAATAGTTTTTAGCATAATACCATGGGAGAGGGGCAGAGGAAGACCACTACTATGATAGAGTGTGCTTCAGAAATGGGGAGAGGTGGGAGGTGGGAAAGTGACACGACACATTTTTTAATGTCAATGGCTCATACAGTCATTTTGACATGGGGTATATATACATAGTGATAACACAATGCATCATATTTTACAACAATCACATATACATCTCCATATATTAGTTCTTTATATTAGTTCTTTGGCCATCAGAGAGTGAGACTTTACGCATGCATACCCTCACACACACTACTAATCTTACATGTTCTAACTCTATTGCAACAAACCTACTAATTAACTAATCTCTGTTCTACTTATTATTTCTTTATTAAGGAGTTCTTTTAGTCGCATCTTATTAGCTTCAGCTACAAATTTTGCTAGACATTTCAGTAATTTTTCGTTAGAAAGGGATAGGTATACCTCTATTGTTTGAACAGTATGTGATTTGAAGAGTTGGTTATTCATCCGAAGGGTCTCATAATATGGACACCTAAACATGAAATGCTCTTCATCTTCTATGATAGTTGTTTTTCCACAAGCTGGGCAACCTAGATGTAATTCCAAAGGGGCTTCAAACCATCTTTTATTCGCATTAAGACCTAAGGTTCTTGTTCTAAGTCTAGCTAGGGCACTTCTGTTCCACCTATTATTTATAATCGATAAATATTTTTCTGGCTGTAAATTGTCTTTAAATGATAGGAACCATTCATATTTTGTGCCTTTCTCCATGTTTGCGTGTCTGTTTTGCTTAAAGGAACATATTATGCGGTCTTTGAATTCTGAAAGGAACATATCTTCATCCCCTACCCCCTGGTTGACCCACACTATCCCAAACCCATTTTCTGAAAGTACTTTCTTTATATTAGATATCCAGTTAAGCTTTCCAGACTCATGCTGCTGGTGAAGCATTTCATAAGCTTGTTTACAAAGTCTTGTTTATGGGTAACTTAAGGATGCGTAGCCAAAATTTATGCATTTCATGTAAGTATCTATGTACAGGGGTATCTACCAGTTTCACCATATACAACCAAATTTGAAGAGTGCAGGGGAACATTTAAAAAACGTTTAATTGCAAATGTATGTATTTTTTTTCTATAGGGTTATTTATATATAAGCCCCAAATTTCTGCAGCATATGTCAACACTGGTTTTACCTGGGAGTCAAAGAGTTTCCAAAAGATGGATGGATTATTTGAGCTCAGCTTTCTAAGTACCCTAAGAATTTCTATCACCCCTTTTTTTCCTTTCATACATAATTCATTCCATGCTGCAGTAAAGCTCATCCTAGTAGAAAAATATACTCCCAGATATTTATAGTTATTTGTTACTTTAACTTCTAAATTACCATACATCCATTTCTCTTTGGAGGAGAGGTAACCACCTTCCTAAAAACTATAACATTAGTTTTATCCAAATTAACAGTCAACTTCAATCTATCTGCTTCTTTTTTCAGTAAATTTAGTTGATTCTGTAAACCAATAGCTGTATTCGAAACAAGAGCCACATCATCTGCAAACAATAGTAAAAAAATTTCTACAGCCTCAGGTATTAACTGGATCCCATGTTTACCTCCCTTGCTTATTTCAATTGCTAGTTCATTAATGAAGAAGGAGAACATTAAAGGACTGAGTAAACAGCCTTGCTTGACTCCTTGAGGGCATTCAAACATGTCTGTAGTTACAGACTTATCTCTAACCCATGCAAAAACTGATCTATATATTGCCCGCAAAGCCATATACATTCTACCATTCACACCATTCTTTCTCAGAATACTCCAGAGCAAATTTCTATTAACCGAATCGAAAGCTCGCTTAAAGTCCACAAATGCAACATACATCTTCTTATTTCTTAGCAAGTGCTTCTGCACTATAGCAAACAAAGTGAAGATATGATCAATTGTACTATAGCCTTTTCTAAAGCCTGCCTGCTCCTCTATAAGCTTTTCTTCTGCTTCTGCCCATCTTGATAATCTCCTATTCAATATATCTGTGTAAATTTTACTAATAACACTAGTTAGTGCCACTCCTCTATAATTTTCTGGTTCGTTTATATTTCCTTTTTTATGTATTGGTACTATGATAGATTTGAACCATTCGCATGGGAAGGTGCCTTTCTCAAATAAAATATTGAACAGTTTTAGCAAAAAGTCAAGAGTAGCTTCGTTTGAGTTTTTAACATTTCGCTAATAATTTTGTCTGTACCTGCACTTTTTTCCGTTTTTAAATGTTTAATGCCGTTTTTGACTTCTTCAATGGTTATTGGGTCATTGAGTAAACATTCTTCTTCAGTCGATCTATCTGGCACTTCATCTGTATCTTCATCGGTAGAGAAGTCAGGAGTATTAAAGACTTTGTAAAAGTGGGTATACCACTGCTTTTGGTCTATCTCGTTATAAATATTTGTCTTTCTGTTTATTCCCTTGATTGTTGTCCAGAATAGTTTGGGGTCATTTATAGAGGTTTTTATTTTATCTAACTGGGCTTCATTCCATTTTCTCTTTTTTTCCCTGATTACCACAATATATTCTTTCCTTTCTCTAACATAGGCATCTTTATACACAGTTTTAAGTTCCATAGTTTTTGCTCTTCGGAACGTTTAAGAAGATTGCCTGACTCTTTTCCTCTTTTGTTGACATTCAATGTCAAACCATTTATTATATCTAGGTCTTTCCCTCCTACTTCTCTCAACATGCTAGTAGCAGCTCTTTGTAGACCCTTTACTAAAGTGTCCAATGCATAATCTATATCTGAAGCGAGTAACTGATTAGCCTGAGTGAGACACTCTTTGAATTCATCAGAATCTAATTTATCTTTGTACCAATGGCCTTATCCTCGCACCATACAATTCGTTTGTCGTAGTTTTTACACAAAGAGACCTCATCTGCCTTAATAAATGAGCCATCCATGCTAGTTCAACTGGAAGATGCCAGGAGTGTAGCGCATTACTGACTTGAAGATTACAATGGTCTATAAGGCTCTCTGAAACAATAAAATAGTCTATAACACTATTACCTTGTGAAGATACAAATGTAAATTCTCCTTCTATATCATCCTTACAAGTTCCATTCACTATAACTAAGTCATAAGTGAAACATAAGTTTAGCAGTGATCTGCCAAAGTTGTTAATGGTGAGTCTTTAGAGTTCCTTTTGCCATATTTTGTTTGCCTCATCCATGTCAAAAGGGAAATAATTTACAATATCGTCTGTAATCAAACTTGTTCGGACCCTGTCCTTGCATTGAGGTCTCCACATAAAATTAAGTAGAATTCATCTTTATCTATATACTGCAATACACTTTCCTCTAGTAGATGAATGCCATCTTTTGTATCTAACAAATTGTAAAAAGGGCTTCCTTCTGGCACTACATAGCATGATATCAAGATAACATCTTTGTCAGAGTTCATTAATTCTTTATCAATTTTCAATGTAACTATGTTGGCTGATTCAAATCTTACTTCCTTTATATAATGTGACCAACAGTTTTTTACCATAAGAACAACTCCACCTGAACACCGGCCCTGCTTAGACAATTTTCTTGCAGGGGCATAAATCTTAATGTATTCTGGCATGATGTTAGGATTATCTATACTTCTCTCCATATGTGTCTCTGTTAGACAAATAAAGTCAAATGAAGTAATATAATCTACAAACAAGTTGTCTCCCAGTTTGCTGAGTAAGCCCTCTACATTATAGTTAACAAAAGTCAAACGTCTTGCCTGACGACCAGTTTTTTCCTATTTCCGCTTGGGTTGTGATCTTGTTGCGCTATCTGAGGTGTTCTTGTCACTAATATAACTGTCCAGAGAGCCTTGTTTCTTCCCCTTTTCACTTGCTCCGTTCTTGTTCTTGCGCCGTTTGGGTGTACATGTACTGTCATCTCGCGTCGACTGTTGCGTCCCTTTGACCTTTTCAGCATATCCGGCCCCCGCACTCCTTGTCTCTACCCGACTAGTCCGCACGGGTACCTCGTGCGTGGTTTCTGGGTCGCGGCTATCCGGGGACACCGATGCGGGGTGTGGGGGCGATACTTGCACATTGCTGTCGGGTGGACACTCGCTGACATCGGCTGTCTGGCTGTTGTTGACCTCTATTACACTGGTGTATGGAGGTGTGTCCTTCTCCTTTGTATTGTCGCCGGTCGATATATAGGTAATGTTGGATTCAGAAGAGCATATGGTAGGCAAGATAGCAGTCGGAGTCATCTGTGGGTTGTTGCTAATGTTGCTCAAAGCTTGTATTATTGTGGCCGGTGTGCACTGAATTTTCTTGGTATGTCGGTTTTCTGCTGTTGCCCCTCTGTAGGTGGCAGCGTTTGTGTCAGTTTGTTTTCCATGTTTATCTGCCTGTAGTCTGTTGATATCTTCTTCCTCATCTTCTGCTTGCAGAGGTAAATAGCGGTTCCGCAGAGGTAGAGGTAAATAGGACTGACTACTCCGGTGCTGTCGGACTCCTTTGCTCCGCTGCGCTGTTATTAGTGTGTATTCATCAGTCTGTTGCTGTAGGGCTGCCTGGGGCTGAGAGGGGGAGCTATCCGCGTTGGTTCGAGGATTCTCCCTCTCATCCTGTTGTCTGTTCATGTTTTGGTGTAACGTTCCTCCGACAATGAGCCGGTCTCCTCTGTAGAACGCACGCACCCCGCTATTTCTGTAACACTTTATGATCGACTGTTGTCTTTCTGTGAGATCACTAGCCACAGTTACACCTTTTACTCTCAGTTTCTCACGAGCTTTGGTAAGTATATCCAACTTGTCAGACCATCGAGTGAACTTAGCGATTATGGGACGTGGTTTGTTTTCCCTGTTTCGGGTATGTCCTGCTGGCACAATTTTCTTACCGACTCTGTGCGCTCGCACAATGTCAGTAGTTTGCCACACTTTCCCCGGAATTGTTTCTTGTAGGAGTTGTATTATCGTAGCAGCACAGGTTTCGTATGAATCATCTCCAGTTTCTGGTATCCCGAAGAACCTCAGGTTGTCTCTGCGTGAAAAAACTTCGAGCTTGTCGAGCTTGTCGTCAAAGACCTGGAGAGACTGATCTACATGATCTTTTAGTCTCTCAGTGTTTTGCTCGAGTGACTCTTGCCTTTGTTTAACTTGCTGTAGCTCCGTAAACAGATTATCAATGGTCAATTTGAAAGATCTCAGTTCATCTCTAACTTCGTCTATGTGGTGTTTAATGTTTTCCTCTTGTTTGTTGAGCAGTATCTGGAGATCAGTTAAGACAACACTCTCGTTGGGGCGGGCCATAGCGTCCGGTGGAAGTATACACAAGGCTACCGCCGTGCTGTTCACGCTCCGTTGAACACTGTGGTCACCGGGTTTCTTTCGTAGATTTTTTAAAATTCAATCGTTTGGACCGAATATCCGCATATAATTTACTTTTCTATGTAGCTTGTGATTGAGGGATCAATACTGTCTGCACAATACTCCCCAAAGAAGAGGAACTTCCGTATAACTAGGTAAAAATCACCTTGTATTGAAGAGCGTGGAAAAAAGCGTCCGCACAGCTCGTGAACACAGCTCAACCCCCCCAGAAATGGGGAGAGTTATGGTGAGTACACGTGATATTCCATAATGCTCTCAGAGGATCCTCTAGAGGGGACTAAGATGACCCAAGTGTACCCTTGTACAACTAGTTAATAGTATAAATACCACTTTTGTGTGAAGGGAATCAAGGCAAAAAAAAATAATTTTGCAATCAGAAATATTGTGCCGGGTGATAATCCTGGTCTCTGGCACACTGTCACACACTGGGCAGTATGTGTTTGGTTAAGAAGGAACTTTAGTAACAATGACTTCTACATAGGCCCTACCGTGAACGAACTTGCACGTTGGGGGTGAGGGAAAGAAACATTCATGTGAAAATCCTAAAAGCAATTTTTTAAAGGGAAATATGAAGAAGAAATTAAAATTAGATGTATTGGCGTTTGTGTCGTCATGAAACTTTTAAAGTCCAATATGGCTTTTGGCTCAAATTGAATGACAAAAGACATTGCATCTTACCACAATGTGCTGTAATTTTTTTATTCATTTTTCTTTTTTTCAGTTGATGTTTTGACCTTTTGTGAAGGCATTAGTGGATATCCAAAGTTAATCCCTTTGTCGGCAACAGCTAATGAGAGATTAAAGTTCATGCTAATGAATCGTTACCATAGCAACAAACCTACGTTAGTGGTGTCACGGCAAGTAAAGTCTTGACCATCTGATTTTTTTTTCAAAGTTGCAGGAAGAGTACTCACGTTCAAAGACTTTGTCTCGTAATCAAACAGAGTTACTGGCTCCTAATGTACTTTGCCTACTCGACTAAAAGCAAAATAAGTTCTTTAAACTCACTACTTCCGGAAGGGAGAAGACTGGTGTCATGCATGATTTACTAGCCAATACTTTAACTAGCTGTTCTAATTAAAAAGAAAAAAAATTGGTAGAATTATTTATGGCAACGAATACTTCTAAAAACTTAAATGCTAAAGGTCAAATATGGAATCGTCCAGTCAGGGTATGAGCTAGCTAACATTTGTAGGGATCGCTTTTTGCCCTTAAAAATATCTTAGATGCACCCCTAGCGATTTAGTGTATGGTCAACTACATGGTTGCCCAATATTCTAAATTCAGTTATTAGATTATTAGTTATTGAAGAATGATAGACTTCCCAGAAGAAGACGAAGTATTACACTGTGAAGCTTGCACCTTTCAAATACTCACGTGGAAGATTTTACACTCTGCCGAACTTCAAAACACAGTGTATTGTTGGCACCAACAGACAAAAGTACCAAAATTAATTTGTCACTATATTTTTATTTATTTAAAGTTAGAAACAGTCTTGCTATAGAAGGATTTCAACACTGGATAATTATGTATAATAACTGCATAGATACTTTTCCTAGGCAGCTAGTGTAAATTGTCATTAACTGTTTGTAAGATTGTTTTATCAAGGCTTTGTTCTCTCTCCTTCAGTAGGGCAATGGCCCTATAATAAACAAATCAATCAATCAATCATTGTGCCAGTTATGCTGTATGGCCGCGAAAAGTAGACCTTCTAACAGAACAAGAGTGCTGATCCAGCAGTTTAAGATGAAGTGTTTCAGGACACTCCTCCGGGTGTCCTAAAAAGGGCAAAAGACCAAAGACTTCATGCGCAACCTAGTCAGAGGCCTGATGGGACCCAGGAGCCCGTACTTACGACCATCAAGAGGCAGAATCTAAAGTGCCAAACAGAAAAAAAGCGGGTGAGTAACGTAAAGGAGTGGACAGGTTGTTCACTGGGGATCTTCCCAGGCGGTAGATGACCGGACCTGCTGGAGTGAGTTCACCTCAGTGCGCCCCCTCACACTGCTCCTCTACGACTGATGCATGGAAGGAACATCAGTTGTGGGACGAACTGAACTGTGTTTCTCGACTATATTGTTAATGATCCATCAATTGTTTCACATAATTCTTGTTTATGTTTCGCCCAGAGTATGATTCAGCGTTGTTATTATTATTATTAAAAGTTTGCATCACGGCTATAGTAGGATGGCAGCTCTAATGAGTCAATAAATTTATCGGAGCGATCAGATTGTTTGTCATCTAGTGCAAATAACATACATAAAAAGGAGATTCAATGTCAGTTAGTATTTACAATCACAAGAAACATAAAGAATTATATATATATACACACACAGACATCTGCACCCGCATATGAAATGCATCCTCACAAATGCGCGTACCCGTACGCATGAACACATCAATTTTTAGGTTATATATGAAATCATTAGTTTTAAAGGATTTTTCAACCTCTGTAAACTATACTACCTCTTAATGTAGGCTATGCACTTCTACACGAAAATAAGTTTGCACTTTTGCTGTTCGAAACTCGATGCTTAAGGGAGCGCACCCAGCATTTGTTTGCTAACCTTAGGTTAAGATTGCCTCGGAGATAATACGAAGCCAAAGCCTCAAGTATTTTTCTAAATACAAGCATGCAAACGGCAGATACCCGATACCCGTGCTGTGACATCCAGGGTGTCAGTGAGGTCCCCAGGCGGGTACCTATCATGAGCAGGTAGCTTACCTCTGGCCAGTGACTACGACCGTTGTGTCCATGTTGCCCCACTTCCTACAAGTCCTGCATGTCTGACTGTTTTATATTAACATCATTATGCTTCATAAAGCTTCAGCCAGCCTTTAAACTGCATATAATCGCGAATTATTGGCTCATTGTACCGGATGGCCCGTGCTAACAGTTCTGCTTAAATCAGAGCCGCCAGAAACTCAATCGCCACCTTAAACATGTCCTCGGTGCGGCACCCTGGGTAACAGGCCAAAGTTCGCCAGCAAAACAACAGAACACCTAGTACTTTTTTACAAATTTGTTGCTAAAAGCTTTATTTTCTATTTTAACCTCATGGTTATTGTGGCCATAAATCCGTCAATTAAAAGGTGGTAGGAACTTTGTTTACCATTAAAAACTTGATATTCTAATTTTGGCATTTTCATGTTTATTGTATTGGCTATATTCTAGGGTCAGTTTAGTTATAACATCAGATAATACATATATCCCACAATATCACATGTACAACAAATGTTGAATATATTGTAAAAGATATAGATAATATTCTACATATATATTACTTAAACAGTGATAATACAATTTGAATATATTTGCTTAAATCAAAAAGCATACTTATAGATTAAATATTCATCAGCTGGTGAATTTTAAATACATTTGGATGGCGCAAACAAAATATAGCTGAAGCAGAGAGCTTCTGAGAAACAGTTGACAAAGGTGAGCACACAGAAAGATGGAATTCATCATCATCCTCATCTAGACAACACAACGGACATCTTCTTAAATATCTAGGTATCTCTATATGTTAATTGCTAAATAGGAAATTTGTGGCAGCTTAACCTAAATTTTATTAAATCGGTTTTAAGAGCAGGGAACAAACCTAGTAAGTAATTCTCTTAGCCAAAATATTCTTTAAGCAAACAATAAGAAGTGCAGATCCTATATCGTGAACTCTTCTCAGAGAAAAAGGAAGATTGTGAGAAAACCAACGACAAAGAGTAAAACAAAGAAAGCAAGACTACGAAGAAAAAAAGAAGAAAAGAAAATCTAGCAAGAAGTTGACAACACAAATGATGTATGCAAATGAATGAAGCCACAAGTGTCTGTCTCACAACAATAAACCATTAATCCTTGCTTGCACTCACTTCCTCCAATGGGCAACTTCAAAAGAAAATCGTTTACATGAAATATAGTTTGTAAATTGGCTCCTAATATTGTTTTTTTAGGGGGTTGCTTTTGCCTCCTTCGGTTTAATTACCCACCTGACACTCCCAGATAAGAAGGATGTATAACAAAAGTTTCTTCCTCCAGTAAGGATGAAGAGCTTTCAACAAGGTGCTTACTGAGGTGGTAAGCGATACCTAACACTTCAAAAAAAAAAGAAAAAAGAAACAAAGTTGGGATTACCTGTTTGTTAGCTAATTGACTAATACGCCCCATTTATCACAGCTTAGGCGGCACGCACAATCACCCACAGATCTGGCACCGGAAGTGTTCTTTCTTCAGACAGCGGGCCGCGGCTTGAGAGGAAATGAGAGCCGCTACCTTAGAAGCCCCAACGTCTGGAGCCGCGATATCCGTGGGTACTGGCCGCCTGAACACCGCTCAGCTTTCTGCCAGATACTCTCTGGATTACAGCTTCATAACTCGGCCGATCCCAGATTTTTTTCTTTCTTTCTCTCTCTCTCTCTCGCTTCATTGTTTTGGGAGGGTGAGAAATAGGAACACTGTGACATTTTGATTTTGCTGCTAGAATAATACAGACACTGCGTAGTCAAGTTTCGGGTATTCTTTGTCCAAACCCTAACCCATTATTAATCTTGCTCCAGTGTCTGTTTACAGTGGAGATGTTTATTTATGTAAACTGAATCTTGAGGACTATGATGCGACTGCAACAAGAGGCTTGATAGCCTCAAGACTTTACATTAACTCAGTATTTTGTCCAAGGTGTCTACATCCAATGAGCATCGAGAATGCGAAGAGCTTGCCTAGATTGAATGTATTGAGGAATAATTACCAATAATCTCAGTAATTGATAATTTGTCTTCTGTCGTCGATGAATGCGTTTTGACAGTGGTTTGTGATGGAATAGGTTGCTAGGATATGTTGTACAGGTAAGCCATGCTGCTGGAGGACATGTTGTGCATTGGTGAGACCTTCAAGTAGAAGTCACAGAAGTTCTTTCTTTCCAGTTTCGACTGTTGACGATATCTTCCCAAAACTTCATAGTCTGTTTGTTGGAAATATAGATAATGTTCACCTCGCTAACAAGACCGATAATTACACTCTTTCTCTATGCCCCAACCCTAGAAATTTCCCACCTAAATAGTCTCCCCACTCTGCCACTAATTTTGCTCCTCCGGCCAAACAGAGGACAATGGGCTCTAAGAATCGCCGAGACAGCATTTGAATCAAGCTTTGGTTTCGGCTACGGTGGAGGGTCCCCCAGCATCAGCGCCTCGTGAATGACTGTCATTTTGCTGTAGTGATGCTGCGGGGCTGGAGATGTGATGACGGAGTGAGGTCATTGAGATAAGCACGGAGCCATCTGGCAAATGTGTAGCAGCTTTCTATGGGGTTCTTCTGGAGGTCAACTGAGAAGGACCCTGTCTCTCGATGGAGCCTTCTGTGGATCAAGTCTGTCGGGTAGAGCCAACTAACGCACAATTAAAGATTATCAGATTTTCTGTATCTTTTGTCTTTCTATATCTTCTATCCTTCCATATCTTAATGTGAACAGTTTTGCTAAAACTGATCGTTTCTGTCTTTGACCCTATGCTCGAAAATTGGTCAGCCTTGGATATTGTGTTTAAAAACTTGTATAACAACATTTTTACACTTTGTTTCAAACACATGAATAATGATTAAAATTATCTTCTCTGAAATTTGAATACTATGTGTTGTTCGCAAACACATAAGACATTTTCATGTCACCTCCTCTTTAAAAATAAGTGAATCAATATATGTTTTTGGTTTAAGGGTTCTCGATTTTTTTTTAATTTGAATTTTCTTGAAAACAAGAGATTTCATGTTTGCAAACCTGTGGGTTTCAAATATACACTTCGGGTTGAAAATTTCCACTGTGGGATGCAAATTCATGCCATGGCCTGAAGATCCGCTTTGTGGACTGTAAATAACTTTGACAACTGTTCCGTGGTTAGACATTAATTTTGTGGAAGTTCAATGTCAAAGCCTCCTTTTGAGACATTCGTCTCCCGTGCTGCTTACTTACAATTTCAAAGAACTGCATAAAAAGCCATAAATACATGTTGCATGTGCTGTGAAAAGTCACTCAAGCTATAAAAAGCGAGACTCCAGAATTGTGTTCTTCTGTCCTGATAATATCACATTTGAGGTTGCTGCTTTTGCTCTCTTGAAATCCTTAGTCATAGAAATCCATACTCTAAATAAACAACCATTGGTCGTGTAAATGGCAATCTATCAACTTGCCCTCGGTCCTCCCAAAAGCTCTCTCCCTTTCTCTTAAAAAAGCCCAAACAAACACAAAGCTACGGTGAACATGGCAGTATTTTAGTGTCAGCCAACCCTCGGCACAAATGATGTCTCAAATTACTATATTTAGTCCTTAATGCATTGGTCAATGTAGATCATCACTTTGTCATTCTTGATTTAGACTGTTTTCTTTATCAAATAAAAAGAACGAAAGCATTTTATTAGTGTGGGGGAGAAAAATGTAAAAAAAAATCCCTAAGAACTTTGTTTATTTTATATTCAGTCAGTTACCAGCAAAAGATAGTTTTTAGTGAACAAAATGTATTTTATTAAAAAAACTTTATCAAGGATTATTTGTAAAAATTTTAAAGTGTGTTAAAACTAAGAAAAATTTTATGTTTTCAAAGCATATGTAAAGATTAATCAAACAGCAGCTTCTTGAGGAACATGGATGTAAAGACTTGTCCGAGAATCAAACCAACCTTCCCTACAACAAAGCCAGGAGCTCAGAGGATGGAGAGACCAAATTAGACCACAGTTCTGACACGCTTACTCACACGATGATGACGACAGGCAAACACTGACGATGAAAATTGTTATCAACATCAGCAACGCCAACATGGCGACTATCATCGCCATCATGGAATTATTTATAGATAAACACACGGTTTTTTTTCAGAATATCTCTTGGCATTACAGCACTCTCTAGTATATTTTTCACTTTAAAATATTTCATTTTTTTTCTTTATTACTTCCTTCCATGTTTCTTCTTCCTTCTTCATTGATCTTTATTCTTCCTCTTCTTGTTTTGTTGCTGCTTCCTGTTGCTTTTGTTATTGGTGGCGAACAAAAAGATAGCATCGTGCCTTTCTTCGGAGATACAGGGACTTGCAAAATCAATATACTTCCAAAAGATAGCTCGTAATTCATCGAATTTTTACCCGAAATGGTCTCCTGTGGGCTTATAGATACACACATACACCAGTCCTTCAGCTCAGACAGTCGATAGGAGAGAGTGATACACTAAAACTACATCGACTGACTAATCTCGAGGACTAGGATTGAACTGACTGGACTGGCTAGACTGCTGACAGACAAAAAGTTACTCCTCATCCCAACTCCGCAAAATAATAATAATAAAGCCACAAAAATATGGACGGAAGAAATGGATGGAGCAAAAGCAAAGAAGGAAATAAAGATAAAAAAAAATGGAAGACGATGCAATAAAAAAAATGTCTTGCATAATGCTTCATTTTTATGGGGCAAGGCGAGGTCGGTATTCGGGAACACACACGTGTGTGTGTGTGTAGGGAATGTAAAATGCAGGCCAGACAATAAGCTTGGCTGCTGCAGCAGGCACAGGGCGAAGCATCATGCTCAGTCGGTAACGAGCCCCCTACACGGAGGACTTTACCATCGATTCCGCCCTCGCGAACAGCTCGTTGCTGTAGATGATGAAAGAATCCTTTAGTAGCCCTTCAGCCACTAAGCTGATCTTCAAGCGTCGTCTTTACATCCTTTCATTTTTATTGTCCCCTACTTAGAAAGATTGGTTTACTGTGAACTTGCTCTGTTTTTGTCGGTCCCTATCTCTCAATCTGGTAATCTCAACTCTTCTGGTATTTAACCTTTTGCAGTTCAGTCCCAATGTCCACAATCAAAACATTGCATTGACGTAGTGGTTGAGAAGAAGAAAATCTCAGCTTAAAAGGTTAAAAATGAGTGTGATGGAGAGCTCCTGATGCTGGGGAGTACAGCTTGTGGTTTTGCTGTTGTCGTACCTGTGAGACTGTGTAGTCACCGTACAGGTGTGTAAGCAAGTCCTGACCAGGTGCGAGGCCTCACGATGTACACTCTGAGCTCAAAGACATGGACTGACACATATAGAACATCCCCTTGTTCTGACACGTGACATACGGGCTTCCATCATATCTCTTCGATTTGGCTCACTGTTTCCTTTCAACTTTTTCTAGTTTTTCCTTCTTCGTCTTCCTTCTTTATTTCTCATTTTCTCTTCTGCCATTTACTTTCTTTCTTTCTTCTTCTTTCCTTCTTTTCCTCTGTTCCTCTTGGATTTCCTCTTTCTCTTCGTTTTTCTTGCCATCGCCTACATCGTGCCATGGAAACTTTATGCATTTCTTATCGTTTACAACACTACAATATGCTTCAAGATGATGTTGATTCCCTCTTTTGTATTTCCTGGACCTGAGTCCTTTCTTCAATATTTCTCGGCTGTTACGCTGACCACAAGCTTCGCAGCAGTTGGAGTGTTTCGACTTCTTATGACAAGCTGTGATTCGTGCTAAGCAAGAAGACGGGGTCGAGGAATTTTTGTGAAGAAAAAGCGAGGGCAGCTTTGGCAAGTGTTCACAATGAGCTCACAAATATTATATAATACCGCATAAAATATGGTTTTATTTTATTTCCTTGTGACATTTCTGTTACATACGTTCTTAGATGTGCATGTACATTATAAAGGTTTTTTTTATCAAATAGGCAGTTTTAATTATACAAAAATCATCTCCCTGCCTATTGATTTCATAGGGTTTTTGTGTTTTTATTTTTTCTTTCTTGCTGTGGTTTGTTTTAACAGATTGTGTTTGTCCGTGATAAACAAACTGATTTTAGCCCAACAGACATTTAGTGCTTGGTTGTAATGATTTATTAACAGACATCACGATGCAAATTATTAGGAAGAGAAGCTCACAGTAGTAAGAGACAAGACAGTGCAGGGTAAATTTACATCAAGCGGAGGATAATACGTTCCTGGACTTCCTGAGTTGTGGAAATAATCAGTTGAATGATCTACAAACGGGACGCTCGGAGATTTGTCAAAATGACATTTGACAATCTACTAACGGGACCTTTGAAGTGACCGTTGGAGACCTTTGCACCTGACATCGCTAATGACGTGATTGAAAGACTGAAAGTTGGGCAACATAATGCTGTTTGCAGTCTGAATGCTCGATGGTTTTACGGGTAGAAGTTCCAAACACATATCAGGGTATTCCTGTCGATATTCGATATACAGGACCAAGAGGCAATTGGCTTTTTCACACTTTGCTCCGACTTTGACAAAATCTCTACTTCGGCGCTCATTCATTACCCAGCTCCTCTCGTCCCCGGCAAACACAGCAATCATCTGTAGACAAAACTCATGACCAGCTATATTGGTCTTTCCATCACCGCCACACAAAGATTTGGGTCATTTGATGTGACGTCAGAAATGAATTATATCCGGGCCTTTTGCTTCAATATGGCGGAGAGCGCGGTGGGTGATAAATCAGGCGCGAATGCGTTCTTTCCGAGGCCCACGTGGGCCCCACCCGAGGGTGAACTTCCACCTTTTGTGCTCAGGCTGCGAAGTGAAAGGCCTTTACCTGGCCTCTACCTGCTTTGTTCACCCGTTACTTTTCACGGATGACAGTTCGTTTCATATGCAAACTGACTTGTGACTCGTGGCTGTGGCCGTTAGTTGTTCTACCTCCAAGCCCGATGGCTGGAACCATACAACAGACCCTTTAGTCGTCGACCGGAATTTTTCATTCTTTCCTGTTTGCATGTGATCTTTCATTATTTTCTTCCTTGTTCTTTCTATCATTTAATTTACATTTTGCTTTAACAGTTTTATTTCTTTTAGTTATTTTGAGTTATTTCTTATTTCTTTTGAGTTATTTCTTTTTTCTCTTCTGTTTTCATGCTCTAGCTATTTTTTTTTATTATGTTTTATTTCCCCTTTATTTATGTCATTTGTCTTTATTTCATTTTTTCCTTCCATTTCTCTTTTTTTTCTTCGATAATTTTTTTAAATACTTTGTTAAATAACTGAAGAAAATGCACAGGTGTAATTGCGAGATACTGACAAAATAACTGAATATCAGAGGATAGTTCATCGCTTACAAAGTAACTTTTCCGTGTGGACAGGTAGACTGACGGAAATATCTCTCCATGTTCATTAAATTATATTTATTATTTCATGGCGTGTGAAGATCTTTCAGATAAAAGCAAATAAAGTAATTTGCGAAGTAGTTCCTCTGAAAGTGAAAAAAAGCAACCATAAGAGGAAATATCAGGTGAGACTAAGGCGTCAAGTCTCGGCACAGGTGAGAAAGCTCACTGGAAACTCCAATGCTTTGTGCGAGCTCATTTCCTATTAAATTTCGCCGGCAAAACGGGAAATAACGGTGTTGTACGAGGCTAACAATATAACTTGATTGAAAAAGCAGGAAATTATTGGTATTTAGCCTAAATTTCTGCTGGCTTATTTCCTCATTTCAATCTTGACGTGGGCATGTATGTGATTAAAGGGTCTGTCGCCATCATTCTTTTGGTCTTGACTTCAATCATCGCACGCCGATGTAAAAAAAGAGAAATTCTGCTTGTGTTTTTCTTTTTACAGTTTTGCCTCATGAAAGTGGAGCTAACGAGCAGCTTACTTCATCCAAATAATATTCTAAAAGTGCATTTGACGCCACCACTTTCACCACTCACACAATTTTATATCAAAGAGCATCGCTTTTTTCAACAATTATTTGAAGAGTAGCTGGAAAAGGAATTTACACAGCTTTGATTAGCACTTCTAAAGCGGTCTGGGGGCTGGTAACAAGCAAAATATCTTTCAATACGACTTCTCACAATTTTGCATTACGGTAGTGGAATAACAGAACACTTTCAGAATACGAAACAAGCATTGCGAAAGTTACTAAGATAAATATAATAATTTATTCTTTCATGCTTAATTATTATCTTTTTATAATGTTATATCTTTCGGTCTTAAAGTTCAATTACTATTGAGGCGTTTAGAACAGAGGGGTTAATTTATTGCTTTATTTTGAATACAGCTGTTACTACCTTGTCTATGCTCATGATTTCTGTTTCTTTACATAATGAAATAATTGTTGTTTTCCAACTACACAGTCTGTTGAGATATGTTAACTATGTTACCTGTAGCTTATAAGTGATTAATGACGTGTCATTTACAACACCAATATAATTAACATTATTCCCATTTGTTTAAAAATTAAGTTTTTTGAAAGGAGATCGTAGAAAATTAAAAAAAACAAAAACAAAGTTAAGACACAATAAGCAGGATAGATTTTACATGAATCTCTAGTGTGCATTTAAATATAGAAATTTAATAAACTTAATTATGAATATTTATTAGCAGAGATTATTAATTTTTCATGTGATGTTCTCGGTAAAATATCTTAACTTTCTGAGCTATGAATTGTGTTCAGTGACCTGTCCGGACCATGTGAGACTGTCAATTTACTTTAAAATCGTAATCTTCATCATCTAAGAAAAAAGGAATTTCTGGGGGAAAGTCTTTTCACTATTGCCAGACTAAATTTTAGGAATCAACAATTATTAGTACTGCGTAGTACAAACTAATGTGGTTTTATTAATAAAAGATCTTACACCATCTCGACGTCTCATTAAATGTTTAAATACATTAATAAAATATTTCATTTCCAGTTACCCTGCGAAGTTAGAAGAAACTGTTGTGTTATTAAATGTAAAGTATAGGTGGGGTTGTGGTCACTTTATCACAGAATGGTTAGTGGAGTAAATGTGGACTTCGATCACCTGAGGTATTCCGTTATTTTTATAATTGATTAACCAGGTAGCTGCACTCCTTGACCTCTTCTCCCTGGAAGTGCTGCCGTGCCTCTGACGGCGCATGATACTCCACCCACAATGCATCTGGAGTGCTCGGTAGTGCAGGTGAAGTATTGTTTCTACTGATTCGCTAGGTGGCGCACCCTGTGCCAGATGAGATCGGGCCTCCGCGTCCGCTGTTGACGTTGCCATGGCAGCGGAAATGATGCTCTTTCCTGACGATACATCCGGTTATGGCTGGACACAATCTGCGTAAAGCACGTAGTACGTCCTTCCATCCAATCATAATTAAACAGGTATAATAAAACATCTGCTTGATGTGGCCAATAGGAAGCTAAGCAGCAGACTCCCAAGAAAAAATTTTTAATGGCTGAGCTACTTCTCGTTTTAAATCTTATCTCGGAGGTGAGACTTTATAACAGGGTCACAACAATCATTGACACCTGTATTTGTTGATAAGTCAGGTAATTAATATCAGACCATTTAACATTTCCTGTCACCGAATATTAAATAAATCCCAAAATGCAATTGTTTAGATAATCATTTATTATATGTTAGTCCTAAAAAAAACTTCACTTTGAAATTCATTGGCCTCTGTATGTTAGCAAACATTAAACACACTTCTGTGTGCCAGACACCGTGTCCGAAAATGCTTGCATGCAGCTGCAAAGTTTAATTGTTCTTTAAAGAAAGAGAAAAATGAATCCCGTGTACTTCGAATTCGGAAACAAATAAAAAAAACCATGGCATCTAGGTAAAAGTAAAAGGACAAAATATTTACTTGCGTGCTCACATAGGATTGCTATTATATTTTTTGTTCTTATTTATCTCGAAGTTTTCCATTTTTTCTCCTTTGCTCTGTGGTGTCAGGATCAGCATGCGGAGCATGAAGCATTTGATGTCTTAGTTTTTTTCTTTTATCTTAAAAAAGTAATCCCAGACATCTGACGTCGCTTTCCTAAAAAAAAAACATAAAATAAAATAAAGCAATGTGTATTGTTTTGACATTTGGTGCTAGTCCACAAAACTCACATTGCATCATCTCCTGTAGACCAATGATGCACAAAGAAAATGGCAATGTGTCTACGTCTGTAGACAAACCGCCGCACCAGGCCAGCGTTTGCAGAAACTTGGAAAAGAAAGTTCGTCGCGATACCGGATATCAGTGGATAGAAAGGAGAAAAGCAATCTGTCTGGTCACCACGTGACCAATAACACTACGGGGATCCAGGCCACACTCTTTAGCTCTCTCTTTATCCTTCTCTCATTCTCAGTCTCTCTCTCAGTCTCTGATCTGTATGCCCCTGTCATGTCTCTCTCTCTCTCTCTGTGGCTTCCTTCACTCTCTTCTCCATCTCGTTCTTCCTTTCTCTCTTTCCTTTCCTCTTTCTTTCACTCCTAATTTCTTCCTCCCATTTCCTCTCCCCATCACTACTCGCTCTTCCACACACACACACGTCGGTGGTCAAGTTTCTGAGAGTTACGCCCCCTGCTCCGTGGGCGTCCAATCCCCTTGTTCAGGCTCCGGGTGGAGGCTGGCAGTTAATGGACTTGGCAGAGGGGCGACAGTAAAGAGTGGAGCAGGGATGCAGATAAAAGATCGTTTTTCTATAAGTGCGTGCGATCGTGATTGTGCATACGTGCTTGCGTGCGGGACCCCTTCCTGTGCTGTTTGTGTGTGTGACACAGTGGACTGTCCTCATGCACTCGGAGCTGTGTATGACTGTTTTGTTACCTGCACACACACTGGGCCAAATTTCGGGGAGGGGAGGGGTATCTATTTTTTTCATTTTATTTTTTTTTAGGTTTGAAGATGGAATTGTGAAATCTCGAGACTTAACGTTTGTATCGTTATGGTTGAGATGTAAAAAAACAACTAACCACTAAGGTGGAATTATAAATGTGTGTAACGGTGATGCGTCCCTGCAAGTTTTACGTATGCGTGCGTATACCTGTACGTCTGCTTGTGTGTGTGTGTGTGTCGATTTGTATGCACGTGTGTGAATGTGTTTGTATGGTTGCATATATATATATATAGGGTGTGTGTGTGAGTGTGTGTTTATCCATGTGTGTATGTTAAATGTGTTTATATCAATAAGCGAATACGTGTGTATATATATATATGTCCTTTTGAGTTTGGAAAGTTTTGCCCTTTGATTCTGTCTGCGTGAATATGCGTTTGTGCGTTTGTATGTGCGTGCGCGCGTTGTTGCGTGTGGGCGCTCATGTGCTTGTCTACTTAGTGTTCACATGTGAACACTAGCTTCTGTGCGTTCGCTTGCATCCCAGCCCTGCTTGCACACCCGCAGGCATCTCACTCACGCGCGTGTTCACCTGCACTACCGCAGTTCAAACCTCGTGTTTATTCCCACCTTCCTGCCAACAACACCTCCACCTAAGCTCAGCCTTCAGCACGTGCAACCAGCCCCAGGATCTGCCCGCCTAATCCCACACTTGCAAACGCCACATCTCCCTCCACGCCGTCTTAAACATCGATTCCTCATCTGTCATCAAGGTGCCAAAACTAGCAAGTCCTCGCCAAGAAAGGCTCCCCTACCCTCTACAGTCTGCACTCGGTTCCACATCCAAGTCCCTAGTCCTGCTCTCGTCCACCCAAGCCAGGGCTTGTCTCGATAATCTGGATAAACTCACGGGTAGGTGGACTGAGGGTGCAGGTAGGAGCAATAACAGCTTAAGTACCCGATGCACGTTTGATAGCAGGACTCACCGACTATAATTTACAACAGTTGTTGCGCAACTTCCAAAGCTGCTTGGGAGGCAAACAGTCGAAGGACAAATTTGAGTTGCTCAACTTTTATCAGAAGTGTTTTATCCTGATTATGTTATGGCTGCCCAAAGAGCGCGCAGAGAAAATAAAAAAAGATAATTTATAATTAATCTTTCGTCCAATTTTACATTTTCAACAGTTAATTAGGCACGAAAATGTCGGCTTTACATTATCGCTGTCGTTTCAGACCACATCATAATTTGATGTAAAAACGGGTTTCGAGATGAGAAAGGTTATGCTTCCTCCTTTCCTTTCTTAAGTGAATGATTTAGTAAATCTTGATTGCCAAGGGAGTGCAGAAGGTTACGAGTCTGCAACAGTAGACAATGAGACACTTCTATAGTTACACAAATATATCAAACTTTAAAAACTCAGTAAGCTAACTTAAGAAAACATTAAATTATAATATTTCTCCTTCATAAGCTAATAAATTTAGCAACTAAGAATTGTTTAATTCCCTCAAGAAATTTTTTCAGGTTTTACCTTCATCTATTACAAATTTTCTGATCCTTCATCTCCTGCAGATTAATCTTTTTGTATAATTATTTCTTCGTGATTTCTTCACTAAATATTTTTCAGTTATTATTAATATTAGTCTCCCCCTCCTTCATCCCCCAACCTGTCGATGAAAATGTTCACCAGACGTCTTTTGTTTTCAACTTCATCAAAAGCTTTGATAGTGTTTAGAAAATGCTGCTAACAACACACAGATTAGAGACACTAGACTGTTATAATTTCAAAACATATTCTCAATTTGTTGCCATTAACAAACAGATTATGTCACCACGCCGGACCCGCTAAAGGAGTGAGATATTTCTTTTCTACTCCGAGTCGGTTGCCACTAACGAATACACCTGTTTTCGGTTAAACCATGGAATAATAACTGTAGAAACTGTAATTAAAATTATGACCGAGCACGAAACCCATTGATTTTCTGCCAGTAAAATTAAAGGCGCTGCTTTGCAAGGAGCAGAGAACCGGAGCCAAGCCTGTGTTTGTCCAATGAAAACGTTTAACGGTCATAACAAGTTGAAATATTGACACGACACAGTGTGGCGATCAGGCTGGGACTTCCGAATCTGCTCGAGGGTTCAGACTGTAAGAAATGTTGGCACATGTTGGAGGAAAGGTTAGGCGGTTGAAGAGCTTTCATTTCCTTCAGAAGTAGTCAATGTACTATTCTGACGTCATCACTAGCAACGTTCAGGATTGGAGAGGTCAAAGACGAGGAAGTTTTGGAAGGAAACAGATATATCCAAAAGAATAGGACTGATGCGGAATAATTTTTGTATGGGTGAGTCGAGGCAGGACTCAATCGTAAACAGTGAGAAGGTGTAGTTGTTTTTTCAAGGGTAGAATAAAATGGGATGAGCAGACGTTAGGATAAGGGAGATAACTGTACAATTTATTGTATATGATTATATTTCCTTGAGACATTGTTATTAAATGTAGTTGGTGTAGGAGTGCCAAAGAATATTCTCTCTCTCTCTCGCTCTCTGTCGCTCTCTGTGCATTTATCTTAAAGAGATTTTTATTGATGAAGAAAGTCAACAAAAGAATCTTCAGCTAGCAAAAACTACAGTCCTCTCCCTTTTATAGTCGGAAGCCAGCAAAAGGCTACACACAGCAACCAGCGCTGGCAACCAAGAGATACGTGAGAGCGTGAAAAAAAAAATCTTAGTCGAAAAAGATTGGCTGAGAACTGCGAACTGGAAGCCCCGTGAAACACACACAAGAATGAAAAAAAAAAAAAACAGAATATCTTCGAATCTGGAACATCCGTTTTTGCTGTTTGAACAGAACCCCCGATTCTGGAAGAGCCGATAGAAACAATACGAGAGCAAGGTAAAGCAAGCTTGGTGTGGAAATGCTAGGGTGTCAGTCCTTCGTATCGTCAATGCAAATATCGCAGTACACCTAGAATTTGCTGAAGGAAGGATTCCATATTATAGTACGAATATAGAAGTTTCAGGAAACGCGGTGATAATGACATGAAAGAAACACAGAGTGTCTGGGCAAGGTAAATGAACTCCAAGATGTTGACATCGGGAACAGTTGCTTCTAGTCTTCGAAAGTAAGTCTTAGCTAAAGTGTTTTATTTACAAAATATTCTGGGCATAGGAGGAAAAACTGAATGATTTCAGATGAACAGTTTACAGTTTACAATTTCTTCTTTAACCATTTAAAGGTGTAGTCATTTCATTGTTACTAATCGACATAACTGTTTTAACCTAGGATCTGTTTTTTGGAGGATTTAGAGGGGAAGAGAAAAGGAACAGACAAAAACAACGGAAATTTTAAAGTCAACATTAGGTTTGCCAGTAAGTAAATAGCAAAAACAGTATGAAAAATATAAGCCATCAGTTTTTGTTTGCTTGTGCTTTTGGTTAGGGTTCATTTTTGCGGATAAAATACAAACCAAACAGAAGCACCCCATACAGGATTGAAAAATTTTTAATATTATAAAATGTTTTGCAAAATGTTGTCGGGAAATGCAATACCAGGCCAACCCAGAGGTAGATCATAACACTCAACAACATGTCAAAAATTAGTCGTGGAGCCCTTCAATGGAAGGTGTCTCACATATTAAGCTGATAAGAACAACCCACACGTCTGGTTGGCCTGGTTGGTTTATTTAGTAGGAAAGTGCTTCCACTTTGCAGTGATTTCACATTATAGGGGTAGAGGGAGGGGGAAGAAACCAGAGTACCCGGAGAAAACCCCCGACGTCCAGCCTTGCGAACAGGTGTCACAAAGAGTGTCCCGAGATGAGATCTGAACCCTGAACCGCTCATTGCAGTAGTGACAAGCGAGTGTATTAACCTCTACACTACCGGGTGGCCCCTCACACGATGTTTTTGTTGATTTTGGAGGGAGTGCTTTCGCGGAGGTGATTTCGCACTGTGTGTAGGGGGCAGACCCCTCAACCGACACGTGCAGCGGACGACAGCAGCGTCCAGCTGTCCATGACATTTTGGTTATCAACATAGCACCTGGCGCTTAGGTTACTTTCAATATAGAATGTCGCCATACTTTAATGGTTTACTAGATATTCTGACTGAAGTTGTCTTCCATGTTTGACTGTATCTCTACAGCTACGTTCTCATAAGAAAACATGTTTATACATCTCGGTTTTGCCACAAGTACTTATCTTCTCCCAGTGTGAGCAAGGGAAACAACTCGATAGTCCCTCGGTTGCTTTCAAACAATAAACGAGACACAAGCGAGTTCTGCTAATAAACACTTGAATGGTGTTTGATGCAAATAAGCTCTTTGCCTTAGCCTCCACCTCATCTCACCCCCCACTCTACCAACATTACACTTCAAAATAATTGCAAAATGTTTCTAAAATGCTTCATTTAAAACTTTAGCGTTTTTGAAACGTTTATAAAATGGTTCAATGTTATCTGGGATAGCAACTGTTTATAAGAACTATTATGAAAAAGCAAGAAAATATTTGAACTGAATAAATAAAGTACTCTTGGCTGCCTGGCGTAGCAACAGAATTTGCAAGCCTATTCTTTCGCCGGTCATTTTAGCTGTGAAAATATAAAAATGTTCAAATAATGCATTCGGACATGATCTCATGCTTGTATTCAACCTTTCACCTTAAAGAAAGACAATGTCTTTCTCTGTCTTTGCTCTGAAATAGGTTAATGGTACAAACCACATAAACCTTCTCAGGTCAACATTAGATGGTCTCTTGTCTTCGTGTTGTTTGTATTTTTCTTGGGTTGTTTTTGTTGCTTTGCTTAGATGGTTTATTTGCGGAGGTTTAAACACTAGAAATAAAATCGAAGCAGTTCGGACTGAAAAAGAAAGCTGATGCAAATCACTAAGAAAAACATTTATACAGGTAAATGATAAGTACTGCTGCTGGGTCCGAAGTTAAGAAACGAGGATAAGTGTTGCCCTTGGACAAGACGAATAAATCCAGGACATTTACCTCTGTGTGTGTGTATATATATATATATCTAAAAACAAATGAATTTTTTTCTGCGAAATAACTGAACTTAACTCGTGATCACGCTTTGCACAACCTCTGCACAGACTAGAACTGCATTCGTCAATGTCTGAAGAAAAAAATTCGGAAATTGAAGGCGCTTTTTTTGGATATTAATGATTTTAAAATAAACTCAGATTTCCATCAAATAAGGATTGTTAAGTCTTCCTTAAGCAATCCTTACGCCCACTTCAAGCAACCTTTTTCGCTTACCACAGAGGCAATTAGTTTCTGAAAATAGCGACAATGGACGCCACAAGGGGTAGGTTTGTTTGTGTTTTCCATAGCAGAGCGAAATTCATCATTTCCTTTAATTATATTGGATAGATTTTGGTTTAGAGGTACAGCAGGCGTTGATGTCACCACAAGGAGTGTGTTTTGTGGACTAATGCCAACAAACGGATTCTTCTCTCCAGCAATAAACTGAGAAACCGAGAACGCGGTATGACATCTCAAGCAAAGCGTATGTAGGAGTTAAGTCCTCCCAATATTTAGCCACGTCTACCGCTCATGAAACTCGCGATCCTCCGTCCCTGACAGAGACAAACCATGAAGTTCCTGAACCTCAAGAAGCATCCAGACCACGTACTCCTTTCTCGTTTTTGGCCTGCTGGCCATGTCTGAAACTTGTCAACCGAATTATTCAACCGTCAGCGGCAGAAAGGATAAAAATATAATTACCATAGATACACACAGTCTTGACGAGGGTGCTGACCACCAATGATAGCCTTATTAGTTAAAGTGCATGGGATCTGTCTACCGAGGGCTGGATATCGTGACATCTCTGGCAGCCTCTTGCAGAGACGCCTTTCATCCGTGTTCTCGAACGTGCCCTGGCGAGCACGTGAAGAAACAAACCCACCGTGGGTTGCTGACGGGGCCGTGCCGTTATTTTATTGCTAACGGCTGAAAATGATTGGACAGATAAGTAATATTGCGTAAGTGATGACGTCAGCAAAAACAAAAAACAAAAACAGCCGAACAGGAATTCTAAAGATTTCGAAGTATTTAATTTAAAAACTAGTCTACATATATATATAGAGAGAGAGAGGAAACTACGTACATGTACATAGGAAATTTTATATATATACGAAATGCCATATACCATATATATATATATGAGAGAGAGAGAGAAAGAGTGTGTATATATAGAGAGAGAGAGGGGAAACAACATATATAGGAAATTATATATATATACACGAAATGCCATATGACATATATATATATATAGAAAGAGAGAAAGAGAAAGAGGAAGCGGGAACGTGAAAATTAGTCTTAATTTCAAAATTCGTAATTAACTCGTAAATAATCATAATCGTAATTGATCGTCTCCTACTCGTAATCACATACTAATGGGTGAATTCGAAAGAAGAATAATTGAGAAAAGTTAGCTAGTGAAGAAGGAACGAATATGAAAGGCTGAACAAATGGCTGGACAAAATGAATAAAACTAATGGAACGGGAGCTGCTGCCTTGGACTGGGCGAAACAGATCAGGGACTGGCATCAAGTGGGAGTGTAGACGACTCGACCACCACGAACTACCTTGCTAGGGTCGCTAGTGTTGCCTCCTCAGTTGAAAGTAGGTACCTCCCTCCCACCTCCCACTGCTCTATTCCCTCCCTCTATCGCTACCCACCCACCCACCTGTCCTCCCCCGCATCAAAATGCAGCTCCGATCGCCTTCGTCCACTTTCCTTCCTTTCAGGCGCGCAAAACACCTTCTGTCTGGCATCCACCCGCCCACACACCCACGGTCCGGCTCCGGTCCAAATCTGTCTTGGGCCCCAACAGAACAAGCGAGGTGCTGATTTCTTGACTTTTGACAGTTGTGACACGTGGTATACTCACATGTGCTCACACGTGTTTGGAGCATTTTTACAGAAATTTGTTTTCCTCAGGGTTAGAGAGAATTATAACGCATATAAGTAACCCTCTCTTTCTCATACACACACACATATGTATACATGCCTGTCTTTACTGGTATATATATAATTATATATTATAAATTATAAACTATATATATATGCGTCAAATGCGTTATCTCTTTATTAATGTTTGAGCCTCTATAAATATATACACATTTGCATTAATATAAATATCGGTATAGATATTACAGTTATATATAGACAGATATTACATACATTTCTATGTTATAATATATATATATACTTATTTGAGTATGACCCATTGCATGTGCTGATTATGAAAAGGACACATGCGTAAGCCAAATGTACAAATGTATAGTGCGCAGTCAACGTGCATGTGTGTGTGTGTGCGTGCGTGCGCGTGCATATGTAAGGCACGTATGAGAGACATGCCCTCCCACTCACCCGCCCTCACCCACTTACACACACACACACTTATGCATTATTATTGGATAACAACGACAGCATGTACGATGACGTGCAAATTCGCAAACACATCCATCCACCCACGCACGCACGCACACACACATCATCAATTTGTTTGTGTGTATGTGTGTGTGTGTCAGTGCGGAGGTGGTTGTGGTGGCTGTACGGGGGTTAGCAATTTACTGCGATTAAGCAACGGCTCGGTCCGCGCCTGTCCGGCCGGTCGGTGGTGTGGCGGCCGGCCCGCGGCGTTAAAAGGCGGAGGGCTCGCCACGCCGGCCTCTTCAAACGTCGACACGGCCCCGTGCAAGGGTAAAGAAGGCGGAGCACCGAGCTTTGACGGGCACTCGCAGCACCACCACGCACCCGGTGCGCTCCACCCGTCAGGGGCCCGCACAACCAGACCGCGAGCACCGCGCCACACACGGCACTAAAGCTGCTTCTACCCTCAGAAGGCGGACGGACAGCGTGTCTGTCCCCCCTACCCACACCCAACTGCTACCACCACCCACACCACAGCAACTACATCACGACCCGCCAACGTCCTTCCTAGCAGAAGTCAGAGCCGTCAGACCAGCGGTGTGGTTCCCCCCTTACACACTAACACCCCGCACACGCCGGCAAGTCCTCGGAGCCGCAAGATGTCCAGGTTTTCTCTACTAGTGGCCACTGTCCTCCTCCTGCTGTCAGTCTTCGACCACGGTGAGCACAGCTTACACTTCCTCACTGCACCACTCTGTCTCTCCTTGTAATGCATGACAAAATCAGTTTTAACACCATCATGTCTTTGCCCTCCGGTCTTTGCTTCCTGTCCAACGTTCGATGAAGTTCTATGATGTTCGAAACTCTCATCCTCTTCGTGTTCCTCTTTGTACTTTTTGTTCATTCGTCCTGCTCAGGTTAATTCACTTACGATCTAGTTATTCCAATAAGTTTGACAAATCATTTAACGCAGCTCTGAACCGAGATTTGTGGACTGGGGGCGTTTTTCTTTTCATTTATTTACATCTTTCTGTCTTCGACTCCCATCTTTGGGTCTTTCTGAAGGTCCGGCGTTAAAAAAAGATTGTCTGATCTGCACAAACCTTTCTTACTTTCTTCCTTTTTCTTTTTTCTATTCCTTTTTTTATTATTATTTTCGTTCTTTTCTTTCCTTCTTCTGATTTCTACATTTCCCCTATCTTTTTCCATTTTGAGTTTGTTATTTTGATTTAAACACAATTTTTTTCTCTTGACATTTCGGACACTATTACATTATTTGTTTTAATATGTTTAGTTTATTTATCTCTCTCCCTTCTTGCGGTCCTATACTCCTCGAGAAGTAACAACGACTAAACTAACTAATCTAAACTTCTCTTTTTCTCCCTCTACCTTTTTATTATTCTCTCATTCATCTTATTCTATGTTTTGTTGTCTTCTCCCTGTCCATCTTGTTTACTCTCCTTCCTCCTCCTCATACACATTCTGTCAGTCAGCTTATATTCGCTAAATATCTCTAACATTGAATTCAAAATATTTCTTATTTTAAATTCCATATACAACATACAGTAAAGGTTTCTACCATTGAACATCGCTCCTACACCGTTTCTCTAGAACTGTCCTATTGCTGAACTTTTATTATTACAGTCAAATCTCCCTACTATGCCACCTACCGGGACCGAGCAAAAGTGGCATAGTAGCGAGAGTGGCATAGTAGAGAGGGTTCGTAAAAACGGCTTTATTTGCTCAAGTTACCCGTCAGTCCAAAGCAGGGGTGGGCAATTAATTTTCCCAAGGGGCCGCATGAGAAATTGGGATGGTTTTAGAGGGCCGGACTAATATAGTTAACTCAGTTTTACCCAATACTGTATGTGTATATATATACTGGCGGGCGGGCCGGTCAGAGACAGGAGGGCTTTGCCCAAGTCTGGTCCAAAGCTCTCAAGAATCGTCGGCTTCGCTAGCTGTCTCTTCTCATTCTCCCCCTCACCTCTTCATCCTCCACCCCTCCCAACCACATCCGCGCACCTGCATCCTGTCGCTAGTCGACCCCCTCACACCTTCCCTCTGTCACGTGGCTGTCACCCGGCCAGCGACCACCACCCCCACATTGCCAGCCTCCACCCTCCCTGTGTGCGTGCTATGTTCCATCCCACCTAACTGCAATGTCCCACACTACCGTACAGTATAATAGTCGAGCACTGCGCGGAATTTCACAACTTGTGTCTTTTAACAGTCACAAAAAAGTGGCATAGTAGGGAGAGTAGGGGTGGCATAGTAAATTTTTTTTTACATTGAATTTATAGTCGGGACCGAGCAAAAGTGGCATAATACCGAGAGTGGCATAGTAGAGGGGTGGCATAGTAGGGAGATTTGACTGTATATTATTATGTTATATGACCTATGCGAGGATGTCTATCCTTTGCTTTATCTGCGCTCGCTGAAATTCAAATTAACCAGTAAAACACTCGTGTCTTGGACTTCCAACCAGTTCCCTACACAAGAAACAAATATTTTATTTCAAAATTATTATTACTTTATACTGTAAGCGCAGGGCAGCTTAATCTTATTATTCCAGTGACAATAAAAAAAGTGTCCTTATGTGTCAAACATTCCTGTCGTTCCCCTATCCACATCTTGCTGTCGGGTACAGAGTTAATTAAGGTATGGGGGTAATTTGAAAATAGTAGAGGGAGCCACCCAACACATCAGTGTTTAAAAATCATCTTGCACAATCGGCCCCGAAAAGTCTAGAAGAATTAGACACATTTATATGCACCCGGCAGAAAGGTTTAGAGCACCCAGGACCCTACAGACTGGCAGCATCTGTCCCTCACACACGATATATAGAATTGTCAGCCCTTATCTGCTCAGGTTGAGTGCTAGGAGTCTTGAGTCTAATCGCTGGGTTATCTCCGCATAACGAGTTTACCCTTTCGCTATCCCAGATACTCCATCCTTAAGAGTCGTTAGAGGTCGCTGATTGGTTCGAACCTAGTCGCCATGAAATGGCGCCACTTTGTTGATTAATATTGTTTCGAGGGTTAGACTAAGTGCGGGTTCGCGGTAGAAAGCGGATCGACCCGAACAGACTCACCTGTTCCCCTGAGTGTTGTTTCTTCACGAGCACACCTTTCTCGGTGTTTAATGTGACGTCAGCGATGTACTCATGAGGCGCTCTCGTTCATTGGTCAGCCAGAAAAAAAGGGAATAATACAGTAACGAAGCAAAGTTTCTATATTTAAAAAAAAAACTGTGATTTTAGGATGGATGAGTAAAAAAGACCTGTTTAAAATTTGAACCCTAATACTTTGTTTCGTGCGCGTTCGTCTGTGTGTACGTCTACGTGTCTGACTCCCAGGTGTGCAATCATCCGCCTTCAGGGGTGGCTTTAAGGGTTTATCATCGAGCAAACAAACTTTCATTTTGGATTCGTCACCTCCGCTAAACAGTGCGATCAATCATAACAACTGTTGGTGTGGCTGCTTATCAAACGGCGTGATTATCCTTTAGCATCATCAGGCTGTCGCATCCTTCTTCTCTTCTCGCTTTTTAGAACCTAAAATTACCCTCATTTTTTCATCAGCATCGCAGGCCCCCCGGACTGCAGTGACAGACCTCTATGCATATCCACACAAATTGCCTCTAATACTGCTTACATTAGTAGAGTTTTGTGAGCCTCTGCTTACTTTTACAATTATTCACAGGTAGCGCTGCCCTGCAGGGTGGAAACTCGGACAATGGTGGTGTCAATAAAAACACTCACACGTTTTGTTCTGATTCCAATCCTCTGGCTCTTTCATTATTCATTACCTTAACCCACAAAGAATTAGTGTCAGTACCTTTAAGTCCACATAAGTTAAAAAAATGAGAGATGATAGGAGTGCAGTTACAGCAGTTTGGGTGGACACCCTGAATGACTAAATAGCCAATCTCGGCGGTTTCGTTATCGGCCCCCTTTCAGAAATTGGAGGTGTTGGTATGGATTATTCAAGATGTTTGCCGAATTAGTTTCTGGTGCAACTGTCGTATTCAGAACGCTCTAAGAAAATACGACATCGGGGATGCAAGTGATGCGAGGATGTACATCATCCTATCGCACTTCGGTTTTGACCAAGTCCAGGTCGCTCTTTCTGTAATTTGTTTTCTCAACAGAAATAGAAAAAGCTTTTCCCCATCCCTTAATAAGTTTTCTCTCAATCTATTTGTTTCTCTATTTTTTTTCTGTTCGTAAATCTTTATCCGCACTGTTCAGAAGTGAGGAAGCCTTGAACAAACATGTCCTGCGGCTTACATCATACTAGTATTCCAATCCTCAACAGACGACACGCGCTAAAGACAGTTCGACAGATCGGTTGATGAAGGCCTTCCTAGCGTCCAGCAGAAAAGCCACACTTAACCCTTCAAAATTGCTCAGTGGGTATCGAACCACCCGTCGTCGGCGCCACTCAGAAAGAAGCTAATCTCTGCAAAGCCCCTATCGTCTAAATATCCTCTCGTTTTTTTTATTTAAATTCATAATTTCTACAAGGTTTCATTACCATTTTTATTTAAATGTATAATTTTTACATTGCAGAATTATCATTTTTTATTTTTTAAATATATATTCCAATGGGAAAGATCACATGGCAATCACAGACGCTTAGTTTGATTCCCTGGGTTCCAGATGATCCCCATCGCTATGCGACATCCTGTCCCCGGCTCCACTCATTACAGAGAAAATTTTGAAATGTGTAGGTTCATTATAAATGCGTTTCACTCGCACGCAAGCACACAAGAATGCATGCATGTATGTATGCGCGCACACGAACGCACACACGCATCTCTCTGCCTGCTCCATTTTTGTCATACGAGTCCTTTCATCCTTTCCAGTCAGACACGGGATGCAGCATCTCAACAGAAACCGTTGGTGTGAGTGGAGGGAGTGGGGATGGGGTGGGGTAGAGAAAATGGCGAGGTCGTGGGCGGGGTGGGGTGGGGTGGGAAGAGAAATCAGTGTCCAATGCAAGTCCGTGGAATTCTGTGTTTGCCATTGTTGCAGGTGAGATTAGTTTCCGTCTACCTGTTGTGGTCCAAGCTTGAAAGTGTCAAGTTCAACTCTGTGCTATTTTGGTCTGTGTGAATGATGACCTATCTAGCCTGTATCCGTTACGAAACGTTCAGACATGATACCTCCATACATCTTCGTGAATAAAGTTGTCGACCATGATGAGAAAAACATCTACGTACCTTTAAATAAACGGGTGGCGGGAGGGATGACTCACATAAATCTCTTGTCAGAGCCTCGTTTTCACTTTCATCTCTTAGAGAAAAGCCAAGCCATCGTTGGCAACTTGCGCACCTTGTCATGTCATGCCATGTCATGTCATGCAAATAATTTGTCATATCATATCGTCCAATAATTTGTCATGTTGTGTCATGTCGTGTTGTGCCATGCTGTGTCATGTCATTTTGTGCCAAGCTGTGTCGCGAAGTTTCATGTTAACGATAAACAAACAAACACCTGTAGTAACTGGATGCTTAATCCTACAAAACATTGGCAAACTCTCTTATCCACTTCAGCTTACACCTGAGATGCTTCCTTTACACTCTCACGAAGGAAAGCGAAAATCGATGACTGTCAATTACCTGACTGATATGACATGTCTGTGAATCGTTTCACCTGTACCAACGGCTACATCTGCCAGAACTTTCCTGGACGAAGGGTATATTGTGTTTCTGCCGATAGAATACTTAAGGACAAAACAGGCTACTATGTTTCGCCTGAAGGAATAACTAACAGAGAATGGTATATTAGGTTTCCCTCACCAGAATAGCTAAGTAGAACTCCTCACACGTGTTCACCTGTTCTCGATACAAAGACCCCCAGGCGCCGAAATCCGATAAGGGAGGAAACTGATATAGTTTTTCGAATAAGACAATTAATGTGATTGATAATACGGATGTAAATAATCAACGCGGATAAAAGAACTTTAGTCAGAAAGCTATATCTGAAGTATATATATTGCTAGCACCCCGAAACTTATGTAGTTTTTTTCCCGGTATTTGTTAACCTTCAGAGGTAAACCTGAGAATTCTGCTATCAAAATGGTGCAAAACAACAAGTGTTCTGTAATGATATTGATAGTTTATGAATATATTGCAAGATATTTCGATAACTGTAGATGTTTGTTGAAGAAAATTAACTTCGTGGTGTACTGCCTTCACGGGCTGTAAAGACATTTGCTCTGCAGTGGGAATTGCTCTTCCTCTCTCCTTCCACAAATATTGAAATTTTGCAATATTTTTTTTTTGAGACATATGTCCTCTTGTAAAAGAAAAAAGATTTAACTATCAAAACAATATTTAAATTAAAGCATACATTTCATGCAAAACCACTATCTGAAGGATAAAGCATAAAAATCAGACTGGCAACGAAAATGTTTGAAAAGTCCAACGGTCATTCGGAGGACGTTAACAATCTTCTCTTACCTCCCCTTCCGGTAATTCTTTCCTCGCGGAAGGGTAGAGAGATGAAGAACGGCTCAGTATCCATTGCCAGAACGAGAGGCTGAGAATGTCCAAGGGAATTATCTTTCTCTTTCTGATCACTTTAGCAGTAAGCCCGTGCTTTACCGACTGCGTCAAAAGATTGTTAGTCCTTCGAAACCAGAAGCTTTTGCGATCGACTTCCATGATTGTCGAAATCCTTCTGGGGAGATGAAGCACAAGATGGTCAGGCACTCAGGGGTAGTCCAACCAGAGACCATTCAGTAGCTTATTAACTGACTTCTTATTTATTTTTCTTCTCAAATCATTGACGGAATGAAAAACATTGAATACCGACATCGATACAGCCAATTTTAATGTCATGGCCGGAGGAGAAATGTCGGTAAACAATAACATAGTCAGGTTAAACGAAAAGTTTCAATATATCAAAGGCAAATGAAAAGAAATGTAGCAAATATAAGTCTGCCAGACCAAAAATCAGACTGTGCATGATCTCAGTCCTAAGTCGAATCAGGTGTCAAAAGTTATGTACAAGCTGTAGTTAATACTTTGAAAATTTATGTTTCGTTCAGAACTACACAGATCTTCATCCTTGTCTGCCTTGTCGCAATTCACAAAGCTGTATGTGGAATCAACATTTACGGCTTTTATTCTATAGGGCGCCATAGAGAGGAATTCATCCCATAGAGGGCCCCAGATTTTTGACCAATGGAGTTACTAATCATTAATTTAGGCCCTTACCACACCAACACACCAGTACATCCTCAGCTGTATAAAAATTAATGCATTATTCATGAAATAACGGCTTAAACTTTCTGAAAGCATCTTCTTTACAAAAAGTTATCTATTAAATATTTAAGCTTTTCTGCATTTTTCAAAATTCATTTTCATTTCCGTGCATTTGATTGGTTCTTTTGGAGATGGGGCTCTGCATGGGAGAAGATTCTCTCTAGTCGCCCCCTATATCATTCCTACTCCTCCCTCTCAGTGTTTGTTCCCTACGAAAGGCTTTTTAACACAGAAAATACCCAGCTGCACTATTACGGCTTTAGCGATATTTATTCAGGTCCGATTAACATCGGAAACCGAAGTTAAAGATCCTCCTTTTTGTTTGCTGTATTTTTAGGCTCCTGGAGTTAACTTTCCTTTGCTTGAGACAGGCCATGCCTGAGAGGCATTGTTTACGCTTAGCGGAACATGGATAGCTGGCTATTACTGTGTCAATTCCACCGAACAAGGCAGATTGTTCAGGCCGAATCCTCATTTATTTGTTTGCTGGTCTTTGCCGTCTAACATGCAACTATTTTATAGAGCACTAGAAGCTGCAAGTGAGCCAAGGCACACTGAAAATAGAGAGAACGGTATTTAACAGAAAAAATAGGTTGAGAGTTTCAAAAAGTGACACGAAGGGAAAGAGGTTTTTTAAAATGAATAAACATAATAAAAAAAAATTGTGATGGAAAAGTCAGACATAATGAAATTGAAATAAAATCTGTCTCAATGAGACACCGATTCCGGGGCTTGGTTGACTGAATTTTACGCCGATGTGAGCAGAGCTGGCAAACATCATCATTCATAGAAAAGGGTGAGCAAGATAACTGCCAGGACAGGGTATGGATAGGTTTATTCTGTGAAGGCCTCAGCCAATAGGAGAGCTAAAAATATATGTTAAATAGACAGGTCATGAGGTCACGAGTTTGTCTTCTTTGTGTGTAGACATGTTTGTATTTTGAAAAAGGAAGAAAAGCGTTCATAAAGATTTTGAAAAAAAAGTATCTTGGACTGAGATTTACTCAATCAGTAGAAACAAATTGCACTACATTAGCCCTTTAAGAAACTAAGTGGTATGGTATTGGATGCAGTAACTTTCCAATGGAAATGATGATTGGCTTTATAAAATAAGTACCAAATGATAATGCCATTCATCGACTAGATAAAATTCGTATCAAGCATCGATGAACGATAGCTGAAATGCATTCTACGTGGATATGTCAATAAATAGATGAAATGATTGCCAAGTGGGAATGTCAATGAATAACTGTGGACGAAAGGCATGCCAAGTGAGAATGTCAACAAATGACTAGTAGAAATAAACGTCGTGGATGTCAATAAAGGACTAGAGGCAGTGCTGTCAAGCATGAATGCCAATGAATGACTAGGTGAGAGTCGTGACAAGCGTGAATGACCCTCAGAGAGGACCGAAGCGAAAAGGAAGGAGTGGGATGGTCAAGGGGTGGTTCGAGACTGCGTGAGTGTGTGTGTGTGTGTGTGTGTGTGTGTTTTCTTCAGATTCCTAAATCATACCATGTCGATGTCCCATCTCCTCTTGCTCTTACTTCCACCGCACGTTGCTCCCCATGATGTACTAGTCAGCAAAAGGAAAGATCGATGCGAAATGGAGGCGAGTGGCGGCATGATCTTTATCAACACAGTTGGATATTTCTGAGTTCTGTGCGCAATGAGACTTTGTTAAAGTTTTGTAAGTTCGTCAGTTGTTATTTTAATTTTTTTCTGTTCTGTCTTTTCTCTATTTTTTCTCTCGTGCGGTTTAGTGGCACAACCGCTAGCGCCTGTCACCAATACTGTGAGGATTAATTGTGCTGGGTTCAGATCTCGTCTCGGATACGCTGGGGTTTTTTTCTCTGCCTCTGGCATCTCTTTACAGAGCTGGCTGCTTTTCAGTGACATGGTCTTAGTTGGTGACTCGGCGTAAAACTCTTAATTCCTCCTCCTCCTCCCTTGTCTCTCTAACACTAATGTTGTGTGTTTAAGTTAACTAATCTTCTAGGTGTGTTCGTAAACCAAAACAGTAAAATTAAACACGTTAAACATTGAAAACTCTATAATATTTTCAAATCATTAAATATCTCTCATCGAAGCCAAGATTGCGCCGCTCTCAGCCTCCGCCCCTCAGCTAGCACTCATAATTTAGTTTCCCCTCTCCCCCCCAAAAAAACTACCACACGGAGGGAGTCGGGCCGTTTAGTTTACGAGGAAATTGCATGTCCGCCTGGCAAAGCGTCAACTTTTCTGGCAACTCCTGTCCAGAACCTGGTTGCGTGAAGGGCTGTTCCTGGCGAGCAGCAGACCGTGTCCACAATACGAGGAGGCGCCATGGGGCCTCGTCACAGATAATAATGTTCATGTTTGTAATGCAAGTCTTTTAAAAGGTTGGCTGTGCGCGCAAGGAAATGGTATCTGTGTTTTTTCTGGCATTGTCGAAGAGAGTAGGGTCCTTGGCAAGACGTGGACATATTGTGATTTTGCTTGTGTGTGTTCTCGTGCTTGTTTACTTGCTAACTGGATTATTAATCAGTTTGCTATTTTGTTCGTTGTTAGCACTTTCTTTCATTTTATAAAATTTTCTTGTGCAAGTGTGTTTAGGATTATTCACTCTGCACACGTTTATTTTAAAGATAAAAGTATTAATTTGTCCTTAAAGACTAGAAAAGACGATTGGCAGTTTTCGTCAACCTCGGTGATAAGCCTATGACCCCGTGTTACACACGACAAAGCATCTGACGATCACCTAGCTCCAGTATTAACTACACACACATGGCCTTACTCAATCAATTATTTTGTTTACAACACTCTGCAACTCTCATGTTGGATGTGAGCACTTCCACAGCAACAAGCTAAAAGCTCTGTAGGCCATCTGCCATCTCTTGTTTATAAGCGCCATTAACAATCCGGGTTCAGCGGCCTCGTGATAATAGTTAAAGGCAGAAAAATGGCATTAAAGGATACAATCGTTACACTGTTCTACAAGAGAAATATTTTTTTAATCTTTGTATGGCGCGCCAGTTCTCTAAGTCTTCAGGTATGCTAAATTATTTTTCTCCTCATCACAGGTTCATGAAAATATACACTGGTAGATGATTTGGGGTATTCTGTTATTTCTGTGTGTGTGTGTTTGTATTCCCAGGCCGATTGGAATTCACTAACACTTTTCTTCGATTGACATTTGTTTTATAGCAGGGTAAACTACAAAAATGTTATTTAGACTCATTTTGTAGTGGTGGTCACAAATACTGACATCCTGAATCGTGTCCGCTTAAACTGTGGGGCTGCAAGACAAACATTTATTTACAAACAATCCCGTTTAAACAGCTCGGAGGCGGTTAGACAAAATCGCTAGGTGCTGCTGTCATCACTCGTTTTTATCACGGACGTATATAGGTGGAGTGCTGTCTGCCGAGACCAACGCTTAGCCTCTTAAAAAGTTCTCTACTCTTAGTCTCGGCGAGCCTTAACAATGAATGTCACTAAACCGGAAGCTTTGTACAAACCTGCCTCGTTTTAGTAGTTAATCTGAAATGTGAATAAACTGGAAGCTTTGTACACACTTCCACGACCTTTCAGCAAACAGTGGGTTTGTAACTCGAAAATTTGAGTGAAAAAATGATTCAGAACGTCAGTGTCTACTAATTGTCTATTATTTATTTAAGGCTCATTGGCAATTACACTTGCCTTTCCCTTTAAACTGAGGCGCCAACACTGTTGTGCGCTGACAGCGATGCTCTGTCTGTTCAAAGAATTCGCAATCCAGTTCACACGCTTCATGTAACTCCGGAACCGGTTTTAATCCTTGCAGCACATTATCCGCTTTATAAAATTGTACTCCGAGCATCAGTGAATAAAAACAAAATTTAACCGTTCATTTTATGAGTTGATGTGTAAGCCTAAAGTTTGTTTTTTTGGCAAGCAACTAGAGAAGCGTTGTGATAGGTGTTTAAAACAAACTTTTATTTCCTCCAAATATTGATGCCATCTTTCCGTAAGTTGTGTGAAGGCATTGAACAGTAATGATCATCTCTTTCCTCCTGTATTTGTTTATTCTTGCCCTCTCAGATTGTCATTCTCTCTCTACCCCTGTCCCTTCACCAACTCACTGTCTACAAACTACGCGTTCTACCCACAGATGCTCACACACACACACCAACTGCAATATATATTATAATAATAAATTCAACATGCGGTCTTGCCTCCGCGCATGTGAGAGAGAGAGAGAGAGTACGGGTGCAGTAAACATGGAGCGGTTTTTTATAATGATTAAAGAAAAAAAAGCGGTTAGAAATGAAGAAAAGAAAGCTTTCCCATGAGCTCACCAACAGATAGTAGTAGGTGACCATGCTTAACCCCCTCCCTCATCCACCCCAACACGCGCTCGTGCGGTAGTCGTCATTACGGTAGCAGCACCCGCTGTTTGTTCTCTACTCGCCTCATGTTCATTGCCCGGCTAAAGCGTGCCCGGTGTCCCACAGTGAACAGGATGGACAGCACTCACCCTTTACCCTCCTCACTCACTTACCCCTGGCCACCCCTCGCCTAATGACGACACAATGTGGTGCTTGAGCGATGGACAGCGAGTAGTCGCAGTCCACTTATTTCTGTTTATCAGGTTTTACCTCAAACATGGTGGGGGAGGAAAGAAAATTATGGCTGGAGGAACTGGAATCTGTCTGTGTAGAAGTAACGAAATAGGAAAATTGGATAATGTTAAATTAAAAAAACAAATAACGGACGAGGTACAAGGGTAGGCAAGAGGAGGGCTGGATGGTACAAGACGGAATAGGTCTGATGACGTGTTAGTGGAGCAGGAAGAGAAGCAAGGGAAAGAGGAAACGAAATGAAAACTTCGCGAGATGGGGAAAGTTAGAAATATTTGTAAAGTGTTCAATACACGGTTTCTTTTCTTTTCTTTCTTTCTTTTTTTTCCGATACACATAAACTCTTTTCTTCTTTTGTTACCTGCAATTTTCCTACTACAAGTCTGCCGATGTAAAAATCTTTACCTTTTCTGTCACTCTCCCTCACTCCTACTTCCCCACACACACACGTATGAGATTGTAGTTTACAGAAATGTCTGACAAAATAAATGAACGTATGAAGTCAAATTTTGCACAACGTGCAGACGCAAGCCACCAAGTCATTTTCTCGCCTGCTTCGTGTAATTAAAAAGGCGCGAGTAAGTGGAGTCCAAACGATGTAGATGGCGCTTCGATTGAGCCAGGCTGTCTTGCAAACAAGTTCTGCGGTTAAATTACACAGAAGGTGCGATCGTTTTCAAATAGATCAATGTCGCATCCTGCAAGCTGAAGAGTTCTGCGCGGAGCAGTCGTCCAGGAGCTGTTGGCTTGGACGCGAAGACGAGAACGATGGATGGATTTCGTTTCCATCAAATGTTTGTGTTTTAATATTAACTATAGTTCATTAACTTCATTTTATTCATTTACTTTGCATGCGATTTTTTTCGGATAGTGTGTGTTAGCTATCATTGAACTTCCGGTCAGGAAGTAAAGGACCAAAGAAGATTACTCACCGTTGTTAATCCATAATCAGGATAATCATGTTCGCACGCAACAGAATAAAGCCCAGACGATCTTCCAATATTTTTTTGAGGGAGGAAATGTTTTATTTTTAACATAATTGGCACAATGTTTTATTTTAAACTAACAGAACAAAGATTTTTTTTAAATGAACGGCACATCTATTTTCATTCATTCGTTTGCAAAAAGAGAATGTGACAATCCATGGAGTACCATCACACCATCACTTAATCAGTTTTGGGCGTGGTAACTAGCTAAAGATGCAGAAAGCACAAAATCTTCAGGACACATTACCGGCCATGAGCTAAAGCTTTTTCAATGTCGTATCTTAGCTCTGCGATAAAATGTCCAGATATGTCCAAGGCGCTTTGCGTGAAACAAATTGTTGTTCGCCGAATGACCTGCAACCATAGAAGTCATGGCCCCTGAGTTGTTTTTTGCGGAGCTCTGCTTTGTTTCGGTGGTCTCGTAAAAACAAAAACACTGAGTAGGCATGCGCCAATTAATGCTGCACTTTTTTACGACTATTTATTTATTAGTATTTTATGCTGTGTGAGCGTTTCTGTTTTTGTGTCTGATTACGTGTGATGTAGTTGCGAAGTGTTGACAACTCTGTGTATGTATGTGTGAATGTATCATCACTATCACCCATCATCACTCATCATCAATCATCCATCATCATCGAGGCTGTCTTTCTCTTTTCTTTCTTCCTCACGTGATCAGCATCATCATTTTCGACAACAATTCTTGTGACTGCTCCATCAGCCCAATGTCTCTGATCGTAGTCCTCAAGAGATTCGCTTGGCATTACGGCAGTTTGACCAAACCCTCGGCAACAGCCGCAAAGCCATGTTGACTCAGACATCACTGGAGTACCTCACTGCAGGGAAGTAAATATAAGCCCCTCGGCTTTGCCTCTCTTCTTCTCTGTACTGTTCTCTGTTCTTTCTTTCAGAAGGTAATGCCTAACGCACTTTCTCTCTCTCTCTCGTGCCACTTTGGGAGCTCCTAACTCCTTCCTTTTGTCTCGCAAGTAGGATTCAGGGGATCGCTGTAAATAACCAAATATCTGATCCTCATTAAAAAATGTGGTTTTTCACAAGGCTTTGTCATAGAACCTCTTCTATTATCTGTCTGCATTAATAATCATCCCCTCATGCAAAAGTTTGGAGACGACACCGCAAAATATCCTAAATATTCTACAATAGAATTTTTTTAAAACTTTATTCATGAGCTAAATAAAATTATAACCTCTATAAAACAGAAGTATTATTACTAACAAATAGAGGAAACAAAAAGTAGCCACCCCATTTCCAAGCATCCATACTGGCATCCAATGGAGCCAAGAACAAACCAAAAACGCGGAAAGCCTGCTCCGCCACACGGGCATCGAACCCCTGCCTTCGGGCTTCAACACCAGAGCTCTAACATCTCGGCTATCCGCTTTCCTTTTGTACACATTCTTCCCTCCACTCTCATTTGGCGTTATCACATTATAAATAAGCCTAATAATGTAGTATATTTCTTCAGTAAAGGGTTAAAGTTGAAAATAAAACTATGATTTTCATATTCTGCTACCCTCGTAAATAAACAACGTTATTATCGTCCTTCTCTCTCTTTCTGGTTGAGGTTTCATAATGTATATTTTCTATACCCTTACTAGACACCAGTCTATGTATTTTATTTTTTTTTTTTACCTTAAACCCTAGCTGTGTCTAGATCTATCTTTTCTCTCTCTCCTGCTCTTTCTCTGTCTGGCACTGTCCCTCCGTTCTCTCACTCCTCAGTCTAGGTTGCGCAGGGCATTGAGGGAAACCACCGTGACCCGGGGAGAAGGGACGGTCGTTAAGCGGATTAGCATCGGACGCTCCAGCAGTTTGAATTGAAGAGAGCTTATTAGACTAACGATGCTTTTTTGGCACGTGAAATCTGCAGGCTGCACTTGAATGAGCCTCGGTGCCTGATCAATGCGACTTACACCGGGGTCAAAGACCAACGACTCACGGACATTGGACGAGCGAGGGAGAAGGGTTGCTGTGGGGTTGGGGGTAAGTAGAGGACGAGATGGGGGAAGGACGTGGAAAACGAGTAAACGAGAATGTGGGAAGGAGAGAGACGAGAGAGAAAAAGGTAAAGGAGAAAGAACAGGTGTAGGTAGAGAGAAAAAATCTTTGTGTTGAAAAAAGAGAGGGACTGTACAGACAGAGAGCCATTGCGGGTAGTGATTGAAGGGTAAGCGTTAGATGGAAATTTTTAAAAGTGGGGGTCACTATTTGCCTACCTAAAAATCAAGGGTTGTCGAGGGCCGCTGTTCAGACCGGCAATCGAATTGATGATCACGTGCCACTGTCGACGGTGGAGAGGGCATGCGCGGAGTACTGAAGCGTCTGGTCATTCTGCGAATCAACAGCCGGAGACTGAAAGCCATGTATTTTTTGTCCATCAGTCGTAAGAGACATGGCTTAATGCGTTTCTCGCTCTTTCTCTTTCTTTCATTCGATCTCTCTTTCCCTCTCTAAACTCTCAGTCCTGGCTTGAGTACTGCAGAAACTAACTTTTCAGGGTAGTTGAAGTATTTTCTCGTTGAATTCCTTACTCATGTTCTCGAGGCTAAAGATAGCAGCCATCCATTTCCAAGTATGACTAAAATGGACATGATGGTTCGATTGAATTGTAGACATGTTGATTCATTGCGCTAAAATACATCTTGATCGATGTGTCTACCAAAAATAAAAGTTTCAAAAAAAGAAACACAGGCTTGACTGGAGCTTTGACTGCCGCAGAAGCAAACTTTTCAATGTTAGTCATATTGCTGATTTCCTTTCTGAAGTTCTCTGGATTCAAAACAATAGACACTTGCTTCTGAATGACTATGGTCGAAAACGCATCTGCATTTAACTGAAAAGTCTGTGAGAGAAAGTGATTCTCTCATCAAAATATTTCCCAAACGATAGTAAAACTTATTTACAATCTGCAGGTACACAGTTAACATTTTTTTTTAAATTTTCGCTGGAGTTTCAAATTAGAAGAACTTCTTATTCTCAAAGAACGTCTGCAGGCAGTTTGTAGTTACCTAAATCATGAAGTGGTTAGCTCGAGAAGAATGTTTGTATCAAGTTAACAGTTGCACCTCATGAACTTCCCTTCATCTCCTCACATAGCCAGTGTCATTCCCTGCGTATACTTGATGTAGTAATTTAAGACTTACAAGTGCAAGTAGACATCCCGTCAGCTTGTAATTCCTACTGACAAGCGAGCCTTATAATTAACGCCGCATCCCCCACCATTGCCCCAGAAAGAAACTGGAATAGTTTAAGAGTTATTAATGCCAAGCTTCTAGTACTTTATAACCCTTGCCGTCAGTGGGTTCTGCAGTGTCGCGATCAGCCAGCCGTCCCGAGGCGGGAAGCGAACCTGACTTATTGACTTCCGCCACCTGAGGCCGTGACATGTCAGCGCGAGGCTTGTCGCAGCTGCTCCAGCGCCTGCCTCCGTGAGTTGTGCTGAACGGAAGCCATCAGCAACCGTCTTGTCTGGTAACGCGCACATTAACCCGCAAGGGGACAGAATCTACTGCATCCGGTGATGAGTAACTCTACGCTCTCGGGAGGAGACAAGATCCCAAATATTCGGCCTCATTACTGATTTTCTGCTGCATAACTTCGTAGAATGAATAATCCATTTGTTTCTGGGCAAGATCGGTGAGGATTGATGTATATTTTCGTACAAATTCTTTTTATTTTTGAATTCTCGGTCCATACCAGTCAAGAAACGTGTCATATTTAGAGCTGAAATCGTCAGAAAGGACCCCGGCACTTTATCCCTCCTACGAACGGTTGACAAAGCTTCGGACAAAAGTAACCTTCTATTTTCAAGTCTTCCTTCAATTATCCGATGAAGCGAGCTGCGTGGGATGCAGTCCCTCGCCAATGATGGTTGGTTAATGTCGTTGTAAAGTCGTTGTGATGTTCTTATGATGTTGTTACGCAGCTGCCCTTAAAAATGACGAGCTTACTCCACTACGGAGGGCATCTCGCGTCTTTAAGAATGATCTTTGGCTGAAAATCAGAGCTGCACATTTAGCTTATCAGACTCATCAGCACAGACTCCGTGAACTGCCGTTTGGCCAATGGATTTTAACGAGACATCGTGTCCAATAGAACAGTCGAGACAGTTCAATAGTCTCATTAACCGATTTCCTTTCAGCGTTTAATACCTCGGCAAGCGTCGGGTTTGTTATACAGATGATTTTCCCAGCATTACCAACAAGCTTTAGTTTTATAAAAGTGATTATGACACTTATAAGCATTCACAGTTCCGTAAATTTATGTTGTGCTTATTGTACCCTTTGACCCTTGGTGCTTTTAGAAAATTTCAGATGTTGAGCCACCACTCCCAGACATACTCACGTGCCTACACACCCACACGTAAGCTCCATGGCATCAAAATAATACCCACAAGAAACAGCTGGTAACAGCTGGGTGAAAGAATCCAAATGCAGCTGCATTTGAGGCTAGCCGCTTTGTGCTCTTCCAATATACTTGACACATTGATTTAACGCAACCAATTACTTCAACGTCTGTAGTAAAGGTCTCGAGGTGACTTCGTCTCTCCTATATTCGGCGGAGTTATCAAATTAACTCCTTGCCATCGACGCAACGTCCATAAGATAGCCTGGGCAGAGAACCAACAAACAAACAAAAAAACCAAACAAACGAAAACGCTGAAAACCTCGGCTGACTCTCGTCACGCTATAGAAGTCTATCAAAGTCAGTCTGAGAGGTCTTGATGTAGGTCCCTGCGACTGCGGCCAGGGAAGACAAACTACTGGATGTTTCAATTACATATATTTCTCCTTCTTCTGCGTGTCTGATTATGGCTTTGATATTTTTTCAAAGGGAAAAAAATCACAACGGTTGGAATGAAAAAAAGGAAAAACATAAAAGAAGAATCGTTTTGCCATAGATCATGATGGCGCAAGCATTGTGAAGCCCTTTTCCGCCCCATAAACTATTTCTTGCTTTGATCTTCACTCCGACTAACATGTCCGACCTTTTTCTTAGACCCCGGAACAGGGCAGTGTATATAATGTCAACACTCCAGAAAAGTTTGCCGAAGAAATAATAAAAACTGTACGTTATATATTATTTGTAATCTTACGTCCACGTCAACACTAGAAATCCTTAAATAAGGCCAGTATTTTTTTCTTTTTTTGTAAAAAGGTAAAAGGTAACCCTGTGACCTTAGACTTGTTCGGGAAGTGACGTGTTAACCACCCACCTCATCTTGAAAGCAACTTACTTATATTAGGACGGTGCCCGGTAGCGTAAGCTACTTTTAACAAAGTAATATTAAAGCTCTCAGCTACCCCTATATGTAGAAAAATAGATTGTAAGTGGTCCAATGTGTCCATGGCACGGAATATAAACGGTAGACCTCAACTTTCTCCTCGTCCTATTCTTGCTTTGGTCGTTACTTGTTTACTACAGCCTAGGCTACGACCCTGAAAGAATTTTCTTCAGGTCCAATAATCGAAGGAAATGACAGCTTATGACTTAAGCATGCCGATCAACCAAATAAATCGATTGTTCGGGTCAATCACTTCTTAACCTGCTGCCCAGCATAGAAAAGCACCTTCCGCATGGGAGAGCACACAAACATCATCGAGGCTTTGAGCAGCAGGGCTTGGTTGTGTGCTGAAAGGGGTTTGCCCAAGGACAGCGCACTCCGAGGGCTTCTGTATCAATCTCCAAGATTCCCCACACACCCATCCACATCTAGTTTTTACCCCGCTCGGGGTCAACTCCTTAATGGCGTCCCTTTCAGCCGACGCTGAAACCCAGGCTGACGTGTACAGAAGCGTCTGAGCCTGTGATTGGTCAGACACTTCCTTTACGTGTTTTGCCACGGTCTGACTAGTTGTATCCTACATTGTTGGGTAGTCACGGACCGTAGGTAAACTGCTGGCGGTCTACCGAGACCAGTGCTCAGCCTCTCAGGAAGTTGTAGGCACGAAGTCATTTCGGCAAATCCTTTCACAACCAACATCTGACGACGGTGCTGCAAGTGGGTTGCAAGACGAAATTCCTAATGCCAAAAGTATACTTGCCGGAAGTTTGTTTCTTTGATTCATTTTATATTTATTTCTTGTATGTAAGAGTCGTCAACCACAAAAATTCTCTTGCCTCGCAATCCCCAGTCAACCGAAACACAACAGACAATGAGGCTTGAGCTTTTCTACTTCGGCAACAACCTGAAAGAACTCGCATCGTCTACTCTTCCATTTTAGAGTTAATAGCCAAACCGGAAGGTCATTCTATAAGACCTCGATGGTAATGTAAACTGTTAAGCAAGCAGTTCATTTTATTTGCAGTCCAAGGGATAAACGTCCTCGCCAGCAACGAACCAGGGTCCGGAGCTCTTCCCCCTCTCCCACTACCCATCCGGCTACCCCTCCTCTCCACCCCACCCCGACCCCGATGCAGACTAACACGCATCGTCATTGTCCGTGTTTGTGCCCCTCCATCTGACGTCATAAACTACTTGGCTGTTAGCACGAGCTGCCTCTTCGCCATCCATCACGAGAGGTTAAGCTGACGTCAGGCTGCACGTGCACGCTGTCTGCACGTGTGCACCATCATGGGGACACTGCACGCCCTCTTTTGAGGACATCTCGATCTCTCACTCTCAGTCACGTCTGTCGGTTCGTGTAGCTGTAACCCGGAAACGATCTGGAAACGCTGCTTCAGCACCGGAAACCAAACGTTTATCTTAGACAAACGTGAGTTTATCTGTACAATGTAGAATTTATCACGAGCAAACCGCTTATCCTGCGTCAACCCCGTTTATTCAAAGTGGAACATGATTTTCGTTTGGAAAGTCAATTGTATCCTGAGTAAACGAACGTTTATCTCAAGGTTTATGGTTGAAACGTGCGCATAAAATAGTCATTAGCTAAGATGTTTTTGAAAAAAATTAATTCTGTAAAATATGTTTATCATGCGTAAATTTCTTTTCTTCGTGGACAAACGCATGTTCCTCATGTCTACACTAAGCAGGTTTATCAAGACTAAGCCAACAGCTAAACCTAGGTTTATCATTAGAAAATTTCTATTTGTCATGGGGACCTGTAGAATTTCTAGACATTTTTATTTGACATGCACTGTTGTACTCGGCAGCTGCACGTGGTTGAACCTCTGACTCTTTATGACACAATCAAATCCCGAGCGCACGCGACCTGCGCAGGAACGCATGCGCACAGCTAGCCACCGGCCTCTGCGGCGCATGCTTAAGGCCAGTTCCGGAAATGGAGTAATTAAAACAGATCCTGTGTCATTGTTTTGTTTTTACTGGCCGAGCGAATGTCGCGGCCGGCTGCTCGAGTGGCGCGTGGACCAGACCAGATCCTCATCGCTCTTTCTGTGGCAGTTTAATGCAGCCGCAGATGGACCCATCCTCATATCGGCCCACTTCGTCAGGCTACCTGGCAACGACTGCTTCAGAAATCAGACTGTTTGCAAGAGCAAGGGAGATGACTGCGTGGGAATGGTGTAACTGGAGTAGAGGAACCTTCAGGGGCTCGAGAGGAGTCTTTATTGTCACATGACCATTGCCGTGCTTCCACATACAGAGTTAGGGTTAGGTCTAAAAAAATATTATGGTTATTGGCTGAGACGTCAGTTATATTAAAATATTCATTATTAACCCGAGGATCTCGGGATGTCTCATAAATGTTAAATGTGTTGATACTGCATCAACTACTTTTCTCTGAGCGTGCGTGTGGGTGGGCGGGTGGCGCGTGAAAGAGAGATAGAGAAAGAGGGAAAGACAAGAGGAAGAAACTCTGCATGTGCTTGTAATACTACGTGAAATCACGTACCTTCTGCGCGAATCTGAACACAATTGCCGGCGACACTAGCGACGCTACTTGCATTCTAAATGACGAGATCTGTCGATATTCCCTGATGCAAATCATTCCTTGTTCTCTTTTCCTCTCCATATGAATTGCCGAGATGAATGCCCTCCACTAACACGGTTAACTTTCCCTTTTTTGCCTCCCTTTTACCCGGTCGTCGTGTACCAATCCATTTACAGCTTCAATCACGGGCCCATCAAATCAAGGACGCTCTTCTGCTTGCAACCTCCGAGGAGTTAAACTCGACCAATCAGCGCCACAATCTTTAACTTCTCACAACGAGGCACGTACATCCTCAAAGAACAAATCTTCTGTCTAGAAACAAGAGCAGAGGTGGAAAGGGAGGAAAAGACAAGACGAATTGGAAAATGTTTCGTTTTTCAAATGAATGTCTAAAATACGAATTAAATAAAAGTTGTTATTTTTTTAAAGAGAACTTTTCTATATGACATTAAGGTAGAGTGAATAATGTTTATGTGTCATTGATGATTGTGTCTACTACCTTCTTGTAGGCCTGGCATTCATTCATTTATATATTCATCCAATAACCTGTACAGTTTGTGGAGATGACTTGGCGATGGTGAGCAGGTCCTGCACGGGACGACCGGTCTACTCCTTAACTTTGGTCAACCAGTTCTTCCTCTGACCACCGCGGTGTTGGCCTCCTAACATATCTTAAACAACATTCATCGAGAAAATATTCTGACCAGAATAGCTTCCGCCATTTCCTGTTGCGAATAAGGCATCATGGTGTCCTACGAGCATGGTGACCGTGCTTCATACAAAGTCATTGGTTCTCTATACAAGATCCTGGACATCCTGTTTACACGATTGTTCTCATATGCCAGATTCTCCTCCAGGCACCATCAACAGATGACAGACAAAAGCAATTACACCTTTTAAACTCGACTCCCAAAAATCATGTTTAAAGTTTACTTTCTCTGACGTATGATTAAAAAAGAAATCTGTAAAAGGTGCAGTCCTTCTTTCATCAATTTGTGGCATCTTTCTTTAACATTTTCCATCATTCTTTCCTCATTTTAATTCTCTTTCCGTCAGAAGTGCATTGGTCACACGCACCCCCAGGGCGCCATGTTGCTTCCCCCTCTCTCCAATCTCCACTGGTCTATGAGCAAAACTGCTGCTCAATTTATAGTCATGGAGCGGCCAGTTGCCTCCCTTCTGGCCGATAACCAACGAGATTATAAACGACGCCGACACAGGGGAAAGAAGTGAAGGTCGGGCTGAGTTTGTAAGCGTCATGCCGCGAGAAGAGCACGCGCCAAGAGCAGCAGCAGAAATCCCTGCAACGGACAAGATGTCTGCCCAACGTCCACTCTTTCTCACTTTTTTCCCACCTTAAATTTTACTTTAAATTTTTTTTAATTTTTACTCGCAGTTACCTTTTAGACCTCTTGTACTTGCTCTCTCTCTCTCACACACGCACACTTTCTTAAACCTGGATCCACTTGATTTACTTGTAGACTGTAACCCTTTGACCTTTGTGTTCATTGTTCTGCACTGGTGCAGCATGGCTACCAGTAATCTGAGTGCACACCAGTCGTGGATAACCATGTGCCTTGCTGCCTCTCTGGACATGGTTTACCACTCGAGCTGGTGGCCTATCGTTGCCCGCCATAACTGCTCCGTGTCTGCTTGATATGCGCGTCCTTGGCATCGTCCAGCACAAGATTCCGCCTGCCATTACTTGCTATCCTCCTGCTGCTGTCCTTACACCTTATCCTTGTGTTGATTCTTTGATTTGTTCTTCGGGTTTCGGCTGTGATTTACATTAATGACTATTGTCATGATGACAGCTGTAATGTGTAGCGCGCTGTACAGCTGGTTATTACTGGCTTTAATAGAGCCTTAGAACGTTTCATTAAAATTAATAAATTTATAGATTGTCTGCTTGTTTCTTTTTATCTACTTGCCTGCTGCTCTTGCGGGGATTTTTTTACTTTTTATCAGTTTAGGTATTGGTTTCTTGCTTCGTCTTTGATCAAACCATGGACGTGTATAGGTGGACTGCTGTCTGTCAGCCGAGACCAACGCTTAGCCTCTTGAGAAATGATCCCCTGTTAGTCTCGGCGAGCCTAAACAAAGAATGTGAATAAACCGGAAGCATTGTCGTCTAGTGCCTCTATTTAGCAGTTAACTGGAAAAATCGTCTGCCAGCAGTCCAGGGGTATTTGTTCGTGACCAAATCATACATTCGCAATGGCCACCTCTTACCAAAGCTATGCAGTCAGGTGACTTCTCATGCTCAGGGACACAGATCGGGACTTAATTTTTTTGATCGGTAAAGTAGCCCAATATAGGGGTAATTATACCCATGGGTAAACTGTTGATACTCGTGAATACGAGGTGTAGGAGTTATTTACCTTACGTGAGTGCTGCTCACGTACGAAGACCACGTCATTGCTGGACCAGCCACTGCACCAGTGGACTGAAAAAAGTTCGTGCTCAACCTGGAGAAAGTTTATGAGTGTGTGCGGGGGAGGGGCTGGCGTGGGAAGATGTAAATCTCCATGTCTATACGCCAGCGCATGCGTGAATCGATGCTTGCGGAGGAGAACACCGAGTGGGCATAAAAGGAATCGGCGGTAACGTCCATTCTTGACTATAATCCTTCTGCACGAGGGGAAATCACTCACGCGTGAAAAGTGCCTGACGCGTAAGTGGCTACCTGCTGAGGTCAGGGGAACAAAGTGGGGATAAAAGGTAGCCATGCAGTAGGGATAGTATGTGGAGAAGGGGGAAATGGTTAGACAGGAAGGTTAGGAAATGTAATGTCATCGATTGAACTTCCACGGAGTCCATTTAGTTACATTGCAGTCGCTGATGTCTCTAACAAACTGGTGTAGGAAATACTGCTATGAAATACTGATACATCGTGCCGATTGCCAGGTGAAAAGAAAACCCCTAAAATCGAAACAGAGAGGGTAGGAGTGTTATGGGGGCTGATATTATTCCCTCCATCCTCCGAATCCCCCCACCTCACCCACAACCCTTTCTTCTTTTTTTTTTTTTCGGTCCCACCACCACTTGAGGCCGGTGGAGTGGCGCCGCCGTTGATTAGACCTGCTGAGATTACGGCGGAAATTGCGTGTTTATGACCACTGCGCCACCTGGCTACCGGTTGGCATCCGACGGGAGACAAAGCTGCTGGCAAGCGCAAGGCACACAACTCTTGCGAGAGAAGAACGTAAAAAAATTCTGAGTACGGGGCTCAAGCGGGACGCCGTGCGGCTGGCGGCAAACACCACCACTAGGTGTCGCTCGAGAGGCTGAGGTAACCGGGAAGGGGGACGGGAAGATGGGGGGCAGACTGAATGACTTGTGATGTCAGATTCGGGGCTGATAAGAGACGAAACGCTTATGCAAGCGGGCGTGCAGATGTAATTGTGAATGGAAGGACAGATTGAGAAATGACTGCTGACAAGGGAGATAAATAAAAAATGTAAAATAACTGTTTGGTCGCTAGCGCCATTTTGACATTCAGCGACTTAAAGGTAAATGTAAATGGTCCCTTGAACTCAGAGACTGTATGGGGAAGTGAAATGTAAGTGGTACACTGTGTCAAAAGATCGACAGGTGGAACCCGACTGTCTGCTACGCTGACTCTTACCTAACCACTCGGCTGCTGTCCAATCAAAATCAAACAAATGATTGTCGGCATTAAGCAAGTTAGGTACGCAGTCAAAGACGCTCAGAAAAAATTAATCTCGCAGATTTTAAAACTTATAAATGTGTTCACAGTTTTGTTTTCTTCCTTAGTTAAAACTTCTGATAATGATTACGATGATTATTATTATAGACGCATAAGCCTCCCTCTTGTACAATAAAACTCATTTTCAGTGGTTACTCTATTTTAAATCGTCCTGTTTGTGTGTGTATATGTATCCTGCATGCGTATATGCCATGATGCCAGCAGGAACAAGAAGAACTAGGGCCATGGGGTGCGTTACTGAATGCTTGAGTCGCTGCGAAAATGTCGCCCAGCGTATCGGGTGAACGAGCGAAAGCAGCGGAGCGTAACCACAGCATGGCGTATCAGCTTCGCACATGGAGTATTTTTATCCATGGGACGAAAACAACAACAACTGGACAGTCAGATTCTACGTTGGTTACATGAGACACCACAATGTGCCAGGCTTGGGGTGTCGGGAGGATGGAGGGAAAGTAGAAAAGGGGAGAATGACAGGAAAAGAAATGGGGGCCTGTGGATGATGTCGATGATGGTTGCTGTTCAAGCCTGAGAGCGCGGATTATTCGCAAGCATCGTCCTCAGATGAAATGACGACATGGATGAACGGGTGACAATGGTCCGCTGCAAGGGGTCCTGCAAATGTGCAAACAGGGGTCATGGGAGAGGTCAGGCAATCCTGACAGCAACTGGATTAGGACGCCAAAACTGCGGTTCCAGCTTGGTCGTCTCCCCTGCTCGCTTCACAACAAATCCATCAGGATAGATGCCATGGAAGTGAGTTACGAGTTCTGCGACCACAAACTAAGCGATTTGCCAAATCGAATCATTTGAACTAGAGTCAAGGAACCCTGCCATAACCTGATTTAATTACACCAACATGTTGGGGCTGGGTGCGAGCTTGTTGGTGCGTTGGCGTTGAAACAGGATATTACCGAGACATAGACCAAGCAAAGAGTGTTTTCCATTCCATTGCTAACTTCGACATTTACGAAAACAGTCTTCTACTTAATCTTTATTTGGAGAGCTCCATGCTTAGCTTCCGCCGCAGCCTGAGATACGGTCAGTCAAGAATTTTACTCCTCTTCAACTAAATGTCAGTGGTTCCCTTGATTGACGCTCAAATATTGTTTTTCCTTTACGGCAGACCCTCGGGAAACATTAATGAAACTACAGAAGCGGCTCAAGGCTTTTACACGTGATATTTGGCTAATTGTGTAGTCGGCGTCTCGGGTGTCCGGCTCTTGAAATAACTAACCTTCATGGAAATGGCTGTCTGTGGTGCAAGTCCCTACTCCTGCTAAACGATTGCAGAAAGAGCTGGAAATGGCATTTGTTTTCTTTTATTTTGGGTTGCTGATGTTTAGAAAAAGTGTTGAGGTTTGACAAAAGAGATGTAGATAATCTGAACAATTCCACTGAACAGAATGTGCATGTGAGCTCAGACACAGCTGAGAGACAAAATAGACAAAAAAAATAGGGTTATATATAAAAAAAATATTAGACCGAGCTAAACGCAAAAAAGTTATAAACATAGCTCCAAATAATTTTTCTCATAACATCTTTATTAGCATGTGCATGCGTGCTAGATGGACATTTTATTTCGTCTCCAGCGGGTATGAGCAGTATTAACTGTATTGGGTCAGTGCCGAACATGAGGCGCGGAGCTGCTGCGATCTCATGTGTCGGACGCATTAGCTACCTACCAGAAACCGGTCTTTGAACACGTGATTAGAGGCGAGACAGGCCCACAATTAGTGCAGCGACCTGCATGCATGGTTAGGCAGGCGGTCAGGGTTGGTGGACAGCAGGTAGAATGGTGCAGCTGAGCAGAAGGCGAAGGTTCGTATTTCAAGGCAATTGGGTTTTTTTTGTTTTACTTTTTGTTTGTTTTGTTTTTTTCTTTTGTTGTTAGTTAGCAATGAGTCGTGGTTAATGGGTATTGGGAGACAAACCGTCTAAGTTGCGCTGAGGGGCAAGAGGACAGGAAATACGCTTCTGCAATGACTATTCATGACACATTGAATTCTTTGTTGTGTATGGCAGTTATTATGTCAGTATATGGTCCGTGAAGTCTAGTCCAGCTGAAAGATGAACTTCGTCGTAAAAATTCAGGAACTACTGGTTGAAAGGCTGAATAAGTAGAAGGGTGAGAAAACGTCCTAAGGTCAAGTGTTATGCACAGGTGTCTTAACCTTTGATTTAGGAGTTTTAACTCACCAGGACTTCAAAGTCATTCAAATTGTAACAGTTGAACAATTTATTACTGATGTACCATCCTGATAATCTTCAGGCCTGAAAAAAAACCTGGCAAACAACGGTATGTGGAGCTGGCTCCTATTTATCGCTTTTTACGTCATTTATCCATACGCTTCCTGGTTTTCTCATCGGGAGGGAAGTGTATACCCCTGACCCTCCTGCATACTACAGAGCAACATTTATATAAGGTGTTAAACTCACTCTGTTGCGTTCAAGTTACTTTTTCAATCTTTATTTACTTCACACCCTATGGCCTCTTTTCTACTTAGTGCTACCACAACCATTATCCCCCTTGTTTTGTGCCAAATATTGTATATTATAATAATAACCTCCTCTGTCTTCGACGAAAATCCAGTTTTACTTGAGCTGCCTCTCTTTTTATCTCTCTCTCTATCTCTCTCTCTCTTCATTTTTCCCTCATCCACCTTTAACTGTGTGTGTGTGTGTGTGTGGTATTATTGACTTTAAAAATGCATTTGATTTTGCTATTTGAGAAAAGGTTTGGGAATTCTTAAAAAATAATATGCTGAGAGACAGAATCAATAACACAAACCAAGGAACGTATCATGTAGTAAACTTTAAGGTTAGGGGTACTGGGTGATGTAAAAAGATTCTTTTCTATATCCCATGGGCTTAAAGCAGGGTGAAGGGTGGCTGCAACCTATTTTCAATGTGTTAGTAAATGATGGCAAACATTGTGCGTACCCAAACATCAATGGAATATTTGTTTTGTTTTCAGGTAGCACTTATTTCAAGTTTCATTCGTTTCAGTGACTTACCTCAATATCAACCTAATCTCTTACGAGATAAGTAGAAAAATTATGGTTTGCAGCTGAGTTAGATAAATCAAGTAGTGTTAGCTTTAGAAATGTTTGATATTTTAAATACACTAAAATAGTGACAATTACATATCAGCTGCAAATATCTTTAAGTATCTTAGTCTTTATTTGTCAGCGTGTCCTTTTTTTCATGTATTAAATAATGATGTTCGTCATGACAAAATCTTTTCTGGAATACTTATGTTTCTTTGGTCTGTTGGTTAAATCTATTCTGATATATTTTTTCCAACTGTTTGATGCATTAATATAACCTACGACGTCTTATGCTAATGCTGTTATAGTACTGCATCTGATCCTCAGCCCATAAAAGCAGTTCTTTTCAGTTTTTATGTGTCCCATTCTTCACACCTTATATAAAAGAAGTCAAGATTTCTTTTGCATATTATTAGATTTGTTAAGAGTATAAAATTCTGGCCCCATAATTTGCAAACGCTCTTTAAAAGAGTTCAGTTGAAAGCCTTTATTATGTTACAAATCTGCATAGTGGATGAAGGTGATATGGGTTTCATCACGCTGTTATTTGTTTCCAATTTTCCTCTTGACGTATTTGGCAGAACCAAGGTGTCGGAGATCCTGATGTATTTGTACTAACTTTAAAAAAAAATTGCATGTCTGTTACGAGAATTAACAGCACTTTGAAGTCCCCTTCAACGAAAGATAATAGTTTTATTTGACATATAGGTCCATTTATACAGTAAGTGCTCATCTGTACTGTCTAAGCAATGTCAACATTCAAAATGCATTGGTTAAATTTAGATTGAACATGTACTATTTATTCTTAAGATACATAAACCATATTAGTATCTAATATTAATTGTCCATTTCATACAGATATAAAAAAACATAATTTAATTTTCGTATTTCCGCGTATGTTGATTTATGCAAATTGTAGATTTTCACCAATATTGAAGTTATGGATAATTGATGATAGCAGCATAAATACGAACAATGTATTCAACACGGAGATATTCTTTGATGTTTGTCCCGAAATAGTTGTTATTGCTACTGATATCAATAGAGTAGGAAAAAAAACCAGAAGCAACAAAAGCAAGACTAACAACCTCTAATAAAACGCTCTAACGCAAGGCCAACAACCGCAGAGCTGCAGCGACAGCAGCAACAAAAAACAGCAACAGCCATAGTAACAGTCGTGTCCTGTGCTTCCTTCTTAGCTTCCAAACATTTCGCATTAAATAAATAAGTAAATAAATGAAAATAAATCATGTTCAGACCAGCGTTAGCGACCTGCATCTCTCCCAGGACTTCACTGCTCCAGCGTGATTCATTCCCCATTTTTGCCAATTTTCCAGCTGATTATCAAATTACGTCTCCACAACGGAAGCCGTTATTAAGAAAGAGTCGCAAACACTCTTAAAGACAGAAATGAGGAGGGGTGAAAAATCCCACAATTCCAAACGGAGACGCGAATCTTTGTTAATGCAAGAACTTCGAAGTGTAGATCTTCAGAAACACACGATTTGTTTTTCGGAGATGTCCCTAAACATGAGAGGAAAAACTGGATGGAATCTGGAGGGGAGGGTGAGATTGGACTGCTGTGTTTTGTAGATGTGTTTGGTGTTCTTGCTGTCTATGTACGACTATGCGCAGTAGTGTATATATGTAATTTTTATATACATATGTGAGTTTGGTGTGTCTAGAGAGAGAGCGTCAATGTTGGAGAACCGGAGATGTGATGTCTTTGACAGATGACTAGAAGGTCTTCCAGTTACAGTTGTTTTCTCTTTAGACAACTGAGCCGAAATCGTTTTGTTTTGCATGTAAGCCGATGTAAAACAAAAAAAAACCCAAACAAACAAACAAAAAGCAAAGCTAGCTAGAAAACCTTTCTTTCCCGATTCCCTAGGCTGCAAATACAAACAGAATACTCTCGTGACGCAACAAAGGACGACTGCAGATCGACCGCCTACCTCGCGTGCCAGATAAACCAATTTTAGTAATTCTGTAACTCCAGAATACAGCAATTTACTACTTTAGCAATTTCGTGTTTCGGAAGGCGTCTTTGATCGGATACCCTGCGTTTTCTGATCCGCGGGCAGGATAAGCGCGTTAATACACAACCAGTCGTACCCGGCTTTTCCCCTGGTTTCGCCAGTTGCCACAAGGGGAGATCATAGAAACTGAGATTGTTTACAACCTTTTTCTTCTCCAGCTCTCTCGTATTCCTCCCTGCCCGAAAGTATTTTGTTGCCAGTTTTCTGAGAGATGCGAATGTGTTGGTCGGTAATTGTGGCCTATAGTGGTGAAACTGAGGTAAATGGCGATAAACTGTCTGTATAAAGGGGTGTAATTTAGATAAAGTAGTATGAGACTGGAGTATATTCGTATAACTAGAGATTATGTGGCAAAACTGTCTCCCTTGTGGTATAATCTTGATATAAAGTGTTGTAACCGGGGTAATAATGGTCTAGACTCAGTAAAAGTTATGTCATTCAGTTCAGAGATATACGCATGGTGTATATATATAAACTGATGAAGGAGGAATAGTCACGGATGTCTCAAGACAGAATGTAGAAAAAGTTTGAAGTTGAGTGTACAGCGACTGATTTTTTTTTTTTTTGTTTTGTTTTGTTTTTTTTACTTGGGGTTGTGGGAAGGCTAAGCCTGCGGCAGTGGGGTAAACTCCTACAAGACATAACGACAGACCGCCATTGATTTTCAGGCATCGGTTTGCTGGATAATCACGTGTTTCGCGTGCTTTTGCCGAGAGCTGACGAGGATTGGATGTCTCTACAGTCCTACTACACATGCGCGTCCCTGCACATCCGGTTTTCCCCTTGCGCGAGCGCGTTCTTTCTGTCACCAATTATACGTCACACAGCTTCGTTTCTAAAGAGCAGGCTTCTGAAACCTTGCATCTGAAACATAATGTGGGCATAGAAACTTCTTGTACAGAAAATAGTCCCGCGCTGTTCTTTTTAGGACTGTCTATTGATTGATTGATTCATTCATTCATTCATTCATATTTAATCCTTGCTGCAAGAAGGATTGTTCTTGCTTAGGAATTCTGATGTCACGGATTTCAGTTCCCTGGTTCGGATCTCGTCTGGGGAATTATTGAGTATAAAATCCGGTTATGATGGCTTCAACCATGTTTTGTTGTTTTAAAGTAAGCACGCGCTTTCAGATACTGAGATCATCGTCGCACGTATTATCACTATCACCAACATCTTCATCAGCCATCGCTATCATCCTTCGATTCTTGCATCAGACCCTTTTGATGGCACGCGGGAAACGGTAAAAGAGTTTGTCACTTATGACTGCGCATGCGCAAAGGTTCGGTTGGGTAGACACATGCAACGCTAACACCGCCGACGCCCTCTCGGCTGCTCACGCCGAGCAGCAAAAGTCCGTTGCCGTAGCAACCCCTCCAAGACGCGGACTCGCTGAAGCATCGCCTGCTGTACGTCGTTACCACAACTCAAAGTCGTCGCCGTCTACTTCTGATGCGTAGGTTGTTATCAGAAGCAGCAGTTCACAGGCTCATTAAAACTGGGACCGTCTTGATGACCCTTCTGAGGACATCGTTTTCCTCCCACTATTCCTCCCACTTTCGCTCTCTCTCTCTCTCTCTCTCTCTCTCTCTCTTTCTCGCCTTCCTTTTCTAAAATTAGTGATTTGATCCATTGTCTAGTCCTGATGTATCCATAAAGAAGTTTATAAAAAAAAAAAAATAGACAGACTCTCTTGCAAGACTCTCGAAACCTTTATATCTATATGTTTAATCTCTTCCTAAAGTTTATACCATACTAAGTTTTTCTTCACAAGTTTGTTTCGTTCTTTACTTCATTCTTTTTATACTTAACTGTTGTCATTAATAACTTTTTATCGTGTGTATTTAATCATCTCCTCATCATCAAATTAATTTCCCATGCGGAGGACATGAGACTGGCCGGGAAAATGCCGAAGCACGGTCTTGGTGACTTTGGTGGTTGACCTAGGAATCATCGATGTTGCGTATGATTAGTTTTGACTGATTCGATTTGGCTACCACTACGACTGTATTGCGGAGAGCAGCTGTGCTGGGGCTTATCCGGGGATTTGTAAGGCCGACAAAGGGAACAACCCTCCGTCCTGTCTGACCCGCATCAAAGTGTAGCCACTGGCAGCCCCGACACTCGAAACCCTTTTTAAAAAATTCTACACAAGCGTACTTACAAAGATACTTTAACAAGTTTTATTTAGACTACATGTTTGTGTTTCAGTTTTTGTTTGTTTTTGGTTTTTTTTTTAATTTTTTGTTGTTTGTTTGTTTGTTTGTTTGTTTGTTTGTTTGTTTTAGCGAAATAGTGTCAACGTAGAAGTGTTCATCGGTCCCTGTTTTAATGTCAGAGTCTATTGTTCATCAGTGCGTGTCACTACTGTCAAGTAGTAGTTGTTCCCAATCCAGCTTTAGTCCAGGTGCCTGAAAACTCCTAAATGACAGGATACGACTTTCGATCTGTTGGATTACATTAGACAGCAACTTATTCCTACTCACCATCTTCTCGATTCATCGTTTCTTCTCCTTTACATCTCTTCGTTAACAGCAGATCGTCCTAAACCAGACATGCTATTGAATATATCACTATCTGGGGAAAATATTATGACAGTCATTTAGAACTATGCCAAGATACTTGAAAATATGTGCCCAGTATCATGACAAATGGCAAAATATATTAATCGCAAGAGGCAATCGTACTAAGACACAATGGTAGTTATACCAGCAATGTCTCTCTGACAGAGTAATGATGAGAACAAGTTCGCAGTACGCGGCCTTGCATCAGTTGATGTGATAACATTAACCTCGGCACCTGCCTGTCAAGGTTGCAGACAGTTCTTCCTGTCATCGAGAATCGCCATGTGCTTCAGGACTCTGTCTCTCTAGCGGCCTCGTATCCTTGGTTACGCGGAGTGTAATAACAAGAAGTCTCCTCATTTAGTGTCGGCTGCAAGTACAAGACCTCTTGAAGTTATTTCAGGACTCGTTTGAAATACTTACTTTCTATGATTTTTAAATTCCCAATATTTAAACAATCGGAATATTTGGTTCTTAGGAGTCAGCCAATCAGGAATTTAATGTCTGCTCCCCTTTTCTTACCAAACTGTAGCTGTGACCGAGAGAGCTTTCTCTTGAGGGTGTATCATCTATACGTCCACTCACGATTCTAGCTGTTAACTGTCGAGAACATTTTTTGGAAAACTGTGATGTTTTTTTCCTCCACACCTCTCACTCTCCTTCTTTGGACGAGTTTCACCACTAATTTTCTAAAGATTACCTCCCTTTCTTTCCAAGCATTTCTTTGACGTCAGGGGACGTTATTCGACGCGGATAATCTACGTCGGCGTGTCTAGCCACTCCCTCTAGGTCGCCAGTTATGTTTCTTGACGACCTGCGACTACTACAGCAACATATTTATGGTCACGTGATATCGAGTTCCACCCTCAACGTATGTTTCTGGCCCTGCTGACGTCACTGCACTCGTGATGACCGAGCAGACATCTCTGCTGGCACCGGTCATTTTGTCACGTATATCGAACACGACGTGACGGCGATAATCGTGACGACCAACCCGACGGTTGGTGGAGTCTCTGGTGAGAAAAGTAGGTCTCTGCCAGAAAAACGAAAGTCTTTATCCTTCTGGCAAGCCTGGTGGTCGTTAACCGACCGAGAGGCATTGTTCCGAACCACAACATTGTCTCCTGTCATTATATGAAAATAAAATAGTGTTCAGGGGATAAGAACTGTAGTGGGTACATCCATCCTCCTCCACCACCAAAAGAAGAGTTGAAAGAGAGAAAGAACTGTGAAAAACCTCCCCAAGCCAGACATTCGCACACTAAACGCATTTGCGCAGCTCGCACGCATTTGCGGAAGACGGTGGACTGTGGTAAACCTGTTTGCGCAGCATAAAGTGTGTATAGTAAACTTATGTGTTTCCTCCATATGATATGTATTTGCGCGAAATAAACTCTCGTGTTTGCTCAGAAAAAGACTTATTTGCTCGGTGTACACCTACGTGTTTGCTCGGGCAAAGAGTGCAGTGTATTCATTGAGTCAATCCGCGGTTTTCGTTCTCTACGAGTTGTGGAATAGAATGTGTAAATATTCGTTCGCGAGACCTAACGTGTAGAAACATTGAAATCACACTGCGGGGAACAAAAGAAAGGAAAAATAATCTCTAAAAATGAGCGGTTTTTTTTCTTCTCAATATCTTTCTCAGGCAAATGTTATCCGTCCCTGGCACCGTCTTGCAGAACAGTTAAAGAGGTCCGACATTTTCCAGCAATTTTTCTTTTTTTCTATTTTAGCAGATGGCTACTTCGATCCATCTTTGTCGTAGTTATAGTTTAGACCCTTTTTTAATGAAGGCAGCCAAGCTGGTGATGTAAGAGTCTGTCAGACCACAAAAGGAATCACCATACTCATTATCGTTACATTATACACCCACATTTAAGTAATATTATACTTATGTTTTAATTCACTGTAGTGTCAGTGTGCTCCATCGCAATGCTTGAATATTCTCTAATTCCTGTCCAAACTCCAGTGTGATCATAGTGCAGCACCGAACTCTGATACCGGCGTTCTCTTGGTCCATAACCTGTGCATCCTTTATACAAGTATCTGTAAAAAAATAATAGCTGGTATCTAGCACTAATATTTTCTGTACACCTGTATATTCCTGTTACCTGTATCTGCTCTGTAAACCTGTTTTATGTCATTAGTTTTTTTTCCCTTGTAATTGATTGCATTTCGACTCTTTTAAAGGTCATCTTAAAGAAGGCGATGACAAAGAATTTAGAAGAAACTAGAAAAGAAAAAGTCAGGGGCAAATGCTAAACGATCCTAAACTAGTTTTATTCCACATGTCGGGTAGACGTGAACGCTGCCACCTGTTCTGAAGAACATTTCAGACGCCCTACACTCGAAATGAAGTGTTCGAAACGCGAATGTGTCTGGCATCTGTCTCCGCGAAGCAGTATCCCATGCAGTGACGTCAGATCCCTGTTCCCAGTGTGCAGTGCGCCGTGTGAATGTGTGCGTGCGTGCGTGCATGCGCGGGTGTCTAGATGGTCGGATCGATGTTTGGCCCACTCAAGGAATTTACTTTCATCTCTCAAGCATAACTTCTTTTCCCATTTCACTCCCTCCGTCCCTCAACCCCCTCGGCCCCTATTCCTGGCCGCGTGCACAGACCTCCTTCCGACTTTGGCGCTTATGATGTCAGATTTTTGGACAAGCATGGCGTCACTTGACGAAGCGCCGCCTAGTGGCCGTTGCAGGAAACGCCGTCCGCCTGCCGAGCACGATGCCTGGACGAATATAGCGAAAAAAATCAGCCTGCCTTTTTTTATTTATTTTTTTTTATTTTTATTTATTTTCATGAAATTTTTTTTTAAGTTTTATTACTCAACTTCATGTTTCAATTCCAATATCTTGATGCACCGCTGAAGTTCCATAGCTCATAATAAGCATTGCCTGCTGGGGGTTGCAAAATTATAGACCGGCTTTTTTTAATTGTGGAAGCGATTTATTTATTTCACTTTATTTATATTTTTTTGTGGCTTATTTGGAGGAAACGTTGCATATAGGAACAAATGTAGAAACTGTGGATTTAAAGATATGAGGTTCTTAAAATGGTTTGGGACCTGAGACCTGACGTGGGACATGATGTGTGGGGTTGAAGTGTGCAGGTCGAGGCGAAAGCTCTAGCCAAATGGAAGAGGAAGGGATTGCAGGCATAAACAAGCAAAAAATGACGGAGTGAGCGCATATCCCTTCGCACGAGCACGCACGCACGCGGGAAAATAGACATAAACACACCGAGCCTTATAAGCACGCTCCAAACCACATGCATTACAAAGCAAGTTAATATAAACACAGAAAGACAGCCAAATAAGCAAACACACAGACACAGATAAGTGGACACGCAGACCGACAGACAGACCAAGACATGCAGGCTAACAGACAAACGGATACACGTGCATACACTCCTTCACCCTTATGCTCTCATCTATTCACAAATTCCCCTTCGTCTCATTATTATCGAGCACGCTGTTGAACCTACGTTTCCAATTCCTTTTTTTTCTTCTTCTTCTTTTCTTCTTTTTTGACCGAAAAACAAGAAGCTTCCACTTCACTATCCTATCATACATGTTGTGCAGGGAAATGAAATTTGGAGAGGAATGAACCGGAGCGAAATGGCGGCGCTCACATTAGATGCAGTGCATGTCCAGATACATCTTGGCGTTTCCTAATGACATTAATCACGGGATGACACTTGATTTAGTTCTGACAGTATAAGTGACAGATATTGATCAAACAACTTTCTTCTCTGTGTCGTGCTTCTCTGAGCAGTTAACATCAGGCATCCCTCCTGGAGGGTTTCACTAGGACAGGATGAACAGGGAAAGCACGCTGAGAAGAGCAGAAAAGAGAAATAATAATAAAAAAAAAACATGGAAAATGGTTTAAACATGTAGACATATTTTGCTTTTATGTTCTGGCTTCATTTCTAGCATCTTCCCTTTTGTAAATAGCTAACCTTGTAGGTGAACAATGTAAACCTGTTCATATTTCTAATAATAGATCTTACCACCCGTCTTTCTTGTCTCCCCTGTGTGTTTTGTAGTCGTTAACATTGTTTACTCGTGTTTGTGTTGGTTTTTATAATCCTCACTGGTCCTTCCCAGTCTACATTGGTTAGAGCTTCCATTTTAAAGAGCAGGCAGCTGTTCAAAAGTGTTATTATATAACTTTTTGTTTACAGAATAGTGATCCTTTGAAATAAGAATAACTATGATCGTGAACACTTTAATGGCTTTTTATGAGAAATGTCTTAAAAATACAGGAAATCGGAAAAAAAGCTTTTATTACAAGGTGAGAATAGTTTCAGCATGTCTGTAGTGTTAAATGCTTTCAATCCACATGAGTTAAGAAAGTTCTTACAACATTAAGAATGACACATATCTTCTGACCGGGAGAGTTTTCACATAAAATCTTGTGGCATAGCAATTTTGAGAGGTTCTTTATAAATGTGTCGATTTTTATGGTGACAGGCGACGCAGTGTAAAAAGCATTACAAGTCAGAAATCATTCTTATCCCCAAGATAAACAGTGCAGATCACACGAAACATTTCTGGAATTGAAGCGTCCTCGGAGTATACTATCAATACCATCTCCGACACATTCATGGGCGGCGTGGATCACAGAGATATTTTCAAATGTCAAGACTTCGGACATTTAAAAATCTGTTATAAATATTGCCTGTCTTTTCCTCCCAGACAATTATTTTTAATTTTGTTCTTTATAGTTGGCTCGAAGTGCAGATAGCTGTCGTGGGCTACAAAGCAGCTGTTGTGCGATTGTTTTAACGGCGGAGGCGGTGTAGACATAACTTAGACATCCCTTGACAATCCAATTGTAAAGCAATTTTCTGCCCAAGGACGGCTTAAAAGCCTTGCTCACTTTACAACTTGATAAATTTAGTAAGCTGTTGTGATCTGCCCATACATTCAGCAATCACGGAGTGGCTTTCCTCAACAGCCTTGAATAAGGTTACAACCTTCTCTTGGTGACCGGCTCGTTTCCTACCTGGTTGAGGTCAAAGGTAACTCAACCTTCCACACTGTGCAAAGCTGTTGAGAAAGTTAAAAACAACAAACCGTAGGTTTCTAAACATGTAAATAATATTTTATGATGATTAAAAAATATGTTGTTTCTTATCGCCTAAAAAGTCTTAGTGAAGCTTGGCAACAGGGTTGAGTATGTTCTGGACACCGCGCTAAAGTGTGAAGAGAAAATTTTGTCATTAAAATCTAAACATTTCCGACTTTCACTTTTGATGTGAGAAAAAAAAAATAACAGAAAGAAAAATTTACAATTGAAGTCAAGAAGATAATTTTTTAGAATAAAGTGCGGAGTCCTTACTTCTAACACGTACTACTTTCTCATCACTCCTCTCACTTTATAAAATACGATAATCTTAATTATTCTCTGCATCATCATCATCATCATCATCATCATCATCGCTATTCAACCTATCCCTACGGTTTGCTCTGCGGCTACCCACATTTTAGCTGTGGTCGAATATTTCGACATTCGTCAATCCTCCAATGAATATTATTCCGCACAGGGTTCAACCTTACGAGATAAATGTATAATTCATCTCCGTAATATTCAACCAGCGACACAACCGCGCGATATCTCCCCCCAAAATGGCCAAAACGCGATTAGCGATAGGTCCGACCTCCCTCGCGAGGTCACGTGATTTCTTCTAGCCAATCGCTGAGCATCAGTGATTACCCTGTGTAAGCTGCTTACTCATAGCTTTTGATCCCTCTTAGGACGGTAGGCAGGAACATTCTAGAGGAAATCAAGTGCAGCGGAAGTCCTCCGCGAGGCTTTATGTGACCTGCGCGAATCGGTCTGATGACTATTGCACTGGAGAGTGCTTCGCGATGTGTTGGTACCGCAGTCACGTGATCTATAATGGGCGTCAGGCGCTGGAAAATAAAGATGTCCTGGATGGCAGGAATGTACGAGAGCAAAACTGGACAAACTTTCACGCACTCGAAAAACACATTTAGAGACTTGGAAAGAAAATTGCCGAGACAAAAGTACAAAGACAGATTGAGACAGAAAAGAAACAGACGTAGAGACATGGAGACGCGAGGAGGATGGAGGAGGGGACAACTCACACATTTTTTTTTTCTTCCTCTCTCTTTTTTATAACTAATTTTTTCTTATACTTATACTTTATACTGTTAAGGTGGCACATTTTAAAATACTATTTTTAACCTCTATGTTTTTGCATGTTTAATTTTAGGTGAGAGCATTTAATGAAAAATAGGACCACGACCGATGCATGCATCAAAGTCTGCAGTTCAAAGTTCAAATAAATAAAGATCAAACGTTGCTCTGTAATGCGTTTGCTCATCCGGATTTTAAAAGTAGTCTGTCACTTAACAGACCAAAAAAAGAGTTTCCCACTGATTCCTGATAAACCATCTGAGTTTGGAAAAATAATGGCGAGTAACTGTGCTCTCCTGCCTGCAGTTTCATGACAACATCAGTGTTTCATAAAACGGCAAAAAAAGAAAATCATCAGATTTATAAGATCTTCCCAAAATGCGATCAGATTGATAAATCTTGCCATTGCTCTTTCAGTTTGGCCAATTATCTCTTGTAGAATGTCAGTTCCCTGAGTAGCACGCTATAAGCAGGAGGACAAAAAAGACATGATTATGGAGTAACATGTGAAGGGTTCTGTTCATGTGAGACAGCTTTTATTCGAGTGAGTGATGGAAGGAGTGAGGAAAGAAGAAAGAATATAGGATAAAGCTGACATTATTATTATTAGATTTTAATTTTTACCCTGAAGGGGGTAGAGGTCACATTGCAAACTTCATACTGTGCGATAATGACATTTATCTCTACACCACACAGCACAAAGAGAGAGAGAATGGGGGAGTTAAACAAATCGATGTCCAACTGATTGATAGGGCTTCCAATGGATTTGCCAAAGCGAGTCTCAGCATTTGGGTGTTTGGCAGTTGGATAAACGGCAAAAGGCGTTTTTGTTAAACCTGGACTCTTTCCTGCCGGCGCAACGACCAAACACGTGCTCTCTCCGCGCCCTGACTTGAATCAAGCCGAGAGACGTGTTTGTCCCCCTCGCCGGCGGCGCCTGGTGCAGATGGAGAGACACACAAAAGATTAGCGGGACTGGAACACGGCACTAGGCTCCGTTGTTAGACATTTGGCGACTGCACCGGCGACCGGAGTGGCGATGACGTTTGTCCGCGGTCCGTCGATGTGTGGGTGGGTGTGGGGGAGGGGTTATTGCACCTACCCGAGTACCGAAATTCACTGGTTAAGTGTTTTATCGATATCATCATCACCTGCTTCATCTTTATCAACGTTGTCATTGCTGAAATCGTCTTCTTTGTAATGCTCGTTACCACAATCGTTACTATTTTTATCAACAACAGGAGATACAGAGAAAGGACAAAAAAGGGGGAGGGATATTTTAGTTAAAGAAAAGGGGTAAGGGTAGAGAAAAAAAAAGGAGTTAAAAATAACTTTAAAAAAAGAATGTTAGAAATTCAAGAAAAAGGAGAAAAATCGCAAGGACATGTATGGATGAAATGTCACCACTCCGGTCCAGTGTGCGATACCCAAGAAGTCGATTTCATTACGATATCAGTACTTCAGCTTTTAGTAAGGTTCGGGTGGCTCCAACCTTCTAGAAAATCTTACAGATATGGCTGCGATTCTAAGATGAGAAGCGGCTCGACATATTCCAATCTGAAAGTCTAAACATTAATCGCGCGTTACTGCCCTTGACAGGAGCGTGGTGGCGTCAGCTATCAGCCAAAGGTTGGGCAACTCGCGTTATCGACATGCATGGCAGACGGGGCTGCAGAGTTGACCCCCTTGAACGTTCAGTTCTCCGTGTGAAGCTTTGGGGGATCTTTGGGGAGCCTGGCTGCGATTTATTTGTTAGTTTGTTGAATTAGGGTTCGTTCTTTTGTTTGTTGATGTGTTCGTTTGTTCATTCGTTCGTTTGTTTGTTTTTGGTTGGTTGGTTGGTTGGTTGGTTGGTTGGTTGGTTGGTTGGTTGGTTGGTTGGTTGGTTGGTTGGTTGGTTGTTTGGTTGGTTCGTTGGTTCGTTCGTTCGTTCGTTCGTTCGTTCGTTCGTTCCTCCAACACAGAGAAACGTTGCGAGCTTAAGCATTAAGCATTCACTTCACATGATGGCGCAGAAAAGCCTAGAGAGGCGAGACCCGGATCTGAAATACATCCCACATGCGCGCGCATTCGCACTTCCTCCATCATGACATCAAACATCTTCATACAGTGCTAAAACTTTTAAACAAAAAAGAAAGTCAAGAACTAGCTCAGTCAGGAAACTATAAATTAAAAAAGCAAACGAATCTGTGACACTGCATGAAGTTTCACGGACATGGACAAAGGCAGAAGAGTGCGCGGTGTTGTGGAGGTTGGGGGCGAGGTGATGGAGGGGGTAGGGGAATGAACCCTACAAGAGCCAATATTTGACAGACGGCTAGGGAAAGCGAGAGTGGAAGCAAGCGCACATAAAGGAGAAGGAGGTGGGTGGGCTGCTGATTAATGCTCTCATCTGCACGCGGCTACAGACGCCAGCGTCCGACAGGTCTGTATTTGGACATTCGATTCCATGGAGTGGAGCTGCCAGCTCCCCTTCCCCACGCGCGCGTGCTGCAGGACAATGGAGGAAGGGGGAGAGTTGGGGTGGGGGAGCGTACGCGCGTTGGTGGTGAGGGGGGTTGGGGTAGGGAGTGGTCCGGTGTGACCACACGAAGTGAGCGCCCCTCACGACGAGGCGGCGAAGACGAGAGTATTTAGATGTTAAGACATTGTCAAAACATGGCCGCCGCTGTTTCCTGCGCGCGAAAATTACGCTAATCATAACAAATCTGTCACGCTTCTAAGGAACGGGGGAGGGAAAAAAGCTCGCGGTGTCCTAATTACTGAAGAAAAGTGGTCGTAAATGGCGGAGGAAAACAACAGGATATCTCTGTCTCTCTCTGTCTTTCTCTATCTCTCCCTTTTTGTGTCTCTGTTCCCGTGACCTCCGCTTTTCTCAGTTTGCTTCCAAGTTTGTCTTCTTTTCTCAAACGATTTTTCTGTTTTGTTTTTCTCGCTCTCTTTCTCCTGATTCTTTCTCTTTGAAAAATTTCTTTTACTTCGTCGTTCTCTCTGCTTCTCTCCCTTTCACGCGCGAAGTGAATGATCTGAAGTATCCTCCATTACTTGAGTCATGTTGAGACTACAGCGAGGTCAGCTCCAGTTCCAGACGATTCTAGTCTCGTGCACAAAGAGGCCAGACGTCATCAGTCAACAATATTGACGTAATCACACGCGGAGTGACGTTTTACGGACGCGGCAGTTATAAGTACCTAAAGCTTCACCATCCACCCTTCATCGCCGTTTCCATCAAACGTAGAGGGCCGGTCGGTGACGACAGAGGACCACGCTAGCTGAGGTAGTAGACTAGAGAGTTGTTGGTAGACCCAACACTGGTGACAGGCGCAGACAATGGCTGACGGAACGGAGAACAAACAATGAAGGAATAACGTTGACAGTCGTCTATCTGAACAAGAAATATTGCTAAATGATCCAGTAAAAGCCATTTTTCAAGAATAAAAGAAAGAAAAAGGGGAAACAGAATTTTTAACAAAATCATTAAAAACGGGAAAAATTAAAAATAAAACAAAATTGAAAAAGTCAAACCAAGAAAGACAAAATTTAGCAAAAATATTAAAAAAATAAAAAAATTAACAAAAAAAGACAAAAATACAACAAACAAAAAGAAAATGCAAAAACAAAATATGAAAAGAGAAATAAACAATAAAAACAAAAAAAAACAGGCAACTCAAAAAAGCACACAAACAAAACAACAACGAAACAAGAAAGAACAAACTTTAAAAAATATGAGTCATGTTTGTAAAAGAAATGCAAGTTGTGGAATCTTGACATTTTTTTAGACACAAAGAACATTTTTGCGATGCGTAACAAATTTTCTCTGAAAAATTACATGTTAGTGCGAGGGCGAGGATGGTGTGTGGGGTCAGCAGCCGAAATGGAGAGCCACGTCCCATGTAAGACAAATATATCACAGACATTGTCAGTAGCCTGCAGACACCAGGCGTCCCTCTGAATCCCACTCTCCTATTTGTTTTCGCGACTGATGCATTCTTGCTGAGGGATGATTTCGTCCTGTGTAGTCTGGTTATTAAGACCACACAAGAAAAGGGCAGGGGTCTGTGGTCGGAGCTAGGACTGAAAATAAAGACAAAATTAAGTCCATCAGACTATCGTTGGTAAATAAAGACAAACTCGAGTGCGCGGGGTCACGCTTAAAAACAACCATGGGCGGGGTAAGTAGGATGCCAGGGGCCACATACTTTCTCGTAAAACTAACTTCGCCTTGTCTTTAAATGTTTGTAAACAAATGATTTAGCTAGAGGTCAAAGCTTAATACGTGGCTTAAATGAATCTTTTTTTCTGTTTTGCAGCAAAAGCTGAAGAAGTCGTGAATGGCGCCAACTCGGAAGGTGCATCCCCTGCGGCCGAGACCTCGAGGGTAAAGCGAAGTGGCATCAACATGTTGCGACTGGGCCGCGGGCTACAGATGCTACGACTGGGCAAGCGAGCCCTCGACCTCTCACCGGAAGAACTGAACGCCCTCGAAGAGGTGCTGCTCGCCCTCGAGAAGGAGGCGAGCAGCGACCTCGCGGCTGAAGACCTTGCAGAGGAGGAGTCACACTTCCGGTACCGGAGGTCAGCTGATTCAGAGCCCCCCAGTAAGGAGGCGGTGCCTGACGCCCCACCCGTCCCCGACAGTGACGTCAAGCCCCAATCAGAAGAAGGGTCATTGTCCTACTTGGAGGAACCTTCCTATACCGACGACCTTCTGTATCCCGACGGGTTGGACTGGAACGGCGACGATGACTTCACGGGAGCTGCCGAGAATGGAGAAGGTCAAGGGGAAGACGACCTGTCGGTTAACAAGAGGCAGATCAGGATGCTGCGACTCGGTAAGCGACCAATGAACATGCTCAGGCTGGGCAAGCGACCAATGAACATGCTTAGGCTTGGAAAGCGACCAATGAACATGCTCAGACTGGGCAAGAGAGACAACGGCGATGAAGAAGAGGATCTGATACCCGACGAAGAGGATCAGTTCGATGCCGAAAAGCGACCAATGAACATGCTTCGCCTCGGAAAACGTCCAATGAACATGCTCCGTCTCGGAAAGCGCCCGATGAACATGCTGCGTCTGGGGAAGAGGCCAATGAACATGCTCAGACTGGGGAAACGACCAATGAACATGCTTCGCCTGGGCAAGCGACCAATGAACATGCTCCGATTGGGAAAGCGACCTATGAACATGCTGCGGCTTGGAAAACGTCCAATGAACATGCTGAGGTTAGGAAAGAGAGACTCAGCATAAATGGAGTAGTGATCCAGAATACACCTGTATTCTCAGCCAGAGAGGTATTCGACTGATCACTACCGGCAATCCCCTATAGTGAGAGAGCGAAGCTAACGCCACCTGGACTGTACCATGTTCTTTATCCGAGTCTTTCCTGATGGCAGGGGGCATAACCCACATGCACAGGCAGGCGACAAAAACAAATGCATCTGCTTCGATTTGTATCAAATGTCAAAGCAATACTCTTGTTACCTCTCTTTCTCTCTGTCTCTCTATCTCTGTCTCTCTTTCTCTCGCAAGCACCAGCACCCAAAACCATGCAGTTGTGTCCCTTATCATACAATACAGCACACAGTTTAATTCTTGTTGTCCATACGGTAATTAGCATGCTAATTCATATGACGATCGTGCTAGCAGACTGCAAACAGAAATAGCCGATGAAATGGAAATAAAGTTTGTATGTTTATGTTTCCCTGTTAATCCATTCATTTCTTTTCACCCTCTCCCTTCTCTCACTCTGTGTCTCCATATCTTGTTCTCTCTATATTTTTTCTTCGTAATAACTTGAAAGAATGAGTCTTTGAACCTGAAAACTAGCAATTCTGAAAATCTTGGACTTTTACAGGTTCTCAAAACGTTTTCTTTCTTTCCATACTGCAATTGAAAAAAATTTGGATGCATTTGTTAATGAAGGGCATAATATTGACATCTCTGTTTACCTGTTTGCCTGACATGATCTCAGTAAGGTCACTACTACAAGAATCATGTTGCAGTCTATACGCCGCTCCCTGGGGCCCCGTCACGTGTTACATACAAATCATTTGCAATATGTCCTGCCTGGAAAGTATGCTGGAACTGTTTGATGCTGATTGCTGGAAAAATTGTTAATTAAAATTAACACTTTCGATAACGATTTTTTGCTTTATTTTAAACCAAGGTGATGAGAGGTATTCCACATTTATCGTCGTCAGTAGATGTTAAGTAAAGCATTTTAAAAAATACAACATGTTTTAATGTTCAGAATGTTTGTCTTTTTGCCGATATTTCTTCCTGCCGTGTACAACCGTGTGTGTTTGTTGTCGCCAACTCTAGGTCAAAGGTCACTCTTTCTTCACGTCTGTTACTTGTTTTGTGTCGAGCTTTCCTTCAGAAGACTACTTGTTAAACTCCTTAATTTAACTTTTATACATACATTTGAGAAGAATCTAGTCTGTATTTATCTCAGACGAAAAGAACGATGGTTATGATGTACTCTCAAACATGCTCACAAGCAGAAATCTCTTTTTACTCTCCTCTCTGTCCCTACACCTCCACACACATACGTACACACCACATAGGCATAAACACTTATTTATTAGTAATAATCTTCTAATAAAGGGAAACAACTAACATCTTGTCGTTTCTTACTGTTAGCTGCATTATGTTTAATAGCATTGCGAGGTCTCAGACTCTTGTCATTAATTCTAACATTTTTTAAAACTTGAAAAAAAACCATTCAAGATTGTCAGAAAAGACCAGATGAGCATACTTTCTACCCTAAAGAAATGTTAGGAGTCTTTCTCCAATGGCACTTAGATACCCTTAAACAACACGACTATCAGTTCTAACGAGCCATGTCCTTCCCAGAAGAGGTTTCAACGAGCCGTTCACAATTCTGCCGCCCCATTGACACATTGAAATGAAATTTAAGGAAAAAGCTTCATTATCAGGCCACATCCAGCTGAAAAAAGGCAGGACAGATTTCATATCGAGGCTGTAACTAATTTAAAGGTCGGTCAAACCGATAACTTTCACAACGAAACTCTTGTTCCCGCCCGGGGCACGTGACCATGAGGCCTGTGGACACGGGTACAGGAGCTGTCCACGGGGTAGAGACCATCAGCTCGGTCAGACTATTAGTTACAGTCTTGACATGAAATCTATCCCAGACCCAATTGTCTACTGAGCTATGGAGCACTCGTCGATTAGTGTGAACTTTGCTGACAAAAGGTCGCCCATGTCCAACGATCGGTCCAGGAGAGAGGGAGAGAGAGGGAAAGCCTCAAATGAGCGAGGATCGACTGAAGTTCCAGACTTGTGTCCCATGATTCTTCCAGACATTTGTTTTTGGGCGAAAAAATGCAGTCGATTAATCTTGATTTATGAGTAAGTTACCGTAACAGGAGACAAAACATGGAGACAGAATTATTGTAATACAATATTTCATCGTATGTCTTTAGGGATACTGGTTTTCTCCATCATAAGAAATACGAATAATCAAGACTTTCAGAACTGTAACATGGATTCGGCGAGGTGTTTGTAATTTAAAATATTATATATTTAGACCCAGTAAAAACTTTTTACTTTTTTTTTGTAGATTCTGAGCGTCTGCACCAAAGACAGGCAAAAATACATAATCCCCAAGTCCCCCGAATGGGTGAGGGAATATGAAAATACTTGGAAGGAAAAAGACTCGACACATACCGATTTAGAGTGTAAATAATATAAAGATACCTCTGCTGTAGAATCATGACTAGAAGTGTTTGACTAGAGTCTAGAGAAAGCACACTTACTTAAGCATATACACGTGCGGCGACAAACACGGACAGACTCTCATTGAAACCTAATGCAAATCTCTTCGTGTGGTATCTTTATCTTTCTCGTGGGGTCGTACTCGTAATGTCACCCTAAATGTTTTAGTGATTTTTTTTAGGATAAAGATTGAAAAACCTTCTAGTTTACCCGCACCCCTTCCCCCGAGACGTGCAGACTTACCTCCCTTACCAACCTCGCCAAACGTTTTGAAGAAGAGACAACTTGGATACATCTTAACATGCGGAGCTCTGCCGAGAACTTGTTCATCAAAAGTGCTGATCGACAGTTTTCCTAACGGGTATCGCCCCGCCACCACCCTTCCCTTTTCCTAAACACTCTTCGCACCCCGGTCTCCTCCTCCCACTCGCGTGTCTTTCTCTTTCAGGACAGAGCGAGAGAAAGGACAAGCGGGAGCGACTGGGAGAAAGAGGGCGCCACTAAGAGGAGGGGACGAAATTAGGCAAGCAGTGTGTAGTATACAAATGGAAATTTCATGGCGTAGCTTGGAGTGGTCCTCCTCTCCTCAAGCAAAACAGCGGGACATTCTCCTGCCCCTCGCCTCATTCTACCTTTCTCTCACTTCCCACACCCGAGCGGCGCTAACGGCGAAGCGGAGAGTTGAAGTGACTGAGGGAACGCAAGCATCCTCCCTCCGATGGCGCGCGCTTCTCAATCAAGGCGCCAGGGAGCGCTGCCATCGATTGGTAAATAAACACACACACACACACAAAATACTTGCCGATATCGTCGGTCCGATTTAACTGATGTTTGTAGACTGACTTGCAACATGCTCGCTTCCGTCCTCCGAGCTTAAGAGTTAGAAAGAGAGAGAGAAGGATGGGAGAGAAAGACGGTTTTCTTAAAGGCTGAGAAGTCCTCTCCGCTTCCTATGCATTTGGCAAATTAGTTCTTTGAACTCTTCGCTTAAATGCATGTAAGTTAACGGATACAGATAAAAGCCTCACTTCCGTTTTTTGTTTTTTTTTATTATTTTTACTCCCCCGTAGTTTCTGTTGGAAGCTTTAGTTTTTATATTAAAAAAATAGAGAGAGAGAATAATAGCTGTTGACTTTTTAAACTGTTGGTTTTAATAGTTTGAAGTCAAACGTACAATTTTAATATAAGAAGCGATGCTAAAAGGAAAAAAGGCTAAAATGTATTTAAAAAGCTAACATAAAAAACAAAATTTAGATGTTTATATTACTTATATTCTATATAAACAAAAATGCGGACAAAAAAATAAAGTCCCAGAAGAAGGATACATGAACGTGTAAACATGTGCATGGTCACAGTTGTCAAGGTATGTACTCAACATCCACACAACATGTACGCACCATCAGCAGGGGCGACAAACAACTGACCTTACATAACCACAGCTGCCAGAGACCCTTGACCCCGATGTGTAGCGTTCATTGCGAACGACGTAATGAGCATTATTTGGATATATATAGTGTAGCTAGTATATATATATAGTCTAAGTATAGCTTCTAGTGTTTGGAAATCGCTCTGTTCTTGTGCTTCAGAGAGCCTTACCATACGGGTGGGTGACGTTGCACGTGACGCCCGTGCATGACCGAGCAGTTGGCCACCATCAAGCCTGACCCGTTGTTCTGTGTCTCCTTCTGTCTCTCTGGTCTTTATCTGCAAAGAGCCTTGTATTTCCTGTCCACGGATCTCTTTGTCCTAAATACTTCCGGTCACCTAAGCTGCCTGAAATTCAATGGTTTCTAGTCTTCAGTTCTTGTCAACTAAACCAGCTGCTTTCAGTTGTTCCTCTCACCTGGACTTCTTGTTTCTCCTTCCTGTACAGACACTCCTTGTCTGCAGTCCTTCCTTTCAACCGGATTATCTGTCTTAAGTTCTTCCTGTTAACATAGCTACTTATTTTCAAACCTGTGTATGACTTTGTGTTTTTCACACACAATATTGACTCATTAAGGTTCCAGTGCCAATTACCGATATCTATAAAGGTCTCTATTGTGTCAATTTCCTCAACGGTTTATTTGATCTAAAAAAATTCGTGGATAAATGTTTTACTGATACGTTGATAATTTTGTACAGTGAGCCAGAGATGTGGAAAAGCTTTGAGTGTATTAAGAGACACGGGCAAAGGTAATCATAAAAAATATTGTCGATGTAAAAGATTTGTAAAAATGGACAGAAAATTACTTAACTATGTTCTTAAAAGATGAGACCGTTAAAACATGACCCGGCTTAAACATATCTGGATGTAGTTTCCCTCCCCCTTTTCTCTGCCTTCCCTTTTCGCCATTAAAAGATGATTTTAGATTAAAACCCAATTTAATTTCCAGATATTTCCAGTCTTTCATATTCTTCTTCTTGAAGCATCCATTTGTCTTGAAAACGGCTGTGACGCTTGTTGTTCAACGTACCACTGGCACATAAACTGATACTGTTTGTTTTAGTGTACGTCCATCCATCCATCCCATCACGATCTGACCTGAAACACCCACGCAGACATCGATCAACTTCAGTATGTACATTATTTTTCGCTCAGCTCTAAATATAGAACTCTGTGGACTGACCAGCCCTCGTGTGTCCTCCTGCCTATCCTACGAATAGAATTCTGGGATTGTGGACAATGAACTTTACATGATCAGTACCACCTGCACGAAATGATACTTCTGGTTTATGGGAAGCATACGTAAGAAATGGAACAGAATACAATGATTACAGTGAAGGCGTATTTTACCCTTTTCCCTGCTCAGAACCAGAATGTGCGTGCTGTAATCAAAAGAAAGTCTCGACAACCCCTGGCGAGGGTTTCGTTCTTCTAGCATCACCGGGTGCGAGTCCTGGCTTTGTAGGAGCTGGACCCCCTACACCGTCCGGCGACAGCAAGGGAGACAAAAGCACATGGGAGAAGAGAGCCAAGAGCAATCTACTACGACGAGCTTGAATTGTCCCCCTCCTCCACAACCACCGCCATCTTGCGGTACGCCCTCCTCCTTCCGGCTGGCGGTCGCGCATGCACCATCAAGCTGCGCGATCGATTTCATGCGCATCTTCATCCCAATGAGTTAAAGTGGTGGGACAAAGGCGGAGGGAGGTTAAAGGCACATCCGGTGCAAGACTAGCCCCTCAAGATCCGGGCTACTAGGGTCTATTTGATTAGAACTGCCGGCCGAGCCCGTAAGATGCGCAGTTTTTGGCGTAAGACAATCTGCCTCTGCCTGCTTCTATTACACTAAACGGCGGCCATGAGACATGATAAAAGTGAGATCAAACACCACTCACCCTCCTGCTACAACACCGCAACACGCAAAATCCCGGACAGAACTATGGTAGAGGTGGACGGTGTTGTCTTGTAACACGACACGCTAAACGTTTGTCTGTTTGGGGAAGGAAGGAAGGAAAAACGAATAAAAGGACTGAGGGACTGAAGGAAAACATCACGGGGAGTGTGGGTGTCTCAATCGCTTCCTCCGTCAATATCTCACTCCATCGTCTTACTTCCTTTTTTGACGTTAATGATTTCTAATACTTAGTCGGTATTTTTAAATTTTAAAACATAATTAGACGAGCGGAAATTTTAATTTCCGTTTAAGATATTTTTCTTTTTCATTTTTGACGTTTTTCTCGATTTCTTTTCTTTCAAGCATCCGCTGTCTAAGCTATCAAGCTGTCTCTTAACTCAGTCTTCTTCAACGTGCGTCGTCAGATAATTGTCAGATTCCTTTCTGGTAACCTCTGATGTCATCCAAACTTTTTCTCACCAACTCGGCTAAAAACAAGCAAATCTTGATTTTTATAAACACTCAACGATGTACCTTTTGTAACAATACAAAGAAAGTAAGACGATTAAAATTTCTTTACCGGACAAGTATTAAAAATTATTCTGGTGGTACTTTATGGTTTTTAAACAGAGATTTATAAAAAAAAACAAAAAAAAACAACAGTATAGAGCTTCAATTGCTCTGCGCATGCGCAGTGCCTGTGGAGTTAACGACCCGATGACGTTAGTACACGCACGAGCAATACTGATAAAATGATGGTGAATGATATCAAAGGTTTGACCTCGCAAAATGGCCTCGTAAAGCGAGTGCCGCGCCATTGCGCTTCAAATAAAATAGAAAAAAAAAACTTCAGGAGGCTTCATCCCTTACGACCGCCACCAGAGGAATGAAGACCAGAGGGTCGGTATGCTTTATCCAATCAAACGCCAGCATGGCAACATGTAAAGCAGTAAAGATGGAGAAATCCCAGACGACATAAATGGAGGGGCACTTTACAAGATTTTTTGCATCCCGAAAATCGACCCATCGCTTTAACTAATTAATACCTCCTCACATGTGGGGAGGAATTTTCTAGGGTGTGTTAATTGCCACTTGGTGTAGGACCGATCTGAATGAAAAAAATTAAAAGAGCGTATGTTTTAAAAGTGTATATCTGGAACTGATACATAAAGAGGGATAAAAGGTAAGAAGGTTTCGCTTCAAACTAATTTGAATATTTTGTAGAAGTCCCTTTTTGTTTTGTTTCTTGTTTGGATCTTCTTCAGTTGTTTCTGCCTGCCACTGGTGATCTTTCTTTTACTGATGTTTCTGTTGATGATATCGCTATTTTCCTCAGGTCGTCGTCGTCGCCATTGAGAATGATGACAATCATTTTCATCTTTGCTGACATTTTTGTTGTTGCTGTTGCTAATGGCATAGTGAGCCAAGTCGTTGTCTTCCACACGATCTCTCTTTCTCTTCTCTCTCTCTCTCTCTTGGTGATCGTATCATCTAACCCTGTCTAAAACAATGTTCCTGTCCCAGTTTCAAGGACCCTGCCACAGTTCGTATAATTATTGTCAATTGTCTCGAGATATTTTCTACATCTGAACCATTTATTTATTACTTAGATTTTTTTTCACTATTTAAAAAATTGTGTTTTATTTGAAAGAGGTTTTTATATTTCTCTGCCTGTGTTATCTCGGTAATGTTGCGATGTTTCGTAACACTGCAGAAACATTTCCATAGCTTTGCTTTCAGAAATCTTTCATCGATGACATTTTTAAGAATTCATTTTCCCTACTAGACTTTGTAAACGACATTAAATGAGAATTAAACTACACGGTAAACATAATTAAAAAGATCTGCTCTTTATTCGCATTTTAACATAAAACTGCTTTCTTTATCTAATTCGTCAGATGTTCAGGGTTGTTTTTTTTTTCTTAATAAAGTCCAACTCTTGAGGCCAGAAGTGTTTCTGTTTCAAAGATGAAAGATTGTAAAGCCCCTCATAAACAAGAATTGAAAGAAAGAGAACAAAAGTTCCAGAACATCGAAAGCGTTTTTCGTCTCGGTGTTATAAAAGTAGGGAGCTTCTTGATGCCTGCTTGAACTGGACACGTGTGCCTTGATCAGTGTGAGTGGCCTGTCGGTGATCAATAGGCTGGAGTCCTCGCTGGACGTCCTCCGCACTTCCAGAAGCCCTCGGCCTGGTGGCTCCATCTCTCCTTCATACCGTTCTTGACGTCACACCCGTGTTCTTGGCCATCCCTTGTTTTTGAAATTGCCCAGTGGAAGCATGGAGCCTGGGGGAGAGGGGTGGTCCGGGTCGAAGGATAATTTAATTGCATTACAGTTGTGTTTTTGAGTACTTTGATCATTATTTTTTACCCGCAGTTTTCTATGATTCCAGTAATTTGTTTGGATTTTGCCCATGATCTGCTCAAGTAATATCTTTAATTTACTTGTCAAGAGATAGATAGATAGATAGATAGATAGATAGATAGATAGATAGATAGATATTGAGATTTCTTTTTACGATATTATCGTAAAATATAAGTTTGCCAGCGCAACCACGAGTGGGCGCACACACACCCTCGTGTTAGGGAACATTACGAGTGACTGAGTGGGGCTGTGACACAAAGAATTTTTTTTTTTAAATACAGGTGAGACGGAGACACAAAGTATATTTTAAAACAAGATTTTGTCCACAAAAAAGGAGAAAGACAAACTTGTTTTTGTAAGCAAGTAAAATGACCCCGCCATCCTCCCTCTCCATCACATCCACCCCTTCTTCTACCCAACTGAACTACCTCCAGCTATGAGTAAGTGCGATCATCGATATATAGATATATGTATACCTACACACGTAAATGGATGTCAAGATTGGCCATCATCAGTCACTTCAGCTGTATGATCTACTTCTTTAGACAATTGGCGGGTTTCTCGGTGCGCATATGTGCGTGTGTGTGTGTGTGTGTGATGAGCATGTGATTGCGTGTAACTATTGTTTGCGTGTCTGAGATAGAATAAATACAAAACAGGGATGTCACATGCACGAAAAGGAGTGTGATTTTTTAAAGGTCTCGTCGACCGCCATGGTGGGTCATATCTGGATCTGGTATATATTTCTGCTGTTATTTATGAATTTTGTTATTATTGGTAATATCAAACTTTTCAAAAAAAAATATCATTCGCTTTCAAAAGTTTAATATTCAGCGTATAGTTTTGAAAACCAGGATATAATGAAGTTGTTGTAGAGACATGATAAAACGAGTAGAAATAGCAATGGTACAAATAAATAAACACAAAATAAGGCGTTGTATTGAAAATGCGAACAATAAGATGCCAGTTACAAGAAATATAAGCAGCAAGTGCGAATCGGTCCTGCGTGGCTGGCTGTGCACGTGGGCGCACGTTTGTGTGCGCATGTCACAACAAGGCAACGAAAGACGAATGGCAGACCACAGAAAAAAGCAGATGAACAGACTGGAAAACATCTCCGATCTATTTTGAGAACGAAGTAAACAGTCCACCAAACACCATTCATTCGGGCTACGCGTAGATGCTGTCTCTGACAATTATTTTCGAATTTCTCGATGCCGAGGCTTTCAGCTGCTAAATCTGGTTATGATTGGGTGATTCCTTAGCTAGTCTTTCACTAAGCAGGCTTTAAATACTCGCCAGATCCATCAGGTGCATAAAAAGTTAAAAATATATAACAGTCATGGTGCTCAAAGATAAGTGAAGTTGATTGAAATAAACAGCAAACTTCGGAATCTTACAGACAGTCCAGTAAATAATTTTTCTTCCAATTTTAGTTAACGAATCTTGTAAAGAAGTATCAGGTTTTTCGGTTTTAAAATAAAAATAAATCAAGTGAATGAATGAAAGAAAAAATAAAGACGAATGAAGGAAGGCAGGATGGAATGAGGAACAAGACAAGAAAGAAAGAAGAATATAGGAGACGAAGCGATAATGGGGACAGTGTGAGAGACCGCCTGTCAGACAGAGGCGTTAGTGAAGAACGGATCCTTCCAAATGTTTCATGGCAGATAACCCCCTGTTCGGGACGAAGGGAGACAACCTAACATTAAACGCGTAAAAGCATTTCAAGGACATGAGCGCTCACGCTAAGAGTATTGACGAGGGTCCAGCGTCCCGCATCATAAAACTCCATCATCCTTCTGCGCCCTCCCTCGTGTGTGTTAACAACTCCAGCCGAGTGCGTCTCCCTCGTCCGCGCCACCATCGGGTGGCTGTTCACTTTGGTAGAAAGTCTTTGCTGCAAAGTGCGAGGGTCTGCTGTGTCTACTTACGGTCATCAAGTGCTGCAGGCATGAAAGTTTTGTTTTGTGATGAGATGTAAAGGTGGACAAAGATGTGTGGTCTGCGTGTTAGAAGGTTTGAGTACCAGGGATTCAAAGATTTACTTTTGAAAAGCGCAATCTGTCGAATAATCTGGATGTGTGACATTATTGGGAACACTTAGAATGGGGTGGTGCTCATGTCGAGGCTGTTTCCTTAAGTCAACATCTAAACTCTCATTGACCATTTTTTTCTGCATTTGTTTGTTTTTGTTTTTTTTTCTCTTTTTTTTTCTTTCTTTTTGTTTTGTTTTGTTGTTTTTGTTTTTTTTTGTTTGTTTGTTTGTTTGTTTGTTTGTGTTTTTTTTTGTTGCTTTTTTTACTTTTCTGTTGGGTTTTATAGCTGTGGAGTTGATATAAATATTATCATTGTGTTCTAACTCCAGAATCTGTTAAATGGTTGATATTAATTTGAGAGGAATTGACCTGGACAGACTTAAAGGGGAGGGGATGCTATGCAAGCGTTAAAACCAAACCCTCCATAGCATTGCACGTCCTGTTTGATGGATATCTGGGGTCAAAGCATACAAAATAAGTATGGAAATTCGCTCAAAATTTTCCAGGCTGATACTCTGGTAAAGAAAAATTCTGAGTTTGTAGGAAATGGCTGTAAGCTGTTGCCGCGTGTCTTTACTTATTTTAATAGCTTACGATGTCTAATACTTTATTATCATCATCATCATCATCATCATCGTCGTCGTCGTCAATTAGTGACGATCTGGTTTATAAGAATTTGTTGACGATCTGATGCGTACTCATTTGCCGACGAATGTGCTGCAGGAGCGCCCTCTAGAAACGACAACGCCCTCCAAGGACTGCCATCCAAGTCCTCAAGTTCTGACCTGCAGTGGGTTTGCTTCGACCGTTTAACCGACATCAACCCACACTAGAAATAGGAAACTTCGTTAAGTGCACCACAAACAGTTGTTCCTGATAGAGTCCTGCAAGTATCTTCACATCGATCAAGCGAGTCCCGAGAGAGCTTTGTTTACTTTTTTTTTTTGTCAGGGTTCAAATCTGACTGGCAGCCTGTGAATTAAGCCTAAAGAAGTATCATCTTAAGGGCACGGCTGTGTTCTGTTTACTTTTTAAGCAAATGTGTGGATTTGTATCAGAGTTGAGGGAGAAAATAAATAAAGTTTAAGAAAGAGGCTCTGACGACAACAACAGTCAACTTCCTCGGTATCTGGACATTAGGGAAGGAGAAAAGTCGGCGGATATGGATGATGTCCGTCAACTTCGATGTATACTGCTGTCTGTAATATCTGTATATGTAAGACTTTTCACCAAGGTTTGCAGCAACATTCGACTGTGTATTATGAAAATAAAATTTAAAAAAAAGATTTAGTGTGCAAAAATTTGAGCTTGGTCTCGGCACTGATAGCTACAGCAAATGTGACAGACGAATCTTGACCATACCTGGTAAAGCGACTGGCCTAAAGTTTTCAAGAAGTTTTTAGTAGTTTCTTGATTCAATATTTATACTTAGGGTTGCTGGATGAAATACAATAGAATGAAGAGTATTGAAATGAAGTTTATTATCAAAAAAATTCATTCGTCGCTGTAACTGTCTCCAGAACAAGACATTTCCCAACAAAAAATAATATGTGGGGGAGATGTGGTTGAATATGTTACTTTATAATCAACCCTTTCTGCAATATCATAACTGCAGCATTCATTATACAGTGTCTCTAATTACTATTAATATTAATTTTTTATACTGAACACTTCTATTGTTATGCCTATTGTGGGGTCTTTTTAAAAGGTTTATTTTTAAAATAAATTTTGCACTAATTTTGTGTAATTTTTGCCTACATAATAAATATAGAATTAAATGGTGATTTATTTTACTTGGAAGTAATTTGTGACTCTACAGAAAATGTAATCCAGTCTAGCGTCGCTTTCTTACACTTTTTTTGGTAAAACACACACACACACACACACACACACACACACACACACACACACACACACACACACACACACACACACACACACACACAACACACACACATATCGGCTTAGTCACATCTACAGAAGACCAGGACAGGAGGCTGTACGTGGATGGTCTGCTCAAGTCAAGTTCACAGTAAGAAAAGTCGATAAGACTGATTTACTTGCAGTCTGTGGACCAACCTCAGACAAAATGAGAAATGGTGCAACAGAGATCCGCTTTTAGAGGCGCCAGTCACATGACCTGTGGGCTATTTAGTGATTACCGATGATATGGTCGTGACAGCAGCTCACTGTAGCGACTGGAGACTACGATCTGTAGTTTGTTTTTTCTTTGTTGTCTTGTCTTCGATTGGGAAAACTTTCCAAAGAACAGCGTCGTGATTTAAAGAGATGCCATGGATACAAACGGAAACAGAGAAAAGACAGGAGTAGAAAATCAAGAAAGATATTAAAAAGGTAAAAAAAAAACTATAAAAGACGTCATGATCAAAGGTGAAATGAGCTGTAAGTGGTTCACCGTATCTAAGACAGGAAGGCATCGTGCAGTTTTTCTTCCATCAGTCAGGTACCCGTAGGCGTTGAACCTGTAACCTTCTTGTTCTGAAGTGAATCGCACTGACCATCAGACTACAGTTTTTGCCCTAAAGAAGAAAATTCGTGCAGACAGTGATGGACAAGTAACAAACGAGATATAAAACTCCGAACTAAATTAGCTCTCTAGTTGTGTGGTCCCATTGGTTTTTCTTGACTCAATATGAAAGCAGCAAAAAACTTTTTCAAAGAAAGTGAAGATGATCCAAACAAAAGCGCCGGGACACATAAGACAATATTGCTTAGCCATAACTTAGAAAACTTTCTTTTCATGTTTGTTTCACAAGTTTGCAATTGTGTAGAAACCCAACCCTTGATTTGTGCTTTTTCATAAACATCCTTGGAGCCCGTCGAGTATCGACCACGGGGGAGGGACATCCTGTCCGGCCTTGAGACAAGATGGCGAGGACACGCCGGCACCGGACCGCGGAAACGGTTTGATGCTCGTGTTCCGCTCACTGAAAACAAGCAAGGACATTTATTTTCACTGGGATCGGTTGCCGACTGGTCAACTTTGGTGACTAGAAATGTGATAGCTCGAGATGTTTGGTGAATCTCGAAATAGCATACGCTAATTCCTTTCACAAACAGAACTATTTTATTTCTCTTTCCTTCATAAACACATATATTCGTGCATGCGCACCTACATATAGAAACAAGGGGATATTTCCTAGTTCACAACGACTGGGGCTAAATTAATCGTATACATTTTTTCAGAAATGTGAAAAATAGTAGCGAGAATATTCGATCTAAAGGTCCTGACTGATTGAGACAAAAATGCATCATACATGAACATCAAATAGTTTATCCTCGAAACTAGTATAGCTACAGGACTTTTCTCTCCTTTTAAAAATTGTATTATAAATCTTGTTGATCCCGAAATAATGATGGCGTTCAGACCATTAAGCTGCCTCCTTCTTTAAGCTGTTCATTATTTCTCTGTTCCTTTTTTCCTAAGCCAAGCTTTCGCACCAAGACGATTGTGAAAAATCATGATGCTCATTAACTGTTCAATAGGATACGCCTGGCTGGCAAGCATGGCAGTTGTGGAGGGACTAGTGCCACTTGCCAAACCCCTTCCTCGACTGTCTGCATCTGTGGAGCTCTTCTGTAGGAGCTCTTCTGTAGATGGTTGACGAAATACTAGTAATTGGAACATTATTCCTTATATTGTAAAATATTAAAAAAATACTGATAAATGTAAATATCATCTTCAAAACCATTCCATGAACTATATGCAAACATTTTGACAGTTTGATATTTTGCCTTTGAATAGACTGTAAAATTGAAACCCCTGTCATACTTTCAAAAGAAAATACTAAAAAAATTATCTAATCACTGTAAAAGTAGTCTTGTTAAGTCAGTTCACAGAATTTATTATGCTGAAATTTTCAGCTAAATGTAGTCTGTCGGTGGCTTCTCCTTGTCATCGTTCAGGTGGTGATCTCCGCGATTAGTTCTTAGGTCAGCTGGTCTTAAGTTAGTTTGTTATGCTGCTTGCCACATGTTTGTGGGCTTTGTGTCCAGAAAAGCAAATAGAAAATGTAAACCCATTCGCAAACCCACAGATCTTTTACAGCACTATGGAAAAGGACCGAAATAAAGCAATATTTCTTTTCAGATGTTAATGATTATTGCGCCTCGTCTTACTTGCAGAGGCAACAACAAGAACTGCGCTTTCTCTCTAGTAGCTAATGAAATCCTTCAGAAGTGAAAGGTCCTGAGCTGGTAAATATATCATAGTTTTCTTTTTTGTCTCTCTCACGTGTGTGTCTGTATGTGTGAGTGTGTGTGTCTGCGTGTGTGTGTTCCTGTCATGTGCCAAAGCACGGTTGGTGGGGGAAGGAGATAGAGAAGAAGGAAGTTAATGCAGACATCGTGCTGAGCTATCAGGAAGTTCAGCCATATCTGCCCCACACACAATACCAGGTCATTGATTGGCTGAAACAGCCTAACTGATTTATTTATTTGTTGTCTGAAATACAATTAGCCATTCTGAGGACGGATACACACACACACCCTACAAAAGGAAATCCTTCTATTCTGTTTTGGACATGTTTGCTTCAGAAAGCAGGCTGCCAAATCGTCAGGTATCATCTTCTAGAAGTCAAATGGAGAAAAGAAAATGCCTGACTATTGTGGTATGGGTGGCAGCACGAACTTTGTTTGTGGAGCATGTAACATGAACAGTATATGAGCATACAATGTAGCACCCCCTTAGTACAATAAAAGTGAGAAATTTCTCCCCATTTCCTTTCCGCGACCTACCCACTGCTGAATGTTTTCAAACGTTCATTAAAACTACACCTCTTCCATGAGGACTACTTCTTGAAACAATCCACTTAATTCTTGCTTATCATCTCATCCGTTCTCTCCCTCCTTCCTCCTAAAGGTCATTGTTAACCGGACAAAATGTGGACGTTTGTTCTATCAAGTTTGGCAAACCTTTTACATTATGGTTATATTCAAACTTCGCCAAACCTTCGTCCATATTTGTCCCGTTAAGAAGAAAGCAATGAGAGAATGATTAAGGTGTCCTGCGAGGAAGAGAAAGGAAAACGCAGGCTGGTTGGTAAGCGAAATGGCAGCACGCACCACACTGATGACTGGAAGGCTGGCAGGGGGGGGGTGTGGGGAGGAAAAGAGAAGGGGGCCGTGCAAGCATCCACAACCTTGACAGTAGAGAACGAGTCCTCGCCTGGCTTTTAATGTTGCCATGCAAATTAATCGAGGAGAACGTTCGCTTTTCAAGCCTCGTTCCGTGTTTTTCCTCGCCAGGGGCTAGTTGAATGAATGCCTTTCATATTCCAACAATATAACCCGCGAACCATTGCAAATTTCAAAAGCGCTGATTATGAGGCCTTTGCAACCTGCAAGCTTGAGCACGCCCTCTCCCTATACCAAAATATAAAAAAATGAGCAGAAAAAAGGAATTAAAAAATAAGCTCTTGGGGGAAAAAAGGCGATACATTTGCATGTGTATTCGTGGGACTTAATTTAGTTTTCATTCTCAGCATGGAGAAAAAGCAGACGACAAAGACGTGCTTAACTCTTTAAACTTCAGACTTTCTTGACCTCATCTGAGTGGATGTTGGTTTTCGATATTCATGATCGGGTAGAGTGTAGCTTTAAACATTAAATATGTATACACGTGAAAGCTAAAGTCTTTTCAAGTTTTCTTTAGTACTATGGCCTCCCTGCCTCTTAAAGGAATTGTAGGGCTCAACCGTTGTCTGATAATTGGCTAAAATTTTGTTCAAGATACTACTTCCCCAAATCTGGGTGAAGATATCCATTTTGTTTTTGAAATGCATGCCTATGAACACCACTATTCACCAAACTATGAAAAATCTTAACTAATTAACATATACTTTGTTCTCTCACTGGCTGAGGTAGTTACAAAGATCCAGACCTTTCCTTTGTTGGGTTAGGGTTAGGGTGCATGGGGATGTTTTTAGGAGAGTATCTCGAGAACAAAGGAGGATATTTACATAGGTTTGGAGAAACCGTATCTTGCATAGAGCTTCACCTAATCATTACGGAAAATTGCTGCCATTTAAATGTTTGAAAAATGTTCGCAAAGGAATGGAGGAGTCAAAAAAATACTGTCTTCGAAATTTCCACCACTTTTCTGTTCTAATAATTATCTTTGATGACTGCATGTACCTTTCTGGTCTCTGCCTTGGCGCTGTAATCACCAAACTACCTTAGCTACATACTTTCTCTCCTTTATGAAGCATCCGAAAATAGTGGCACAGTCTATTTTGTTTCGACAAACACTACAGAATTGCTTCTCGTGATGTAACCCTACAGAACATCGCAAACAATGGTTAAACCTAAATAAATCCGACATTACGAAACGATGGCTGGCATTAAGTTCACCGACCACCTCTATTAGTTTGCCAAAACAAGCAAACAAACAAACACAGCTAAATAGTGTTCTACGACAACAGATTTTATTGATCAAATAAACTAAAGCCAGAGAAACAAAGTTTTTCAGGTTTTGCTTTACCCAGCGTTTGATCTCCTCCACTCAAATGTGTGTAAAAGCATCTGTTAAAAAATGTCTTTACATTTCGTCTATCTCCGGTGAAAAAGGCGGGGTTATTTTTGAACATTCTAAAATAAAACTAGATGAAAGCCTGTGGAACTATGGGTCAAAAAAGATTTTTGTGAATTACTTGGTTATTGTATTTCTTTTGGCTTTGAATGGTTGGCTTTGACTTTGTTATCGTTTGGTGTTCTTTTGCAATTAGTCGTGTAGGTATGATAGCTTTGTAATTGTAATTACTGGTGGTACAAGAGTATTTCAACAAATATTGTTTATTTATATACAACTTTTCCTAACTGCCAACGGTGAGCTCAAATCGTTTGTCATAAATATTTGAGAATACACGAAGGCGCTGCAAGTAAACCTCTTTGCACAGAGACAGAGAGAGAGGTAAACGTAGTAAATGAAAAAAATGATGAATAACAATTAGAATATTAGAATTAGTATTTCTTAAACATTTTTCTATTCAGGTGGTGAGTTTAATTTGTCCAATGGAGCCAGGGTTCAATCGCCTGTCATCAGATGAATTCTTGCGTAGGAACGGTTTTACCATTTATCGCGAATATTTCTTTTTCTTTCAGTTTAACTTTTTTAATTACAAACATTCTCGAGATGTTTTTCTTTCATTTCTCTCTGTTGCCAATTTTCTAGCATCTTCGATGAGTTGACGTGTTGTGACCCAGAGTGGGCGGGAGGTTTGCACTCCTACACTTCAATATCCAGATAGCCCCCTGACCACCGTGATGGCTCAGGAGCCAAAGGTCCAGTTCTTGTTACCAACAGACGTAATGTAGCGAAAACAGCGGAGGCGGAAAATAAGCACTGAGCAGCTAAGAAGATGCTGAATCTGTTGGGAAAGAAACTTCCACAGAGGTGGAAGAGAATACTACCGACCATCTTGAATTACCCTATTCTTATTCCAGGAATAACACACAATCACCATCAAGGGATGGTGGGAGAAGAGGTAGTCAGACTAGGAGTGGCAACATTGGACACATCCAAAAATGTCCACTGCCAGTCTGATTTTCAGATTTCTGTGAGTCGATCTTTTGTTGATGTGGATGTGCAATGTTCGACTTTATAATAGTGTAATGATGGTAGAACATCCATGGAACTGGTTTCAGTATGTCAGCATGACAGATCCAAGGAGAGGAGGAGGAGGAGAAGAAGGAGTATACATGTGCAAGCATAGTTTTAAAAATACTGCAAGTCATCCGCAGCCAGACTCCAGGGAGATAAAATCAGAAACCTTGTTACACTGGGTTGTCAATCAAACAGGGTTCCGACAGACTTTGGTATGGGTCATCATTTCCTGCTGGCATCGCCATGTGATGAATGCTACTGTGTGGCTGACATCCACCGAGGAGAGACTATCCTGTTTGGATCCGTTACCGTCTGGCTTACATTACTTGCCCATGGATCAGTGACAAGCAAGCTGACAGACACCACAGAGCACCGAGGCGCACCACTGCTAGATAAAACTGTCATTTTGATGAATTATCATTAAAGGTACGTAAGCTTTGAAACGGAAAACATATCAGGTAACATCAGCGAAGGAAACCAGAAACAGAATAGAGAGAAAGAACTAGACAAGTGCGATGGTGAGGCCAAGAAAAGAAAGTCAGACAAAAGTAAGACAAAAACCCTGAAGAACATTTTACAGATGAGGACAAAACCTGTCCTAGTCACACCTGTAACTGCGGCAACAGTATTTAACGTGCACAGTGCGATACTTAGGAGGCGCCATAACTTGGGGACTACGTCACTTCCGGTAGGCAATCGCCTCTTTCCTTCTGCTCTTTGTTTTCTAACGTTTTATGTGACATTTGTTTGTATGATAAGACACAGAAATGACAGCTTGTGTTTAAACAACCGGAGAAGAAAATTAGGAACGAGATTTTCTGTTGTAATCTACACCTCCATTTTCCTGTTGGAAGGATTTCCATGCGATGTTACGCCTTACAGACAAGTTTTCTTGTGTATCAACAACAAGCGGCTACAAAAAAACAAGGCCAGGGAGGAATGAACAATTACAGATCAGATGCAGACAGACCGGCAGACAGTGCCCCAGCCTCACACCCGTTTGTCTCCAGTCCTGTTTATCTACAATTTCTTCCAAAAGATATTTTTTCGCAAGCTTTGTGCAATTAAAAGCCTTTATAGTCAATGTAACAAAGAACCAAAGAACTGCAAAGCTTACCTGGTTATAAATAAAACAAGTTGAAGAATATTGTGTGAGAATAAATTATATCCAAGTTTATAAACATGTTTATTTGTTAGCGCGTATCATTTTTCTAAGTGAGGCTGACAAGTCAACATTATTTATTTCTTTATTCATTTATTTAGGCTAGAGTATGTGTTATTCATTAGAATATTTACAGTGTGTAAGAAGTGATCGTTTGATTAAGAAATTATGTTTCTTATTAAGGGTAAGATCAGAGCCACTGATCATTTATAAAATTTGCGGTCAACGAAAATGTTTATTAGTGGTCAGGTGTGAAAAGGTCCGAGATTTAGTCAAACGAATATTGTCAGCTGCTTATTTTCAACAGATCGACTTTGTGTTCCTTCATCATTCATCAGAGGTTTTTTTAAGATTTAAAGTAGATGTCGGCGAAAAAAGACAATACTGGAAATGAAATAACTCTTCTCTTAAATTTATCACCACTTTCTTGTTAACTTTGGCAAGATTAATTATTATTTATTAATTTTATTTCAGTGGTATGTATGACATTTTGTATTGACTGTAGTGTTTGTGGTCAGTTCTGCAGCACAGAGTTACTGACAGAAAAAAAGTAGCAACATAAATATCCCTTTTTTACCACAGGAAAATGTTTCGCTCCTAAACTCACGTGGCCACGCACAATCTTTCTTAACAGCCAATCAAAACCTACGATCAAACGCCCCATGAATAAAGTTATTTATTTCCCACATTTTGGGATTCCAGAAATTCCTGAAGAACATGTCTCGTGGCCGCAGGGATCTGGCAGATTGAGGACTGGCGCCAGTGAACCTCGGCTTTTACTGGCCCCTGAATGCAACGTCAACAGATGTCAAAAGATATCACGTGATGCGGTCTTCGGGTCCAGCCAAGCAAACGTCTGTCACTCCAAGTGTGAGGCCACAGCGGCCGATGTTGCTGGCGGTTCTTTGAAAACGAGGCTGCTTGGCGCATGCGCAGGCCCTGCGTCATTTCCTTCCGGATGCCGATGGGACGCGTCCGCGGGCCCGTTGCTGCAGAATGCAGGCCGCATATTATTTTTTATTTTGCCTGCCACGCGCTGAATCAAAATATTTACTGCCATCGGATATAGGGTAGGCTTGGCAGCTGAAGATAATAAGGAGGTAATCACGGCCAATTATGCAGCTTTTTCGCCAAGCTTACCCCCGTCTTATGATCTAGGCACATAATAAGACCACGTGACGGATTGCTTGTCCACACTGCACATTGGGTAACGCAGTGTCACGTGCTGGCCTGTGATTGGTCAGTTTTTTTTAACAGAGGGCACGGACAAGAGCTTTTGTTGATGCTAGGGAAGGAAAGGATCTGGAGCAGCATTTCGCTTCAACATGTGAACAGCTAGATAGTTCATTTTGATTGGTCCAATCTTTGGTATATATTTCCACATTAGAGACATTGTCTGAAATGAGATTGCAGAAAACAAAACCTTTGAAGACAAAATTGACCATTTATCACAATCCTTTGTCATCTCTTTGTAATAAGAATCAAAAACCAGGTTCAAAGTTATTTTCCTCTTTATGCACTCAGTCTCACTGACATACGCGCGTACACACATACAAAACTATATATACACAGATAGACATATTTTAAGAGAAACAAATTATGTTTCGTTATTTTTTATTCAATCCTTTGCTAATCGTTTGCCTTTCTGGAAATGTTCTTTTCCTCCAGTTCTCGAGACGGACCTGACAAGAAGGAAAGCATGAATAAAGCATGGTGCAGTGCAGATACGCAGTGCCGATAACTGAGTATCAGACGACTTAAGTGCCCCTGCTTGCTATTGTCAAACGAGATGTTTCATCGGCTCTCCCAATCTCCATCGTTGCAAGCATGGCGCAGTTGTCAACGTGGCTAAACGCCCGGTCGCAACCTCTCCTGGGTCATTGCCATGGAGGTTTGGGCAAGGGGCTTAATTCGCTCGTCGGGACGTTTGTAATGATGGGATTTGTGGACTGGAAACGATCGAAGCAGGGAGGGAGGTAATCGAGTAATCGAGATTTGGACGAAAGCTTTGCTAGTCTGGATGATTGGGTGGATTGATAAATGGCGGAAAGTTACCAAGTTTATGGTGGAAACACTTAGAGGTGTGCGCATTTCTGCTGCGAATTTTCTTAGGTGAAAAAGAATGTAGAAGACAGAATCCAAAATGCTACTTGGATCTTAGTAACAATTTTTGTTTAATATGTCATTGTTCTCGGTTCTCGAAAGTAATTTTTTTAAAAACTACAATTTTTTAATCATTGTTGTCATCTCATCAAACGGTTTCGAAAAAAGGAACTATATTCAAGAAGCCTAGATAACAGATTTCAATTTTACAATTCACCCTTAATATAACTTCTTCCTAAAAAAGTGATCTTTATATATTCATGGTAAACAATATTAAAGTAAATAACCGGGCAAAATTAAAGCATGAACTCAGGACCCTCATACTCAAGTTGTACAAGTTACTAGAAGGTTCATAATAATAAATAATTTATTTTGCGAGTAAGGATCATGATCTCCGCCTCTTACACAAAACCAGACATGGACAGCTTAGAACGGATGGAAGGATAAACAACAGTACTGATGACTAATAAAAGACAAATAGATCAATAGAACACGGAAAGAGGAATCGGGTAACAAACTAAGGATTGAGAGGTTCGTGGATCTGAAGGAAGACGGGGCTGTCTTTCTTTGCGTCGTTGCCCCATTGATCCCCGCGGCCACTTCCGTATCTTTGCCTCCCTTCAAGGTCTTAAACCCCCCAACAGATGAGTCTGTTCTGACTGTCTAAATATGCGACTGTTGTTTCTTGTACTTCTTGAGAGAAAAGTTCATAACTTACAGTGTCACTTAACATGTAACCATTTTTTCGATGTCTGATTCAAGAATTTTCGCTTCAGTTAGGGAGAGATTACTAAAACTGAGGTTTTAAATATACTTATACAGATACTTATCTGGGATATTTTATTTTAAAGCTAGTATCCGAATATTTGAAGTGAGATAAATAATGATGTGCTGTAGTACTGGCGTAACTATTTTTGTCACTATTATTATTTTTGTTGTTACTGTTTTGGTTTTCTTCTTATTGTTTTTGTTATTGATTTTGGTCTCATCTGTATCCTCCATTACTAAAGCATTTCCGCTGCGGAGACAGACCGGACGAAATTGTGTTCAAGGAGTAGAGAGACGGGAGAGAGCGCGTTGGGGCTGAAGACATCAAGTTGTTTGGGGGAGAGGGGGTAGGAGGAAGAAAGTTGGCCGCCACGTGATTTGCGATTGGATAAAGCCCTCGCCATCCTCGGCCGGAGATTTACGCTCTTCCTGACGAAGGGATGTTTGACGTCATATCCGACTATAATGTCTTCGACAGCGAAGCAAAGATGGCTCCGGCCAAAAGCCGTCCGCGGATCCTTGAGAAAGAGTGAAAACAGATCGGCAATAATTTGCCATGAAGTTCGTGTCTCATGTGGATGGTGGCCTGGTCCAGGGCAGACAACATAGATAGTGTTCATGGTAGATCAGCCATTGTCCTGTCTGGTACCAAGGTGGGTTGGGAGTGGGGGCTGGGTGGTATAGTAGAAGTTGTTGTCGAATCCGGACAATCAAGTTTCGTCATCGAGCTCGGGTAGGCAACAGCTTATAGAGGGTCACTCCAGCCTAGGGACAGCGGCGTGGGTTGCAAGAGAGGACACCCCAAGCGCCATCTATACCATGTGCTGGCTGTTATTGAGCGAGATACGGGTGGATATTGGTATGGAAGTAATTGTAGCGTATTTACCACTTTCTACAACCAAACCAAAGGCTTAGATGTCATTACAAAGTAACTGGAGACCAGACGCGCAAAGTTTCGTAAAATAATCGTTCAGGAAGGAAGCCATGCAAAACCACATTATTAAAAGGAATCACGTGGCCTCAGATTACTGACTGCGCGTTGTCCTGAGTATTAAGCATAAGCAGACTTAAAGGACGAGTAAGGTGCATTATCTGAAATATTTGTAATTAGGGTTTGACGCTTTGAGTAAGCTACTATTTCCCCAAATAAATTACATTTCCTCTTCCGTTCTTGACATACAAGCTAACAAACATATCCATGAAAAGTGAAGTCAAACTCGATGCCTAATTAATATTCCATTTGCTGAATCCTCAACAGTGTAAACACATGCACGTACAATGCTGACGTCGGTGTTGTTCATCTCGTACCATTCGCGGTGATGAACAGAAGGGATTTCCCTGAGTATTCATTCTGGAGAAATAAAGGACACAGTATCTTACACTAAGCTTTCCCTAGTCATTATAAAAACATTTTACACCACACTAGACCTTTAAAAACTCACTTGCAAATGTAGGGGAGACCACGTGCGCCAAAAACGTTTGGTACAAGTGTTCTCGCAAACGATCCTGTAGCGTCCTAACGAGTCGTTGTGAAGGAAGACGAGCGGAAAAGCTTATTGACGAATGAGAAGAAGCTGGCAGAAGGCCTGAGGCTATGAGGAGGGAATCCGGCTCAAGAATTCAGCCATCATCGCCTCTATGCGCAGCCACACCTAACGGTCCTCGGAATGAGTAAAATTCAGTATTTTCAGTTCCAGCAATCCTCCGGTCGTAATGACTTGATAGTATGGTTAGGTTCCTCCCGATCTCGTTCTTTTTAATCCTCTAAACTGAGACAGAAACATTCTTGGGATGAATGAAGTCTTTCACGCTGTATCATTAAAGGGAGATCGATTTCTGGTTAATTAAAACTAGCGAGCTGAAATCATAGGGAGAATGATGCACAGAGGAAAAAATAGACAGATTAAGGAGCGCGTGAAAAAGAGTGACCTCTCAAGGATGGGACACTGGATGTTTTTAATCATTACATCAGTCAAGCGACAAAGAGCCTCCTTCCTCATCACCAGCATTTCTTGTGAGGAGAAAAAAGTCTCTGTCCTTTAAATGAACGTTTCTTCTGTGAAAATTTCACTTTTAATTGAGCTTTTGAGGTAAACTCTGTAGTTTCGCTTGTTTGAAACTACTAGAACGGTTAGTTCATAAATATTTATTTTGTCATTCCGGCATCGTGGTAGTCATTCTAAAGATAGTTTTACAAGAACAACCAATAACATATGTGGTGTCAAAAGGAAAATTCACTTGAAACTGAGTCCTCAAACTTAGCACTTAGTTTGTGTGAATAACCCTTTTAGCCATCAAGTTGTTGAGGTCCAGGCACTTGGTTTCCATTTTATTAGCTCCCCGACATTGCAATCCCACCATCCAGCGAGGAAAAGTCTACTAGACTAGGCTTCTCCAACTCATCCACGTACCTTCCCAGCACCAATAATTTCGGTAATCATGCTTCTAGAAAAATTACTTAGTGTCCAAGACTTGGCATCACCGCCAGCATCCCACGCCTCCGGCGAGGTCGTAGTTATATAGATTCGTCCAACAACCCATCCTCTAGTGTTTGATACAGAGGTCACGTTCGACGAGAACTTCCCGAGACGAGGGAGTTGCAGAGGGGTCGCAGACCACCTAGCCTGACGTCACGTATTGGTGTCACGTGACTGGAGGTGGTGATGCACGTCTTTTGTTTGCGCTGGCGAGCACGCAACGCGTACGCGAACGAGATGGCTGATTGCCCTACACAGCACGCTCCACCGCGCAGAGGTGTTTAATACCCCGAACTAAGAGTGATTAAGTGTCGCCTCCGGACCCCCTGGACAACCACTTGTCCATTCGCAGGTTAATGGAATTTTTATCAAAGAGTTATGAGTTCCTTTTCTGACGCCTGCCCCTATCTCCTCTGCGCAGCTTCCACTTTATGAATTTCCGGTCACGTGAGCCGTGGTCGGACCCAAAGTTGAGAAGAGAGGAAGATGATAGAGGGAGATGTGTGGGGACTAAACTGACATATTGGGTTAAAAGTCTCCAGCAAGTTAAGACCCTCGAATGACGCTCATCAACAGTTATCGAGTGATGCTATCCGTTTCTTCCCTGCTCCTCCCCACCCACGACTTCCCCCCAACTTTGTTTCCGCACAAAAGCAGAAATCAAACGGCCTTGATGTTCTTCCTCCCGACGATGTTCAAAGGCTATATGTTTTGGATGCTAACGGATGCAGATTTCATGGCCGTTCATTAACTTACTACAGCCGGCAGACTGGTATATCCGCCTTATAAGGAACAGCCCTCGTCTGTCTCGTTCCGGCGTGATCTGTGGACACACGTGCGGGGTTGGCCCCTGTTCATGCAGGCGGCACCACAAACTGAAGGCAAACCTGGGTTTGGTCACGTGCCGTGTCCCAGAGTCCTGCCATCTGTAAGCCAAGACCTTAAGTCTGGCGCCAGTTAGACATTTCCTAGAGGTAAAACAAGATGAGTTTTTTTGGTGGGGGAAATGAGTAACCTTTAAATAGGAATCATCTTACACATGCAGGGGCAGCAACGGGTGCAGTGGTGCACGCAAGGACACGCAGCGGGCAAAACACACACACACACACGCACACATACACTCACACACTACACACACACGAACTCACACACACACACACTCACACACACACAGAGTAGACCCTAAACTTTTGCAGCCGAGCCTTCTCCGGCGCGTGGGATCTCACCACCCACAAGTCGCGAGTTCAGAGAGGGTTCTAAGGCCTCGGCACGTGACCACGCGCGGTGCACGCTGGGAACGTGCTCGGAATACTTGGGCAATGAGGAGTCATTGATCTTAAGTGGATCAACTTCTTGCAGATCGTCTCGTGTTTCTGCCAATCCTCGTGCTCAGATTAATTTCGTGCAGCCTCTTTTTGTGGGCCTCAGACACTCAGTACTTGTAACTTTCTTACTTTCTTTTTTTTTCCTTTCTTTCTTTTACTTTTTTGTATTTATTATTTTCTCTTATTTTGTTTATTATTTTTAAATTTTAATGTAATTTTTTTTCTTTTTTTTTGCTCAGTTGTTTTTATTTTTTAAAGTTTTTTATTATTTTTTGTACATTTTTTATTTTATTTGTTGTTGTCTCTTTATTTATCTTTCTCTTTCTTGCTTATATTACTACTGCTCCTTTCTTACTTTTTTATCTCTATAATTTTCTTGCTTTCTTTTATATACTCGTAAGAGTAGAAGGAGAAGGAAATTTGGCCTGATTCTAAGAATTTTTTTATTTATGTCAACTTTAAATTACTTAGAGCACTGACTCTACTAACTTTGTTTCCAGCAAAAGATTTTTCTCTCATTCATTTTCATTTCTTTTCGCTTCATTTCTTTGTGTGTGTGTTTACGTTATTGTCTTTTCGTTGCTGTTTCTTGCGTTTGTTTGCAGTTAATGGTATTTTTTATCTTTTTCTTTGTTTTCACTTCTTTTGTACTTTTTGGCTTTTAGTTTGTGTGTTGAGAGAGTGCATACACACTTGCATTCATACATACATTACATGAGACAAGTGCGAAGAGAAGGGAGGATCAGCAAGTGATGAGTTCGGATCTGGTGGCAGACGGGGTTAAATGTTTTTCAATATTAGAGTGTGTCATATCGGTCTCATGCATTTTCCTCCCACTTCTTTTAACACTCCGTATGAAATGATGTATTGCAAGACATACCTTTAGTGGATACCCAGATGGCCATCATCTGTCAGAGTCTGACAAAGCGAAATTCCTGAAGGACGAGATAGAGCAGCGTCTGTGTCGAGCCTCCTTCGCCCGTCACTCTGTCTTTGAAAAGAAAAAAAATTAAACGTCTATAAAATCAGCCAGTTGTACCCGCCAATTAGAAAACTGGATTTGCCAAGCAAAAGAAAGAAAAGCACGGTTTTAATGTGAGTGTGCCCACCCAGGAAATTATTTCATGACAAGAGAAGCGCCTGCTCAGCGTTCTAGATTATTCTAAGTGAATAACCTGGGTTTTCTCAAGCTCTCTACACTATGCCAAAAGTTATTTCGACTTGAGACTTATTCTTCTACTTACTTTTATTTTGCTTCCTTCTTCTCTTTCTCCGTTATTCCTTTTTCTTTTTGTTCTCCGAATCATCCTTTTTTTCTTTTCGTCTTATTCATCATTATTTTCCTCCTTTACTCTCATTTTCTCCGTTCTTTTTCTCTTTTTCCTACATTTTTTTTTTATGTATTTTTACTTTCTTACTCTTTTTTTTTGTCTCGTTTTTGCTCCTACTACCCATATTTATACATCTCCTAGCTATTTCTTTTTCTGATTTCATCCTCTTATTTGCTGTCTTTCTTCCTATTTTTGCCTTTTTCAAATTTTTTTATCTCCATATTTTCCTTCTCTTTCACCTCCTTCTCCCGATCCTTCTACTTTTTTCCTTTCCTTTCTTCTCCCTACCTTTCTTCTCCTTGTCTTTCTTCTCTTCATCTTTTCTTCTCGTTCTACCTCTTTTTCCTTATTTTCTCATTCCACTCTTTCTTCTCTTCCTTCATCTTTTATTCCTCTGTTCCCCTAGGTGTGATCTCCATGACAACACGGTTTAATGTGGGTGCGGGTGGCCTGCCGTAATCACAGTTATTTCGTCTTGCATGCGTTAGTCTCCTCGTCCGGCTTGCTGTTTATTGCGCTTTCTGATGCAAATAATAATTGATAATGACTCACACTTTGGGGAAAAAGAATCTTGCGTAAACATTCTCTGTTCCTGCAATGAATAAGAAAAGAGCAAGAGGAGGACTGGGACTCTCGTCCATGTTGTCGCAGCGCCAGTAACAACACTCGGACAAAATGCACTTTTGGAAGTCGACTGCACGAGGATTTGTTATCATCACACTTCACATTTAAGAGTGTGCTTACTGGGCTATCAAGGTGAAGTTACATGAAGCCACCAGCGGCCAGTAATCTCCATAGCACGAGCTACACATAATGATCAAGCTGATGCGTTTAATGAGAGAGGTGTTTGTAATTAAGTTGATCTAAAGAAATTATTGCTGGTGCATTTTAAAGTGTGAGAAGTGGGATGAATACAGAGAAAGGGGTTCTCTTACTCTCTGTCTCTCTCTTCTCTCTCTCAAACACACACACACACGAAATCACATGAACACGCACAACATACATTAAAGAGTGCCCACGCATAAAGACTCTTTCTTTTCTCTTTTCTTTCATTCACTGTCGGTCTTGCAGCACTCTTTCTGTCTCTCTGTCTTTTCTCTTGGGCTCAGGCACCCCATTCACAACTGAAAGCACACACCGACACCCTGGCAAGTCTGACCACGCACGTCTTGTCTGCTGCTTTGCTTCCAGTCCACGGAAATTGCCCAGCTTCCCGCAAACCGATCGCCGGACAAGCCCGACTGCCACATCAAAGTTGTCCGAGTGTTTTCTTCCTGTCCCACCCACCACCACCATCACCACCACCACAACCACCACATCAAGCTCGTTCACTTGACCCTTTCGTGAGGATGCTGGGAATTCGAACCCCTTCCATTCCACCCAGCCACCCCCTTGCCCGTTTGTTCTCCACCTCCCAGACCATCCCGCAAGACGTTGGTGTTTCCAGATTTCGCGATGTACGACCGTTGTGTACGAGAAACACAAAAAGGACACCACACTGTTCCTGATCTTGGTGGTAAACAGCCTCGCAAGGATCGGAATCGAGGGCGTCTGCCGTGGTCTTAGACCTTCTTCTCTATCTGCTCGCACTTTTCTAAAGTTCCCGAAAAAACTTGCTCCCAGATAGACACAGTTAAGTGCCACCGATTCCTCCCTACCAGACGGACTTTGTCCGAGCGTCAGCTAACCACACTGGAGTCAAGTTTCCTTCGGATTCTCTATTTTGGAGTCTCGTAAAGAGGCTTCCAAACTTTTGGATAAAAGAGCAATCAGCTAGTAGCAACGGAACCGTTAGGACAAGGACATAACTTCAAAATAAAACTTCAGAAAATACAGTGGTTGGCCATAGTAATCATCTCTGACAAAAAATTGTTGGACATTCACACCCTCCTCACAAAACTGGCCTTCCATGATGGTGTAAGAAAAAAAAATTCTCAAACAGTAAAAAAATTGCAAAGCTTGTTGTTTTCTTTTTTAAAGAAACGAAGGTCATACTGAAAAAAGTTGAGCAAGGCTCAGTCAACTATCTCGTGTTTATCTTATTTTTTAACCCAAGACAAACCTTACAAGAACAGCTGTCTTTATTAGACCTAAGCCACTTTTGTCCGCCTCCTCTGAGAGACATTTACAGTAATTTTATGCGAGATACAATGTAGACTCAAGAAAGGTAGATGCTTGGCGTGGAAGGAATCAATTGTTCCGTAGGTGGACCCCGAGTCTTTTCAACCCCAAGAAATTCTGGAACAGTGAAAGGAAAGGCGTCAACAAAAAAAATGGCAGCATCATTCCTGTGTGTGTCGCATTTCCGATCAAAACTGGATTAGACAGCACTTCCTGTTTGAAAATAGCCTCCCGAAGGCAAAGGATTGTGGGTAGACGGAGCAGCGCAGGGGAAAGAATCGTGTTCGCTACGCAGGCGCAGATCAGAGGCCAGCTGAAAGGGGCATTACTCTCCGGATGCCAGGAGAATTTTCCCCACTAGCGCTCTCAATGCCTGTTGCGTTTTCCTCCAAGGTTCTGATATCCGTGTGGCATTTTGTCGCCAGGGTCAGCTAGATGAACTATTCGCAGTGAATTTCCTTCCCTTGCACCATCTTGCGAACTCTGGATTGGTGTCTTGAGTCGAATGGCTGAAAGCCTAGGTATGGGGTAAAGAAAGAATACAGGCAAGTTAAGCTTCCCCCGACTAACCTTCGTCTGCGAAAAGAACTTGGTGTCCCAGTTCTCGATTCAAAACAAGTATTTATTCACAATCATTGGTAGCATTTCATCCTAGCCGCCGGTCTCCAACCAGCAACCGCCATTCTTCTTCTGTGATTGCAGGCATCACACTGATCCGCCAGCGAATAAAAACAGCTCTGAAATGATAACTGAATAGAAACAGCTTTCTGTGATTTTGGTGTCTACACAGCGAAACAAACAAACCTATGCAATTTTTTTTTATCAAAAAGCAAAGGATTTCTTGAAAGGTGTTTGTCCTATTGTGAAAATGCATATCGAAAATAGACGGTAGGCATGAAGAAGTAAGTTTAATGGAGCAGAAGTTGAGGTTAATGACAGAGAAAGTAATATCAAAGCTTTCATGTCACCAGGAAAGCCTTGCCTCTTAGTAAGAAGTTTTTCGGAAGATTCACAGAAGCGATGAAACAAAAACAAAAAAACAAAACAAAAAAATAAAAAAAAAACATTCATAAACATGAGCACAGAAGCGAACGATGTTCCACACGCGCACAGACAGATATTTTAACAAGCCAGCAGACAAATAATCAAACAAAAGGCTCGGAGATAAAATAAACATTGCATGCCTGCCACTTGTCATGATTAGCAAAGGACAAATGAGCGATTACGAAATCCAGATGATTGCGAGGGCGCACTTCCGCCATCTTGCAGCTGTGATTGCAATGTTACTTTGAGGTTATGAGTTGCTGTGTGTTCACAGATGACGAAAATATAGCCTCACCTGTGTTTTGCACACTCTTGACCACAATGCCCTGTTTCCAAAAGACACTGGAGCCTCCATCTTCATAGAACCTCATTACAGTCATGAACAAGATGTCATTACAATGTCATCGAGACATCCTCCGGATCGCTTATTGCATTGACAATCACACTGACAATCGCAAATGACAGGCTGTTTGCCATCTTTAGCGGGTAGGTGTGTGTCAATAATTTTTTTATTAAGGCTGTATTATTACATCAGCTTCCAGAACGTTCTTATGTCCTCACCCATCCACTAACGCCCCTAATTTCAGATTTTTGCGTCATTACCACAAAGCCTACGTGTGCCTCCTCGTCACATCGCCCAGAAAGTAACGGTCGATGAAATGACGTCATTCGTCGTTCTGCTTGGAATTATGGTGAGTGCATCCTGTCAGCCTTGCAACTTGAAAACAATAGTGATGTTACCCATACACCCTTCTCCTCTGTTCTTTGCAGCTTCTTTCTTTTGTCACATATTGACAAGCAGCTCCGTGTCTCTCCCCCGCCCCTTTTTTTCTGTGCCTCCCCAGCTTTTTCTAAATGATCTTCCCCCCAAAAAAAAAACACACACACATACACCAAAAAACCTTCTGCTCCAAATTGATACCTTGTCCTATCTTTGGCGGATATGTCTGCCAACAAACAATGCAACTGCTCATCTTCGACTATGTCACAAACCTGAAAATTGAGGTGTTAACGGCAAAAACGGACAGCAGTGGACATGTGAACACCTTAAATAGGAATCTCTGCTAATCTACCACTCTCCATCCTCATCTTTGTCCAACTCTTCAAACTAACACGGATACACGAACATATATTTAGTACGCGCTTACACACACACAACACGCACACATGCTCACAAAACGTCCTTACAACTTTTTACTTCAAAGCTATGATCCAGGTCTTGTATGGCGAACAGATAAACAGAAGCTCAAAGAGAGAAGAAAATAAACGGTAATTATTTTATCAACAAGAATTAGTTTATGCTCTGAGGTTCGTGTTAGTGTCCTCGCCATCATGCACTGTGTCGATCCCCATCCCCCGCACCCATCCCATCAACATGTGTGCACGTGCGTCGTTCTGCGTGCTTGCCTTCGTTTGTTCGACTCTTGATGGCTTCCTTCCCTTCTATACATGATTATTCTTTTGACAGCCGGTCAGCCTTCACTGCGTGTGATACCTATCTCCTGTCCATGGAGTCGATGGCCAGATGCTCCGCGCCCGTCCTGTTTGCCGTGTAAACGGTCCTTGGAAGTTATTGGCGGGCGAGGATGGGGAGGAAGGCGGTCTGTCTCGTATCACTGCATCTCCTGTTACAACACTATACGGGACCAGTCTGCCATCTTCCCGTCCTCGAAACACTATGTAAATGAGGCAGTAGAATCTGGGCGGATAGGGGAACAGCGACTCAGGAAAGATAGTAACAAATATATGATCAATGTGCCTAGACCCTCGCCCACAGACGGAACAAGATGTCAAGGCAATCACTAGTGTGGTATGTCTGCTAACAGTTGTGAGATACTGTGATAGTTTAAAAATAGTAGTTAGACAGTTGGCTTCCAAATAGTAAGTAAAGCCATGAAAACCACTACATGAAACGTATTTCTGACAGGCAGGGTCGTTGACTATACTTTGAATAGTAAACGAGCAAAATCATTAGCCCTTATACAAAATTACACACGAAATTGCATACAAAGCAATTGTGTGCATCCATAATTCAACATTTGTCTGTTTGTGTGTTTGCGCGTGCAGCTGAACGCGTGTAAATAAAAACCTATGACCTACAATCATATCTGCCCCCCTTTCGTAAACAGCAGTAAACATGTAAAAAAAAAATAAACATCTGAGTAGTAACCGACTTAAAATTAACTACCTGTTCAGTTCATGATACCTCTACAAATCTGTACCACAAACAGGTAAAACATGACCTCATTAAGTATAACTGTCCGTATATCAAGACACGTGATGCTTCTACAAACCGTGGATGATTATCTAAGCAGAGACCAACACCAACAGATGCAGACACCAACATAATTCGCTTTATTATCAAAAGTGTTCCCTCCGATAACAAACACTTTGTAATTAACTATTTCTGGAGGTATATCTTCAGACTGAATAATTTCCAAGAGCATCGAGATTTTTTTTCAGGGGGCATAAATCGTAAGCAGCGTGCTGTAGGGAAGAAGACAACTCTTCATGACGGACTGGCCATGAAGAGAGGCTCGAGCAGCCTCTGCCAGCATGCAATCTCTCCAGACTAGAGGAATACAATAGTTTTTGTGGCTGCAGTTGATGTGCAGCGCATGAGATAGCGCAGAATATGAGAAAATCACGACGATTTGGAGGTAACTGCCGCCATTTTCAAGTGTTTAATGACGTTAACGGTTCCATGACAGTGCACCAGACTCGTGCATGATTAATAGCGACACGTAGAGAGCGAATGTAGATTCTCTCTTTTATTGTTTTTTTTATCTCACACACGCGCGCACACACACATATACAAGGTACAGCAGTTTAATAACTTCCTTCATGAAGACTTTATTAATAAAAACTATTTTGCATCGACCACACGTGTTTTGGGAGCTCATAGGGAGGGTAACAGTTCACAGTTTCGGACAAAGAAGGGAAGCGATCAGCTAGAGTCAAAGACCAAGCTTCCATTGTCACGTGACTTATAGACTGTCGAGGACTGTTTTACGGTACTGTTGGGTTTGTTGAGGTCATACAGGCGGTCATCAAGGGTCAGACAAAACTGATTTCTAAACCAGTTCTGAACTTTTGACCTCAACAGCATCCAAAAGTACACTGTTGCTGCTGAACTAAAATGCATTTCGCTGATCAGAACTCGGCCATCGCTCGACCGTGGAGTACAGCATCTGGAGATAATATCCTCCTCCTCCCCACCTAATCTAGTGTCCCTGTTACATAATTTTGTAAAGAAAGAATGAAATCTTTGACCAAACACATTTTCCGGTTTTGAAAAGCTATAGTGCAGATCTTCTCTAAGGAAGCGATCCTAGGTTTAGTTTGGAACGATCCACTCTGACTACACCACTACCAAACATCGAGACAGTCGTGTCCAGCAGAAATGAATTGTTTTGACGCAGTAATTACAGTTATTACCGTTTTACATAAGATGTCAGGAAAATGTGCAGTACAATAATTAATAATTTATTATTTAAAAAAGTGGCAGTGATTAGTCTTAGTAATGCTTCGTAGACTGCTTTACATGTTTGGTGGAAATCATGCCATCGTTGTGAAACATTATCTCACATTTCCACCGTTCTTGTCCTATATACTTTGAAGACTTTTTTGTTTATAGCATCTCTGCTCTCTGAGCTTATTTTTTGCTGGTGATTTCCTGGTGAGATTTGCATTACATCGTCTACTATTTCATAGCACAAGTGTTTGATGCGTGCGTGCGAAGTACGACTGATGGGGTGCGCATGCAGACAGAAAGTTTTGTGTGAATGCGAGTTATGGCCGCTTCCAGACTGACTAGTGGTTTATTGTAGGGGCAGGAGGAGTTCATCCACAGACACTGAAGGGGTGTCTGCTGTCACCAGCATGAAGTCAGCCCCCCGTCTGTATTCGTTATGTCTACGAACGTCTACACCACTAACACCTGTGACGAGGTGGTTGCATGAGCAGCAAGCCTTCAACTGTCACGAACACCCTGACACCACAAAAACTCTCTGGTCATTGCTCCAAGCAGGATGTTTTGAAGGTCTATCAGCTGAAGCAGGTTGGTGGATGGAGGAAGCTGCTTCCCGGACATGTTAACTTGCTGCATTGAACACAGGAGAGCAAAAGACTGCGCTAAGCAAGCCTCTGTATATATTACATAAAACAATCAGATAACAAGAAGCAAATAATCATCACCCTTAGTTTTGGGACCCCGTCGTACATGTAACAGCACTAACGTATATTCATACATTTCTAAAAGACTACCATCTATGGTCACGTGATTCAGTAAGTCCTAGAGAGAGAGGGATGGACATAACAGGTCCAGTTTGTTTTTCACTGATTCCCTCCATAGCTGTAAATACACTTTCCTCTAAGTTAGATCGTTTTTTCTGTAACTTGCTGTCGAAAACAAAATGTTTATCTAACTCTATACCTTTATGTTAGGACATGACTAACCGAAAATGTTCACTGCGAAAATACAACTTTAATCAAGTAACTTTCATTCCAGGCATTCACGATAAAAACAAAAGACAAAACGCATTTGAGTATCACAATAAAGCCTTTACTTTCACAGACTGCTCAAGTTTCGACTTTTCATGCTTCGATATCAGGATGGCTATATGCAGTCAAGTTTGCAAATTGTTCACACACCAACACACTCGTCACGGCAGCTACATAAGCAGAAGCGTACGTGGTTATTCTACTGTATGCGGCGAAGATTGCACAACGCCTTCCTTATGCAAGAGACCAAGAACTCCCATAAAAACAACTGTTGCGAAATTTAATTTAATTAGAACTCAGTGTCACATACTTCTCACGAACACTTAATCAAGATTCACACCAGTCTGAGGTAATCAACTCCAATTCAAAGGAATGCTTATAGTCAGATCTAACAAGCTAGCACCTGCGTACAAGAGCTATTCCACCTCCAATCTCTAAACAATAAGTTCCCAACAAACAAACTCCATCTCAGTAAATAAGAAAACAAGTTTCCCGTCATCGTTGGTGACCTTTTACACACATGCATGTCCAGTCCTCTTATCTGTCTTCACTTCCGGTACCACTTGCGTGCATCACCCTCGTTTCCAAGAATTTGTCCTCTACAGCTCTCCATACAGCAAGTGTCTTCAACCTTCGCCAATTTTAATTATTTCTGGCCAAACACGTGCAGGAAACGCTCGCTCGCTCACAAACGTCCATCCACTTCACGGCGGAGACGAGGCCCACGGCAAGTTCCCCCCACACTTCGTACCCCTCTCCCTCCACCCCCTTGTCAAGGACACGGCGACGCGTCCAGCAGTGGATCCCCCATCACTCGGTGGGAAAGACGATGAGAGAGGACTCGCCGGGCAGGTGGCTGACGGAGGTGACCGTTGCAGCAGCAGTGGTGGTGGTGCTAGGGGACACAGCTTCAAGCACGCCCCGCCCTCTAGATGCTGCTGGGCCAGTTGCTGAAACCGAGCGAGCAGAAGGTCAACGTCTTCCTAGTGCAATGTCACGCTTTGTACAAATGTTCTTAAATATTCCAAAGTGACTCACTTGTTACAAACGAAATAACAGCGGATACATCTGAAAGTGGAATTATCGTTTTTTTAAACCCCTTGTGTGAAAGATGCACTTAAGCGTGTATGTGCGCCCGCAAGTACTTGTGACCTTGTTCAAATTAGACGTAGGAAGCCCTAATTTGTACATACAGTTTTCTTAATTTGAAAAAATAAAAAATAAAAATAGAAAGGTGAAAAAATGTTGAAGGAAGAGAAGATGAAAGAGCAAAAGAAGCTGGGAAGGGATAAAAGGACCACAACTTTTTTTTAAATTGGTGTTTTAAGGAGAACCAGCAACTAACATAGCATCACGGCAAAGAAATCGGACCTCACGAAGGATAAAAGGACAAAGAAAATAAAGACGAACGGAGAGAAGAAAAGCAAGGCGAGAAGAGGCAGGAAGAAAAGTGTGGATACTTTATTCTAAATGTCAAGACTGTAAGCACACCCACCTGCAAAGCTTCCAGCTGCGCCGGGTCCGTGACAACGAGCACCTGATGACCAGTCTGCCCAACTGTAAAACTGGACAGCCCTTGACTTTGAAGAGCTTGCAGCGTCACCTGTGCAGGTAGCGTGACCAGCGCAGAGTTCTGTTTATGATATGAGAGATAGTAGACCATCTATAATTATATATTATAATCAACATGTCATCTCAGTCTCAAAATACATACACCAACACTCACATACATGGATACGCACGAACACACATCTGTTAATGTGATTTGAGAGACAGCAAACCATCAATAATCAACATACGTACATTTTGTGCATAAACATACACACACAGAAATATATACATAATTACACACACATACGAACACAGGCACTCGCGCACACACATGAAAACACACTCACACACAATCGCGCGAACGAAGGGAACTCAAGCAATGGCTGACCACACTTAATCTGACTTTATCTTTTGTGCGCTGGAAATAGTGAAAGAGCCTCTAATTAAAAAAAGATACTTCCCACGTCAACAACAGCATAAAAGAGGCAAAGACAAACGAATAGCCAAGCGGACAAGACGGACAGAAAGAGCAATAATGACAGATGGACTGTATAAAGCCAGGATGGAGCTTTAGTGGCGGTTTGCTAGTAGCTTTTATGTGTTCAAACAAAGCTTTGAGGACGTCTGCTCTTGCTAGAACACTGATGGGATAGGTTTTTTGGAATCTTTCATTGGCTGAGACTGATCCTTGTCTTGCTTTAGTTACCGACTCACAAGCGCTTCCCAGCGGAAAACCGAAGGACACACTGTGTGTAGGTGGCGCTGGGATCAAAAGGGAAATGTCTCCGTTGGTTGTAACCAGAGGAAGCGCCAAACGGCAGGATGATGCCTTACTTCTTCTAGACCATGGGTGGGAAATGTCCGGTCCTCAAAATCGTTTGGTCTGACTTGGCCAAGGCAATCACAGGTGGGACTCGAAATCCAATAAATCTAGGAACTGTTTGTAGTAACATAGCTTTACATTAAGTGATTCATAATACTAACGTAGATTTTGAGGGAAAAGCATGGAACATCCATTACGGGATAGACAGGAGATAGATGAGTACGTGACGGGACAGACACGTATGCTTCTAATTTGCTGCCAATGTCCTGTCTGCCTGTATTGCAGGGACTCTCAGGACAGTCTGGGGTTAGCTGCTGTAAAAGTGTTAACATGCTTGTGGCGAAACTACAGCTTGACAAAACACAGTAGGCTAATTTTAAAGTTGATAATTTTGTCCGCAAATGCCAAAAGCCCTTAGCAGAAAAAGGATTTCCCACCCTTGTCCTACACAAATTTCACGATAAACAGGCGGCGCTGCTGGATTCGCGCCAAAAAGGGCGTTTAGTTTCATGAATTTCATAAGCAAAAAAATATCAAAAGGAAAATGTTCATCGATGAACCTGATATTTTTTTTTTTTTTCATTTTTATTGGCAGCTGCTGACGTTCTTCTCTTTTCAAAATGATGGAGTTTGTAATCTGGTCAAGGCAGGCATGCCGACCTTATGTTGATAGTTTGAAGGGCTTTCATTAATGTTCTTGAGCGTTTGATCAAGTTTTACAAAATGTTTATATGATTGTTTTATTTTTTTTAAACTTTGTTCATCTGGCCCAAACACTGTCTATGTTTGTCCGATTAGTAAGCGTTCTTAGCTTTATTCGTCTCGGAGACTTCTGTCATCATCATCCTTACTTTCACGTTTTCACAAACTTTTATCATTTTTTATGCAATTCATAAGTGACCCAATAAACCAGATGTTTATTTTTGTTTCTCAACAAAGAGATAATTTTACTTAACTTCTCAAAAACAAAAAATTTTTTTACTTGAATGGTTAACTTTGAGATGCCGCTACTTCTTTTTTTTTTTTTAATAAATCATCTGACCGCCACAAGCTCCATCTCCCAACAGATTTTTCTAACAGGTTCCTCTTTCACTAACCGAAAGTACCCGTGTCACACGATTGTGTCGAATCTTCCTCGCAATAAACCATGCGGATTAAAGTATGCAGTGCAAGCCACAGTCCAGACATAATAAAACATAACACACAATGAGAAATGTTTCCTGTCCTCTCTGCCCTCAGCGCCACCTACGCAGAGCTGCTCTCTCTTTCCATCCTAGGCACCCGAATTGCTTTCTGTGCTGTACCCAGAGGAAACTCACTTCGTGTTCTTGCACCGTTAGCGCTACCGACGCCTGTGCGCGGCAGAGCACCAAGACCCTGATGGTCAGAATTTGCATAATGTTCTCGATATCCCGACTGAAATGAACTATGTTCATCTGATATCGCCATCTAAACGCCGAGTTGCTGTTTTATTTATGCAGCGAGCGGTCAAGTGATGTCTGGGCCCTGGCGGCCTGACCAAGAAGTGACCTTGGGACCTTTTTCTCCAGCTTTCTTCTAATTTTTTCTGGTGTAGCTCTACGGCAGAGGTACCGAAGTCAACTACTCGACAGCAAGGACGCTACTGAAGTGGTACAACGTGCATCTAAATGAATTATGGACTCATGAAGCACGTTGACTCAGTGGTTTAGCCCAGACAGGCTGGGGAAGGGATATGATGGCAGTCTCGTTACAACTAGTTTCAGCCAGCATGCCACTCTTTATTGCTGTCCACCTTTTGCTCGTCTCGTGATGTTTTCTTTGTCTAATACAGTGGTTCTCAAAGTGAGGCTGTCAAACTGTCAAGAATGCGAGTCCTTGCAGATCCCCTCGTGTAATTAAGCAGGACACTTACATGGTGACTAATGAATGGTGCGCGGAAGCGGATGTAAGGGTTTCATATATCGTGACTAGCGTCCCTTGTCTCTTATCTGCCCCTACCTGTTGGGAATCTGTGTTAATGACTAGAGTTTTCTCAGTTTCATCCCCTCCAGATTGGTTATCCGCTTCACTCATCGCAAATTGAAGGCGTTGTCTCTTGCTGGGAGTTTCACCATGCTCCTCATCTGTAAAGAAAGTTGGGGTGGGTAGGGAAACGATAATACCAAAAACAAAATACTGATCTACAACGGCTGCTCTCTTCCTTTGCAACGTTCTAGTGGGTGCAACATTTTAATTACTTGGTAAAGCTCAGTGCAAAGTACTCTATACCCCATCTGGCGAACACCTCGCTTCCATTGTCGAGATCCGTGCCTACAAACAATACCACGCACAGGCCAAAGTCAATGTTTGTCGACTTGTTATCTGGGGAGCGAAAGACGATGACGCAGATTTGGGAATTCATATCTTGCACTGATCTTTAACCCGGTCATTATGAAAACATGGTAAAAAAAATGGACAAGTTTCAAGTTTAAACAATAGTGCTGTTTAAGGAAAAAAAAATAATGCAAGAAAGACGTTTTTAAATATAACTGATTATGACACTAAAATGACTAACTGAAATGTTATTCACGGAAGAGAACGTTACAGGATTGCAAAACACAGCATACATTCCTTGTAAAGAAGTTGAGCAAGTAAAACCAAGGGAAACAGCTCCTTCAAAACTAGAAATCTGCGATACATACAGACGTTTGTTATCTCCCATTATTGAACATTTCCGAACACACCACTCATTTGTTTTCTTTCTTACCAATTCAGAAACTAAAAAAGTAACTGACAAAATTCCCACATAAATAATAAATAAAAAAAAAATTACCTCCATCTCCTTGTTCTTGAGCAAACAGCTGGGCTTCTGCTTCTGGTAAAATATCCTCTCCATGAGAAGTTCGTTTGTGCATTGCTAATGTGGATGTCTGGCGATAGGTCTTACCACAATGATTGCAACTGTAGGGCTTGGAATGTGTGTGAACCACATGATGTTTATACAGTGAAGAGTATTCAGTAAACCTTTTCCCACATCCTTGGACTGTACAGACATATGGCTTCTCACCTGTTTTGGGGGAAAAAAATTATAAAACCACATTGCTGGACAGACACTTTGCTATTTTTTAACATAAATGTACTTCACAAACTCATATGGCTACATATTCAATTGTGGAAAAAGATTTTATTTCTCATAACAGGACACAATGAATAAATTGTGGCAAAAATTATAAAGCTTCGCATAATTTTACAAACTGTTAGTCCTTTCAGTATGTTGCTGTAACACTTGCTTTTCCACAAAGAAAATCCAATCTTAACATGCAATTAACAAAGGTTATTCTGTGCTGAATAGTAGCATAAACAGCATCCTTAAATACTATTCTCAAAGATCTTCATATTTTACAGGGTTGTGGTCAATTGCAGGTAAAATAATTATCAAATATCTGTTTCTCTAGTTGCACACCTCTCAAGAAATATTAAGCTTTGTAAAGTTTGAACTACAGTAAAGGTATAAACTTACTCAAAGGTGCTTTACACAAGCATCAAAATAATTTTGCGATCGTGAAAGTGAAAGAAACTTGCCTGTGTGAATCCTGACATGGTTTTTATAGTTGGTAGCACTGGCAAAGGCACGGCCACATCCTTCTGCTTGGCATATATATGGTCTTTCACCAGTGTGTGTGCGGATGTGAACTTTACGAATGTTTGAGGTTGTGAAAGATCGAGTGCAACCTTCAAATGGACACTTAAAAGGTCGCTCTCCTGCATAAAAGGAAAAGGCACATTTTACTAACTAAAAATCATCAAGCCACAGTCTTCAAAATAAAAACTAAAAAAAAAAATTAAACAGATATAACTGACACAAATATTTCAGTTTAAATCTCTGCTGATGCTTTCAGATTACAATTTGAATATATTAATTTATATTTTGTGACATTTATCTTTTATCAAGTAACATCTTTATTAAAAAAAAATTACACTATACAACAATATAAAATGACTTTAGATGCTTCTCTGACCTGTGTGAGTGCGCACATGCTTTTGCAGATCGCCTGATGTCTTGAAGGCTTTGTCACACCCTTCTTCAGTACAGGGATACGGCTTTTCGCCTGTATGAACCCGTGTATGACTTTTCAGACCATAGCCTGTAGCAAAGGCTTTCCCGCAAGTTGGATATTCACATTTGAAGGGCCTGTCTCCAGTGTGTGAACGCTCATGAACCTGTAGGCAAATAATGAGAAAAGAAAATGTGAGTACAATCTCTGAGGTGCCTGCTTACTCATAAGTGGTGTATCATGATGATAGTGGAAATTATATTTTATAGGTAGAACAGAAATTATTTACTATACACAGGTGCTGTAGGTGTCCCTATTATTTTAAATGTGGGTTTGGTTTGGTTAGTCACTCAAAAACACAAAAATGCTGATAATTTTCATTTTGTTTTACCTTCCTGACAACAGTCTGAAGAAAGTGAAATGCACAAACCTTATAAACATTGATCAGAAACCTGCTTCAGTCCTTAAGTTACATTCTTACAAAAACATGACAACTAAGTATGATTTCTACAACATAACTCTGAAAGTCTATAGGCAGGAATTATATGTTAAGAGGTATACCTAATTTTAAATTTTCCACTATGTTGGAGCTGATCCTATGGAAACATAACCTACACTACTCCTTTCTTTTATTGCTCTCCCTATCTCTCTGATCTCAACGTTTATTAAAATCTGCTTAAAAACAGATTCTATGTATAATCGACAAACACCACATAAAAAAAGAGGACATTAACTACTTTGTTCTTGAGTAGTTATGAAGTAATAAACTGTCTTTGCATGTCCTGATGCAGTGGAAAAGAAGACCTCATGCACAGATGTTGATAGCATTCAAAACATTAGGCCCTGACAAGCTTCTTAAGGCTAGTAGCTGGGCAGCAGATTATTTCCCTTTTACTGCTACTGATGTCTGTACCTCAAAAAATGTAACAGCAAACTTTCGTAAATAAACTTTAAAAAAAACAAAAGAGAAATGCTTGTAAACGTCCTTTATTATAGTGACATTACATTTAATCACTACCTTGAGATGGTGCAGAGTTGTATACAGACGACCACAGTCCTCGTACCCACACTTGTACGCCTTCTCTCCAATAGCGAGGGCTTTCTCAACAGTCATCTGCTGCTTACTGCTTGTCACTCCCAACTGTACATGGTTACCATCACCCGATTACTAGTTTTCTGGGTTATCTACCTTTCTTTATTCTCTGATACATTTTTGACTGACTGGATAGTGGTTCATGTTGGCTTTTACATATTGTACTTCATGTTATCACAATGGCTACAACTCCTATGCTTTCACAACAAACTATCATTGTTATTATTTTTATTATTTATATTGTTCCAAGAAACTTTTGTTTCTAAAATCTATTCTATGCACCTCCTTAATAAAATCTACATTTACGTAGTTTTGCTTTTTTTTGTGAGCACAGATATGGGAGACAAGGATGCTAGAGGGGTGATTTCCTTTGTTAGGGATGAATACTGGCTTTGACAGCCAGTGCCACAAATATACTGATTCAAGAAGAAATTTTATCCTTACAGATATTTTGGTTGCTTTCTGCAATTTAATCAAGTTTCAAAAGTCTTGCACTTAAGCAAAAAACAAAATAAATTGTAACTTTATCACAGTATGTATGCATATTTGGCAGGTTGATAGAAAACAGAGTGGTCATATGATATGAACTGATGCCATAGTGAAAACTGCATATTATCATAATTCTGCTGGAAGATCTTGTCTTCAAGTATTATGCCTTGACCTACACTTACACTACGAAAATGCTATTGCAGAAATACATTCTCATTTTCTGCTTCTAATGCTTTCACTGTTTTATAAACATTTAGAATAATATCCCTTCTTTCACTGACCAAATCTGATGCATTTTAAATACAGACTTTTCATACTTTCCAGTGGTAAGGTTAATTTATTTTTAAATTAGGCAAACATGTCAGCCTTTTGTAAAATTTCTAAAAATATAAGATAGCTGAAAAACTCATCCTTTTCCCATGCACGGTTATTTTAGACTTAATTGTTTGGGGATGGGGGGAGGGGCCTAAATGCCATGAAAAACAAACCTTTCAGGAATTTTCACAGAACTACCAATGTTTAAGTTCACTCGATCTTTCGAAACCCCTGTTTTGGTTTGCTATTCTTCTACAAAGCACTTTCATCATGCTTACACTCACCAAATAGTTTCCTATTTGATTCAAAGGTTATCTAAAAAAAGTACACAACTACAAAATTTCTTGCTGTCGACTTAATAAATAAAAGAACCAGTACTTTACAAACTCTAGGATCTGCTGATGATATCATTGCTTAGAATCAATGATTGTTACAAGGAACCTACAAGCTGAGTCCAGCTTTTATGTTAGAATGGATTTTATTTGTTTGTGATTAATGCTGTGCCAGCAATTATTCTAGAATGGAAGTTACTCATATTGTAAGTCATGTTACTCACAGAGGTCATGTTTAAAACATACCGAATAGTCCTTTACAGTACATAAAGTTATGTTGCTCAGGATGTTTATGCTGTTGTGGATTTGACTGCACCAGAGAAGCCCAGCTATTAGCAAAACACCAAGGTAAAAAAAAAATTAAAAATCTGTAGATCATGCTAGAAAATTATTCTACCGGAACTTCACAAACCTGGGTCAAAGTATCAAGAGTGGCTGAGTCCAGGGCACCAGACTCATCAAATAGGGTCTCTGCATTAGGATGAGCTATAAATGCAGTGGTACCATCTTCAAATCTAATAGCCTGCAATCCCTCACTCACTGGAAAAAAAAAAAGAGATAGCAATGTAGATGAGAAGCAGAATGAAGATAAAGATAATGATGCTAATAAGAAAGATGATGGTGGCGACAATGACATTGATTAGTTTATGCCCTGCAAATTCCACTTAAAAAGAAACGAACAACAAAAAATTGCAAATCCCACTAAACTCATTATTCATTTTCAATAATAACTGAATATCATAAGTAGCAAATTTTGTAATTAGTGCAACACTCTGCCTTCTGGCATACCTACACCTCTTGACTTTAACAAAATATTAGTTTTGACATTACTGTGCCAATTAACATTCAATACTCTCTTCAAATTTATGATAATTTTTATCTATCGTTAAAAGCACCAAAGTATTTTTGACTTAATGCTTCATGATAAATTACAAAATATAAATTAATGAGCGAAGAAACCTAAAGTCTCCAACGCATTCAAGAAATCACAGAAGATCTAGCCACTTCATGGACTTCACATGTTTTGACACTCACAAGCTGTTTTTGAAGATGGCTGTAGAAAAGCTGTACTGCCGTCATCTAGATGAATTGTCTGTCCCTCCAATCGAATTGTTTGCCCTTCCAAAACTTTACTATCATCTTGTGGTTCAACTGAAAAATTTCACAATGTGGGCTAAATCATACCTTCTTTCACATTCACTTCTTTTTTTAATGTGCTTTTATTAGCTGTTTTGCTAAACACTGGAAACACAAAGAAAGAACATTTCCTTTTTACCATGTTCTGTCATCTCTCTACGCTACTAATCTAAGCATATTAGCATTAGAATAGTTTCATGACAACCATTATTTACAATATCTTACCTTTAGGATGAATGGTACCTTGAACAATAGCAGTAGTACCATCTTCCAATGTTACTGTTTGTCCCTCCAATAGTTTACCTTCTAAAAACAACACAAACCAATACATATGTACACATTTAGACATACACATATCAAAAAGCAAACTCTCTTACCATTAGTAAAGGTGAGGATCATATGCCATTGCCTACTGTAGTTAACATACACACCAATCTCCCAGTAATGTACCTTTCAGGAACTATACTAATGGACCAATGATGTCATGCCTAAATCTGTTTTGGATGTGTTGATTTTTATATGCTTTTTTTTTTTTTAATGGAATGCTGACATAATTTTAAAAAGTTAACAAATTATTTTGAAAAAATAACAGATATGCTTTCATTAGTTTATCATTACATTTTGTCTTATTTTCATGTATGTGCAAGTTAGTTTTCAACAAAAGTTTTCTCTCCTCTGCTAGTTTTTAAATATCTAATGTACATTTTTGTAAGACAGCACCTGCAATATATTTTTTGGCCCAGTTATAAGACAAGCATATAAGACCTAAACACAATAGGCAGTGAATAATGGATCAATGGATAGTGTATATGACCCCTGGTTAATTTTGCTTTTCTTCCTGACACACTGTTATTATTCATAATCAGAAAATATCTTCAACTCCACTACTGACAAAAAAAATTAAAATTCACCATTTTTATCAAATTTTATTTAAGTAAGGATGAAACATTGCCATCAAACTCTACAGTAGCATTCTTAATATATTGACAAATTCCACTGCACCAGAACCAAAACATAAGTGTCTCACCTTTAGGCTGCTGTATAAATGCAGTGGAACCATCTGGAAGTGTGACAGCTTGAATAGCTTGCACAGTATGAGTGGGATCTGTGACAACAGTCCCTTCTGACAGCATCCCTGTTACTGAGAGTTTGACGCCAGATGACAAAGGCACACCAGCAGACTAAAACGAAAAATAATAATAATAAATAATAAGTCAAATCTGACCTAAGTTGCAAATTTGCTCTTCAATTAAAATCATTATGCACAAGGTTATTCATCAAATCTAAATGTGTATTAACTAATCCACCTTCAAACTATTGGCAGCTTTCTATTCTACCTTTCTATTTTAACTAACCTTTAAACATGCAGTACATCCGTATGTATGCATACATTTCAGTTTTTAATTTTTCCAGTAATAGCTTAATTAGATAAAATAATAATAATAATGAGACTTGTTAAGTGCCACACTGTGACTAAAGCTAAGCTGCAGTGCTTTACAAAAAAAGACAAATTTATAACCTGAGTAAAAGTAGGTAACAAGACAATATACAACATGTTCATGTGCACATCCCATTACACTATACATATGAACACACAAAAACGAATAGTATAGGCATCTGAACACTATCAAAAAAGCTCCAGCACAGCGCATAAGAAACAAAGTTGTGGAAAGGAGATAGTGACTATTTTTCTTGAAAAGGTACATCTTCAAAGTTTGAAATATTTGGTACAATCTATGGGATGAAGATTATGCAGAAGGTAATTTCACAACTTCATACCAACACAGGAAAAGGTCTGCTTACCAAAAGACCAGGTACATGTTGGAATGCTAAGATGAAGAGAAGTTATTAATACTGAATGCACTGAGGTGAATATGCTGTCAAAATATCAGAAATTTAAAAGGGAGAAATATGGAAGAAACAATATTGTCACAGACCAGATACAGTTTGTACTTAACACACACCTGAATGGGCAGCTAGTACAATGTCTTCAACAGCGATGTGGCAAAACAAGTCTTGCTGCTGAATTCTGAAGTCTCTGATGACCTGAATTAAGCCATACACACACAGAAAAAGAGAGAGAAAGAAAGCTCACATGACTTGACTGAAGCAGAAGTCCTATAACTTGTGATGTTCCCCCTACAATTGCATGACCAGATTCTGCATGAATGAGAATTCCATTGTCGGCTGCTGACACCACTGTCTGTCCTACCTGCCCTTCTTCATCGTCAGCACCATCAGCATTTACCACTTCTTCTGCACACAAGATAGTCCCCCCCCATAATTTTTCAACATGGCATTACAATATCAAAGTTTAGTTCCATTTTCTTGTCACTGTTTTTTTTCTAATAACCATTCCTGCTCTCAAAATGTTTAAGCTTTCTTACTTTTACTTCAAGTTTTTATAAATACTTAATTTTATAAATAGTAGTTTACATTGACCATATTAAATCCACCTGCTATCTATAAATTGAAACTTATCCCTTAGCATTTAAGACAGCAAATGCAAAATTGTTTGAATGCTGATCCCTCCTGCAACATTTAAGAATCCATTGTTTTGCCAATATATAGTCAACATCAAGTCACATAATATAACAGTTAGAATGCAATTAGATCGGAATGCCCAACCTAGGGCCTGTGGGCCACATCCAGCCCGCTCATTTTAGCCAGACACAACATAATTTCATTATAACATCATGATTCTAGCAAAACCACCAAGTCTGGCCAGCGAGATTTTATATCATGTCCACTGCTACCCTCAGGCAAGAAAAGGTAGGGCCCAATGAACTAGATTATTTTCTTTCTCGTTATCGATGTATTATACATACACCATCCCCCTTAAAATTAAGAAAACAAAGATATCTGAATAATTTCACCATTGTTATCCTCATTGTCATCATCTTCTTCATCATGGCTAATATCAGCAGAGGCAAGGGTGACTGCTTCATGCTCAAGCTGTGAGACATCATCATGTGTGATGTCATGACTTCCTGACAAAGGTGACATGTCAGACCCATGTTCAACATCACCTATGTCACCTCCATGCTCAACGTCACTTAGATGAACTGTGAGAACTCCCATGTCCATTTTCACCTGCTCTTGCTCTGTTTACCTTAAAAAACAAAACAGATTCTAATTACAGAATAAATGAAATTTGTATTCAGTACCAACTAGAAATGAAAAAAAATTCCTCAAATGTCAAGAAAAGCAGAAGCAAACATAGCAATAATAATAAATTTGTGATTTATATAGCGCATGAACACTTTCATAAAGGAGCATGATCTCAGTGCTTGAGACAAGAACAAAACATCGACATTGAAGGACAGAAGGATAAACGACAGTGCAGACAAGTAACAGATGACAAATATACAAGGTGCAAAGAGGAATAAGGGAACAAACAGTAAGGATTGAGCGTTTTGTGGATCAACAGGGAAGACAAGCAGGCAGACTAGCCAATAGATGGTAAAAGAAAGGGTTCAAAGGTACACTAGCAGTATGTGGATTTTTGTAAGAAATAATGTTCATGGAAGAAATGTGTTTTTAGTGCACGTTTAAAGTATTCAATGGTGGATACATGGAAGATATGGAAGGGGAGAGAGTTTCACTGATTTGAAGCACAGTAACTAAAAATCCTATGACCTTGTGTGGTTGCTCTGGTGACAGGGATATGGATAGTTATACATACCATGATGTCAAACCATGCGTTTGTCACAACGATAGTTATTAGCACAAATGTAGTGAAATGGGGGCTGCCATGTTTTTATTTTTCTGAAGAGCAGTACACTCCTAACACACTTATCACTGAAGTTATTGTATCTTTGCTTCCAGTCTGGCCACTGAAGTCTCTTTAAGTGTGACTGACATTGTTGTTCTGTTCTAGCCATACATAGCTGTCTCTCCATGTTTACATCATTTCTAAAACGTACACTTGGAATGTGTTATGCAATTATCTACAATGCTCTCTGTTCCGAGTATCTGAGTAAAGTGATGTAGGAGATTTGGGATATTATTGTAAATTTTGCATAACTGCCCACACTATACCACTCCTTTGTTGCAGCCCTATGCTCCTCGAGGAGCGAAAAGGATTAAACCTGAAAAACACCACTCTTTTGTGAGCTGCACTAATTTCCAGTTTGGTCATCCTGTGCTGTGATATTGCTGATTTTACAAGGCGACTCCAGAATACCAGTCTCCTCAGGGCTGGTCTTAAGACTCTTTTTTTCATGAATACGTACAAGGCTAGTGTGCATGTAAGATCTTGAAAATGAATTTTAAGTTGCCAGTATCTAAAAGCTGGCCAATTTCGCCAAGTCTAAACAGTCAACTTGCCACTTGAGACTATTTTCATCTCCTCATCAGCCTAGATTGACCTTTGAAACTCAAGCTAAACATCTTGGGCTTCATGTCAAGTTTGACTTAACACATCACATGCAACCCACCTAATTAGTGGTTCCTCCCCTCCCCCTTTTTATCTCCATCTCCTCTGCCATTTGTTTTTATAGTTTGCAAACTGTTCTTTTCTTTTTTTTTCACGCTGTTCTTTTATTCAAGTGCTTTGAGCTCACTGCTTAGCAGCGTAATACACTTAGTGCTTTATTATTAATGCCATCAGTACATGACAACTTACGGTTCATCGTCAGCATCCACACTAATCTATGACATTTACAGCAGAAGTGCATATAAACAACAAATATAAGCTTTATTCTTCTCACTCTTCCAGCTTATGTGACAGCCTGGGAGATAAAACACTGCTGTAACTTTCTGATCTTGGCTGCTGTTGTTGTTATGGCTGCAGCATGGTTACTCTCACCAACTACAAGTTTTTACAATGGGCAGGTCAGAGAAGGTGACTTAGTGAACCATTCATCACCTCTCTCTAGCAGCTACATTCAGTTAGAGAAACTGTCCACTACAAATGTATCTAGGAAACTATGGAACACAAAACTGGCCAACAAGTATCAACTGTCACATTACTTCCAACCACTGGTTGCTTATGACATACCCTGATGCTTAGAAAGAAACTGTCTTTTAAATAGATGTGCCCAAAACTTCCTCTCTCATAGAAGTATGACACAGACACTTTGAACCTGAAACATTTAGCTGTCATATAAGAAACCCTATCAGGTTTAGTCTGCTTGCTTCCCAAAACATTTAATCGACATTTCGTTTCGACAGTTTAAAGTCAGTATCAACATAGCTTTCTAGCTATATTTTTAAAACTTTTATCCTTTTCTATATACTACTTATGGCGGCATACTGCTGATGCTGCAAAACGACTGTTATTTTTTACTTCATTACAATAATAAGGGTTTGGCGAAACACATTGCTCATAAGAGTTAATATGTTGGTTGAATGTGTAGATTGACTTGTTTTCATACATATGGTGGTAGCGTTGATTGAATGGGAGAGGTGGGCATCTGCAACTTGTGCAAGGTCTACAGTTTTAAAGCAGCCAAAATTCATTTCAATATACCGTTAAATGAAATATGGGAGAGAGGATGGGGCCACCACTTAATGTCTCTTTTGGCCTAAGCAACAGTAAGCAATGCTGTTTGGAGTTATGGAAAGAGTGTGATGATGTTTGTTTTGCACATGTTATTTCACCTCTTTTTTCCTTGTCCAATGGTAGTGTTCATTTCTTCATTTTTTTTAAAAAAATTTTTCTGCTCCTGTCAGAGCTGAAACTTTTGAAGTACAAGAAAAAAAAGCAAATTCATTGTGGTTTTACGTCCAGAGCTATATTTTGCATAAAAACATAGCAAGACCGTTTATTCTTAGTGCTGCTGAGCTTTCTTGAATTCCTCTTTTGTGTGGTGTGAATTGTGTCATATGGAAATGACACTGTAAAAGTGTTGACTTTTAGAAATTAGGTCCTTGAATAGAGGTATCTAGTACGATCCCATTCAACAGAAGGGTGTAGAGCTGCGCAAACTGAACAGTGTGCCTTCAGAGAACCAGGCGATAGGTTTATTTCACTTTTTTTTTCATTTTATTTTGTTCATCCGTTCAAGTTAGTCCTGGCCTTGAAAAAAGTCATATTTTTTAATATGAAGCTGAGTTTTGGTGAATATTGGTTAAACAGCATATCGACTTGCTGGCTCCCCCTAAATCAAATTTGTTTCTAAATCAGTTGACAATATGCATAATTAAATCAATCATTATTACAAAGATGACTTTTTGGCAACCTCAGTTTTTTCATGTACTTTACTAAAAGGAAACAATTTTAAACTATTCAACCATTTAATCTCCAAGTCATTTGACACAAATGTGAACTTGATAACCTGCCTAAATTTCTCACCCCTCTAATAGAGGTTAAATATAATATTTAAAATATAAATTACGGTAACACCAACTTATTAGTGTTGATGATACTCCTTTTGTATTACTTGCAATGTCAACTTTACTTCAGATCGAAATTCATCTACACTTCATTTGCAGCGATCAACTTCGTCTTTAGGTCAGGCGGAAGTATGTCAGACGCTAAAATCTCAATGTTGATATCTGATCTTTCTTTAACAGCGCTAAAATTCATTATAAAACCCTGTCACTCCAGTTTTTGTTGACTCTATAACATGTAGCAGTATTTTGTCTACCAGAGGATTCATCGACTGAAACACGAAGCTGCAAATGTGACGCGTGCTCTGTGTATAAAAGTTGAACAAGGTAAACCATGTTGGCCTGGCGTAACCACAACACGTGTGACTTCTAAAACACCAAAATATACACGGTGTCATTCTTTAATCCTGAAAGAGAAAAATGGCATTACTACCAGAAGCAGAGCGGCCGTTATCCTACCCTTCCCAAGATACTTCTCTCAACATTTACAATGAACACTGGGAAAACTTACCCAAAAATCCTCACAATCTAGACCGCCATGCAACGCATCCAACCCGTGACGTCATCAGGAGGAAACGAAGAAACGCCGGCGAATAAATTACTGTGGTGCAATCTTTTACCCGACTGTCTGTTGAAGTATCATTAGACTTAATGAAAAAAGTTATTTCAGCACAATCCACTTACCAGTACTTTTACGAACATTAACAGCTACCAATTTTTTGTTTTATATTTTAAAAAAGGGAATGTCAGAATTAGCACCTCAACGGGAAGCAACTCTGGACGGAATGGGCAAGAGTTGTTTCGAAAAGGGGAAGAAGATAAACTACATGTCAGGGCACCCATTAATATTGCTTTTTTTCGTTTGTTTCCTTGTGACAATTAAAATGGTATAATCGCGAAACTTTAATATTTGATGCTTTATTGTGAGCCGTCAATACCATATTTATACCTTTGCCATTAATACACATACTACAGTGAGTGTGATTGTTAACGATGAATCACTAAACGTTCAGTTATCGTGCATAAAAATATTTACATAACAATGTAGTAATTACTATATTATATAATATTAAAAAAGCTGCTTCTCATATACAATTTTATGCACTAGCTTAGGAAAACTTAGGATGCTGTAACATTTCTTTTACGAGCTGAAAAAGAAATCTAGGATTGGGTTAAAGTTTTTTTTCTGTTTTGCTTTATTCTTATAGTTTTCATGCGTCTATAAGCTATGAAAATTCCTGACAAGCCCTCCAAAAGAATAAAGTTGTCCCAGTTTAAAAAAAAAGGAATTTAGATCACGTGTTAATTTTTTAACAGCATTATTTATTGCTTAAAAGTGGGTCATAAATATATGCTTAAAAAAAGGATCACAGTTTAATTTCTTTTTAGCTTAATCACACGGTAGCAATTACATGTACATACTTCTGTTACAGGTATGTATTCAAAGTAATGGAAATATGAAGGATACTGAAAATGTTTTTCTATGTATATGACATTCAGGAAAACCATTCTCTTGCTGATTTGTCATTTTGAAGCTGCACATATATATGATCTTAATTGTTTGATCCAGTTTTATTTGCCACTTACAACTGGGATTGAGTTTTACAGTTGGCTGGATTGGTTTGGGATTTTTTGTGTTATTTTCTTTTTTTATATAACGTTTCGTAACAAATTTAATCTCTGTTTCTTTTGTAGATCTATAGGCCTATAGCTCCAGCTAACAAATCCATTGTTTTACTGAGCCATCACATGTACGTCAGATTGCGTTTTAGCAGACGTAAAACCCATACATTTGATATGCAGCATTAGAAATACAGATAGAATCTCGAGTTTTCAAGTTAACGATTTTTTTCCTCAGTCCTGGAAAATTTTCATAGTGTTCAATGTAAAATAAATCTTGACATAGCAACTTTCAACTCAACGACTCCTTCTCTAAGGAACTTAAATTCAATTCCAGCATAAAAACAAATCAATTATAACAACGTTTTCCTGGGATATGCCACGTGTCACACACTGAGTCGTTGAAGTGAGATCACGGACGTATGGAGAAATAAAAGTTAGTGGTGAGATCGGGCATGCAGCCTACAGAGAAGGGTCGAAAGTTGCTTAATGTTAATAAACACAAATAAGAACCAAACCGAAACCACTTCTTAATAGTTATGGACAGTGAATCAGTTTGGAAGTCTTTTAGAGCAAATTTGTGGGAGAGAAGCCAGAAAAACGAAAATTGTTCTACCTGAAAATCTTGGAAAAAAAATTCTTGTTATCTGGTTTCAAGACACGGATCACCGAACATTCATGTGAGGCCGATTTCTGCAATAAGCTTGCAGCGCTCCTCGGACAAAGTGACTTTCAAAACAGCATCGACATTCAACCAAAATCATTGTCTGAAAATCATTACTGAGTTATAAGAGGTAAAGCAGAGAAATAATTGTCATCTTCAATCAATAGAAGGATGAGTGCCTTTGAAAAGCTGAAAGAGGCCAGCATGCTCTGCGGCATCGTAACTTTGTCTTTTATTATTTATTGCAGAAAATTTTTAAGCTCTTTAAAGTTTTAAAATTGTTTGAGAAATCAAAATTATCTTAATTTGTTCTCCACGATGAAACATGAATAAAACTTTATGCAAGCCTTGGTTTGAGAAGCACATTTACAATAAATCATTTCGCGTTGCTTTATTTTCAGCATCTCTTTCTTTTATAGTGTAAATAATGGAAATAATAAATAACTGTCGAGTTTAGCCCACATATTTAACAAAAACATTAATTTTGATGCTGTTTTTCTAAGAAATGTTTTTCACTTGCCACTACAAATTTGTCCTGTGGTCATTATGTTTTTACCTCAATGTTTTTACCTCATTGCTTTTGAGCGTTATTTATTACTTTTCGGCGGATATTTTCCTTTTTTCGTGCGATTTGTAACGCTCTTAACTACAAACAACTGCAAAGGGAGAGTATACCTGACGCACTTAAAGTTTTCGTTCTTACGTCCCTTCAGCTGCGGGATCCACTGGCGCTGGCGAGCTACCAGTCGTGGAAGGAACCTCGTATTAGTGTGTGTGGGTTCCAGAAACAATCGCCGTAAGCTATAACATTAATGCAGTTTGCGATTTGCAATCATCAGACGTCTAAATCTCGTTTTTGCAGTCTTTGTTGTTTTTCCCTCATAATTTCACGTGCTCGAAGGAGAAAATCTGGGAGCCTGGGCCCTCTTGAAAGCTTCGCTGGCATTCCCTCCTGCGGCTATTGTAGATGGATTGTTCCTCCGGTCTGTGTCGCAGAGGGGGAAAAAGCTGCTGTAGTTTTTTTTTCCTGTGAAAAACTTCATCCACTTAGCCAGATTTTCACACACACATTTAGGTACTGTTGAATAAAAATATATTGCTCACATGTGAAAATGCACTGGAAAGCCTACACTATTCATGATTAGAAATTCCTGCAGACTTGCTTATTGCAAGTCCATTTCGGTTTGGCAAGTAGAAATTATTTTCCGTTTAAACAAGGGAAGTAATAGATGATATGAGATGTGAGGATTTCGCGGTACAGGGTAGTCGTTTGCTTTCTTTCAGTGACGACGCCTGCCTCACGATCTCCTTTACCTCACGTGCGCAATCTAACGGTCTTTGCCAGAAACAAGCAGGTAGGCTTACAAAGCAGCACTACTGTGCGAGGTTTAAAAAAATCGTCTCTTGGAACTAAACAATCATTTATCGAGGGTTGGAGGAGGAAGGAAAAGGGCAAACAGTTGCAGGTCCTGGTGCCGCGTCTTATCTCAGTGCTGAAGTTGTCTGGCTAAGACGCCGGCAGTAATTATTGTTTATTGCTTATTGATCTGCGTCTTGTACCTGTTTCGCAACCAATGGCACCTGATTAAAGGAGCATATGCCAGGAGCTGGCATGCGCGATTTTTGAGAATTACTGATCTCGTTTACTTACGCGGGGGAAAAAGGGAACCGAACGGATTTTCCTGTTTCAGAAAGAGTTTTAAGTGCTACAAGTGCGTCAACTGGCCAAATGGCACGTAAAGACACTTTGATTACTGCTTACGGACTAAATCAACCAGCAAAGAGCAGAGGTTATGTTCGCTAAATGATGAGCATCATTGTAAATGACCTTTGGCATGCTGCAGTAATCTGTGATTCTTGTACCCGTTCTGGAAGTGTTCCAAAGCAGCCTTGGTTCTTGCACCTTCTGTTTTGAACAACCGGGACCGGGAGGTTGGGTATTTGGCACAAAGTTCAGTTCAAAGTAATTTCTATTTGCATTTCTATGTTAACAGAATTTGTCTTTCAAAAGGTGGAGGTGTTTGTTGTTCTCCTTTTGGAGATGGGTGGGCGTTGTAGACTACTTATTTAGCATAGCTGAGTTACAATGTCTAACAGACACAACTCTCTTCTGAAGGAAGAAGAACAAGAAAAAAAGACAATGAAAAGCTTTAGTTCAGACTAAGCTAATCCTCTAGACAATAAATGACTCTATTGCCTTCAAAGTTGCTGCTAAATCCAGATACAAAATGGCATATAAACTGAAACGCCCAAAGTTGAAAGATGAAGCAAGGTGGATCAGACCCGTACACGAATGCTACTCATTGGACATAGCAGCAGGTGAAAAATAAATCCCCTCCATTTAAATGGTCTTTTTATTTCTCCATTTGTCATCGTTGGCTACAGCGAATAATTGGGAAAATTACTTTCGCAGAAGCACAAAATAATTTCTCGGCCATAACGAATGACAAACGAGATTGTACATGATCCTGGGACATCGAAGGAAATTTTGTGTGGGTTCTTAATCAGATTCTTTGTGTTCGCCTTCATTGCGAAAGCGAACGATCCACGAACTCAGTCTTTGCAACACGGTGAAGTGTCATGAATGTATCAGCTGGCGAAAAAAAAAAACCACCACAGCCTTCTTTTCCGGAGGGAAGGAGGCAATCGAAGCTACAAACGTTTCTCGCTGTTTCTTTGCTTGATGTCAGCACCATCTGACTTTGCCTTTTTTTTTTGTATGTGGCACGAAAAATTTCATCAGGATCATGGTCATCATCATGGTCATCATCATCAGTTGTAAGCACACGCGTACACACACACACAATCTGTGCCATGCTGTGGCTGTTGTTGGTCCAGTCGTGATCATCTGCTTCTGCGTGAGAATATGCATATGCTGTACACACAGGAATGTAAGCGTAGTCTTAAATTTAAAAAAAAAAATCGGTGTTTCATAAAGTTCTCCCTTTACAGCTATCGTGATTCTTAATCAACAGATTCTGTTAAATGGTCGAGTTGTTTCATAAGGCTTCTCTCAAAGAAACAATTACGGTCTCTTTGAAACGACCGGCATTAGTTAAGAAAAATGCATGATCATCCTTGCTTTGCAATTGGAGCTATACGGCTTAAGAGAAGAAAGAGAGGGGGCGGGGGAGGAGCTGGAGGGGGTTTGCAGTTTTAGCAGAGCTGAGGAAATCTTCAAACGAACCTTCTTTATGCGAATTTTATGCCCGGAAATGCTTCAGCCCGATCATCGCTTTCAAATTGGTTTCGTTGTATCGTAGACTGCTTTTTCTTGGCTAATGAACTCCGCCAATCCACGCCAGGGGAACGCCATCTTAGTGCCCGCCAGTTGATTTGCGCGTTCGCTGTAGTGACTGAGGAATTGTTAACTGCGTCGCGCGGAAGGCGCAGTTCAAGACGATGGTGCTGGCAGTTAACAAAACTTCTATTTACTCGGACAAAAAATTCATGATAAAAAATACGATGTTCGTTGTACCAAGATTTTTTTTTTTTTTAGGAAAATCTGTTGTAGTATTTGGAGTTCGTAAGAATCAATCACACGAAAGAACTTCAAAAAGATCTGCCGGTCATTATAGCTGAAGCATGGGGATTTTTTCCTAATCCCAAAGCGAAATGAAATCGCGATCCATCTTTGAAAGGGCAGACAACTAATGTAATAGTTTGGTAGGCTTAAAAACTAGCAGCAGATTAGGGTTTCATATTACAGTTTGGGTGTTGGTGGAGATGTGACTGGAGAGAATCTGTGTTGTGGACGGGTTTGTCCAAGAATGTTATAACTGCGATCAACTGGTGTAAATATTATTAGGGTGCTCCTACTGTAGGTCAGGACATGATGATGCAGGAGTACTATGTCTTCGGTCTTCAAGCTGCAATGCTTTCTTTCATTAAACAAAAATATTGCGGCACGTTCAGAAAATGCTTGTGATCTATATTGGATAAAACTACAGTGTATACACAAAGGACGATTTTTTTAAATTCATCATAATCTGCAATTGTGCAAAACTTGTTGCATTTTCAACTTTCATTGATATCGTTTTATGCCACTCGAAGTGAGTATCTCTTCTACTACTGTAGTTGCACTTCTAAGTTGCACTTCCAAAAATTTAAGTAAGAGTAAAGTTTGTTTACTGTTTTGTTTTCCTGTGTCTGCGTGCACGTTGTCTCTGTTCAAAATGTAATATAATTATTATATGATTAGACATAATTTAATTCAATACCAAGTTATTTAAATAATTATCTTGGGCACACGTAATCTCTATAGGACGGTAGAACACAAACAAAACGATTACGACTGTCCATGATAATTACTCTCCATCTAAAAAAGTGAAAATTAATGGTGCTACTTCAAAAGTTTCGAGTCCGAAGGCTCTGTCAGAGGAGAAAAGAAGGGACGCTACTGATTTTGTCTTGATACATGTCTCGAGTAGCGTCCCCTTCTCGTGATCGACGTCTGCTGCAGACGACTCTGGCGGCGAGAAAAGGCAGAGCACAATAAAAGTTGTCTGTGATTGGGATGGTGCGATCCATTCCGTCCGCCCGGCTGTCTGGATCGGAAGTATTCCTTAAAGGTCTGGCGTCGTGCAATTTTTTTTTCATAATGACTCAGAAAACTGAGTGCAAAGATACTATTTCCCCAAATCAGGGTGAATGGCCGCTGGCCGTCCCCTAGAAACATCACCAAGCACAGAAAGAGATAAAAATTGTGAAGTCACATCTGTACAGAGATACGACTCATTAACATATTGTTGGAGTTCTCCTATTGGCAGAACTCTTGAAAAAGTAAATGAAACCATACACAGTCTTCATGTCTGTTGACTTCTTTCTGCTCATGGAGGTGGTTGTAGGTGAGGAGACGTATATTCCGTTCTCGAGAATTCTCGAGATTTTTCGAGAACATAAAACATCTCCGCACCCAGATTTAGGGAAATAGTTTAAAACACATTGTCTTTAAATATTCTGCTGTGTAAAACACAATATGGATTTAATACTGCATTGAAAATTAAGGTTGAACATGAATTTCGTAAACTGCACATTGGAGAAGTAAAATAAAAAGACTGAAAGACTAGACAAAACTTAGATATTTACATGCCTGGTAATCGTATAACTGGATTACAGCAATATGTACAATTGACTTTGCATAGAACTTTGACTTCTTATGATGACCTTTTTTGTTTTGGGTTTTTGTTGTTGTTGTTTTGTTGGGTTTTTTTTTTTTTTTGTTTGTTTGTTTGTTTGGTTTGTTTTGTTTTGTTTTTTGTCAGGAGGTAATAAATAACCCTTTTTAAAGTACTGCTTTGTTTTGTGAAGAACATATTTCTCTGTAAGAGCTTTAAATTTGTAGCTACTTTAAAACTTCAAATAATCTTGAACTGCAGAGTAGATAATATTAGGTTTATAAATAATATGTCTGTGCAAGCTTTTAATTCACAATGCAGCGTAAGAAGAATAACACGCTCTTAATCGTGTCACTTGTTTCTCTCGTTATCTCGCCCAATCATTCTCTTATAGTTCCCTCTTCCCTACACACACACACTTCCTTTTATTAGCGTGACTTGCTCATTTTTTCGCCATATATGTGAGTTCAGTTTCCAGTATGTGTCCATCCATTATACATCAGGTAGGTCCTGTTGCCTTCTGGACTGTTTCGCTCTCAACTTTTTTTTATGTTCCTTGCTAAAAATAGTGAATTTATTCACCCATACCTCTGCACGTCTGCGTAATTACTGTTGAGATCTGTCATGAAAAATTTCCTTGCCCACCTACCAATTCATCCCTCTGCATCACCCTTTAAAAAAAAGCACACTGGAGCACGAAGTACTTTTTAAAAAATCAAAAATACTCAAATTTGGTAATGGTTCCCCTCCGGAGTGCGGCAAGAGCGGCCAAAGCTTTTTAAAAAATTGCTGCGAGGCGAATGTAAGCAAGTAAGACGTGAGGACAACCATCGGCGGGACGATCATCGTTCAGCCCAGCGATTGGTCTTCCCTCGTGTTCTGAACTCGGCGCGGCGACTGAGCAACTCGGTGCTGAATGGTTGTTCACGAGGCAGCATTGAAAACACGCTAAACAAGGTATCGAACTCAGTGATCCACGCTGCCACAGATCGCTGCTGCAAGGTGCTGAATTCGGCTAATCATGCTGACATAATCGTTGCTGCAATGCGTCAGTTACGACTCAAACGCGCGTAAAACGGTTATTTCTTTTACTTTTTTTACCGATAGGTTTTGACTTGGTGACCACTGCTAGAATAGAGGAATGGAGGAGGAAAATGGATTCAGCCATTGGAAAATGGGAGTAAGGTGTGCTTGTGTATGCGGGGTGCTTAGGTACATTGTCCTTCCGTGAGAAGGAGCATCTGATTCTGTGTGGGTGTGTGTGTGATTGCATAGCTGCTGTGCACTTCTTGAACTCAGACTAAAAACACCAAATCACCCAAAAGACACAGTTCGATAGGATCTCTCTGTCCGGGGGACGGATTTCTGTCCAGAGATAAAAAAAAAATCTCAAGTCGTAGCTGAGACGGAAAATAAAACTGTGGAAGGACCAGGGGCTAGGAATCGTAAAAGCGAGAAGACGATTCGTGGTATCGTGAACGATACAATGAGCCAGTGGGAATAGATGTCGCAGTTGTGTCCCTCGCGGAAACGGATTTAGCGGGTTTGCAGATTCATTTTCAATCGTCGAGCAAAGAAGTCCTAAAAAATGCGAATCTTTAATAAAGAAAGCCAGGAAGACTTTTCTGCAGCTTTAGAAGTCGACCATACTGCCAGTCAGTTGAGGTAGGAATGGCTTCTTGAAAACAAATAAGTGAAAAGATAATGTGACACGTGTAAGAATTGGGTATCATTTTACAAGGTGTTTAGTGGAACCTTATAAATCACTACTACGTTTTCAGTATTGCTAGAATGCACTAAAAAAAACAATACTTTCACAAAGGTTAGTTACGTTCTTCAAATATACAAAATTGAAAAGATCATTTATTATTACTTTTTCCCATTAGAAATGATTTTGTTAAAATACTTTCATGATTTTATACCAGTCATTAACTAAGAATACTAAGAAGGGGGAGATTTTGGATACTGACATACATTTCTGGCAAGTGTGTTGGCATACTATCAAAATAATCGGTTCCTCCAGGGGCTTTTGTTAGTAACATTTCTTCTTGATTATCTGCTTTCTTTCATATTAAGAAAAGGTATTCCCGCTGTGAGTGAGTGAGAGAGAGGGGGGACTCTCTTCACAAAATACATGGTAAGATTCTCAATTTGACTAAGACTGCATGCACACTTTTTGAAAACCTAAGCCATTCCTGAGCAAGCATCTGAAGCCCAAATGCAAGGACGACAAAAACTTACTTTCGAACAAGAATATGGGTTTTTGGAGTTTCCTCTACGGCCTTATGATGAACCCCAGGCAAGACAAATCTTACCAGGACTGGCTGCCTCAGTTCCTGGGGAGGATTCGAAAGGGGTTCAAAGAAGCAAGTGCATTCCTTATTTTTAAAAATTTTGCCCTTAACCAACAAATCATTGCTTCACCAGTTTCCTGGATCATTTTGTGTGGAAACAAAGTACATTTCTAATATTTCTGATGAAGTTGGCAGTCACTTCCTCGGGCTGCCAGGGAAGCAGAGAAGAGACTGCTGCGGACAGAGTGATTATACCATAACTTCAACCTTTGACCGTTTAAAGGAAAATGTGGAGAAAAGCATTTATGTCCATTATTAGTTTCAGGTGCTAGTTACACCTTAAAGAAGGAAATAGATTCTCTGTTTTTGGAAAATCTCTCAAAGGTGTTTTAAGTGTTTTCATTAGCCTGCTTGTGGAAGGAACCTTCTACTTCTACACATTAAGCTTGCCCAGTACAAGATGAAGAGTTACATCTGGTTGAAGAGAAACAGGACACATGAAGCAGGGTGATATCATAAAGCTTTCAGTCGGCCAAGAACCAAAGGCTGCCTCTGACAGCGATGGGGGACCCAACACAAAATGACAAAAGAAGTCGAATCAGTGCAGGCTTCAAAACGACTAAGAATCAACACAAACTGCCAATAGATAAGCAGAATTAACAGAGACTACCAAGAGACAAGAAGAATCCTCACAGAGTGCTGAGAAACAAGTAAAACCACAGACCGACAAGAATGTTAAATCACCACAGACAAAAAATAGAATCAATTCCGCCTTCCAAGAAACAAGAGAATCATTACTGACTGCCAAAAAACAAGACAAACAAAGTCTGCACAATCTGCCTCCACAACAACAGATTCCGGACAGACAGCATTCTGAGAAATTACCCAAAAAGTCTGGTCTGCTCATCCCCAAACAATCAGGGAGACCAGCGCAAACATTTATCACTGGATTAAAAAAAAGTAATAAAAACACACTAACAATAGTGTCATCTAAACATAATTGCTTTGTTAAAATATCATGAAACACTGTATCAGTAAAGGTACTCTATGACTGGCAATAGGTGGTGGAATGTTCGTGAAAATATGCTTTGGTAAGCTCCCATTCATGCAAAGGACATGCAAAGATGAGATTTGGCGAGATAATAAAATTCTGAAGCAAATCGCGTATTAAAGGTTAAGCTACTTTGATTTTACTTATCAAACAAGTAAAATATTTATTTTGTTAGTAATTGCACGGATGCTGTCCATGATCCTCTCGCTAGGATGGAGAAAAAATTCGTCAGATCTGAAAGCCGATCAGATTATTTATTTTTTCCGTTGCCGTTAACTACGGGCTGCGAGCGACATGAAGATAAACGAGCAGGTCACCCCTCTCCCAATTAGAGTCAGATTAACAGTTTCTGCTTTCTGAGCTGGTCATGATCAGAGATTTCTTTGTTCCCCGTCTGATGTTCACTAAGCTGCAAGAGAATTTACTGAGATGTATTGGAATGTACTGAGCTGAACTGGACTTTATTTGTAGGAATGGAGCTACACCAGGGTGTACTGGGATGTACTTAGATGAGCTAGGGAGAAAGTGAATACTGGAATGTACTTAGCAATATTGAGATTATTGGGCTGGACTGTATTGAGGTAGACTGGAAGGTACAGGTATGATCTGGGACATAACAGACGGTATTATGATGTACTATGTGCATTGAAAATCATTAAAATTTGTATTGGGATATAGGGGAGTGTCAAAATTCGTGACATGCTCGTCAGAAAAATGAAAGTTTTCTCGAACCTTCTTATCTTTCGTTCTCTCTGGCTCCCAAACCAAAAAACGCCTTCAGCAGGCTTGCCGAATAAATCACTAACATAGTTTCTCGTGAACCAAATGGTCTTTCAAGTGTATAAATCTTCATTTAGCCTCCCAAGTGGTTCCATTATCAACTCATGAGCTAGCCAGTCAACGTGTGCTGGATTGATTGATTGGCTGATATACCAATATAATGGTACACTAATAATATAGTTCTTAGTACTAAACCTAACTTATTTTTTGCAATGAAACTGTGTGCATATGTTCTATAATTTCTTGCATGAGAGTTGTGCTGTAACCTCTGTGTGTGAAAACGAGGGCAAAACAAGTCTTCCAGACGGAGAGTGTACAGCTTATATTGTTTAATCACCTACACAATTTTGAATGTGATCACTTTGATGGAACACCGTTATGAGCATCGAAGGGCCGACCTCCATTTGTGCGGGGTGTAAGATCAGCGGCTGAGCTTGCCCTGGAGATTTATGTCGCTTGGGTCTGTGTGCGCCCTCTGTCGCGGTTCCTAACGAGACTGGCGACGTCAGGACGTTGTGCATCAAAGGGTCGTCAGTATTCAAGAAGAACAGATCGAGAATGAAAAGCTTTCTTATCGTAGCCCTCCCCCCGTCCACCGTCATTTGTCCCTTAAGTCAACCTTACGCCCCGTCAACTCTCACCCGCTCTCCGGGAAACCTCGCTTCACCTCGCGCCGTCCTCGGCTACAGTTACCGCTAGCATATCGACCACGAGTGTGAGAAGTATGCAAGAAGTCGATTAGCCTTATCATCACTCTTTCTCTCTTTCTTTCTCTCTCTTTCTCTTTTCTCTCTCGCTTTCTCTCTCTCACACACATGTCCTTATCTCTCTCCCAAACACATGTACGTATCTCTTTTACTCAGTTTTAACCCTTTTACTCACTCGCTCACTCACTTGCAAACAAATAAAACACATACCCTGTTCGAATATCTGTAAGACTTTTCAAATCTTCTTTACCATGGTAGAGAATGATAACACGGCCTATTCCTTTATTTCATTCCTTTATTTAACCAAGTGGTTAAGTTAAGGTTTCTTTCAATCTGTTCGGGTTTTTTTTTTTTTTTTTTTTTTGTCTAATAAATTATTTCAAGCTCTCCAATGTGTTTGTCCTCTGTCAGTTCTTTATTGAAATAATCATTCACAATTAAGAGGGACAGACTATAAGCCATGTCCTCGTTGGTGTTGAAGAGTGATGACCCTTCGTCTGACGTGCGGAACTACTCTGTCTTCTTGTCTCGTCACCTTTAGTGTCTCCTACTGTCTCCTACTGATCTGGGCTTTTATGTTGCCCTGTTACCCCTTTTCTGAATTGTTCTTTCTATGCCTGCATCATGCCGTTTCCACCTGTGCACCACTTGGCTACTTTACAATTTCTTCTGTTGTTTGTCTTGGCTTTCTTGTCTACACTTCTTAGTTGTACAGAAGTAATTATTCTCCACTTTAAATACTTACTTTTACTTTTCTCGTGTAATTGGTAAGGAGATCTTTCAATTTTAACAAATCCGTGCGTTTTCTACAGTTCCTTCGATCCTGCTAAACTTCTACTTACAACTGTTTATGAAGTACCAGATTTTTCTGGAATGGAACATACAGTTCAAATTTAGAAGCGCTATTTTTCCTTCCCCTCAACCACCATTTTGTTCTATGTAGAAAAGTGATTTCTTTGACTGAGAAGCTTAGAAACATGTCAGAGGTAGGATTAACTGAAGCCATGCACTGGTTTGCTGCGAGCACGTGCACTTGCTGAAGCATCCCACCCAGATTCGCGTGCTGTCCGTGTCCTCGTGAAGGCTGTTTACAGTCTACAAACTTCCGGAATCCCTGTGACGAGTAAGACATTTTTCTAATCTTTTTTGCGAGATGACATTTGAGATTTCCTAGGAAAAGAAGTCGATTTCCCTCCATTAGATGGTACAAGCAGTTGCGGAGACTGTTCCTTTTCTACCTGTCTACCTCTCATCATCGCACTGTTAGCTGGTTATACTGGTTTGGAGTGACTGACCATACATGGCAAGCGTGACCTGTCATGCTCTGTTGACTTTAAGCAGTCGTTATGCTAGTTTTATGGCTGTTTGATAATACTTCAACTGAAGAGTTGTGGGTTATAATGATGAAAGATTTTACTTTTCATAGTGCTTGCCATAATTTCCGTGACAAAGGCCGCACTTTCCATTTCTCTATTTCACTCAGTCATACACACTCTTTGACACTCACGTATTTGCATATACACGCACGCAGATGCATACACGCCTACTCACCTACTTCCATACATACACATACGCACACATATACAGTTTCTCTTTTTCTTTTCTCTCTAAGCAACGGCTAACGCCAGTGAGGACTGGGTGTCCTGCGTTCAGATCTCGTCTTGGGACGCTGTTCTTTCTCTGTATAAGGCATCTGTTTACAGGCCAGGCTGATTTGCCGTGATATAACCTTAGCTGCTGATTCGGTATAAAATGGCCCTTCCCCAATCCCATCTCCCATCCCCATACTCACAGTCTCATGCCTGTCTAGCCTGTTTGCCTTCATCTTCACGGCTCCGTCACCTTGCATGCCTGCCTCGGAATGATTGCAGCTCATCAATGTCGTATGAACAGGCCGGGGACGTGGCCGGCGCCCTGACTTGGCTAATGCGATCGTCATTAAACGGCCATCACGGCAGTTAGGCTTCAAGTCGTCGCTTAAAAGCCGAGTACAGTTCAACAGAACGGCAGGTACATAGACTTCAACATCGATGAGCATTGAAAAGGGAGGAAGGTGGTCGGACACTTGGTTTCAACAAGAGAGAGAGAGAGCGAAGGGGGTGGGGTGATTTTCTTAGAACTGCATCAGACCCAAAATTTTTCAAAAATGAGTCCGAGGGCTATTTTACACCATCATTCTTCGTGTGTTCCCCTCACCAACCCTCCAAACTCCAACAGGACAAGATATGTCACGTGCGTTATTGGTTGGCCCGTGGACTGTTAGTTATTAAGGACTTCTGCAAATGTCTTTTGGATAACCTGAAAAGCATAAATCAAACTAAATGATGCAACACTTTGATGACCAGATTGAGTGCGAGATGTATGGTCTAAAAAAAATTATCATGCTTCAATTATTATTACATTTTTTTTGTCTGAGTGAATACATTCTCAAAATACACCCTCCCAGACACCAACATGCAAAGAAAGAGGTCAAACTCGTGAACTGAAGGGAGATTTTTAAGTGATATTGTATCTTCGTGCTGAGCTGGTTCAAAGATAGAAAAAACATTGTATTTCACTAGACCTTTAAGGATGTGCCACCTATTTGATGAGCTGCTGCGCACTACTCACTCCCGATTTGATGACTGCAATTAATTTTGCGTAGGACAAGGTGAATGCGTTATGGCACACTGGCGCACATCTGATTCGCCAGGATTTATTGCTTTCCTTCTAAATACGAAAAAACACCAGTAACTGCTTCGAAATGAGGTTTTTGCGGCAAAAATGTGCTTCTTAATGCTGGAAGCAAACTTTGTTGCTGTCCGTTTCGTATTTTTTTTTAGACATACGATCGTCGTAACTTTTTTAATGACCTGAGAAATGGGATGAGACACTTATGTAAATGATGTCCACAACACAAGGCATAAAAATGCAATCTGGATGAGACGCCATTATAAATTGATTTGATTAGAGGCGAATGTGCCAGACCGTTATTGATTTGACTAACATATTGGAAACATATATAAACTGCCACAAACAAAATAATGGTTATCTTCTCCTTCATTGCATGACACCACTTGGAATTGGAGGGGTGAGAGAGAGAGACTACGCTGATTGTTAGTACTTTTGCTTCTGACTTATCACATGTGAGAGAGAGAGAGAGAAGAACAAGAACAAAAAGAACAAGAACGAGAAGAACAAGAAAAAGAACGAAAAGAACAACAAGAAGAACGAAAAGACAAAAAGAAAAAAAAACAAGAACAGCAACAAGAAGAACAAGAAAAGAACAAGAAGAAGAAGAGAAGGAGACACAGAGCATCAAAAAGAAAGATGAGATTTAGTTTTTGCAGCGACATCAAACCAAATATCGAATGACAACGACCAAATCAACCGAAACATAATCAAATTGCCTCAGCTCATAAAACACCACGTGGTGGGTGATATCATTCAGTTATCAACTCCTCCGCGACCCATAACCCTGGATGGCCCCGCCGATCGGACGCGTCACGTGCCAGCGAGGACGGAGTCGCAGGTCAGAGAAGCTAGTCTGGTCACGTGTTCCATTGCTAACAGAACTAGCGCATTACCCCTGATGCAAGTTCTTGACAGATCGCAGTTTTCTCCACAAAAAAATTAGTGCATCACACGATTGAATGTTTTGAGCCTTTGTCTAATTTTAACAGCCATGATGTGTCCGGCGGGGACCGTTAAAGGTGAGATGACAGTACTGTTTGAATGCCAGGTCACCTTGTTCTGTTATAATCCTGTTTAAAACTGATTTTGTTTCTAATTATTGGATAAAGTTTCAGTCTTGCATATCTCGGGAACAAAGTAGTCTCCCAGATTTGTGGAAGGAGTATGCTGTACTGAGGCAATCATTAGAAAAAAAAGTACCTGAGTATAGTGTGTATACGCTTCAAAGCCCTGGACAAACCTCTTTCCACCGGGTAATTTATCAGATGAAGCCCCTGGCGATAAAATATAGTCGGGTAAAAAAAAATGGCGGAAATTGTGCTTAATTAAAATCAAACAGAAGCGAACACGAATTTTTTGATACATTTTAAATAAAGTGGGCTGATATGATGATGCAAACTGTTTACTCGATACAGTTTTTGTTGATTTAGAATAACGGACCCCATGAAAAAAAGCTGAAAGCAAATATTCCAGTCAACATGTTTCACTTCGGCTTTTTCCTCGATGTTCGATAAACATCAGCCACGCTTTCGGGTGTGTTTTGTTTTGACTTGTTTTATTTTGTTTGGTTTTCTTTTGTTTTGGGCGTCATTTTCTGTACGAATAAAAACAAATTAATGTGTGTCAGCATTTGCAGATGGCAACCAGTTGGTCAATGTGAGGCAGTCAGTCAGTTAACCACCTTCATGGTTTGTGATCGGAGGAGTCTGGACTTCCTACTATGACTACAGAGACAAGATGCTTGATTTTAATTTACTCGGAACAGCGACTTATCCTTCACGGCCCTAGGTGGGTATAGTGCAGTGAACTGTGGAGGAGGTCACCGGTTCAAGATGAGGCTGGAAAGAGACAGCTGACCTCCACCTTTTACGTGTCATGCTCCTAGAGAAAATGAATTGCTTCCCCTCCAACAAGTCTACAGAATTTCCTGCCTTTCTCACCTTCTGTTGAATATGCTTTCTTGTGATCAGTAGCAGATAATTCAAGCAGCAGCCTCATCATTTCTTTCAAAATTCCGAGAGCGTTTTGCTCATCTCTGCTTGCAATGGTCATCCTCAGAAAGTCTTAGTTACAATTTCCTTATCCCTTCATTTATTTCTTCTGTTTTTCCTACTTTCCGATGAATTTCATCCCGGGGTCCTCCATCCAAATGGTACGAAAAGGTTGAAGTAAGTACTGTCTGCTTCATTTTCCCTGACATTCCTTGACGTCTCGCCGTAAACACTGTCGTCTGCTGATTACAAGGACAAGGTGGTCCCCCAAACTTCTAATATGGCCGTCTACAGCAAGGAAACTGGGCCACACTCTGCCATTGCTTTCATGTGACTTCAAAAGGTCTGCAGCATCTCTTATTGCTTGCCCTTTGACCTGTGGTGATGACACGCCTTTCCACACCAGAAGGCAGAAGGGCGAGCTGATGACAGGATGAAGTCTAGCCCTACAACCACCCACACAGCTTGTTTTTTTTTTACTTCTAGTGTAGGTGGCATGGAGCCTTTCAACCTGGCAGACATCGTTTGTCAATATTAAGTTAGATGTTAAAAAAAAGTTGCCTGGGTTTGGCATGACAGAAAGTTGCCATATGGTGGTGCTTGAGAAAATTGCCAGGAGACAAGGTGAAGCACATTGAGTATTCGTTGTTTGTATTCCATGCAATTCTGCCTCTTTTTGATTGGTGGCATCTCCGGCATCTTCGTGTAACTGAGTTACACGTGGCTGAAGCACATTCCACTCAGCATCTTGCTTGTTAAGGTTTTAACCTTCCTGAGACTAAAAACGATTGAAAAAATACCAGCGGGTGACAACAAATGTAATTAAGTCAAGAACCAGTTTTTGCAAACGAAGTATGGGTTAGTCATAATTCGCATCGGAAAACAATTAAATCAAATGATGTTTGTGCCGACAGGACATGAGCAGAGTGCAATAAGCAAAGGTGACTGCAAAGGAATACTACTTCTTAATAATTGTTTTAGGCTGCATGTCTGCTTCTTTAGTCCATCTTTCTCACACAGTTAACTGCGCGTAGGCAGGTTCACCATTTATGGGCACAGGCGATGCAAGAGTTTATCCATAAACATGGGTTGCCACAGAAACGACCATGAAAAACTGGTTTTGGCAGGAAGATAAGGGAAGCTGGTAAATTGGACTATCTTGTGTAACTTTATGGTATTGTGTCAGTGGGCGGGCGACATTATTGACCCTTTGATTCCTCTTTCTGTACTTTTTGTGTTTGAATTATTGTGTAGAAATGATAGGCATAAACATTTATCTAGACAGATATATCATTTTAAACCTTTATTGAGGTCTGTACAAGTTTAGTTTTGACTGATAATATGCTCACTCACACGGTGAGATGAGTTCTCAGGTAGACAATGAGACTGGACGATACAGATGACCCTGTAATATGCTTCGTGCTGCCAAACGAAGCCAGAGTTATAGGGCTGTGTCATGGAGTAGTAGTCGGCGTCTGATTTACTGGGGGATCATGGGATTGCGGCGCTGGTGAACGGGGTCAGGGGTCAGCGGCTACTGCGACAATTTCTGCAGTTCTCTTCAGTTATGACCCTGATCAGACCTTGATAACAGGCAGCGGTCGTAACCCACTCTGATCGCTCTGCAACAGTTTTAAAACGACCCTGAATAATGAGTAGAGTTCATGAGGACAACTCTCTGACCTATGCATCTTTTACATTATGTATGCTGATCAGCAGAACATCTGTTTGCGATGTTACTTTAAATACTAAGCATAATATCGAATTGATCCGATGGACAAGACATGGCGGGCACGAGGCAGATCGAGAGAATTTTCCAGCAGACAGACTTGTCTAAGATCAGTCATTGAATAACATTCCGTCCACGGTTACATCTGACTTCGAACTTCTGAAGATGTGTCCAGTTTATTGTTAAAACATACTAATAATGCAAACTGAAAATTATACGAAGTGGATGTGGTTTAACAAAAAAGTAAGAATCGTTTGAGGTGGGATCAAAATTACAAAATATAAATTCTGTGCACCGTGTATCAAAGTTAAAGTTGTCCTTATATGCCCAGATTTTGTTTAAACTTCCTGTCGCCTGACTGGTGCATTGCATTTACTTCCAGGGTAGTTATAACTGAAAAATGTAATTTAACTTTCTTTGGTATATATCTTATTTTCTCACCCCCTCCCTACCATGATATTGGACTTATTCTTCCTTATTTTGAGGTTTGACCGTCTCTCTGTTTCCGAAAGTCTGAACAGCTTGGGTTTGATTTTACACTAACTGTAATATTACCAGAATGCATAATTTTTTATTGTAGTATCTGAATGCGCTAAAATTGTAGAGCGGAAAAAGTAAGAGCAACAACATAATTAAACAATTACATGATATGATGAAACGTCAACGAAAAGAATGCTCAACTTCACACCAAAAAAGACAATAAAAGAGTGTATCCTTCTGCAACCGTCACAAGACTGAGCTGACCCTCTCGTGAACTAGTCACTGGTTCATCAACCGTCGCACATTCGATCAGTTTCTCAGTCACCCTCACATTTTTCCGGTTTCATACTCAAGCAGTCCAGGCTGCCAACTTTTACTGGCGACGATGTTAGCGAGGGCCACCTACAAGACGCGGGCGTTAAGCTGACGGCAGACGCATCAACGAGCGGTTCAGTTGACTTAAGCTTTGATAAACCCCCGGTCGAGCGGACCGAGGTGGGGAAACTGTACACACTCTCCATAGCTGCTGTCTTAATGGCCTGTCTCGTAGCTAGACCAACAGGATCAAAAGAAACGCTGAGCTCCAAGCTCGATTTGAAGTAACTCTGCTTTTAGAGGGAGACACCCTTAGGCTACCGCGGATCCACGGCATCTTGTATATCGGGTAGAAGACTGTGTTTGATGGCCGACGGCGAGAACTAGACAGCTTTAAGAGCTAAACTTATGAATAACACTAAGGTTCGACATCAGACTTAGCTACTCGGTGGTCGAGAGGCAAAGATACGTTTAATGAAACGCTTACCTAACTCGTGTGTCTGGGCTCAACCGACGACGGTGTAACTTTTTGGCTGCAGACTTCTCAGAGTAAGATAAAGATGTTAAATGTTTGAATATCTTCTTATATTCTGTACGGAAAGTATCGGGAAAGTATTTCACCGTTCATCATTTCTACCTCGCTAACTCTCGCACTCACACTTTACAACTTTTCGCGGTTTTTCAACGTTCCTCACAGCCACTAGTGCCAGACCCACTCACTGTGACCTTTCACCGGAAGATGCTGCTTTCACCCCGTGTTGTCAAGAGAAAGTGGAGAACAATCCTCGTTCGTGAAGTGGCCAGACCGAATCAAGGGGCAGTAAATCAAGACACAAACGCGATCTCGATGCAATTCCTCAGAAAATTGAAACCAAAGAATATTCAATTTACCGGCAGTCCAATCCCATTACGCCCCAAATCCTTTGGTCTTACGACTTCCTAAACACGACCTCCACCGCGGCGATGGTGTTGTCGCTGGAGCCGATCGTCGCCGCTCGGCGATACCTTTCAGTCGAAGACCCCGAGGGCTGGCAGCGGAAATGGAAAGTCGATAACACACCGTGTAGCTCTTCGGTAGAGGTAAACGCCCGGAGAGGAACAAACAAAGATGATTTCCACACACTCCCCCGCCCACCTCCACTAACTACCACTATCCAGTTCACTTTTTAATCCTCTGGTTTGCAGGAGGCGGGAAGGTTAGGCATGTAGATGGTTAGAGACAAATGATGTGACAGCTAGGGAGGGCTGTGATGAAGATGTAGATATTTGTAATCATGGGATTAATAATTAAAAACATATCATGAGATATTTATATTTTTATAGTTCTTGATGTGGTCTAATTAATCACAAGATATTGATTGTGTGTGTATGTGCTTTTCTTATTCATGTGTGTACTCGTTGGATTAAATTTATTTACACGTGCAAATATTTTGGTGTTTGTCCTCTTCATTAAAGCTCTCGTTCACGCTTACAAACAGCATCTTGTTTGACCGAAGCTTATCAAAGATGAGCCACGTGACTGCTGTTTGTAACCTATATGCAAGCAATGTACTTATTTTAGATTAGCAAAATCTTCCATGTGTGTTTTATACCTATTATAAAATTAAAATAAAGTTTAATCATGGATGAGATGGCAATCTTTGTAGGGCGCTAAGACCTCACCGAAGCAGGAAAAGGAGAAGGGAAAGGAGTTTTTCTGGTGCACCGCCCTGCACGGTAATAAAAAGGACTTGAGGCCATTGGCTCTAAACGCTGAGTTTTAAAATGATTGCCAAAGTTCAACGAACGAGCAGATAGAGATTTGATGCAATCTTTCCAGACAATTTCTGCCGAGGGAAATGAACAAAGGTCTCCTTATAATCTAAGATCGAAGACCTGGTGATGGAGGGTGAGGGAAGGAATCCCTAACAAAAAAGGACATTAATTAAATTTTAAAAAAAATCTGATCTCACAACCAGACTTAATTTATGCAACGATTGTCGTTACGTGTATACTTAGGTGGTAAGGATAATCAAGAAATTGATTTTAGAAAAGGTTTACAGAATTGTTTTTCGCTTTTTTTAATTTCTTCTTTTGTGCCCAGTAATTGGTAACTTTTTTAGTGTGACGAAGTAATAGAAAGTGTTAATAGAGGTAGAATAGTAGTAACGACAACAATAGTGGTAGGCGTAACCGTAGCGGTAGTGGTAATGGTCTATGGGTGTGTGTGGTCAATCCATGCACCCCATCCCCACACACACGCATCTACCAACACGCTTGACCCATCCATGCACTTCAAATGCAAATTTTAGGTCCATTATGGGTAGCTCTTGTGAGTTTTGGCAATTACATTCCCCCTTCATTTGTAAGATGAAGTTACTGTGACTCTCTGACTGGAGGTCCGTGCAGTTCCTTGCATATGCTAAGTCAGTCCGACCCAATTATCTAACGAGACAATTCCATTTTCAGAGTAATCACCGCGAGGGAGACGCACTTAAGTACAATCTGCGCTTGTTGCTGTGCATTTGTTACTCATTGTTAGCGCCCTTTGGGAGGACGAAGAAGACTTGGACAAATTAGTGATCGTCTAAGGCAGGGCGACAACATCGTGACCAACAGAGACACCCAGAGTCTGGACAGTGGTACTTGCGGGACATCAGCACTTGTGACAGTCACTTTCAATGTTGGCATCAGTGGGTGGTGACGGCGATGATCATAACAATGATAATTTTGTCGATAATGATTCTGACAAAGCCTTTGATTTATTATGACAATGATAATGTCACGCTGTCTTTAAATAGATGGTCTGGACGCTACTTTTTTGTCCTTTCAATTACTTTTGAATTTTATTTGTTCTTGTCTTTATATATATATAGAAAACTTGTTTAATGATGAAAAAATCTGAAAACAAATGTCTAATGCTGCGTTAAACAAGCTTTCTATTACGACGACGACGACAACTATGATGATGAATTTCCATAGTAACACCATCCTGTGTTTTTAATCTGAACACCGGGTTCACTGCTGTAGACCACGGACTACATTCTGCTTCTTCTAGAGGACGTCCTTCCGGTGCAGAAGCATACCTCCGTGGTTGGCACCAAAAGCGAAGATGCTAAAGAAGTAATGCACGCGCGCGCACGCACCCACCCAACACACCCAACCCACACACACACACATTAAGGGTATGGAGAAGGGAAGTAAATTTGAACAGTATTGAATTCTGCTTTGGGAGTATCCGATCTTCTTTGACTTGCCATCACAAGGACAAACATTATAATCAGCTTAGTTCTCTAAAACAGCCGTAAGTTTCCTCTCAGATCCTCCTCTCCGTCTATCACTCAGGGCAGGCCACGTCTGACAGGCTTGACTGGGGAGGACAGAAGCTCGCGAGATGGGAAGCGGCAGCAGACGCTATCAATGGATGATCGTAGGAAACTGATCTTCTGCTACCCCACCCTCCCATCCACCCGCCGAAAAAAAGCCATTTTCGAAATTCACATCGGCACCGTGGCTGCCTCAAAAAAAAGTTAATTCTGTTTGGATTCGACCTAATCGTGTCGCTCTTTTTTAAAGTGTATTGGACAGGCCAGAGATAATGCTACTGTCTGGCTGAACGAAAGGTCTACAGAGTGTATGTAGTGGAGGGGAGCGTCTGGAAAAGTTTACTGACTCTCAACAAGAAAGTACAGAGATGATAAGAAAGTAAAAAGCAAACAAAACATAATAGAAAAAAGATAGAAAAAGTGGACCTACGAAGGAAAGGATTGCAGTAGAAGAATTCTAATAAAAAAAATTATTTCTGCATCCAGCGTGTAAGGTTGAAGTAAAATGTATTTCAAACTCATTCCTCGCACATATTGTCTTTATTATCAATTTAGTGAAATTATTGGACTTTTCATTACTGGTCGACTAGGATCATAGCTCTCGGTGTTGCTGCTGCTAAATATTATCAGGAAGGCATTCACGCAGATTTGGAGAAATAATAACTTGTATTGAGCTTTACCATGTTGTTAGAAAAATAAGATAGCAATGCTCTCTACAGGACTTGAAGTCGTGGGTCACATGACCAGAGCAGACTAGGGCAATGGCGCGTGTGGCTGGAGGTCTGACTTTGTCTTGCTGAAAGGTAATGCCCACCCACCAGGTATCGGGTGGCGTGGAGCCGTCAGCACTTAACATGGATCTGTGACCTTTCCTCAACTTGCTGACGGGTTACCCTGACGTATCCTGGCAACTCTGAGATGGCGGAGAGCTTGACAAGTTCTCTTCATACGCTCGCAGACTCATACAGAGGCAGACAAACAAACATAGATGTGCGTATCTCACGCTTTACGACCTCCACATCCGTACATCCAAACCCATATATTCTGCCTCAAACACACTTTCTCTCTTTCCCACACACACACCAAGGCAACAAAGACTGAACCACTCTTCATTCCTCCAATCATCTACCGCAAAACACTCGTCAGTCAGAGACAACGGTCACTAAATCACATGTCAGGTGTTCCTGTGAACACTGATGGTCGGTTTATTTACTCAACCTTTTTAAGCCGCCAGGTGATCAAAGGCCACAGGTGCCAAAACGTGACCGGTCTATATATCCGCTCCTTACACTCATCCTTCATTTTTATATCTCTCTCAATATTATCCACTCATTTTTTTTCTGAAGATAGACTGTCACCTCTATCACCTGTCAAAGGTTCTAACTGATCAGTGTCAATAAGATAGTCTATAGTTAATATATCTTTTCGTGACGCCTGCAGCATGTTGTCACTTATTAGCCTCTGTCCGTTTCTTTAACTGAAAAATGAACAGTAATTATCAGCTTCACTGCCTCTTCTTCGTGATGCTCCTGTTCGCAAGTCATAATCATACAATATTTTTTTCCAGGTAACCTCCACCGATGCGAAACTGTAATACGTAAATAATAACGATGCGATTATTTCCCTTTAAAAGAAACATTGTTTTGTCGTTAGGGTATAGTATTGCCATCCGGTGTACAAACAATGTTGCAATAGAAATGGATGATGGCCTGTTATCATTGCCTCCCTTTGCTGCAAGTGGGTCTGGGAATTGCAGTTATCAGGAAGTCCATGGCATTGCTATTGCTACATTGTGAGCAGTGTCGCGTGAATGGAACCAGTCAGTATTAAATGTCTGGGAAGATTTGCCTCCAGGCATTATAGTGATCACTGTGCGCCGATATCCAACATGACAATTGTTCTCGAGGAAGGCAATCTTTGGTTTAGGAGAGGAACAGTGTAGTGACTAGACGTGCGTCATGTCTGCCTGTCCACAGTCGAGTTATGGAGCGATTATTAACAAGAGTTTCCACAATGACACTTCCGCCCACTACCACACCTCTCCCTAACGACATACAATTAATGCCCTGTCACAGAAAAGTTGTCCAAGGTAGGTTTATCCATAGGCATCCACACATTGACCATTCGGTGCTTTCAGTGGAAGCCATCTTGAGCACCTGACCGCTTTTTTTTTTTACAAGGTTCATTGTTAGAAGTTACTGCTTTCGAGAACGGGATGTTTTTTAAACTTAATAAGGAGGTAGTCCGAGTGGACCTGCTGGTCGATGGGTGGTGCTTTGAGCGTTTCTTTACTGTCCCCAAGAGAAGGTAATTCGCAGCACACATTTTATAATAGTTGAAGAGAGAGAAGTGAACAAGAAATACGATTCAGACAAAATATAGACACATTAAGATTATAACTTTCATCTTAACAAAAATCACTCCATGTTTCAGCCAGAACCTCGACATTTGTACTCCTCGAGCGCTTCAATTATGCAAAAATTAAGAAAGTGCGGCTGTCATGAGACTTGGCACCCACAGACCACACACCCACGCCCTCCCACGCAAATCACTCGCCATGGCTCGGCCTTTTCCTGTTTCCCGTTCGGTTCCCATCCAAACATTTAAAAAAGAGTCAGGTTGGGACAATACTTCCAGTACACCATGGCAGAACCCGTAGGCTTGATCAGAAAAAAATTTAGTTAACGATCCTGGAAACAACAGCCTGCAATAGCAGACGTCCAAAGTTTATTTTGTTGTTTTTGTTTTGTTTGGTTCAATTTGTTTGTTTGTTTTTTGTTTTCTTTTGTTTTGTTTGGGGGGTTTTGTTTTTGTTTTTTGGTTTTTTTGGGGGGTTGTTGTTGTTTTTTTTTATTTTTTTTTTTTTTTTTGGGGGGGGGGGTTTGGTTTGGTTGGGGTTTTTTTTTTACTTAGACCCTTACAGTGATTAGTATAGGTGTGCTAAGTCTATGACTATATTTACCAAAGTATTTTCGGAATGACAAATAATCCCTTATATCTGTACCTGGGAATTTCACGCTCATGCATGTCTGCCCCAAAAAAAGACGAAATTAACAGGATTCGAACTGCAAATACCGCAGCAGCTTCGATGTCATAAAGTGTTTGCACACCGCTAGTTAGCTGATTATCTGTCGGCGCTCCTACAACACGCGATGTCGATCGTTGTCTGTGGTGAAGGTGTCCACGACACACGTGCATGCACCGACACAAAGACTTACCTGGCGAGGCAGAGCATCGGTCGCAACGAATAATTAACCTGTTTGCTGTTTGCTGCCTCGTACATGATTGGTGATTTGATTGTGAGCTGCGCGGCACACTGAAGGTTGATGCTTATTATTAGTAACCGCCCATGTATGCCATGGTTTTGTAAGAGGTAAGCTGCTTGTAGCTATAGTAGATTATTTGTCCCCAGTGACGTCAGATATCCCACATACGGGTATCTCTTACCGTGTGTAACATACCCATACAGTGCCAGTTAGGAATTCTCTTTATACATATGTGACATATATTAGTGGGGTTTTTACACTTAGGAATCATCTAAATCAACTAAAACATGTGTTTGCTTTCTGTGACACTTTACAATCATATTAAGAACGCAATTTATATCTATGTCTCGTTTTATAGTTAGAAATGAATCAAAGCACAGTTTACAGTTAGGAATCATCATTGTGGAGGTGTAATATGTATTTGTTACCTTGTACAGTTAGGTATCAACATGGCGCCTGCGTAATATGCATTAGCCTCGTTTTACAATTTAAAAAATCAATCTTTACAACTAGAAATCATAAATATCCAGTGTAAAGTGTATATGTTACAGTAACATCAAGAAATCATTATTTTGCGTATATAGTATGATTTATCCTGCTTAACTTTGTTTTTTTTATTATTTTGTGTGTGTGTGTGTTTGTGTGTGTGTGTGTGTTTTGTATTTTTTTTTTTTGGGGGGGGGCTGCTTCTTAATTTTATTTTTATATTTTATTTCTCTTTTTATTTTTCTTTGTTTCTTACTTTTGCATTACTTTGTTTTGTTTATTTTCTTGTTCATTTCTTCTCTCCAGTTTTTTCCATTATTTTACGCATTTCTCCGTTTCTATTTTATGTTGTTCTTATCTCGCCGCTGCTTTTCGCTTCTGCTTCCTTTTCAGCTCTTTCTTTAATCTTTCATTTCCTTTTTTTCTTTCTTTTTCTTTCCCTCTATTTCCTTTCTAGACATATGTAGTCAAGTGGCGACCTGGCAGTAAACGATGTTTTTATGACTGCTTTCTTAGCCCGGACTGCTTGTTATTCCCACCTAAACCAGCGATTATAGCATCGTGAACTGTTCCTGAGCAAACGCTGATAGCCTGGTGCCTTGCCTTTATATCAACTCTTGTCATAGTGTCACGCGCTGAGGTGTTCGCACGCGCGCGAGCGTGTGTGTGTGTAGCATAGAGAGAAAGAGAAAAAGAATGTATGTGAATAGCTGCAAGCAGAAGTCTATATCTTATTGTTGTACTGTTTGTCTGCACACTCCTTAGTTCCTTGAATCCTTCTATCCTATATGTAAGAAAAGCAGCATAAGAATGCTCTCTCACACACACACAAACTCTTTGAGTGAAAAACTGAGCCGATACTCACAAACAAGAAGAAAATAGCAGAAGGAATATTTGTTCGTTTATTTTCATCACATCTACCCAATATTGGTATCTTGAGCAAATCTCTACACGGATGCACGCCATCCTTTGTGTCATCGAGTTTCCTTATCAGCAGATGTTAGGTCATCTAGTACAGCAAGAGCGCCCAGCGTGTTGTGTCCAAAACCACTGTCGGCCATTTCCTCAGGGTCCTGGACATCCGCTCTGGGGTCCAACCTTCCTCTGACTCAGTAAACAGGGCTCCTATACAACTACAAATAATTTTATGCACCTTTCAATAGTGCGTATTGGTAAATAATTGGAACATACATATCTGCTTATCGTTTTATTCCTTTATGCATGTGCGTGTGTGTGTGTCTATGTGTTACTAAGCCCCTAATACCTATAACCTCTGAAATGCATGTGCATGCGTCTATGCATTGGCAGCTATTTGGGGAGAAAATCATTCTGCTGATTGCGCTTAAACAGAAATCCTCAATTTCTATAATGGCTGTTCAGGTTTGATTCTTTCTAATTACATTTTCCGTTTGCAAATCTTTACAAAAAAATGTTATCTGTCAACGCAAAAAAACGACTGGGCCGAGGCGACAGATCGTGTGTACCCACAGTTAAAGATTCATTTGATAAACATTTTTATGCCCAGCGTGTAAATAATTGGTGGCGAATAATCTGTAAAGCTGTTCGTGTCTGAAAATGGAAAACAATTGGAACGTTTTCTTTCAAGAATTTATTAAAAGCGGAGAAACTTCCAGAACAATGTCCGTTCATATGATGGAACCATGTCTCATGGCGCACATGATATGATTGCATATTTGTTGCGAGAAATCGCCTTTTATCAATAATGTCAAACATTGCGTGTCTGACCCGAGGAAAAAAACCTCAAGCAGCTGTTTATGTTTGAGTCATCACGAGACTTCCTTGACTTCCAGTTTCTGAAACAAATCACAAAATACCACATTTGATGACCTTTGACCCATTGCTCCAGTAGAAATATCTTTTCGTCAATGTGTGTGTGTGTTTGTGTGTGTGTTCATGAGGTTTAAGGAGGTGTGTGCGATGATGGGAATCGTCGTACAAAAGATTAGGAAAATATCTTCAAGTGTAAGCATTGTAGGACTGTCTGAACTGACCGTTGGGTCAAACCATATTATTCAGTCTTTTTTCTTTCTTTCTGTCTTCTGTCGTTCTGTCATTCTGTGGGTTTTCTTATGGGCAAGTTATGTTTGCTTTTAAAAAAATCTAACACAAGCCTACTTGACATGGAAATATGTGCTCGGACTTGGCCACGTGCTCAGAACGTCCCTAGACACTAGACGCTCGATCGTTGCGAAAGAATCACCGAACGGTTTACTGTTAATAAACCATGGAATATTGTTATGTTAGTAAGGTAACTAAAGCTTATCGATGCTGTGTGCACTTGTCTCCGAGATACTAATACTAGTTCCAGTGCTACGAGCTTCTGAACCGATCCCTCCCCCCAGAAAAAAGAAAACAGCTGGCATCTTATTAATAAGTGACAGCAGTTTTTAAGAGCAAATCCTTGCCGGGGTCCTTACTTCCAAAGATGGTTGTAGGCCGTCGTCAGAGGCGTCGTCTTTTCCCAGATGTCCTGCAGAGTCTTTCCTGTCTTCTTCTTCTTTCAGCTCCAAGTTGTCGATGTCTTCGCCGGACTCCTTTCAAACTCGCTGTTCTCGGCGTCCCAGTCCCGTTTGCCAAGTTGCCCAAAAACGCTGTAGTGGCCGAGGCCACGCTTGCCGAGCTGTCCGAAGAAGCCATATTTATCCATACCTCTCTTGCCCAGTTGCCCAAACAATCTGTATTGGTCAAATCCCCTTTTTCCCAGCTGCCCGAAGAACCCATATCCATCTACGCCTCTTTTTCCTAGCTGTCCAAATATGCCATAATGATCCAGGCCTCTCTTGCCAAGTTGTCCAAATGATGAGTACCGATCAAATCCTCTTTTTCCCAGCTGTCCATACAGACTGGAGAAGTCTAGTCCTCTTCTGCCAATGTGCCTCCTCGCCTTAGCCCAGCCCACACTCCTCTTCCCGAGCTGGCCATAGAAAGCGTTACGGTCCATTCCGCGTTTGTCCAGCATTTCTTGCGCGTCCTGCTGTCCGTTCCATATCGGAGAGGTCCATTTCTCTTTTGCCAAGCTGTCCTGGAAACCTGTATTTATCCATCTGCTTTTGCCGAGCTGACCAAAGAAAGCGTTACGGTCCACTCCACGTTTGTCCAGTTGGTCCTGCTCTCCGTACATATCGGGAAGTCTAGTTCTCGTCTGCCAAGCTGACCTGTGAACCTAAGTCATCCATCTGCCTTTTTCCCAGCTGACCAAAGAAAGCGTTGACGGTCCACTCCGCGTTTGTCCAGCTGGTCCAGTATTCCTTGTCCGTCTTCCTGTCCGTATATATCAGGACAGGTCCATTTCTCTTCTGCCAAGCTGCCCTACGAACCTATATTTTCCCATCTGCCTTTTTCCCAGCTGACCAAAGAACGCGGTGCGGTCCAGTCCACGTTTGTCGAGGTCCTCCAGCATCCCTTGTGAGCCCAAGGGACGGTCTTGTCGGCATCGCCGTCAAGGGTTGCTAAAGACTCTTTAGAAGAAGCTTCTCGTTTCTGATCGTGGTGCAACAGGTTCAGGCTCTGGTCCTCGCATCTCACACTGAGCATCAGAAGGGCGAAAAGTGATGTGTACAAGGTCAGCTCTGTCATGGAGGGCGCTGGCAGTAGCGATGACCTGCAAGAAATGAAGAACTTTAATTAAGCTTGCAGAGACCGTTAACGAACTTGTCAGAGACTATCGTTTTCACTAACCTTAATCTCTTGTTTTACCTGTTTTTGTTTCGTTTTTCGTTTTGTATTTTCAGTCTTTCAAGACGGTCACAGTTAGATGCAAAAAGGAAAGTTGTTCCATTTCTTACAAAAGTTTCTCAGGTGTTTTCATAAATCGCTTAATACTTTCGGCGTTTTAAAGATTTTCCTTGATTTTACACAATACAAAAATCATTATTTTTTTATAAAACGTTACTGTATTTCTGTATTACTAATTATTTTAAATGCTCGAGAAAGAAGACTAAAATTAAAGACTTCGATCCTAATTTACTACAGATAAAAGCTTTATCAATTGATGTTTGAATGCAGTGTGGGACCATCCATCCCAAATCGAGGCCCGATGCCACTAGTACTCTGGGAAGGCTAGAGTGCGCCCCCTGCCGACCAATAAGCGGTCACCACGCGTGACGCCGGTATTTGAATTAGACAAGGGCATTAATCAGCGTCGTGACGATCAAATAATTGTCACGTGAACTCGACTTTCGCGTGTAAACGGATTATGGTAGGCACGCATGCGCAGTGAGCCGCCACCTATCGGGCTGCAGGGACAGCTTTGTACAGTCTCGAGGATGGCAGCGCTGCAGGCAACTTGGAAATGAACGGCAACTGTTCGCGAAGGGAGACAACGGTTTCGCTGAAGAGGTCTCGGGGGTAACTCGTGGTATGACCGAAATAATATTTGCTCCTGGGAATTGAAAAGGAGTTTTTATTCACTTACCTAAATTTATACCTCAATGCGTTTTTTGAAAATGTGGTTTGATGAAGTCGTGCTAAGAAACATCTAGTATCAAGATCTGTCGTCGATTTTGTCGTTGATGGTAGTTAATGGTAGAGGTATGGAGTTAATATATATATATGTGTATGTGTGACTATTATTGTTGCCGCTCACAAAACATACTACAACTCAGCAACTTCTCGTACGACAGACGCAACAAGCACGCAACCAAACTGAAATTTTCAAAACATTTTTTAAAGAAAACTAATCTTCCCTTTCACAGTTTGCTAGCAAACTTATCATCAGCAATTTACATAACATTACGATTGTCTGCTGGCACTAAACGCGAATCTGAAAGTTAAAGTTTCAAGGCGAGGACAATTCTGTTAAAATTGTGACTTTCGTCTTCAGCATAACCAATGAAACCCTAGAGGGCGCTGTTAAGTCGGCAAATCATGGGAAAGGAGGAGGTCACCGTGACGAAAACGTATAGGGCCTGAAGCAAAAATCCATCATGTAGATGTATCACAGGAAATCTCGGCCATTTGCAGCCTCACATATGTTGTTCGCAGCTATTCTGTCATAATTCTACATTCCTTTTCCTATTTTTCTTTCTATCTATCCTTCCGTTCTTCTTTCGGTTTTTTCTTTGTCCATTCTTTTAATTCGTTCTTTCTGTTTTACTCATCAGTTGTTTTTTTCTTACTTTTTTGTCTGTCCCTTGATCCTTCCTTTCTCTTTTCTATGTTCGATTTTTTTTTTCTTGTTTCTTCTTAGCACCTTCTTCAAATCCATGTTTTTGAGACTGTGCTATCGCAGCCATTCTTGCTGCCGTGGCTGAGATGGATGGGCGGACATTACATTTTCCACACTTCAGACTCCCCAATGAGGACCATCCATCATCTCCTTGATACCACAGATGAGTGTCCCGCGAAAAACATATCGCGTTATAACAGTCAAGAAGATCAACTGGCTCAGACAGATATTTTTTTTTAAGTTAGGATTTTTAATAAGCCTTTTTTTCGCCAGTCTTGCGGTTCATGATTCGCATTTTAAATTTTCTCCATTTTATTATAAACGTTAACGGTCGTTGCTGGGTTTTTTCCTCCTTTCTCGTTATATTTTTCTTGAATTTTCTAAACTGGCAAACAGAAAATTTCGGACAGATATAGACAGATCTGTGCATCATACATCCATCTGTTTTCCTTCCTTTTTTCCCTTCACCAATCCACCCATAGTTTATCATCCTTCCATCCTTTCATTCACGAATTGCTCTGTTCATAAATTTGGTCAGACCTGGTCAGGTAAAGTTTCTCCGATGTCAGTCTCGTCACTCATTCGATGAATTCTGTCAAAAAGAGTGATAACTGATACAAATATGCCTGCCTGCTGTCGTCTGGTGACATTTTACACAAAAGGTCACAGACTGACACACACGGGGGTCAGGCGTGGTAGTGGGGCCCAGATGCACGAGAAAGTCACTGACAAGCAGTTTAGTAAGTCGCTTCCAAAAAAGATTTATAGCCTACTGTTTGGGTGAATGGAGACAACTTCTTTTAGACATTGAACTATTTTCTTAGTTATGGTGAATAGCATCTCGTCGCCTGTTAATCATGGATTCCTTTGTCTAAGATTATTCTCAGGGCTAATCTTTTGTCACTTGAACCTAAAAGTTTCTTCCGGTAACAACGCATGCGCCATACATAACTAAATAAAACCAAAGAAGACTTGTAAATAAAAACGATTATAAGCTTTGTTGGGGCACTGACTTCATCAACTGTAAGTGTACATCAGCGACCACACTTTTATTTTAAAAGATACGAACTGATCATGCTGGGGTTTTTTATTCTTATCACCAGTTTTTATAAACAAATCCAAATAGAGACTGCTTTAACACCGCGGTGTCTGTTGTTACTATTCAGTAAATAGTCAAACAAACCATCTTTAATGTCTTTTGTATCAGTCACCAAATGTCCAAAATATATTCCAATGTGCCGAAGTTTGTCATGTCTTAGGAATCTTCCATTCAATAATTTTTCCGAACAAAAAAAGCTCCGCCGAGGACACAACAGGATTTTTTCCACAATATTCTTCAAATCGATGACATACATGGAAATATCAAATGCTTTCGACCTAACAGACGAGAATAATCAGCAAAACAGCTCTTCTGGAAACCTTCGGTCACTGCCATTAGCAGTGAACATCCGGGGATTGTGACGATGTAAGACGAGCGCATGCTGTCTACCATTGGCGGAAATCTCACGGAGGGTCTGGAAACAAGACGGAGGCGAGCGGTAATTGGGTTGTGGGCGGTACCGATGTGTTATGCTGGCAAGCAACTGTCAAAAATAAAGGTCTGCAAATGTTTAATTTGGTTACAAGAACCGTCTTGTCCAAATCCCCCATCACCAGTGACTTGTTTAAGCCCGCTTTGATGGTGTCTTCAAGAGGCTTATCGAAGATCACGAGTGGCTCGGATGTGGATTCAAATTAAAATAAATATAAGCAAAACTCGTCTTTTCATCGTGGCCATATTAACGAGAAATTTATAATCGAGCTTCAGTCCTGCTAGACATGGTCCTGAATATATATTTTCCTACGATAATGTTGTTTTCTGGCTAGCCAAGAGACAGAGACAATTATTTGGTTTTAATATGTGCAATATCGCCAGATGTAGTTATAAAATAATCTGGCTTGATTATTTTATGATTTGGAATTGTAAATAAGCATCTAAGGCTTAGAATATTTTCTAGTATCTATACATTCGGAATGAAATGGAATGCAAATTCAAGTGAACACGCTTTTAGTCAGTCATCTGCTACGTGGAGTATTCAGGATAAGAAGCAGTGACCATTTTTCTAAGACTAGACTTTCAATGGTTTTTCTAAATTTGGATTTTTCTACTCCATCACAACACGCTTCAACTTGCACAAACACTTAGAAACAAACCCCACAGCAGTCGTGATTGAAAAGCTAACGAAGACGAGGAAAGATAAAATAGAAAGAAGAAATAACAAGAAACAAACGTTTCACAACGCCGCTAATCAGGAATAGAAGACAAGGGAAAGAACTCTGCTGAATGGAAGAAACAACTGCAAAGTGAAAGGTGTAGTTTTCCTGCAAGTAGGGACATCACTCCAGGGCACGGTAGCTGTCTGTGGTTGTTACTGATCATCGCTTTTTAATGGTCTCTTTTCGTCGGTAATTGTCATCTCCTTGTGCGAGATGATGGCTCGGAGCATTGAGTTTCTGCGCCAGTGTATAGTCTGCCCATTATCTGATTACCCGCCCTTGATAATGGCTTCTCGATGGTGACGGAGTGTTGTCAGTAAACACGTCGACGTCTCATCTGTTGCATTATTGTGTTCCACTGTAACTTTGCAGGTTTTTTTTTCTCTCAGAAGAGTAAATTGGATGATCAGGTCAGCCATGGTGGAAGGAGACAACAAGCCCGGAATGAGTTTGTTTCGCAATACCTCATTATGTCCACATTTTATTTCTCCTAGTAATTTATTTTAGAAGTGGCAACAAGGCGTTACCTCAGTTCTGTGCCTCGGTCAAAGTGCAGCATGGGAAAGACAGCAGAAAGGGTTTGCAGAGGTTACATCGCAGGAGTTTCTAGAAAGATTATGATTCCATCCTTTAATTGCAGTGATCCCCCTTGCGGTTAAAGTCTTCGAGTTGTTTTAATTTGTTAACTGTGATTGTCTTGAATTACTGTGACTTGTACAGCCTTACCTACTGGGTGGGATAATGCTTTATTTTAGTGATCTTATTAGTAAAGTAAATATAACCCATGACATCCGAAATAATTCCCATGATGATGTAATGTCGAGATGGTTTCGATGGTGTATTCATGAACAGATTGGTAAATGAAGTAAATATACTTACTGATAGACACATTCCTGCGGTCTAGAATAATTTCTGCCCATCTTGCTAAACAGTAGACAGACTGTCTTTTCTAATACAATAATAAAGCCATTCCTGACCCCCTCCCCCGGTGTACTGACTTAACGAAGTCATATTCAAAGTTGTTTCCAAATATACTCAGCACAGGATAATTAGATTGTCTCTGTGGGTATGTCCAGAATTGAAGATTTCCGTCTCAGACCAATCGAGCATTGAATGCAACTTGAAGAGGTTTGTTCCACGAGGCAGCTACCGGTGCTGCGGCAAGCATGAGCACTCGTCCTTCTCCTGTTCCGCACCACTCCTACTTGTACCTCCATCAACCATAAAAACCAGGAACAGCATCATTGCTGCAACTACTTCTGATGGTGGTAAGGTTACTCGTATGACTCCTATTGCTTCTGTTCTATTGCTCATAGCTCAGTAGCTCATGCCGGAAGTGCCGGATTTTTATATTACTAATTTTACTTATACTGCTTTCTCAGCTGCTGATGCTACTGCTTCTGTTTGCTTCTTATTGTATCAAGGGTACGACTATTATTATTACTAACCGATTCAAGGAGACTGCGATCTGCTTTCTTTCTTTATTTATTTCATTCTGTTTGTTTGTTTGTTTGTTTGTTTGTTTGTTTGTTTGTTTGTTTGTTTGTTTGTTCTTTATCCTCATCCACACACTTAGTTCAGGTTTGTAATAGTGTCATCTACTTACCAATGTTTCCTTCATAGCTGACTGTTGGTTTGTTTGTAGTAACTGATTTAAGCACTTTGAGCTAGCATCCACACAAGGAAATACGATTAACAAATTCTGTTGTCGTCGTTGTTGTTGTTGCTATTGCTGTTGTTGTTGTTGTTGTTGTTGTTGTTGTTGTTGTTGTTGTTGTTGTTGTTGTTGTTGTTGTTACGAAAAAAGTTTTGTAACTTTTAAGCGTATTGTGATTATTGGCTACATAGCATTTCTTCATACTTACTTCTGCGACATATATTCTTTCGGCTACTCTTTTCCTTCATTTCTTTTTTTTTTTCTTTCTATTTTTTCCATTTATGCACGAAGGAACTGGTCGTTCTTTTTAACCTAAAAAAAAAAAAAAAAAAAAAAGACATTCGCCGTATTTACAGGAAAGTTCTCCATTTTCATCCGCTTTTCTTCTTCGCCCTTTCTATGCACTTGATCCTCCTTGTGCGTGGAGGCACAAATCTGTTTCATCATCAGTGAATAGAGAAAGCTCAGCAGGTAAGCCTTATTTTACGCCTTATGGGCTAAACAAGGAGGCAGCTTCTTCTCTTATTTCTTTCTTTTGTGCTCGCTCCGTTACACCCTATCTTACACCTGACGCTCCCCAGGCATCAAAACAAGAGGGAGATAACCAGTGACAGGCCCGTTGGTTTATTCCCCTTTTCGCGACAGTGAGTTCGACTTGTTATCGCGGAGGCCAAGCAGTTGCGGGCGACAATCTGAGCGGAAAACATTTCGGCAAGGGAGCATCGAAAAACATGTTACCGGCCCTGTGTTCTGAGATCTCCGATCCTCAATTATTCCACACACACACACACCCCTTCCCTCCTCATACCCCATTATCTTCTTCTTTCTCCCCTCTCTCTCTTTTTTTCTCATTTACTCATTCACTGACTCACGGCCGTCCCTACAGAGGTCGCTGCTCTGCATCCCTCCGAGCTCCAGATCGCCCCAAAGCCACCCCTCCGGCCCAGGTTCCTGCCTCCCTGACACCCCCATCCTTTCTCACTTTTCAGGTCCATTCTTGCAAGACGTGTGAGAACTGCACCAGCGGCACTGCTGCATTCGAATAAAAAGGGCAAAATTAATGGAAGGGAAACTTCAAAGATATGAGCCTTGAGAAGAAGCAAAATGGTGAACTTTCTCTGTCAAATTTGGTTTGGGAACAATTATGTTTTTCATCTTTAAATTTTTACCCCTCTAGAATGAAAGCACGGCATCTTTTTTTCCAATTTTCCTTCTTTTTCTCCTCGATGATAGCCTCGGTATCGTCTCACGAAATCAGTTTTGAGTGTTGTGCTGCAGTTCTACTCAGAGCACCTTCAGTGAGCACAGCCACTTGAGCCGCCAGAGGGTTTACACTCATTGGACGAAACCGAGTTGTAAAGTTTGGTGTGGTGTGTAAAACTCGAGACATTAACCGGGTAATCTCCAGCACAGGGAGGTTAATTTTCTGTCTTGTCCAAGGAAAGTTAAGTGAACCAGAAAACACTATTATCGGTGATTTGCAACCGTTCACAAATTTTCTTCTCAAAAAAACATAACTGACAATTAATCATGGTTTTGAAACTTCGGCATGGGAGACAAAACAAAAATTAAAGGGTGTGGAGGAAGCTTGTGAGAATTGAGGACTGGAGAACTGAGGGAAACATCCACGCGTGTTCGTGCTGTGTGTATATGCGTGGGTGGTGTGTAAAATATATGTCTGTAAGGAAAGAGACTGAGTTTAAGTCAAAGAAAACAATTAAAAGAGAGGGAACAGAAAGTAGATTACATGGCATGGTGGGTGAATAGACAAAATGGTATTTTTGAAGACACAGGAAACTATTATATTGAGTATGCATTGATTGAAAAAGTTTTATCTGGTTCCGTATACCATATGACACAACGAAACTGTCACTGAAAGGTTTGGTCTCATAAAGACAATTCTTGGAAACTGTTTTTCTCAAAATTTTTGGTTGATTATTGCAGCTTTCCCCTTGTTGGCACCTTTTCTAGTCGGTCCTACTTTTTGCAAGAACTACAAACGGTTAGCGACATGAAAGTGTCAAACATGAACCTAGGATGGAAGGTCCAAATGAACATGAAAGGGAAGGAACTGGCTGAAAGAAGGACATAAAATGCAATCAGTTAGCCGGGATGGGGAAACACTGTAACCTATTTGAGTGCCTGCTCTTCCAGTTCGCCACCCATCTGCAGACAGAAGAGAACCTTTGCGATGGTGACTAGTTTTTGCTGATGTCCTGATCCTGTTATGCTTTCATTTGATAATTCGTTCAGTCTGTGTCTGAAGGTCTTTCCCCTTGAACGGCTGGGGCCTTGCTTTGCATTAGAATTGGACCGCCAGCTCGACCAGTGCTTGTGAGACCATTACTGTCACGAATCCTTCTGATTTCTTGTGTGTGGGTGAGGGTCTGCAATGGCTATCGAAGACTGAAGCTCCGTGATTTCAAGCGATGGATTAACTTTAGTGAAATTTCTACTGTAGGTAAAAGCAGCTGGGCATGAAGATCCAAATACATGGAGAGCGAAGGATAACCAAATAAAAGATTCGCTACTATTCAGACAATTTAAGTGGACTAGACGCTTCTTGAAAGACTGCCAGGATGTCTGGCTACCTTCAGCTTCAATAAAACCTTTACTGTAAAGAACTAACATTAAAGCGATAAATGAAGGAAAGACAGTGAAATGTATCCAATGATTTAAGAGAATGCAAAGAAAGAGAGAAGAGGCAGGCGGTTCGACCTGACAAATCGCGATCAAAAGCGTGGCGACATTCCCCCATCCCACCAAAAAAAGGCTTCGAGGCATGCGAGTTCATGCCAGTCTCATCATCAAGACATAAAAATGTCAGCAAGGCTCCTTTACTGTTGGAGTTTATAGTGTGTATGAAAAAAAATCCTCTACCCTTTCCACGCCCACAAATTTTAAGGACAGTAATTTCGCACGTTTATTTAAACTCAGAGGACGGTGCGGCATCTTGCTCAAGATGTTGGATCCAATTCCATTTTCTCTAAAAACTGTGCATCGAGATAAACGAATAAGACGAAAGGGTGTGTCTATGTTGCAGCCAGTGGAACAACAGTCTGGTGCACGAATCCCTTTTCGTTGTCCAATCTCGCTTTAGGAAATTTAATTGCAGAATCCACTTTTGGTACGGGAGGATGGACGAAAAACATGGAGTTGGACAGGGGCCTTCATGCCAGCCTGCCGGCCTGTCGTTATAAAGTCCAACTGCCGCGGGATGATAAAGAGCTTACGTCCCCTTCTGGACTGGATCTGGTACTGTATGTGTAAGAAAGAGAGAGGGAGAGAAAAAGGGAGGGGGAGTAGGGAGTGTAGGTGGTGGCTTGACGTAGAAAAAATGTTTTTAGTCAGATGATTAGTGGGGAAAACCCGTCATCTATATAATGTGTAATTATTTATCTTTATCTATCTACTTAACCAAAGGGAGACAATAAACAGTTTAATATATGGATTCGTGTATTTAAAAAAAAACTTATATTAATAAACATACATCTATAAAATAGTAATGGAACTATGAAACAAACGACAAACAAGAGAAAACTCTTCAACATTCTAGAAAGGTTTTGGGGAGAGAAAAAACATTTGAAAATTTTAGCAAAATCTGTTGGAAACGTGGGAGGAGGTCACCCTAGAAAGAGTCTGAAACATTGAGACTTTCTTTCTGGACCTATGTCCTTTTTGTTTAAACTGCTCACTATGCGCTCTTCTCGAGGGGTAAACCAAAAACAATAATCGATCAACATTTGTGTCAATAATAATAATAATAATAATTAACAACAACAATAACAATGGGAAACCTTGTTGCCTATTAATTACCTGAGTCTTTGAGCTCGTGTTCTCAAACTTTTCATGGGGCCGGCCAAATTACTCATTATAGTTTTTCACTCGAGGAGTTGAACATCTGTGAATATCAGCTCGGGAGGCCGACTGTCGCACAGTCACGTGCCGATGGCCTCGCGTGGGAACGAGGGATGCTTTGCGCATGACTGCACGCGTGCCGTGACTGGAATCGTTAACTCACTCCTTGCTTGTTCACGAGTTTAACAAAGCGTGTACTTTCGGAGGGGCTGTCACGAAAATCAATGTAAAGACACGGAAAGCAACAGGGTGTAGCTGCTCCCTCCCCTGTGATGCAACAACTTTCTAGTGTGTCACAGGTGGCAACATACTTCCACACTGTTCTTTCTTTCTTCCCTTCTTTCTCCTCAGTCTTTTTCTCTTCCTCGTTTTTTTTTATTTCATTATTTGAGGTATGAAACAGCCCTAATCTACCCGATTTGTCAGGGCTCTTCTCGTCCTTTCTTGATACTTTTGTTTAAAGACTAAAGTGAGCCAAAAATTAAATTAACATTAACGTTCACAAACATGACCCTGTCATTATTTCTTACAAAAATGATTAAGGAATTTTCATTATTTCTTTAAAGAAAAACACGTTGGCGGACCTAAAGTCTAACTGAACACTTCAGCCATTCTAGAGCTTCTCATATGTTAATGAGCACCACCCTACTTTTGAGACATTGCTTCCAAAAACCAGGGTTCAATTTTCAAATGTAAAACACTTGCGCCTCTTACAAAAGAAACAGTTTCTCGCTCAGGTTTTAAAAATAATTATATTAAAATGAGTAAAGCGCACTTCTGTAAAAAAAAAAATTGCACTTGGGTTAGGCTTTAAGATGTAGCGAAGAAAATAATTGTTAAGTTTCGATTTCGACAGCTCCAGGTCTTCCAGTAATCCCTTCTCAAAGAATTGTACTTTTGTTTTTGGTAACGGCAGCAGTTTCGTAAAACATATAATTTGTTTTCCTGCTCCACAGTGAAATTTGTTTTTATCAGATGATCAGGGATGGTTTAAATAACTAAGTCCTATGCGATGCGTTAACATGCAAGACCTGATAACAGTACGGGATAGGCCGCTCACAACAGAAAAAAGAGAATGGAGGAGAAAGGGAAAGAACTTTTGGGGCTTGCTAAAATTACCCTTGGAGCTGCAGTGTATACATGCGGATGTAAGAGAAACCTCTCGATGTTGCTTTTTCCCCTCTGGGTAAAGACCTGCACAGCACCCAGCTCAGCCACCAAAAGGAATCGAGACCTCTAGGATTTGTTTTTCTATTTTGTTTTGTATGTGCGTTTCTATTTTGCAGTTGTTTCTCAATATTGCGACTGGCTGTTATGGAACAATTCTTGAGTTTGTTAACTGTGAATGGTCACTAAAGATTTCTACAGTAAACTATCTCGCTCGAATCCAGAGAGAGAGAGAGAAAAAAAAATAAATGTTGGAGATTCGAGGTTTTACGACAACCGAGCAACCATTATTGTATCGTGGTAGAGCAGCCGGACCTGTAGACAGGTGCCATGTGAGGAAAAAAGAAAAGATTGCCTGAAAAGATATATAAACCAAAAAATACTTTATTCGTGTAGGTGAAAAAGGGCGACCACTTCGCCGTCTCACTGCCCAGGATAGAGAAAGAAAGGGAGGTAAATGCGCGAGGTCTGGTAGAAGAAAATGCGAAATCTTCAAAGCAATCTTGATAAACAAAATGACTTCACTGTTGCGGATAATGATTGACTATATTTAGAATATCACACGAGGATTTAAGTTTCCCTGACCACTGTAAAAGCTGGTGTTTACTAATTGTAGAAAACATCAGGAATGGGCGAGAAGGCAACGATGACCTTTTCGTATTCAGAGGCAAACTTTTGTTGGTGAAGACGATGTTCATTCCTTCTGTTCTGTGCTCTTCTTCTGGTGCCTGGCCTTAGGCATTGCTGTTATCACATCAGACAAAACCGCTCCACGGTCCAGCCGCCGTTCACAGGTAAATGGCGAGAAGGTGGGATTGTTACGAGGTGTTTAAGCCAGCTGCTTGTTAGAGTTTTCTCCAATATTAGTCCAAACACTTACACGGCAAACCCGGTGAAATGACCATTTCTTCACAGGTTTGCGGAGAAAGAGTCCTGAAAGAGAATCAGTCAGGTCGAAATGGCGGTTTCAGGACTGACACTCAAAGAAACCACGCTCAGTCCTATGTGTGGAGGAGAGGTACAGCCAGACTGCAAACTGAAGGACGAAGCCGGTTACAAGTGCGACTCTTCTGTGAATAGAACGAGCATCCGAAATGAAACGCCATTCAGCCACGCCGGACTCCAGCTCGGATGTTCAAGCCACACATGTGCGCTGGCCGGTCTGTCATTCCATTCCGGGGGGAAAGAGTCGGTAAATCAGAAGAAAAAAAGTCTCAACCGCTTTCTCCTTTCCATTTTTTTGTCCAGACAACATTCTCGCCTCTCTTTAATCAGGCCCACGTCCAGAGACACCGGGGTATGGGTGTCCGATGTCTGCAGCATGTCCGATACCATCAAGTGACATGTCTGCTTTCGGCGCGGGGAAGAGAGACACGTGACATGGGGGACAGTCTGACGTATTACTGCCTCTTTTTGAACAAAGCGCATGCGCAGTGCGCAAAAAGCAATTTTTTTCCCTTTGTTGAGTAACAGCTTAAAGCGTACTCCTAACCACCGGCTTGTTGCCATAGTTTCTGTTTCATTTGTGCTACAAAATATTTTTTCAGAACCTGCTGTCCATCATTGAGGACTTTATATAGAATGATTGCATGAAGGGGTCAGGAAAACAAGTATCCGAGTAAAATAGACCATGCCCGCTACTTCAGATTGTGAAACAGTTTATATGACAATATTTTCTAAAACATTTTTATTTATAAAACAAAAATTTATTATTCGTGATTTTTAAAATATCATATATGTGACATTTTCAGTCACTGTCTCTAACACATTCTTAAATATTTTTGTATATGGTGTTTATTATCATCCACAGTTTGTCTTGTATACCATTCTTCCTTGCTGTTGAAAGTGAGAAGGACAAGGAAAGAGAAAAAAAGGAATGAATAATGAGAGAAAACGACGAGAAAGAATAGAAAAATATAGGAATAAATATTGAAAAAGAGAAGGAAAAAAGGCGAATAAAAAAAGAGTAGAACAAAAATGAAAAAAATCAGAAAAAATGAAAAAAATTAAAAAGGAAGAGACAAAGATAAACAAAAGAAACGAGAGAAGGAAGAAAGAAAGAGAAAAAAAGGAAGAATAGATGGCAAAGAAAGACAAAGACAGCAAAGAGGGAAGACATAGAAAGAAAAAGAGGTACAGAAAGAAAGAAACAAAAATGCGAACAAGAAGAAATAGCAATCAGGAAATGAGCGTCAGACGCCGTTACAGCGACGCCAAATAATCTATTAGAGACAAGAGGACGAGGCAGGAGTCAGCGAGAGAGTGCACCAGCCTGCTGACGTGGGCGTAGAGGTAGTCGTGGGCACGTGACTGTAATTCCAAGGGACGACTACACTTGTGCTGATGGAAACAGTTCATCGTCTGCTGGCCAACTTCCTGCCGTCTGTTTTACTGCCATTAGCCCACTCTACCAGACCCGCCCGACCAGAACGAGAGACTATTATTTATACACAACTTTGTCGAACACTGTTACATACAGACAGGAAAATATCATTATATACTCGCAAACATTGATTGCAGTAATTTGGTACAGATAAAACCAGATAAAAATAGTGAGTGAATCAAGTTCAGTCGCTTCTTCTGGAAAAGATTAAAATACCCAGAATATGTCCACCTCTTCAATTTTTTTTTCTTTCCCATCATCTTTCAAGATTTTGTTGACGACACTCCACAATGTCCTAATAACTGTCGTAATAAAATGTCGCCATCTTGGCTTTCTAGTCAGCACAGACGTCTGTTCGTTTTCTGCCAATCCCTCAAAGGGAAAATCTGACCTTTAAGGTCTATTTCTGCAGACGCAAGGAAGTCCGGAACGTTTAGAAAGAGCTCTCATTGTCAAAGGGAAACCACTCTAAAAGAACTACCCCACTGTAAGCTGTAGGGAAGCGGGCTTTTCCTCTCTTTTTTTTGAGTGGCAGTTATTTGATTCAGACAAACAGTTTTATAAATATTTCACAGCCGAGAGAAGCAATCTTTCAGATAAAAATGTCACAGACAAAGAATAGCTACTTTCTCTGATTTCTTAAGGTCATTTTTATCCACTCGTGAAATCTCGTGCAGCACGCATGCGCAGAACGGCCCTAATAAATGATTTTTTTTCACGTCAGAAATTGCCATAGCAAATATAATTTCAAAAAAGACGGACAGTTTTTTTTTCTGTCGTTATTTTTTAAACAATGATTGTCCCGTGGATGGACTTCATTTTATTTGAAGTCTTGGCGTCAGTGTTTTAATGAGCCCACGGATTGCTTCAGTAGGCAGGCCTCGTTCGAAAAGATGAAGTGGAAGCCACTCAGCAGACACCAGCGCATATTTGCCCACAAGGCCTTGCGAGAAGTGAAGCAACGTTGTAGAGAACTGAGACATTTTCAAACTCTCCAATTGAGAATTAAAGCCCTTTGGAAATATCTGACATCCTTTTCGACAGACATCGACCCCGTGTTTTCTATTTCTGACTATTGCCTTGACCTCCGCTCCTCATACCACTTCTCCCTTCTTCACGAATCTTGCAGAGACAAACATAGAAACAGTTGGTTTTTTTCAAGAAAAGAAAGCACTTGAATTATTTTTTTTTTTATGTAGACTGAGAATGCGATGCTAAGTGAACTGAGATCTCATTGGTTGCCGTGGGACCAACCAAAAAGCCCGTAGCAAAAAGGAGCAAAGGTGATAACATGTCCTCTCACTCTTCTTCCTTCTTCAACACCCCCTCGTCTCCTTTACTCTCCCCCGCTATTACCTCCCATGGTCTCTTGTCGAGGGTTCATTCAGCGTTTGAATGTCTGATAAAGGCCAAGGGACAATAATTCTCAAGGTTCGCAAAAGTTAAGGAATTCTGACGTTTTGCCTGAAAATTTTTATTTAATTTAGAAATCTCATATAAACTCATGAATAATTTTACCGACTAAAAGCTAAAAGAGATTATACATTAACCCGACAAAGTTTTTGATTAAAAGGCACAAAGCATTAATCGCTATTACTCCCTTAAAATAAGAAACTAGTCTACTTCAATATATGTTAACTTTGCAAATCGTAAATCATGCTTCGGGTTTATCTGGCAATTCTCTGAAAAACCAGAAAACTACACTGTGATTTGGAAAATGCTGACTAATTTGCAAAATATTAGCCTCGACGCAATTTTCTAGGTTTGCAGAACATGCTGTCAATAATTTGACACATTCTATTCATCAGAAATTGGATAAACTGAACAAGACTAGCTTTTCGTGCAGAGCTACAATTTTTTTTTTATGCGTTCACTGAGCAATCTGACAGCCATGTTGAAAGGGCGGAGGTCACATTTATGTCTTCCTGCGTTTTGTCTGACCAATGGCTAAAACATGATTGTTCCAACATTCACAGGTTTCGCTCTAGTGAACGATTATTTTTTTTGAAAATGAATTTCTTAACTAGGGCGAGAATTTTTTTTTCAGTTCACTCCCCCTGTTGTGCGGGATTATATATATATAGCATATATAAAGCATCTATTATATGTATGTACTATCAGTTAAAAGGGACTGAGCTGCTTTACCGAACATAAATTTATCCTGTAAGTCTCTTTGCTTTGAAACCCTTGAGTGAGTCATACATCGTCAAGGCCTCATTTTTGTCTTGCCATTGGAATACTGAGGTTACAGTGGGTCTGGAAAATGTGGAAGTGTTGAACTTGAGGTGGAGATGTTGGTACATCCCTGTGAAGTCTGCAGCTAACTGTCTAACAAGACTCGTGCGCCAGTCAAAAGACCAGGCCGAGCCTGTCCGAGCCTGTCCTGCGGATCTGTTTGTTTTGGAGCTGGACGACTGAGGGCGCACGTCGCAGCACGTTTACCTTCCACCGTCTCTCGCTCTCACGCCGCCTATCTCGTCTGTTTCTTTCATCGAGCTTTCTTGATTTCCGAATAATAGTAATTGAAGGAAAAATGGCATTCCGGTTACCCTCGCAGATCTTACAGCGGCTGAACCGCGTGCGATTACATTTGTTCTGAAGTTGGCGTAGCTTGGAAGAGGAAGTCATTGGCTGTGTGCTTCCATATTTGATTCTGATTGGGAGCTTGGGAAGGAGGGAAGTCGAGAGCGGGACATTTGCATGCGTTTGTCTGTGTGTGTGTGTGTGGCGGTGATATTTTTCTCGTTTTTCACCTTCTCCTATCTTTGATCATTGCAAGAGAGAGACAGAGAGACACACAAAGAGTTGAACGGGTGGCGTTTGACAGATGCAAACGTATTGCCGTTCATTATCTGCAGGCAACGAAAAAAAAAATGCAAATATATAGCCCTCGACATTAGGACCGTGCAGTCAATTCAAAAGTTGACGGAAATTTAGCAATTTTCAATGCCCTGGATTCTGTCCAGGTTTTTCAGGAAAATCATTTGCCTCCAACCGCACGTCAATAAACCCGGGTACTTTCAAGCGGCCTGTTAGACGGGTGTTTCTACGAGCGAGCATCACGTATCATTATGGGATTCAAACCAGCTTTTGTTGATGAGAGACGGGTTTTGCGGGAGTCAGACATTATACCCTGATATATCTTGTGCCCTTTACATCAAAGTTATCAGAGCTTGGTATGGGTTCTGCGTCTGCGCGCAATCGGTTTATAAAAAATACTATCCTTCAAATATAACTAACGACATCAATGTCATTCCTTCATCATGTGAGCATTTATTGGAATAAAGCTATTTTTAAAATATTTTATTTTATCATCATCATCATGATCATCATCATCAAGGTCTCTACATTCTCTGCTACGCATGGTCGTGAGCGGAGAACATCAAAGAGTGAGAATAAAAGCATATTGATTTGAAATAATATACTATGTATTGTAACTAATAAAAAAATAACGGAATACCATATAGATCAACAGTAAACCATTATCTTGTTAATTTTGTACGTGCGAGCGCTGGAATGTAAAGCTGGTCTAGTTTCATGTAACTTATTCTGGAAGTATAAAATAAAATAAATCAGTGTAACCTGGGCTTAAGTGCACAATGTTAAAATTCAAAACATTTTTTTCTTTTCGCCACTCATACTTCAAGCCAGTCGCAAATAACCTCTCTCTTCTCTTTCTCTCCATCCTCCTCTCCTCCCTAGGGCAATACTCTGACTGATAAATTTTGCAAAGATGGCCATACCGCAGGAATTTATGCAGACGTGAGAATGTGTCTGTGAGGCCACGTGATATGTTTAGTGCGCGAGTTGCCAAAGGTCATCTAATATCAGTCGCTGGACTTGGGGCAGCGCTCGTTGTCATGACGAGACACACGGCAGAAGCACTCGCCTGTTGATAATACTAATAACATCCATTCTCGCTTGTTTACTGGGAAATAACTGTTAGAACGTTTCGAACGTTGGCTCAGTTTCAAACATACATAATAACTTTTATCATTTATGATCCTGGGGACGAAATGTAAGTGGCTCATATGGTTTAATACAGGGCAGATCTTTTCCTTTATATTCTTTACATTCACTGATAACCAGGCACCTATCTGTACGGTGACCAAGGAGTTTAACGGTGACATACCCTGGATGCAGCATTTACCCGCCATTTCCGTCCTCTCTTGCTTCAACCGGGTATATACTAACAAACAATAGATGGGAGGAGCTCGGGGAGAAAACACGTTTGTTGCGAAGCGTTAATATTTCAAACGGTTTCGTTTCAACCGGATACAATAACCTAAAGGTCATTCTGTGTACTGTTTTGTTTGCTTTTGTTCACAAATGCTTGCATGTCTTGTGGGGGATGGTTTCAGTGAGAGAGAAGTACAAAGAGACAGAAATGCTTTTGTCTGCATGTTCAAAACTGTGTAAGGTAAAGGTCGTTTTTTATTCTTTTCAGTCGAACTTTTTGTCGGGCAGGTGTCCATCTTCTCCCTCTCTCTGCTTACCTTCCACAACTCTCTATACAGTCAGGTACCAGTTCCTACCAGGTAGGTCGACTGGGGAAAGCTGGCTTGCTTACTCGGATATCGAACCAGGATACCTCTCAGTTCCGTCCCCAGCGCTCTAACTTCTCAGCTATTCCCTTCCCCGAAGCTATGGCAACCCGTTGAAATCCGTTGACAGGTAATCAACACAATCTCTAATCATCAGCAATCATTTATGAATCTCCAATCCAAAAGTGTACCGGCATTCGAAACACCAGGAGACACAAAGGCAAAATCGTTTTAACCACCTGTTTTCAAGTCCGCACATTAGGTAAAAAAATAAATAAACCTGATTACTCGAAGCGCAGGACTCGCTGGATGAACGAAGTGACCACAGAAGATTATTTTTATTTTTGCTGGAAATAACTGGCTTGTTTACAAGTTCACACAATTGTTCAAAAGCTCGTTTGTGTCGGTTGACAAATACCGCATGACTCATTCATCGCAGCTGTATTATTATTATTTTTCTCTGTTGCAGGCTTTGCCAATCTCTTGAGGAAGACAAAGACGGGAGCGCCGTATAATGGTCGTGCACAGAAAATTTCAAATGAATGGCAGACAAAGACCTGGAACAAAATCGTGCGTTTAAAGGAAGTTACAAAATACCTTCCCTGCCGGTTGCCATGGTGATCGTTCATATTTTATGTGTGTCCTCTGCTTTCGGTGCATAGTTTCAGAAGACTAAGCAAGCGTGTTTTTTTTTTTTATTCTCAAAGAGAATAAGTCCTGACGCATGCGCAGTTCGCAGTCGAAACGTCCAGCGTGACGATGACCAAAGAGGAAACAGAAAGTCACGTGGGGTTTGATTGCTTAAAGTGGATGAATTTTTTGCCCCTCAAGTTTCTGCTCGATCTTATTGTTTCCTCTATGTGGCCCCATGTGCCTGACTGATGCCAGCTGTTTGTGGTTTATGCCCAAGTCAGCAACTAACCCTACAGGCAAGTCACGTGAGCTGGAAGTGAGGACAATCCTCAACCTACGATAATCACTTTGTGACAAAGACAACTGATGGGGGTAGAGAGAGATAGAAGTAGGGGAAGCTTTCGAAGATATGAACATAGAGATACAAACAATTACTGAACTATTTATCTGCGTCTCAACAGCATCTGATGATGTGTTCACGGCAGTAACAGGCACAAAGAAAGGTGAGTATCACTTCATTTATTTATTTGATGACATTGCTGCATCAAGGGACTAAACGATGGAGGCCTTCCTTGGATCTGATCCTTCATCCTTTTGGGTAAGCGGATAGCCGAGAAGTCGAAACACTGGCGTTCGAATCCAAGTGTGGTATACCACACTGCCTCCTATCTATCAGACAGACAGGAATGGATACCTTACTCCATAAAATGTTGGAAAAAGTAAAGTCGGGAGAGAGACACAGGGATGGATTCAGCCCTCACAAAAATCTGACCCGAAGAAAAACATGGTCTATCATCACCTCACATCCCTCCCCCAAACGACCGAAAATGAAGACAATCTTTCTCTTATCATCAACGTGTTCCTTATTTTATTCCTTCCTGACTTATCTTTTAATCTAATACATACATAATTTAATTACCTGCAATAATTGTAGTCTCAACTTATTTGCCATACGTTTTGTCCTACTAAAATTTTTCCTGCCTATCTTGGTTTCATGGGGAACCGGAAAGGTGAGCTGAGCAGTTAGATAACTAGGGAGCCCAGAGTTGTGCCCAATGGCCGATCTGATACCTGGATGTTCTCTGACATGAGCCCCATCTCCAACTGTTGAATGGATTGATACCTGACCCCGAATAGGGGTCAAGCTTAATACGAACTTCAGTAAGGCTCAATCCATTGACAGTCTTTGCAAACAGAAACCTGGCCCCAAGATAAGTGAAGTCTCTGACATCTTACCTTGATGACCACTTTCATCTTCTCGCCTTCTGAAGTCGCTTACTGCTATATCTTAAAACCCTAAACCCTTCATGCTAATGATTTGTCTATTTTTATTATTATTATTTTCTGAAGTGAGGCTAATGTGTTCACAAGATTCCAACAATGCGTCCGACTGTTTGCCGTGAAGGAAGAAAAATAAAATCAGTTTGAAATGAAAAAAGTAGCAGACTTCTCCTCGCGCCTAATTGGCAACGCTGGGTGTTTGGACACTGAGTCATTAACACAATGATGCCTCAGTGACACATCAAAGGTCGTTGGTAAGCTGGCAAAGTGCCAATGTATGTAACATTCACAGTCCCAGTGTGGTGTAAGATGGATTGCCAGACAAGATTGTGCTTAGCTGAGCATGTTAACCAAAGTTTCAATGTCTCAGACCTTCTTCCCAAAGCCGTTGCTTTCTTGTGACCTTTGCACAAAACTTTTTTTCAAACATGTGAAACCTTTGATTAAGAGCAGCTGTAACTAAATTTTTATTTAACTTAGTTCCATAACATCCGTAAAATTGTATTAAAAACTAAATTTGGAAACAGATTTTTTTCCCCGTATGCAGAAATTCACAACTTATGTTTAGTATTTTGGGAAGGCATCAATCCCGTCGGCCACATGAGGCGCAAAATCCTCTGTAACGGTCTGAAATATCTCCCAGCCAGTTGTCACAGGTAGTTGTGAAAAGGTAACCGAGTGTTGGCCCATTGCAAAGTAGGATTACACCAGCAAGACGGGTATCCGGCCTGCAACAGGACCTTGACAAATATCTCAACACCATCGGCTTTGCTTTAATCTTCACGTCCGTTAAGACGGGAAACAGATTGGTTTAGGTGAATGAAAACAAAGTGGAGAACAACTGGATTTATTTCACTTGCTCTTTTGTTTCCTTTCTAGTAAAAGAAAAACAAGTCTTGGGTTCAGATTACAAGTTCCATCGCTCCAGCCCAGTGCCGACATTAAAGAAATAACAGCCAGAACCTTGGTCCACCTGCAATCACACTCGATTTCAGATTAACGGGGATCTGTGATGACCATGATTATAGCTATTTTTAGTTCTACCCGCGCACAGCCAGTTCCAGCCGACGCCAGGGACCGCTACTTCGTTTTTCAATTGCAGATCAGCCCAAGCATAAACAAACAAACAGTCCGCCCTCGCCACAATATCTCGGGATCGATGAAGGTAAGCAGCATTCGTGCGTGGAAAACGGCTACCGGTCACCCTGGATGTTTTATTCCGAACTTGCATGTAAAGCAAAATGAATATTTAATAATTTTTTGTTACAAAAGCGATTTCTTTTTAATGAGTACTTTTCCAAGCTATGAGACCCCGTCATTTTAAACATTTGCTTAGAACGATTCTAGAACTATTTTATGGTTTGTATTTGTTTGTGTTTGTTTGTTTGTTTGTTTGTTTGTTTGTTTGTTTGTTTGTTTGTTTGTTTGTTTGTTTGTTTTGGTTGGTTGGTTGGTTGGTTGGTTGGTTGTTTGTTTGTTTGTTTGTTTGTTTTGGTTGGTTGGTTGGTTGGTTGGTTGGTTGGTTGGTTGGTTGGTTGGTTGGTTGGTTGGTTGGTTGGTTGGTTGGTTGGTTGGTTGGTTGGTTGGTTTTTGGGGAGAGAGATTCTGATTTTTATTTTGAGATAAACTTTCTGTGAATGTTGTAGGAACTGTGAAAAACCCATCTAAGTATAGACTTGTTCAGATCAGATTCATTTTGGGAAGTAGCAAACCTTATTTGAAGACATGACAAAATTGGAAGTCTTTGAAATAATATTTTAGAAATATTTCAAACTGTTTTTACTAAGTTTAAAATTAAACCTGCCTATAAGTACTGTTATTCCATAAGCCTCAAGATTACACATGAGCATTTAAGTTACCTGTACACTGTATACTTATTGCAAAGGAGGTGAAAAAAGATATGAAGGTTGCAGTGATTCTTTCATTCTCTGCAAAATAATAGCCCTACATCTGTGGTCTGTATTTAACCATCGCAGTGAACAAATTCTTTGCTAAACGTGTTTTACTTTTCAGTGATTGTATCAGTGTGGTTGTCTTGAAAGAATTTTCGATGAAAGAGGTTTCGAAGAAAGAATCTCAATAAACTTTTATCTGGTTTCGAGGAAAGCATCTTTCCCAGGCGTGCAAGCTTGGTCTTTGTTCTGATACTCTCCCAATCGCTCGTACTTTGCATGCGTGTTTCTTTGTTTTCTATCCAGCTCCGTACAACTGGCAAACAGGACACGATGGTACACAGAATCTTCCTCATAACTTAACAACTTAAAAATTAAAGATAACGAATAAGAGATAAGAGCAAAAGTTTCTTAAAGTGTTTCTAGGTGCAAGAAAAAGACACAAAGAAACAGTATGAAAATTAAATTAAAAGTAATTATTTTGTGAAGAAAACAATTTATTTATTATCATTTTGAGAATGAATGGCTGAGAAAAACAGCCAATGAAAAGACGCCGAACAATTCTATGCCGATGCTTTCATAAACTTTTAAGCCGGAGGTTACGTAGCACTAATTAGCAAAAAGAACCAATCAGAATGCACTACACATTTCTTCAAAATCATATGACAGCGAAGCTGGATAAGTGTATTTAAATCCTAAATTAAATGCACAAAGAAAAACATTGGAACAAAGATACAGCCGTTCATTAGATGGAAAATACAATGATTGGTCAAAATAATAAATATTAATTAAATCTACGGAAAATTATTGAAACATCTTAAAGGATGAAAAAAACTGATTGACGAGAGAAAACTACACGTGGCTTAAAATTTATTAATTTGTTCTTTAAGTACTTCGTTTCAAACATACAACTTTTCTTTTTACCTATAACGACAAAATATGACCGTTTGCAGCCTTAAAGGTCAGTAACACTTTTCTTGCCTTTTAGATAATATATTTATAAACAGCAATATTTTAAACGATGGAATAGTCCAGCTAATGTCATGTACCACTTACCTTCCCGAACAAAAAATTTCTTCTACGAAGCCTCAGAGTGCTGACGTCGGGTTTCAAGAAAAGTGAAGCTTTAGGTCTAACTTGTTCCTTTTTTCTTTCTTTCCTGCACCTTGTCAGAGAACGAACTACTGCTGGTGGGGCAACAACTCGAAGTCGTTGGGGGACCAAAGTGGTTGCCGTTGTGGGGACAGGTCTTTAAGTTTTGAGAAGTTGGCGAGTGAGGTTTGAACGGCTCACGTCTGGCGGCGGACGAGGCGCACGGCCAGCATAGCTCTGCAGCCCCCTGAAGCAAGCAAGGACCGCCAGCGGCGACAGCGGCAGCGGACACGATGATGCGGCGGCCGTCGTCGTGCGTCGCATAAATAACGCGGCGGCTCGCAGCGCGGCGCTTGCAGGGGAGGGACAGCGCGGCAGGCGATTAGACGGTGCGCCACGGCCGACAACAATGTGCGAGAGGGCGCTGACCACCCTTTTACCTTATATGGGTATCTTGCGCATGCGCCCTTCTTCCGCCCACGACGGTCAACGGTATGGAGGGCCCCCACCGACCAGTCCTCCGTCCGTCCACCATCACCGTCTTCACGGTGTTTCGTTTGTTCTTTTATTTTTTATTATCTTATCCTAATTTCTTCCCCATCTTCCATCTTTTGCAAAACACTATTTAGTTTTGTATCATCAGAGCACGGCCTATGAAACAGTCACGAGACAAAAGGAAACTAATATCCACCCCTCCTAGTCACGCAATAATAGAATTGGCATCGTGCGATCACGTAAGTCAGTCCTAAGTCAATCCTAAATAAAATCAAGCAATTGTTTGATAAAAAGTGAGAGCGTGGGATGGAGGATGTTTTGAGCTGCGATTAGGAGAGACTAGGGCATGATCGTCGTCTCCCGTTATTCGGCGGAGGTCTTCAGCAAATGATTTCGCCGCACTTTAGTAATTCAGAGACAAAGCGGATGAAATGACCAGTTGCTTTGGCGGGGTCACAAAGGTGATCTCGGGTCACTAAGTGAACTAGAACTGGAAGAGGTCAGATAGCCAGGATTTGGAAGGACAGAAACCCATGAAGGCCACAAGCTGTGGTACAGTGGGGAGGACACCAAACACGAGCATGACATGGGCTTCCTTGTACACAGGGAAGTGGTCCAAGCGACCATCAGCTGTACATTAGTTTTAGGCAGGCTGGTCTCCATTCACATCTGTGCCACGCCTCACAATGTTAGCTCCCCTCCACTTGCGAAGACCACGAAGTGGAAGAATCCCATGAATAGTTAGAAAGAATCCTAAAGGCAGCACTGAAAAGAATATCCTTGTCAAGCTTGGCGACTGGAACGCCAAGATAGGTCCAGCAAGAGGGAGGAACAATAGACAAATTCAGTCTAGGAGAAATAAACGACATTGGCTTAAGGCTCCTTGAGTTCGCTCAGAGCTACGGGCCATGGTTAACACCCACATCCCCACAAAGAGTCTAGGAACTAGTACTATCCAGTTTTATAACCTGATAAAATACCTTCTACTGCCAGTATCAACAAGGCTAAAGCGAACACAGCCTGTTACCAAAACTTTGTTTTAACGAAGCTGGAGTTGAAGCTTGAAGCCGAAGTCGAAATGCTGGACATCTGCTTTTAAATCGCGAGACTCAAGCGTCGCGAAAATCTTCTGGACCAAAGTTGGAGACATATTCGCCATCCTTAGCATGGTCGGATGTGGTGTAGACATCCTTGCTGGAAACATCAAAGCAGTGCTGAGGAGGCAAAAGAATTGTCTTTAAAGCTGATCATGAAACTCTGCAGCTCTGTGGCCAAAGTCGGGTCTTGAAGAACGAGAGGAAGAGCGGCGCTGAAGAGCAGCTGCCAAGAAGGTCAACAGCGACTTCATGAATAGCTGGGACACTGGATCGAGGAACAATGTCGAGAACTAAGGAGAGGAGTGACATGGTTCCACTTTCTACTCTTAAGTACGAGACACTCAGCGGAGTTTTGTACTTTCGGCAGTTTCTGAGTAAGGTATTCAGAGCAGCCTGAGAGCAAGGATTATGTCAAGCCTAGACAACAAACCTCTGGAACAAAGGCACAAACAAGAGAGTTGGAGAGAGAACGAGGCGGATGGTGCTGATCTTTCGTAGTTATTTATGTAACGGACAGACTGGCAAACAGCTGACGGTCTATCAAGTGTCAAGTCAGCAGTGGCAATGAATCCAAGATTTCTGACCGAGGGTGCAAGAGTAATATTGTCTTCATCCACTTATTCAAGCGGACTGACGAGATTTTTAATTTGAGCATTTTAAAAAGACAGCTATGTCTGATGATTAATGTGTATGAAGCGAAATTTATCAAGTAATGTAATGGAAAGAGGTTTTTTTACCCTTTTGTATACTGCTGATAAATCAACTCTCTAGTAAGGAAGACTCGAGCGCCTCCTGTTTTGGATGTAATTGATGGGATAGTGCTCCTATTGACATCCTCCATTCTGTTCCTCAGTGGATCACTATGTAATGGATGCTTTGTTCTAGTCAGGAGAAGTAACTCTCTTTATACCTTCAATGGAATATATATGATTGGTAAATGTTCCTGTACGGAGTTTATGTCAGCATGGAGGACATCATAAAACGTACAGTTTGAAGGGAGATTACCTGTTTGCTGTTTGTTAAAACCTGCCTTCTTATGACTTTTATTTTTAAAAAAGATTAAGAAAAGAAAAATAATAGTTTAGGATTAGCGTGGACGCCTTGTATGCACCTGTGCTTCTGTGTCCCTGACAGTGCCACCCAACCTTTAATGTCACAGGCTTCTATAGTACTGATGGCATAGTCGCAGTCATCGGCGTGTGACTGATGACCAACATAGTGATACTGCATGCATATTGACAATGGTTCGTGTACAAAATGAACTAAATGGACCCAAGCTCTGAGCCTTGAGGGACCATAAAAAAGCGGAGCAGGATGTGATGTTTGACCGTCGACTAACACAGTCTGAGTTTTATCAGGCAGATAGGAGTCGAACCATGCTCGTGCGGATCCATAAAGTCTGTAGAAGGTGTTAAGTCTTTGAAGAAGCATGGAGAGGTCGATAATGTCCAGTGCAGCAGACAGGTCAAAGAGAGATAAGGTAGCAACATCGCCACTGTCGAGGGCAGATAGTATGTCGGTGGCTACGTTGACGATAGTTATTTTGATACTGTGAAAACATCTACATGCCAGCTGAGGGAGAGGGGATGAGTGATGTGCTTGTAAGACCATTCAAAACTACTTTCTTATCTTATAGAAAAAGACAAGTTGAAAACTAGGTGGTAGTTGTTTAACACATTAACATCAAGCGTGAACTTCTTAAAACAAGTGGCCTGACCAGGGCACATTAAATAAAGATGGAAAATATCTGTCGACAAGGGCTGACATTATCAATATTTGTGATGGCAGGAAGTGAAACGTCTCGGCACTCAAGAAGGTGGGTGGGCGATGGTTCTAGCTGGCAACTTGTTTTGGCCCTGAGAATGATCACCTTTAAGTCGCATCCTGACAGAAAAACACAACATCAAAGAGGGCCTCATTGAAACCATCGAAGCAAGTGCAAAGAGAGCGCTAGTAGCAACCAAGGGGGAGAATTCTTTCACACAGTAGTTTGTATTCCCCTTTTTACCTGTGCTGCTCAACATCTTGGAAAATATCTTAGGAGGGACTCTACTTAACCACACCTCAATTTCCTTCGGTGGTAGACCACAATGAAATGTGCTTTACAGAGGACATTGGCTTGATGGATGGCAGTATCAGTGACTGGCATGACCTGACAACAAACAGCACGAGGGCTTATGGGATGGAGACCAGCATTGACAAGAGCTGGGTCTTCCACCAACGACTGTCAATGATAAGTATGGTCCGGTTCTACCATTAGATGAACTAGGCAGTCGCCCAAGCGCAGTCACGGATGAGTGGAGGGGCCCAAAATATTGCCTGCTGGGTTTTTTTAAAAAGATGAGCCATTTATTACATGCATTGTAGACTATACGGTCCATGACTTGCATCCAGTGAAGAGAGCCAATGATGATATATGGTCGTATCTAGATGGTCCACAGATGAGGTGAGCAGCGTTGTTCCGGATCCTTTGTCCAGAAGATACTTGGGAATAATCAGAGCATTAAATCTTTTAGCAAACAAATGTAAAGGTAGAAAAATTATGGAATTAGTTGGAAGGGTGCCTGTGTGTATGTGTATGTGTATTTGTGGGGGGGGGGTGTGGGTGTGCTTTTTTGGGTTTTTTTTCTAGTTGATTACTCCTGTGTGAGCCAGTGGTCCGCGGACCACACTTTGAGGACCACTGGTCTATATGCTAGAGGTTGTGATACCTGAAGGTTTAACCAGTACAAAACAAGACCAGAGGAAGATGCCGGTTCTGGCCCCACCCACCCTTCACCACCACTACCAATCTTTACTTATTTCTCGATGTTTTGTTTGTTCAGTCTTTTTCTCATGATCTCCCCCCTAATCCCTTCCCCGTTTTCCATCTTTTTTCAAAACTCTGTTCAGCTGTGTAGCATCAGAGAACAGCCCATAATTGACCAGCGAAGAAGAAAGAAACCCCAATAGTCAACCATCACTGTCACTAAATAACAGGAAGGTAAAGCAATATAGATTGGTGTCGCACTAATGCCGGAGGTAAGTCCGGGTCCACATAAGTCCGTAACCGTTCACATAGGTAGATTCTAATAAAACCAATTCAGTCGTTCATAAAGGTATACAATTATAAATGAAGGGTGAGAGTGTGGTCAGGGGGATGTTTAGATAATTGCTTATTAAAGGACACGGTGTTAGCGACGGCTACGATTGGAGGGAATGGGGCATGCGCACCTCGTCCCTGTCGGCGTAGGTGTTTTCACAGGTGACAAATCCGAGAGTTCGCCGCGCTTTAATAATTCAGGGATAAAGAGAAATAAATGATCAGCTGCTTTTGTAGGGTCTGATAAATTTGATCTCGGGTAGCTAACGGATGCTAAAGGCTTGTACTGACTACGAACTTTCATCAGCACGTGGAACATCTGCTCGTGACAAAAATGAGGCAAGGGGAAACAACTCACCTATATATGCTCAACCAATAAAGATGGGGCTTCGTGGAACTTGTCCTGTCTTTGGAGATACAGAAACTGATGCAGGACGCAAGCTCTGGTAGTAGTCATGAAACTAAACACGAGCATGGAATGAGCTTCCTCTTTGCTGGGAAGTTGCCAGGGCAACCATCAGCTTCACAGTAATCTTTGGGAGGCTTATCGCCACTCGCATCTCTGCCAGGCCTCACAATATCACCATTATCCATGTTTATGCTCTGACCTTCACGAGCAAAGACCACGAAGTGGAAGAATTCCATGAACAGCCAGAAAGAATTCTCAAGGCAGCACCGAAACATATCCTTGTCGTGCTCGGCGACTAGAACGACAACAAAGGCCCAGACCCATACATACCCACCATGAACAGGAACAGTAGACGAGGTGTACGAGAAACTGATGACAGAGGCTAAAGGTTCTGGACTTTGCTCAGATCCACAGGCTTACCATGACCAACATCCTTATCCTCCCAAAAAAATGAGTTGAGGACAGCAACTTTGCTCGCCTCAGATGTTTTTTGATTTATAACCAGATCGACTTTCTTCAACCTCCAAGCAGCTCCAGCATCAACAAGGCTAAGACGAAAGGATATCCAGGCACGAACATAGACGGCAACTATAATCTGGTCTTAACAAACCGGAAGTTGACGCTGGATGTGAAACATAGCACTGTAAATTCCAGAACTCACTTTGAATTGGCAGAGGCTGTCTTCCGAGAAAGTTGGTTATTTTTACCCTGGAGTTAATTTTATCCTGGAGTATTTTGCCCAGGAATATTGTGGTCGCTCGTGTCTCCAAGAGGCAGCACCCGTGTGTTCTAGAGTCTGTCCACTAGTGGAGGCGTCAGTGATTTCTTTCTTTAGACAATTTGTGGAAAATATTTATATAATTTGTTAAATAAATGCAACATCAGGCTCCAGTGACTATAATTAACTTATTGTAAAATAACATTATCAAGTATGGGTATTAAAAAGTGACCTTGTGCTGGACTGTAAACTTTAGTATTCGTTGTTAACAATCAAACTGAGAAAAAGAAACTTTCTTTTAGAATATTTGATAATTAGAGTTGTTAAGTAATTAGTAACTTGCGGGATGTATTTTGAGAATTAGTTTTCCTCAACAATTATTGTAGAATTTTATTAAATATTTTACGGCTGATCACTGTGACTTACTACTGCCCACTACACTCACCTCTGCTCCCCTCCACCCTTCACTTACCAAGGAAGCACCCTGAGAGAAAGAGGCGCCACAAGGTCGGGGCTTCTATCCACTACCTGTACCCGACTTGGTGGCAATACAATCGAACGTGATTGTCCCACGTTAGCTACCCATTTACCTTACAATAAACAGACACAAACGGTCAGCGGTTCCCAGCCTCGCCCGATCTTCGGGAAGATAAGGGTAGCGAGACATTCCTGGTCCTTGTCCATCCCGACGGTCTGGCACCGCCAAAGGACGACCGCTGTGTTCACCGACGGAAGGCCACCAGTTATCACAGCCACCCCTCCTACTTTGTGACCCTCCGTTTACCCGCGCGTTCGCTCGACTCCTGTAGGAAGTGCAGCACCATCGCTAGAGTTATCTCATGACAGTGTGGCCATTGTTAGTCTACACTTGAATTGTGGGAGATGTTCCTGTCTCATGTGACCACAGTTCGGTGGCGCAGCGGTTAGCGCCTGTCACCTAGACCGTGAGGATTGTCTGCCCGGGGTTATCCGGGGTTATGTGGTATCTACAAGGCTGGGTACAGTGTCCTGATATTATCTTAGCTGCTGGCTCAATTTCTTCCTTCTTCCACCTCTTAAGTCACCACATGACACAACACAAATACTATATATATATATAACATATACTTTTAGAACAATTTGGAAATACAAAAACGAAATCTTCTCTGATGATTAGAGTAGCAAACTTATTGACTTAATCTTGGAGTCGCATTAAAAGCTTTTTAAGTTTCCTAATTTGTAAACAGTGTTTACTAAACTATTATATATAATCTTTACTAAAATATCAAACCATGCAATAACAAACATCATGACTTAAATACTTAATACTGTACATAGTGTTTAGCAAACACAAAATAACAGACTTCCTGTTGGCATGTAAATATTGTATGGTGGTATAGTTTCATGCGCAATCAAATTTAAATTATACGCACCTTTGTCTGGTTAATACGGTATCTGGCTTAGGAAGCAAGATCAAATATATCTTCTTTGAGAAAATGTTTGAGAAAGTGTTATTTTATTAAAAATTGTGCACTTTTATTTAACTGATTGCATTGTGATAAAAAAAGTTTTGCAAAAAATCTTTGAAAAAGCGTTTAAATTATTTTTTTAAATGTTTGTGTAGTATTGTTTGTTGTTTCTTCGGAAACAAATCATTATGCTGAGCTCAATCATGGGCATGGCCACAAGTACAACAATTTTCTAGCTTCAATTAGGTCTGCATAAACTTTTCTTACAAAAAAGAGACAGCTGTTCGATGGAAGTGACATTGTTGTGTCTCACTGCCATGCAATATGGAATACACCTTTCACCAAGTGTCTGTAGGTCATTTCCAGTCACGTGACACAAGATCGATGAGTCCGCAAAGGGCAGCGCATGTCCTTTTTATATAAGTTGTTGGATTGACAGGCCCTTTTGCTGGGAAGTGGCAATCAGCATGTCGGCGATGAGTAAAAAGGACATGCCGTCAAGCTGCGGCAATGGCAGTCGATGAGCTGTCTGCCAGAAGGTCACTTCCGATTGATCAGACTATTGACACGTGGTCTGTGGAAATGGAAGTCTGGCATCTGGGAGGCTGCAGCTTGTCCGCTGCATATCTTGACCTCCCGCTGCTACCTGGGTAGACAGGGGGGCGAGGGCATCTCATCGCCTCGTTATCTTCATCATGGCGCAGGTGGACCGGATATTGACTTGCGACAGTTCCTCGCTGACAATTACCTGCAGGCTCCCGGGGAAAGCGTTAGTTCGTAACGGTAGACTGTGGAGACATGCAGGACGACACGCAAAGGGAGCTAATTGCTTCTGCAAGCAGAGTTACTTCCAAGCATGCGGGGTTCTTGTTTTTCTGATTGCTCGGGTCTTATTTTTGTTTTGTTTTGTTTTTTGTTTGAGTTGTTGTTGTTGTTGTTGTTGTTGTTGTTGTTGTTGTTGTTGTTGTTGTTGTTTTATTAGTCACCTTTGTTTTTTTTTAATTTAGTTTTTGTTTGTTTGTTTGTTTGTTTTTTGCTTTTTTTTTTTTTTTTTGTTTTTTTTTGGTTGAGTTTTTTTTGTTCTTTGGTTTTGATTTAAAGTATATTTTTCATTTTTCTCAAAGCGTGATGTTCAGGGTATCATTTGACATCCTGTACAGGCAAAATAATAAATTAGGCGTTAATCATTTGACCATATCATTGTGTTTTAAAGTGTGTCTGTTAAGTATTGTTTTATAATTATTCTGCAACAATTTTACAACCAATAAAACCTATGAAGAAAAAAATCAGATTTGTCCAGCCCTTATCCTGTTTGTGGCATCGCAAAAAGCGCATATGTTCGAGTTCATGTTGTTTGTTCTGACATAAAACTGCGGATATGCTAGCATTTTAAAATTATCTGGCCATAGTAATCAGACATGTATCTGTATAGGCTTGTATTGTGTAGACTGGAGCTACCGGGAAAGTTGCGACCATGTATTTATTATTTATCTATTGACATTCATGTCAGTATTTTGCACTCTTCAACTTTTTTAATTGCACTTTACATCACGATTATGAACAAAAGCTTGTTTTCCCTGGAGGTACGGGATTGGGTTTGGGGCCAGGCACCGAGCGGTCACAGCACTGGAGGGAGTGGGAGGGCGCTTGTTTTATTCTCATGTCGATGTGGTCGATATTATAGCATGTGATACACGGAGTCTTTGTTTATCTCCGTGAAGTACAAGCTGGCTGTCAATAAACATGGTGATTCGGACTGTGGCTGTGTCTCTCACACCTACCCGACCTGCCTAACTCTGTATCCTGTGTGTGTGTGTGGTTTTTTTTTCTTTTGTTTTTTTTTTTTTTTTTGTTTGTTTTTTTGTGGTGTGTTTGTGTGTTTTGTATGGTGTATGTGTTTGTGTGCACGTTCCTGCAACCCCGACCGCAACCGCATATCCATGATGTCTACCGGTTTCTGTATCGCTGTCTCTGCCTGCCTCTCTTGTTCAAATGCGTTTGTCATTGGCACTGACTTATTGTGCAGATCGCCATGACAACTGCTGTTACCCAACAGAAGCTACCTGCAAGCTGGACCAGATAGGTTCCCCCCCCCCCCAAACCGACTCTCAACTGTAATGACAGCAGTAAGAAATAAAATGTCTTTAAACAGACAGAACTCTAGAAAATCGAAATCCACCCGAGGACTCGGTCGTGGCCCAGAAAATGTAAGTACACGCCCTGCCGAGAACTAACTGTTCCTCAACTCGTTAGTCACCTTTGTGTCGGGTAATATTGATGATTTACTGTCGAAAATGTCAGCCTGTGATTTTTATCTCAAATATATCGAGCTTTAACTTTCCATGCATGGTTGGAAGCTGGGTAACTGATAATTCTGAATGTGACCAGTTTGCACGAATGTTTTATGGTTCTATGGTTCCGGCAAAAAATTTAAAAAAAAGCTTTCAAGGGTCGAGGATCAGAGGTATAATCTTTTTAGAGAATAAATGTTACAAAATGTAATGTTACCAAATCTGGATGAGTATTGCCAAAACAGCGCAGGCCTGAAAAGATTTCCTGCCCCAGGGGAAACCATACTACGGAAGAGCTTGGAAATAAAATATAAATTGCTCAAAAGCATCACGGAGTTTGCTGTTATGTACATCGTGATAGAAAATAGTTTGTTTTATAATGAAAACAACAACAACTACAACAAAGAAATAATAGTTTACTTTAGAAGCAGCCTGAAAATGTCTGCATCTGCCTGTCCGCGGCATTTTATTTATATAATTAAATTTTCAACACATTATTCTAAGGAGTCTAGTAGTCTGATAGCGAGGAAAAAAAAACTGAAAAAAACTACAAATCCATTTTTATTGTGTATGTTGGGGAGAAACATCTCTGTACTGAGATAATAGCAAAATTTTACGCCATTTAAGCGAGGAAAGATAACCCTGCAGATGGAAGGGCGATAAGTTATTTATGGAATCATGAAGAGAAAACCTGGATGCTTGACTAAAAACTAAGCCGATCCTATTCTTCAAAAGTGTGTGCTCGCTAAATTTGAAACAAAATACCTATTTTATTAAAATTTATAATTTTTATGCAGGTAGGGGGAAAAAATATTAAAAAACTAAAAGATTCTTAATTGAGACTCGTTATTAATGATCGTGTGATGCAGAAAATTGTATTCATCTCCATTATCAGAATTACATTCCTTCCTTTGCTTTCTAGTATAACTCTGAACTTTCTCTCTCTCTCTGCTCTGTTCAACAGTACCACAGCTGTCTCGATTGTTTTAACGATGGCTGTCCCACCACCTCTCATGTCCACACACCTCATTCCATCTCGCTAACATATTTAACTGTACCTGAAGTACAACTCAGACAACGCTCATCGGCGTCTTTCTTCTGTCTGTGTTGACTCAGTGACCGTTAGCAGAAACTGTCCACCTGCTTCTTCTCTTGAGAACGTGCTCGACGCTCGCCAGTCCTTCCCCTCCCTCCTCCTCGTGAATCTTATCTTAGAGAATAAAGAATCATTTGAGGTCAAGATGTGTGACGTCACCGCACGTTCAATCACGCCGTGAGCTGCTGTTTACATCCATGGTGGAGAACCTGTTGACGCCAGGCCGTGTTACAGGTAAACGATCGAGCTTTCTCGAGTGCGGGTTTCTTCTCTTTCACAGGTAAAAGACGATATTGAAATTTTATTGTTCTCACTTTTTTAAAAGTAGAAACGGTGAAAATAATATCCATTGCTGGAATCGAAGATGTTAACCCATCGTATGTGCAGAAAACCATGAACATTCTGAGAACACTGAATATATCGAAAAATCTGTGGATTCGTAAAGGTGTCGACGTGTGCAAACATTTGAAGAAGCTACCCTGACGATAGGACGACAACGATTTCTGAACGATGTGGGGCAGACCTCAAGCGATGGAGGGAACGGTGTGTGTGTGTGTCTGTGTTGTGTGTGAGTCTCTGTGTGTGTGTGTGTGTGTGTCTGTGGTCTGTGTGTGCGCGCGCACGTGAGGAAGCACACTCACGGTGTATGTGTGATTAGCCAGGAGTAGTACTCAGTAGACAGCAAGGGACACACCTATGTCACGCGTTCCCACCTTTGATGAACTGAACCTCCACCAGCTTGTCCCTGGGACCTTTTACTGTTGTACATGTTTTCATTACATGCCCTGGCATTTCAGATTACTCTCCTGCAATCTTTTTACAGCTGGCTATTTGTTTTCCTTGCTTAGGCCCATCCCACCGGCATTATTTTGTACTTTTAAAGATGGCGTGGGGCATGATCGTCGGAGTTCTCTTAGACTTTGGTTTCAGGTTCTGACTTAATGAGGTCCTAAAACTTCATAACTTTTTTTGAAAATATTACTTTTTTCCTTTCGTGGGTTTTTTTTTAATTGTTAAGGTTGTTATTGTCTCACCTGAGAGTCTTGTTTTTTCAGGCTTTTACCGTATTATTACCTTCCTTCGCCGTGATATACTCTTACCTACGGTCATGATATAAAACTCTAATCACCAACCAGCCAACCGTAATTAACAAAATTTTTAAATTTTGAAAGTCTGTGAGTTCGTGATACTGCTTGTCCATCCACCCATCACTAGAACTCCACTCGCATGGTTCGTGTCTGTGTGCGTGCATGCGCGTGCGTTCGTTCATCTGTTAGCATGCTTGCGCGCGCGACCGTGTGTGTGTGTGCACGCGTGCGTTCGTTTGTATGTGTGCTTGCTTGCGTGTGTGTATGTATTTGTGTATGCATTAACGTGTGTGTCAAGGGATGAGTGTATGTGTGTGCGTGGGTGCGCGAGTATGTGTAACCGTTAGCATCCTCACAAGAGGTCAGTAGCGTCTGTGTGTGCGCGTGCATTCACGTGCAATTGTGTGCTCAGTAAATTTGCAGTCGCGCTTCTTCAGCAACTTATAGCTAATCAATTTACCCCCGCGGTAACTTAATTTATCTCGCAGATTGCAAAATATCACGAAAAAAAGTCTCACTGACAAGGAATAAATTATCTGCGTTCAGAAAACAGGATCATTGACCTACCTCGGTAGGAAGGGTTGGAGAGGAAAGGTAAATATCACACCTGATCATTGAACAACTGTTGCAAGTTGCCCACTAATTTCAGAGTGCATGCCGGTACATTTGCTGTGGGTGCCACAGGTAGTCGACACCACAAAGTGAGTGAATGTAATTATGGGATGAAACTCCAGACATCAGAACATAAAGGTGTTTGGAAAATGTTTCCTCAAAGGATCTGTCTTCAGATCATGTTTCGTGTGTTGCTGTCTATTAAACCCGGGTAGACAAGGGATCTCACTTGAGAAGACTGTATGGTGGGAAATATATTAGTTAAAGAAAGTCAGAACAAATCGACAAAAGTTATGTTTAACACAATTATTATTTTTCTTTTAAATCGTACCCAAAAAAATCTACCTGGTGTAGCAATTCTGACTTATTGCTTGGTAATATTTATATCATTTTGGTAACGCTGTTTCATTTTCTTGTACATAATCCTTGGAATAAAAGTTCAGCAATATATAATATTTCGGTTGTCTTGGGATGGTCCAGTTGCTTCCCTAGAGAGAATGTGTGACATCCTCGTCCTTGGGAAGGTTCATTATGGACATGAAGAACGAAGGGCTGAAACTTTTACTGTGGACATTTATTTATTTATTTATTTATTTATTTATTTATTTATTTATTTATTTATTTATTAAAATTGCATCGCATAGTACTGCATGGTTTGTGCGATTCATCTGTCACCTGACATGTTGCTAGAAGTTTGTTGTTGGTGTTTACAGATGAAGTGAGAACATTATTAATCGCATCCATTGGGAAATTGAGAACAAAGGACAATAACCGTTATGTCATTAGGCAATTTTAATAATAGGTTTAATTGAACAAAGCTCAACCGCTAGTATAACACACTCTCTCACACTCATTCTCACACACACACACACGGTTTATTGAGACCTGGAATGTTTTGGGGGATTACCAAACTCCTGAGTATAAATAAAGGAAAATATTAAAAAATTGAAATCTTTAAAAAGTCCCTGTTCGGAAAAAAGTAACTGTTTGCAACATTTCAATCCATGTATTGATTTAGATTAATATTGGAGCAGTAATAACATACTTTTTGAACTAAACTGACCCTGAGAGATAATCTTGTACCTTCTATGGCATCGAGACATGAGAAATTGTGTTTTCACAGTCTTAATTACTAGTGGACTGGAACATTGCTAATGATTGGGTAGAGTTGAGTGCAAGATACAATTTCCTCAAATGTGGGTGGATGAACACCCTCATGCTTTCTAAATATATGTCGCTACAAATATCAAACATCTACATCTACATCAAGAGGTTCAAATCTCGATGTTACGATATTCCTCATTAACATATGTTCCCAGGTCTCTCATTACCTGGAGGCCTTCACACCCACCAATGCACTGCCATGTCTGTGGTGTTTACCGTTTCCTCTACATCTGATGTTTGTGGCCGCATGTTTGTTGCCACCTTTTGTTCTTCATCTTTATTCAAGTTACCGGCAGGAATGTTTCTCTGTGCGTGGGTTGGAAGTCTAATTGTATTGACTACCAGGTGCAATTAGTTCAAATCTTTTCACACTAATGTAAATGGACAAGAGAGAGCTACTCACCCTGCTTTTGGGAAAAGGTCTCTGGGACTAAATTTTGCCTATTTATTAGAAGCACCCTACTAATCCTTTAAAATATTTCATCTTTCTTGTCTTATTTTTTATTGTTGTTGTTGTTGTTGTTCTTTTACCTCCTGGATGTTCGTAATGAGTGATCGACATTATCAAGGAGTTGTCTTATTTAAAGACCTGTCTACCCTATAGTAATTGGTGGAAATAGCTAATTTTGGGACAGCATAATTACTCATGCGTGACAGAATATTGGGGTTCATGCTAGAAATAACTTCAGTGTGACTTCAAACTGTCCGGTCAGTCAGTTGCTGCACGCACGTGACCTTCTTACACAAACAGCAACATCATCGTCTTAGTCGTTAGTCTTGTCAATATTCCTCGTCTGATTGATTCTCAACATTGACAAAGAAGGAATGTTAATGGTTTTTTATTACATCTTTACCAATACAGCATAACCAACCAACAACTGTTAATGTGTTGGAAATTTCCTTCTCAATTAATTCTTAAAACTTTGTATTCAAGTTACCAGCGCGCGCGTGTGTGTGTTTGTTTGTTTGTTTGTTTGTTTGTTTGTTTGTTTGTTTGTTTGTTTGTTTGTGTATATGTTTGTGTGTGTGTTTGTTTGTGTGTGTGTGTTGGGAGAGTCTGATTGTACTGACGTCCAGGCGCCATTGGTTGAGGTCTTCTGTAAATGGACAAGACATTTTGTAAGAATGGATAGAAAGACAATACTAACCAACCAATTTGTGTTTCTTTTTAAACAGATTACATTTAATAAGCCTGAACACCAAATAGTAATGTCTTTTAATACAAGGGTACAATTAAAACAATCACGAAAATCTATAACATTATCACGGGCGACGGCCTGGGCCATCGCTGCAGGAAAAAGAAGAAAGACGAGAAAATAGTAGATGATAAGAAACAGAGGCCACCCCGTAATTCTACTTTCACTTGCTCAGCAAGGCAGAGACGGTGATTATAGGAAATAAATCCAACAATTTATTCAACAAAAAATAGTATTATCAAACAGTGACAACATAAAGCAGACTAACCTGAATTGGAGAGTTACCCGCCCTTCGTTCTGTCTCTCCATCTCTTCCTTGTCCCTCTCTCTCTCTCTGAATCTTCCAGTTTACTACTTACATTTTACTTTATATAGGAGCTAAATCGGTCACGTGACATCTATAACATCCATAAAATGTGCGTAGTCTTGAAAATCCCAACTGTCATACATCCCATCCTTTTGACCCATGGCACTAAGGTTGACCTTTGACCTTCCTATGTTAGCCGTTACATGAGCCTGTCATCTCCCGACTACATTTAAAACTGTCATTTTGCTTCTGCCTGAACTGCACCCATCTGACCTCTATCGTCGTCGTCGTTGTCGTCGTCGTCGTCGTCGTCATCCATCAATCATCCTCATCCATCATTCATCCATCATCTATTCATCCTCCCCATCCATCCATCTTCATCCTCCATCCATCATCATCATCATCATCATCATCCACCATCGTCATTATCAATTATCAATCATCATCATCTACTCTGTGTGCGTGGGTCGTATACTAAAAGACAAAGTACAATATTTTGACCCATGAACCACTTCAACAGGATGCTAAGTCTCGGCATTTGTTGCGCAACATTCTCGGCTGAAAAATAAAATTGATGTCTCGCGGCGATGTAGGGCCACTGGCATGAACTTTCTCCAAAGCACGTCTGTTTGTGAACACATTGTTTCGCCACATAGGAGGTGGGTTAGGGTTGTCATCTGACATAAATCCCTACATTCTTTCCTCTTTATTTAATAATACATTATTTAACAAGTGCATCTTTTCCTTTAGAGATGAGAAGAAATAGGAAAATATATTCTGCTGGATGTACACACACACAAACATAAGTACAGCAAGAATAATACAATGCAGTACATCAGAGACATAAGTGGAGAAAATTTAAATGTTATCATTTTGTATGAGAGGGATAATGAAGAATATCTGCCTGGGATCGCTTCTCGATAGACCAAGATTTTGCCCACACAGAGAGAGATAAATATTTTTTTCAGGAAAGAAGACAGGTAGACTTGTTTCGGAATGCAAATCTCTTTTTAATAATATGGCCAGCTCCTTTGTTGCCTGTGATTTTGATAAACAAACTTCACGAGTGCAAATCAGTGGCGCGGGACCGGTTTGCGGAGACCTCTGATCAAGTCCGATACCTGAGATTACCTGCACACACTTTCTCGTGCGCACGTGCCGAGTTCCCTTCTCGAAATACCGATATATCTCCATTTCGATTGCAAGGGAAGGCATGTTGACATACCTACCTTCTCGAAACTAGATTTTCTCCTCAGGCCCAGATTAAGCGCGTTTTCTTCCAGTTAGAACAATCAGCAGATCGAATGCTGCCGAGACACAATGTGGCCACCGCGTGCTGACGACGGGCTGCAAACGTGGTAACGGACACACTCAGGGTGGAGACGACCTTCTGGTGAAGGGTAACGGCTGCTCCAGCTTTCAGCGCGTGATGTCATGTTGTTTGCGCGTGCGTAGTCTTAGTATATATATATATGTAGAATTTCGATATGAACTGGTTTATTTTTAGTATTTTCTCGTGATCGAAGAAAGAAAGACATGGGAGAAAATCGACAAAGCAAAATAAAATAGAAACAAAAGAGAAAATTAAATAAAATAAAAATATATAAAAACAGAAACAAACAAAACCAAAGAATAAACAATGAAAGAAAGGTGATGGAAATGGGGGAAAACATTAGACGAGATGATAAGTGAGAAAGGGAGAAATATCTTACCAGAGCTCTAGAGTAGGGAATAACAGGGTCTGGTGTGAAGACAGTGTCGGGTACAAACACCTGATGTGTGGAAGACAGGCACGTGACTGGGAATGGTACAGGCAAGGGACAAACGGATTTCAGGCAGACTGCAGAGTTCACGATACTTTCAGACTAAAATATACTTGAAAAATTATTCAAGTCCTAACAGCTGCTATGAGATGATGATATGGGTAGGTGTTTGTCACATTACCTTTGAAGAATGAAGGAAGGTGTTGGAGAACAAAATAAAAGCTGCTCGCAATATTTCAGAAAAAAAATTCTTCACTTGCCACACTGTTCCACGTTAGAAAAGGACTGACAGCTGCACAATCGTTTTTACAGCTGGAAATATGTCCGAAAAAAAACCCATTGCGATCTCATTTTTGAAAAACTATCTTAACAACGTATTTATTTCCAAGTTTATCTTGCATCTCACGACAACACGTGTCAAATATTGGGTCCACCATCAGTCAGTCAGACAAGGGGTACCTGTAGCAGATCTCACCACCCCAGTCCCCCTCCTAACAGCTGTCAAATGAAGTTTAATTAATCGTATTGCTGCCATAATTCCTGCCACTCGGTGCTCCTCCAGCCTCACTCGCTCCCTTGCTCACGGGATTCCCCTCCATCCGGGCTCCGTTGCGGAGCGGATCTGTTGGATAAAAGACCCAAAATGGCGTCTGCGCACTGACGTGAAGTGGCGAGGCGCAAGTGTTGCCGGGTTCTCAAGGGAGATAATTGGTCGTTTCCGGTTTCTTGATGACTCCCCCTCCCTTCCTCCGAGACAGTACAGTGCCTTGGGACCTTCCTGTTTGGTAGAATGGGCGAGCAGATGACCGTTAAAAGAATAACGCTCCTCTCGAACGTTATAGCCTTTTTATCACGTGATTCTATAAGCTTTCTATGACAAACGCGCTCTTCATATCTTCTGTTCATCTTTGCCCTTCCACCTACAACTTAAATAACGTTTTCTAAAAGAGAAAAAAATAGTAATCATAAAAGAAAAACTCAACAAAAGATACAGAAAAACAACCTGTGAAGAGCTGTCTATTACTACTTTATACCAAGTCTTGTGATCATCATCAGATGAACACTGAATGTGGGACTTTTTTCCTGACGGGATGTTTGAAGGTTTTTGGTAGAACTGTGGCTTCAAACTTCTTAGAACAATGATTCCAATAATGTCACGCGTTTAACTCTCTCGGGGAGCAGAGAAATTAATTATGTATGTTAGATAACTTGAACTTGAAGTCACAGCACTTTCTGTACTGGACAAACATTGGAATACTAGATAATAAGTCCTGGCAAAAATTATACACGTAGGTGTCAGGTACATATGCGAACTTTAACTGTTTGCCTGTTGTAATTAAGGTGACTTTTAGATAGAAACTGTGTAAGAACAAAATAAAATTATTTTCTATGTTTTACGTTAGACTGGTATTTTGTTTCTTTTTTATTCGACCTCAGGTGGTTTTCTGTTATTTAAACTCTTAGTTATTAATTATTTCTGGCACATTTTAATTTAATGTCTTTACTCCTTTATTTAACATTTTAGTGGTGCTCAACAAAAAAAGCATATTTTGTACAGTCAAATCTCCCTACTATGCCACCTACCGGGACCGAGCAAAAGTGGCATAGTAGCGAGAGTGGCATAGTAGAGAGGGTTCGTAAAAACGGCTTTATTTGTTCAAGTTACCCGTCAGTCCAAAGCAGGGGTGGGCAATTAATTTTCCCAAGGGGCCGCATGAGAAATTGGGATGGTTTTAGAGGGCTGGACTAATATAGTTAACTCAGTTTACCTAATACTGTATGTATAGTATATATACTGGCGGGCGGGCCGGTCAGAGACAGGAGGCCTTTGCCCAGGTCTGGTCAAAGCTCTCAAGAATCGTCGGCTTCGCTAGCTGTCTCCTCTCATTCTCCCCCTCACCTCTTCATCCTCCACCCCTCCCAACCACATCCGCGCACCTGCATCCTGTCGCTAGTCGACCCCCTCACACCTTCCCTCTGTCACGTGGCTGTCACCGGCAGCGACCACCACCCCCACACACACACATTGCCAGCCTCCATCCTCCCTGTGTGCGTGCTATGTTCCATCCACCTAACTGCGATGTCCCACACTACCATACAGTATAGTAATCGAGCACTGCGCGGAATTTCACAACTTGTGTCTTTTAACAGTCACACAAAAGTGGCATAGTAGCGAGAGTCTGGGGTGGCATAGTAATTTTTTTTTACATTGAATTTATAGTCGGGACCGAGCAAAAGTGGCATAGTACCGAGAGTGGCATAGTAGCGGGGTGGCATAGTAGGGAGATTTGACTGTATATTATTTCTTGCTTGCTTCTATATTAAAAACCAGTAGTAGACTACCACATGTATTTAAATCCGCAATACTCTAATCTCCACGTTTTGCTCTCAACCCATGCATGGAATCTTCTCATAATGACAAACAAAAAAGCAATTACTGACTGACACCCACTTCCCATTCAAGACCAGGTGAACATCAGTCTCAGAATGATGTGACCAAACCAAGCTCCGCCGATTGGAGACCTCATCTCCTTGCCTATAGGAAGGATTATAGGGCTAGGCTGGTGTGTCTTCGCCTCCAGTCCTGCAGTCTGATGACCAATTGCAGTAATTGTGCACGGCAAGCCCTCGCCAATGGAATCGTCTACAGGCCGGTGCGCGAGGCTGGGCAAATTGTTAACAAGCGTCGCCACTTTGTTCCGCCGACACCACCATCGGGGGCTGGGGGTGAATGGGGTCGGCAGGCGCTGGCGGGATCCCTTCCAGGACCTTGCTGTCCTGAAAGTTCATAGAAATGACACCAGACAGATGTGAATGTGTGTTGGTGTGCCACCACCAAAATAAATAAAAGTGAGTACAGTTACACACACACCACATGGAGACAAAATATGACCTAACTGACCTGTCGCCATTGATTTGAATCTACGAAAATGGAAAGCAGGAACATTGTCGCTACATCCTCCTCATCATCATCATCTTGCTGTTGCTGCTGTTCTTCTTCTTCTTCTGCTTCCTCCTCCTTCTCCTTCTTCTCCTCCTTTCCAGTTGCGCTTCCAGACCATCAGAGTAGCGGGGTTAGGGGTAGGGGAGTCTGAGGTAGCATCTGGGAACAGGCCAGAGAATAGTAAGGTCTATCCCCCTCTCACACAAACCCTCACTCAGCATGCCGGGTCTGGCAGCAAGTCCTGGAGGACCGGTCCACGCTCGCGCAGCAGGTGGGCGAGATGTCCGTGCTCGGACAAGCCTCGTTAGTCATCGGCGGACGTAGTGACCAAAGGTCAATGCCACCATCGCTGTGTGACAGATCGGGGACGCAGAATTATTTTTTCCTGCATTGAACTAGGACAAAAAAAATTGTAGCCAATAAAAGTGCAAGGAAAGTGGGCTAAACCTCGTTAACCCCGACTACATCGGGAGGAACACATTTTTTTAATTAGTTGGGCAAGACAACCGGCTAATTAAAGCACGATCATGCCTGGTTTGGACAACAATAAATTAAAAAAAATTGATAGACTTCTAAGCTTTTATAAAAACTTATATACACAACTAGATGTATGGACAGATGACCCGTGAGATAATTATTAGTGTATGTGTGTCTGTGCGTGCGTGCATCTGTTCGGGGAGGGAGGAAAGGAAGTTGTCTTTGTGTTTTGTGTTAAGATGTGGGGGGAAAGGGGGATAAGCATGGCCAGATCCTGTATGTTCATGTTGCCAAGTGTCTACTCAAAGGTACTTGGTCAATTCACGAGTAGACTTGTATGCAACTGGCTATCACTTTGAAGGCACTTGGCAGTCACTTCATGAGTATACTTGAAGACACCTGGCAGTAACTTCACAAGTATAGTTACAGGCACTTGTGACACTTGATGGTCACTTAATGAAGTTGTCTTTCCACACCTGTACATTCGGTTCATCTCTGCAGTGTCAAAGGTAAGTGAACGCCCGTTGAAGACTATTTGCATGTGCTGGACACTTGCCATCAAGTGCACTTCCGGTCCACCGGTCCTCCCGTTGCCACACAAGGTCCTGCACTGCACGTGGTTTGCATTGCTCCGGGTCTGTTTGGCTTCATCGAATTTTAATCACAGAAACTGCACCCATGGTCCACAAAGTCGATAAAACTAATATTTAAGGAAACATTGTAGAATAGTAAAGAGCAACATTTTTAAAAAATCAATGTAATATATCCTCCTATATCCTCCTATAACTTCTAGACTCTGAAAGTATTGGAAAAAAATTTCCATCTCGTCGTCTAGAACCACTGTATGTTTTTAATTTTCCGCCTTGATGGGGACATAAGGAAGGTCGGGAACAGCTTCATCTTGACATTTTAGCCCTACATGCAGGTGATCTACAATCCGCATTCAATCGTCAGGATCAATTTCCTTCTGGTTTATTGGAATCCGTTGCGTGTGAAAATGCTTCCCTCCAGGCTCTTGGTGTCATTAGCTTTCGTTTATTCAAGTGTCATCAAGCTGTTCTATTTTTCCTCCAGTAAAGCATGAGTTCCGCAAACTTGACCACCATCGCAATATGCTTTTTAAAAAACCTTTCTTGGTGACATCACTGAGCGAGTCATCACGTGTCTAACTCTCCGAGAGAAGAATACCGGAGTGCACGTGCAGCTCGAACTAACGCTAGGGTTGACCTCTTTCATGGGGAAGTTTGTGGGAGCACAAGGAGAAGGAAAAGCTATGGGGGCACCTACCTCGTGCACTAAGAAAAAGATTTTGAAACACCCACTAGTCCTTTAAGGACAAACATATTCGAGTTGTGTTAGTCCTTGGCATTGGTTGACAACTGTAGTCTTCACTTTCTGCAAAACCTTCTTCCAGTGACAGTCGTCTTCTGTGTCTAGGTCTCTTCTAACGAGAATCAAACGGGATTTTTTGTTTGTTTTTTTTTTTGTTTTGTTTTGCTTTGCTTTGTTTTGTTGTGTTTTGTTTTTGAGGGGGGTTTTGGTCGGTTTTAAGTTTGCTTGTTTGGTTGGGTTCTTTTACTTTTCCTTCTTTTTTTGGGGGGGGGTTGTTGTGGGGATTTTTTTTTTTTGGTTTTTTTTTGTTGTTTTTTTTTTTGTTTTGTTTTTTGGGGTTTTTTTTGTTTTTTTTTTTTTTTTTTCTTCTGTGGACTGATGCTCTGAAACTCTCTGTCCTACAAAGTTACACGCTCATTATCGGTCTCAAACTTCAAGTTTAAGTTCACTTATCTGCTTCAAAAGTACTGTATGTAAATGTTGCACAGTTTGATATCGTTGGTTTGAGTCAATAAGCAATGATGATTATGACTGGAAGGTAGAAGTTTCGACGAATGATGCAACGTGACTGAATGAAAGTGCTAGTACCTATTGAAAAATCATTATCATTAAACCTAGTTGCTGGTGTTTTATTTTATTTTATTTTATTTTATTTTATTTTATTTTATTATCGTCAGCATCATTATCATTATCATTTTATTTAAAAGGAAACGCAAGATTAGGGTCACTACCATTGCAAACAGCATGTGGCGGACACAAAATAAAGAACAGGCTGAGTGGTTGAATCTGGACGCCCAACCACTGGTTGGTGAGAATCGGTAAACGGAGATTCGTGTGGGAAAATGGATCGCATAACGTTCGTGTAAACCTTAGTAACTGAAATTTACTGACTGAACTACAACTTTATCTTTCTGGGTAGACAGATTTTACTATGAGAATGTACATCCAGAAATATCTGGAACTTATGAAGACTAGAGGTGTGAAGGAGAACAATGGCCAAAGTCCAGATTAGACAAAACTGTCCAGCAACACTGACAAAAATCTTTTAAGATATAATGCGGCCGACTTTGCGTTTTGTGTGATGCTGAAGTCCAAGAACATCTAGAAACGCCATGATGCCTGTTTTCCGTCAGTCACACGGCACTTCGTCCCTCGTCCCTCGTCATACTCCTCTGGCCAGAAAGGTCAGAGGGCACAGCTTCATCAAGATCGCCAGGACATGGCGAAGACAATCCTGGCAGGGAGCAAGCGAAATGGGAATAGTTGCAGATAACATCCAAGAGTGGACTGACCTTTCATTTAGCACATCCCAGAAAATTTCTGAGAACCGCGAGCGATGGCGAGAGTTGATGGGACGATCGTTAATAAAGACTCTTGATCAAGTTCCCTAACCAAATGCGCTAATTACATTTAAACCTTGCATGTGCTCTGGCTTATTTGTATATCTTATCTGTGTTTAAGATATAGTAGCCACCGGATATGAATCCTCAGCCTCTGATGTGTAAAAACAGTTCAGAATTTCTTCTCGAGGAAAGACTTGGCGGAGCCAGACTCCCTTTTTCGTTTCTTCCTCGCTTCCAAAACGGAATCCATTCATCCTTGATCTGGCGAGTTATCGCCCCGTCAGACCAAAAGCTCAGATGCCGAAGGCGGGAGGCGAGACGAGGGATAAGTACAGTCTTCACATTTACAAATCCACCCCCCGAAAAAACCCTCGTCAGCCATGACGTCACGACAACCTAACGAGGACCGGGAATTGCGCATGCTCCTGCAGGCACTTTCCGGCCGTGACGTACGAGTTCTGGACCCCAAAAATACAAAAATGTGAGTTATCTACGGCAGAAAGAAGACGTTGTTTACGTTCGTTTTGTCGAGGACAGAAGCAGGACTAGAAGACGCGAAGGAAGCAGACAAACAATTCTGATTCTCTGCCAGAAACGCAATCAGCGAAAGTGAGCTTGAGAAATGAAACTCGGCGAGTTCTGGCGCCTGCAGCAATGAACGTATATCAATCATAAGTGACTAGTTACACCCTGTTCAGAGATGCTCGGACAGCCACCCGCTCTCCCAGACCATGAGTAAGATATCTGAGCGAATTAATGTTCTACGGTGTGGGACTGCTCTGAGAAAAGTCTCTAGTTTGAAATGAGAGACCTCCATCGACTCTGTCGTTGATGAAGCAATCCAAGATATGTGTGCGTATGAGTTTCTTATTTCTTTGGAGCTGAAATTACATAATAGTCGGCAAACACGGAGAAGGCAATGATATATCGAAAAGTATCGATACAATTGAAGAGTGCAATACTTTTGGGGTTTTTAAGGTAGCTGTACTAGGATTTGTCGACGAAGGTTCGATACACATCGTGTCCAGAAGACAGGATAGAAATCAGGCAGCATTTGCTTGATTACTACCAACCGTGTTTGCTTAAGAATTTCCATAAATCTTTGTCGGTTTACAGCCCTCGTGTCCACAGACTTTTGAGATGTAAAGCTCTTGAATGACATATCTCATGCTAGTCTGATCTCACCGAGCTTTGTGCACCGAGGAGAGATTTCCTCCAACGCTGTATTTTCTTCAGTCTGACTGCTTTTGTCTTCGTTGAGTGTGACAAATGTGCGGCCATTTAGCAAGTGTAACAATAAACAGCCAGCACGTGCGACTTTTTTCCCTCCAGCTACGTCCTACGTCGTGTGGACAGACAGACGCCAGCAGTGAGCCTCGCATCGGCAGCGGACGATGAACAGAATGCATCTTTTGACCCTCGTCCATCTGTCTCGGACCAGCGGCAGTTGCAAGGAGGTGGAGGCGGTTGTTGCTGCTCGTTAAGAAATCGCCGGCACGTATTGACAAACAGTCACGGACGTGGAACCTCAAAGACAAGGGGGAAGCGGCGAATGCCCCATCCAGACCTTGCTGCCATCCACGGGCGATCCGTAATAGCCCGATGATTTCTGGTATCCGGCGGAAGTGGCGGCGCAAGGCAGTGTGGGTACAAAACCGTTCCTGTCTCGACGGCGTCTGCCGCAACTAAGCCGTTTGTTGTTTAATGTCTTCCCTGAATGTCTTTTCTAGACGGCAAAGGGCCATAACTTCATTCCACGCACCAACGAGGGTCGACTACCCCCCACTTCCCCACAGGGTAGGTTGGCGGGAGCGGCGAGGATCTCAACCACACGACCGCCATGTTGTGGAAGCTACCTGAACAGAGTCGGGTGGCCGGACACACCTTCCCAACGACCGCCGCTCACGCCTCCCACGTTCCTACCTGTGCAGGTGTGTGATCACCGTGCGTGGCGAAACGCTAAACTTCAAACAGGGCCGGTCCTCTTGTCAACTGGGACTGAGATTGATGGAATCTCACCCGCCATCCAGCCTCCCAGAAACCCTTTGTCCACGGATTTCCAGTTGATAAATTTAGATTGGCGGTTTTGGACTGTTAAAGGGGCGACCTGCTCATCTGACAAGAACACCTGCTGATGCGGACATAAAACTTTAAGGGAAGGGTGAAAGAGGGGTGAGATGATTCTGGGGAGGGTGTGGGGGGATAGAGAGAGAGATGCAGAAAATATCAAAAAACCACCAACGCCCAGGAGGAGAGGGCTTACAGGACTCTGTAGTCTCTCTGCTCAGTCGTAAGCTTCTTCCTTTTCGTCGCCTGAGCAAATGAAGCATGAATTGCCTTTATTAGTACAGTGAATACAAGCCAGGTTTATTAGTACAGTAAATAAAAGCCAGAGTTTATTAGGACAGATATTAAATACAAGCCAGGGGGCTAAACTCTCCCTTTCTTCCCTGCCCCTTATTTTCTCTATTCTTATTTCTTCTCTGAATTTTTCCTTCCTTTCTCTGTCATCTCCGTTCCCTCCTCTCTCTCTCTCTCACTTCTGTCTTTCCTGGCTCTCCTCTCCCAATGTCAGTTTTGGTCGTTATCAGTAGTCTCCCCTCCCTGTCACACGTCACCAGATGGAGCTCGGTGTCCGTATCAATCAGTCGCGTTCATCTCTGCATTAAAAATCAACATCTGACTGGTTCCCGATCGCCAAGCGCGTTGGTCGTCACGCCTGAGTGACCACAAAACAGGTTTGTGTCGCACGCAAAGCCGATTGTGCGGAGAACAGCCTCCACGAGGCGACAACTCTTCCACAGACACGCAACCGCAGGAGGGAGGAGGCCGGCCAGGGGCAAGAGAGGGAGGGGATCCCACAGTTTAAAACTTGCCGGTCTCTTCACAGTTAATTAATTGCCGGCAAGGGCCTTCTCCATCACTTGGTTTGATGATGATCATTTTCTTGAATAAGGAGGCAGCCAAACAAACAAACAAAAAAAAAAGACATGACAATAATAAAAAAAATTCTTATTCCTCAGGTGAAACAATTGAAACAGTGAGCTATGGGAATTATCAAAAGAGACAAAACTGAGGAAAGAATGAAAAAAAAGACATGACACAAAGAGGGAAACAGAAAAATTGAAACCTTAACAAAATGTTTTGTGATTGCCGGAAATAAATTTCTATTGACAAAAGATGGATTTCAATAGATATTTTGCTTTGTTTGGGAATCAGGTACAGACTAACATTGTTATTTTACTTCCAGCGTTTGTTTTCCTACAAAAAGTCGAAGAAAAACCATTGACCGCCTGAAGGTTCTGGTTCTTGGATTAGCATTCGACGGCGGAAGCTGAAATTATAAAAGCTTGAAATATTAACTTACTCCATGGCTGTGCAACCACTGACTAAATATCGTCTGTGCACAAAGATCGGATGTTGTAATCACGGTTGTCTCATCGACACATACAATTATGGAAAGAGGTTGAGCAAACAAACAGAGAAATAGGTTACAGTAATTTGTACATCGAAGATTAACAAGTGTTAGTTCTACTCATGGGAAGTAAATGTTTGTTGCTGCCTCAGGAAGCAGATCCATACACTGCCTGCGGTGAAGCAGCGGCCGAGCGGGTGGAGGGGACAGACGGGGTGGGGACTGCTCGCCATCAGCTGACATCAAAGTCCCGCTACATCCGCCGCCATCTTTACTGGCCAATGGCGGACCAGACCAAGGGAGGGAAGTACTGCGAGACTGGACGAGGAGAGGGGGATGAGGGTTGGGGAGCAGCCGACAATTCCCACTTTAAGATGTAGGTGACAGTGAAAAAAGATATCCAATTCTTTTTGCTGGTTTGTTGTTATTTTCTGGAGATTTTTTGGCGTGGGTAGGACGGTAGGGTCTGTCGCTTGATCCTTTAAATGATTTCTTCAATCTCTCCTAGTTTTTACACTTTTACCTTTGTTCTGAACTAGTTCATTCTGCACCACAAAAAAAAATATTATTTAATCAGCGGATCACGCTACACTTGTACTACCTGGAAATCCTCCGAATACAATAAATGCCTCTTCACACGAAAGTCAAACTTTACATTTTTTCCTTTAACAATTAATATTGCGGGGGCCGATCATGTTGTAAGAAAAAACAACCCCAAGACGATGCATACCTGTTCAAGAAAAGGTAACTCTACCTCAATACTGCAAGAGAGAAAGAAAGAGGAGAAAGAGAAGAGACTAGTCATCAGTCTGTGGTAAGGGCATGGAACTGGAGCTCATTGGCCTGACAAACACATCACGATCTATATCTATACACATCTTGGCACGACCTGACCTGGGAGGAGGAAAGGAGGATAGATAGAAGGTCTAGTTAAGATAAAAGCTCGTAGGAGTCGGCGAGAATTTCATCATCACATCTTGCAATGAAGAGTCGTGATTCTCCGTAAGTAGGAGTGTTTGTCTGGTCCCACCCGCTCCTCCACCCCACTTCAAATGTCAAGCGAACCGAGACAGTAATAAAGTTGTTGTCTTGAGGAGCTGGTGTTGAAATTTGCATCCATCCTTAAATGCCGATCTGGGTTGTACTCGGGACTGTGTGCACCAACCCTTACACCCGGACTCATTTTCATCACAGGTTGGGGCGGAGGGATATGCCTTTGACCTTTAGCAGGGGATGAATAATGAGAATCCACCAAGCGGACGGTTGGCAGCATCTCTCCACATTCAGTTCGAGGCCTTAATTTCTAACATAAACTGCTAAAATCGCTCCCCAAGGGGGGAGCTGTGATTCGGTTTGCCCTGGTGTCCTCCCGTGGCAGACCTCAGGGGTGTGCAGGGGTACCCTGCAGCGGCGGATGTTAGAAGGGACTTGCCATTCTTTGGGAGGATGCAACCTCAGCCGGACTTGTCTTCCTCAGATCGATGGAAAGTTCAAACAAACTTTGTAGGCATTGCACAGGCCTTCCAGGCATCGCAGTCTTGGGGAAGGAGAGAGAGAGGAACAGAAACCGAAAAATAGTCTGAATGAAAGCCAACATTTGGCAAACAAAAATAACTTTCGTTATTTAATTTTGTTATTTTTAATTTCGTGGTGCGTTGTTTTTAAATTATGTTATAAAAATTCGAGATGAAATGAACTCTTGAATCAATTTATGTTCTGGGGACCTACTTCAAAATGAGGTCATGTCTTCCTCTTGCTTTCTGAGCTCGGCAAGGTTCGCCATTTGGCCACCCGAGTTGTCACATGCACTTTAGTTTTCTGACAAATTTATCTGATTTACTTAATAAAATTTACTTATTCAACGATCTAAAAAGGCTATGACTATTGAAATGGCCTCATGAAAACTTTTAAAAGTACAATTTATAATAAAATTCAAGATGAAGATGCAAATAATTAAGCAGAGAAACAATGACAAAGAAATAAAGATATGTCTTAGTCTTATATATATTTTTTGTACAACTATACATCAAGAAACTATACAATTAAGTTCAGAAAAATCACTTAGGTTTCAAAAGTGAATTAACATAATGAAGCATCAAGATAATGTGTCATGTGGTGAAAGAATTTTACAGAGGTTAGTTTTAAAAAAGTCTTAAAGTTCTGACAAAGACAAAAAAAAACAACACAAAGTCTTCAATGGTTTAATCCCAAATATCAATGAGAAAATCCGAAGTATCAATGATGCAGCCATCGCCGGCCCTTAAGAACTCGCCGCTGCTTGTTGACCCGCCAATGATTATAAACATATTAAACGTTTAATCCAAGTAGCGGGCAATACAAAGATTCACAACAACTGAAAAGAAAAGAAAAAAAATTGTTGAGGCTGGCGAAGCCATTCTGCTCTAATGCCCAACCCTCTCTGGTATTATCCGAGTGATAACACCATTCCGTCAAGCTGCACTAAAATCACGGAGGAGTCCCTCGCTTTGCTCGGCAAACCCAGAAGGACCTGATCGCGAACTTAGGCTTGCACACAAACTGCACGAGGTGAAAATCCTTGTGAAAACAGTTCCGGGGGCTCAACGACTTTCAGGCTCACCCTAACGTGTCGCACTGAAAAGGAGACCTTTTGATCGCCCCTCGACGATAACCATTGAAAGCCCGGCGATCTAGGGACCGATGGATTTAGTTCCAAATCGTTGACAGGGAGGACGGAGGGTGTTGTAGGATTAAGGAAGGGGGTGGGGATGCTGAGAAGGATGTTGAATGGAAGCCCTTGGGTGGCTCAGCGGGTTAGATCTTAGAGAAGGGTAGCATGGAACGAGAGAGAGAGAGAAGTTCTGGTTTCTGGTTTCTTTCTCGTGGACATGGTACTTCATGGCGGAGCCAAGTCCCAGAGAAAAGAAACTCTTGTCAGGAGGACTTTTCCCTTGATTACCAAGTCGGGATTAGAGACCTGTTTGATGAAAGACCAGATAATGGTTTCTCGGCAATGCGTTTGGTGTGGGAATGTGTTCCATTCTCCAGTCTGCGATGTGGAGGGCGCTCGACGAGGTACGAAGGATGGCGGGACGAAGATTCATCGCCAAACCTGGAAGACCATGATGGTAGTAGCATCAATAACGATGGCCTGGAGGGCCGCCTAGTGAAACCAGGCGAACATTGACGGTAGGATGCATGTCCCTCCCTACACACGCACGCACGCACCTCCTCAGTACACGTCTGACCTCTCGTCAGGGACGTGAAGCGTGCTGGTGTAGAGGTTAACACATCCAATAAAACGTGACTTTTTGGTCGAGGTGTTGGCTTTCGATGTCTCACCTCGGTTTAAAGTGTTCGGCAATGCGTAAACATTTGTAAGGACGATGAAAAAACAGACGAGAACAGACAAATAGACTATGAGAGGTAGAATGGTCGACATGATGGACATGGTAAACAAATAAACAGTCTAGGTATGCAAAAGGTAGAATAATTGTCAAATAGACGGTTAGACCATAGACAGACTAAACTATATGATTAGAAAGTAGACTTACAGAGATGTGACAGTAGGATGGACACAATGGGGGGCACACACAAAGCACTCCTTGTTGACAGCGTGAAGAATTACAAAATGACTTGTTTTTTATTTTATTTTTGTTGCTGTTTTTAGGCTGACATCGCCATAACAGACCAAGGCTTGCGTGGAATCATTAAACGCTTTTCAGAAATCTCTCGAGGGTTAAATTTCAAAAAAAGCGGATGTTCTGGGTTTACTGCCCGCTGGAGCCCAGGTTGTAACTGAATTGTAGTCGCGATGACGGCAGCGGAATGGAAACGTGGGCGCCTCGGCCCGAGAAATAAAGTCCCCTTCGTCATACTTTGTATCAGGCATCTACACAAGCCTCATCGTCGTGGTCGTCAACCTCGTCGCCACCGCCGCCGTTATTATTATAATTTGTTGTTGTGGATGTTTGTTTTGGTGACATTAAACAACAATCATCGAGCGACGGAGATGGCGGGACTGGCGAGGGCAGGCCAGGTGAGAGTAACGTTCCGCTGCTGCGTGGAGACCGAGATGCTGGAGAAGCCTGAAGATAAACATGACGAACGCCGTGATAATAATTGTTCTCGCGGCAACAGACCTGACGCTCGTTGTTATCACACATTGATGACGCTACTTCCGCTGAACGGACGATGATCCCACCGCTTCCTAAACATGTAAATAAATAGCAAACGGCTTTGTCGGCTTTGGATTTACGCACATCTTTACCTGAATGTCTAAACTTTAGTTCCGGTCATTTAAATTTTCGAAGTTTTTTTTTTTTTTGTCTGTATCTTAGATTATGTTACGATAATAGGAACATTTTTATTTCGTGTCAGAAATACCAACAAAAGATTCGATCTAGTCATCTGTCTGTCCACTAAGCTAGTTAGAAGAGAGAGAGAAGAGAAAGTCGGAGGAATATCACACACCCTGCAGGACAGACCCTGCCATTCCGCCGTCTTTATGTTTTTCTCGGAATACCCAGAACTTGCAGGAGGGCGACACCATCAGCAGTCTTGCCCCCTGTCTCCCAGCCCTTCGCCAGCCCTTAATCCAATCGTGTCCAGATTATGCCATATTCGTCTTTCCAACTAAATGTTTGTGTCTACGTCCATTTCGAAATCTCCCCATCCCCACTTACTTCAGCGACCACTTACCTCCCCTTCCCTGTAGATGTTCTCATCTCTCGGCGTCTCCCGAGGCGATCTCTGGTGGCTTCCCTTTGGTCACCGAAGAAAGAAAAACAAGAGTTTTCGTTTCCGCTTTTTATTAAAAAAAAATATGTTTTGCTATTGTTTTTATTGTAGCACACTCTCGTGAAAGTCATGATCATAACATGGAAAATTCCTAGCAATGGATTTGAAATTTATCTTATCTCTACTTACCTGTTGTGATTGGCTGAACTGTGTAGTCTCATAAGTGTGAAACTTTAATCGTCTTGTAATTGGTTTGCTTGCTTCGTTCCTTCGTGTTTCGTTTGTTGTTGTTGTTGTTGTTGTTGTTGTTGTTGTTGTTGTTGTTGTTGTTGTTGTTGTTGTTGTTTGGGGGGGTTTTGTGTTTTGGTCTTGGTGTGGTTTTTTGTGGTTTTTCTGTTTTTTGTTTTGTTTTGTTTGTTGTTGGTTTTTTTGGTTTTGTTTTTGGTTTTTTTGTTTTTTTTTGTTCCGTTTGTTAGTTTGTTCGTTCGTTCGGTGTTGTTTGTTGTTTGTTGTTGTTGTTGTTGTTGTTGTTGTTGTTTGGGGGGTTTTGTGCTTTGTCTTGGTGTGGTTTTTGTGGTTTTTCTGTTTTTTGTTTGTTTTGTTTGTTGTTGTTGGTTTTTTTTTGGTTTTGTTTTTGTTTTGTTTTTTTTGTTCCGTTTGTTAGTTTGTTCGTTCGTTCGGTGTTGTTGTTGTTGTTGTTGTTGTTGTTGTTGTTGTTGTTGTTGTTGTTGTTGTTGTTGTTGTTGTTGTTGTTGTTGTTTGGGGTTTTTGTGCTTTGGGTCTTGGTTTGGTTTTTTGGTGGGTTTTTTTTTTTGTTTTTTTGTTTGTTTTTGTTTTGTTGTTTTGTTTTGTTCCGTTCGTTCGTTTGTTAGTTTGTTCGTCTGTTCGGTTTTGTTTATTTTTGGGGGGGTTTGTTTGTTTGTTGGTTGGTTCGTTTGTTCGTTTGCTCTTCGTTCGTTCGTTCGTTCGTTCAACCAGTAAGGGAGGACCAGTTGTAAGGCTGTACTGCATATGTTTGAATGAGTTTGTGTTTCCGACTTTCACTCCTCAGCTCCTATTTTGTAGAATCCAAATAAACTAACGCAGGTCTGTGCCTATTACTCGTGAAGGAACTACTCTGCCCTAAGCAGCTCTATCAGTTCATTTCAAAGCACCCAGTTAAAATGGCGGTGTGGTTTGTGAGCGCTGTTCACGGCGCATCGTCTGACTGTCTTATTGCCCTCCTGGGGGCGCGAGCAGTGTGCGTGACGGGGCCAAGGGGCTGCTGAGAAACAAATGGCCCCTCTGCCCGACCTTTGCGCAGGCGCGGAGCACGCGCTGACGGTCTTGGGCCACCAAAGGAAGACATCCAACGGCAATATCTTTCATCCGCAATCTCGTTATTGCTTCCTGCACCGCCCGCCTCTGCACCAACTTATTCTGACGTCATTTCCGACAAGCGTTGTTGTCTGGCTGCTCGTATGAGGCGGGTGTCTATGGACAGTATGCACGGGCTTCCACCCTACTCTTCTCCCTGCCCCTGCCCCTCAAGTCTCTATCACCCCTTACTCACCCTCAGAAATAAACAACTGGAATCGTATTAGTCGAAGACTATGAGATGTTCCTGGAATTCTCTTTTCTCTTCCTTCCCGCTGGACTCTGTAGAATTTTAATGGCGGCAAAAAAAGATGCTCTATACAGAGTTTTGTCATTCACAGAGGTCCGTATCTACTTATGGAATTTTTTTTTTTTTTTTGTTTTTTTGCTCATTACATTCATATTTTTTCATCGGAGTTTAAACATCGTAAAAGCTTGCTTGTTTTAGCGATAGGAAAAATACCTGTGACCACCAGTTTGTCGTACCCATGAGTGGTTCCCGTGACACCTGTAGGTCTCAGACTATTAATAATAAAAACAACAGCAAAACAATGCACACACATATTATCTCATCTGGACAAATTTGTTCTTGGATGACCCTTTCGTTTTCATCCTACCAGAAAAAAAGAAAGGCAGGACAGGACAGGGAATAAAAACTTCATAAAATTTTATTGTCGTCAGATACGCTACAAGAAGCAGTTGCGTAACTAAGAGCCCGGCGATTATCTTTGTTCTTTATTAGCCGTTGACCACATCTTTCATCAAACATTATTTTTAGAAGTGACGTAGACGCGGTGCAGTCACAAGATGCGGTGGCGACACCAATGAAAGGTGGGAAAGCAGCGACAGCCGGAAGTGCCGCCACAATCTGCAAGTCGTTTCACAGGTGGCGCTCAATGCATCAATGACAAAGCGAGGCAATCAAATGCGACGTTCCTGAGGAAAGCCATCTGTTATTATCTTCTCTTTTGTCTGGGGAATATCGTTACCCCACCGATGTACAGGAGACGCGGACTTCCCACCCCACCACCATCACCACCACCACCACCACCACCCTTGTCTCTGTGAATGATTCCACCACTTAGTGAGCTGTGTTCAGGACGGAAGGGAGTTCGATAACCATGGCGTGTGAAGTGAATTTAGGAGCAGTTGTTGAACTTGTACACTTCATCGCACGAAGGCGAGTGTAAACCTCGTGTAAACGTGTTTTGTGACCTCAACCTCGACCTGCCCTCGATGTGCCATGAGTTTGCCAGATCGCTATCGAGCTGAAGCACCCGGTGTCGTTGCCCAAAATTTGATCATGGGTTGCTCTGCTGTCAGCTCTGTTGTCTGTAAGAAATGCACTTTAAAACATGCACCTGAGAGTTTGGGGTTCGTGAGCACTTTTATTGCTGGTTTTTTGCTGAGAAATGTTGTGTCCATCGAGTTCCAGTTGTCCAGCTCTCACCCTTAGACTCCATCTTTTCCCCTCAAAGTGACTCCTTACCTTTGTTGATCCTCCAGCTGCGTGTTTCCCTTTTTCTGTCTTGTATTTATGTGTGTTTATGTGTCTCTTCACATTTGTTTGCCGACATCATGACGATGATGATGTCTGCTTCAATGTTCTTAGTTTCCTGACTTCTACAAATGCTCTTTAATGCTTTGCCAGATAAATTGTCTGCTCACTTAATCCACTTAAATTTGAAGATAATGTCTAAATAATTCTAACAAAGTTCTACAGTAATTTCTTTTTTAACACCGTTTTTCACGATCCTTGATAAAGTGTTGGCCTGTGTCGGAATAAATGTTTTATGTGAATTATGTCTTTATTTGTTAGCTTATAAGTATGTTAATTTTACATCAGTCCAATTTATTATGTTATTATTTTGACAATTATTACAATGCCCAAAATAAAACTACCTTCTGCGATAAAGCGGGAAATTAATGGCTTCCTCTATATTAGCTGCCATTCAAGTTCCTCCACGTTTTAATTTTGACATGTAAAACCCCAGTCTCAGTGTCCCCCATGGTTATATTCCCAAGATCCCCAATTCACCAAAGTGCTTATTACACTTTGTTTCCCCACAGCTCCGCACCACAGTCTACTGCAGCAGGCATTGATGATATCATCGAAAGCGTTATCACCGGATGTGCCATAAAACAAGTTTGCACAATCAGCCTCCGATCTTGCAATGGCTGCGCGAGTTAAATGGGAAATAACGCGGTCTTCCCCTTATCACATTTAGAAAACATTTAAGTGCCATCTCCGTGGGCTCCAGTAGGAACAAAAGCAGTCGACAGAAGATCATGAAAAATAACTTTCACCGCGGTATTTGAATGGTGCATGCAACGCCAAGTTTAATGCATCATAGCTGCGAGGTTCTGATGGCGGGTACCTTCAAGTGTTTGATACCCGTTTATTAACTGGCTTATTGTGTCGGCCATGCGCCTGATTTTTTTTTAGGGGGATGGGGGAGTTACATCTGTAACAAGATACCTGACCGTTACGTTTCATGTTTTAGCAAACACCGTTGTAGGTTGGCATATCCTACATAACTGTTAATGGTGAATGAATCCTTTTGTAACGATGGATTAGGACGGATCAGTAAAGATCGTCTCGATTGGTATTCTTTTATTATTTCAGGGTATAAAGCAAATTCTTTGACAGGAAGTTTTCAAGCCGTCATCATCATCATGATCATCATCATGATCATTAATCATCATTCCTTGACGTACTATCTGATCATCATAAAAGCTGATCTGCCGGTACCAGTCGTCAGGGGGACCTGTCGCCGCCCCCACCCTATCGGCCGACCGGTCGTCGGGGGACCTGGGTAGTCGCAGCAGCTAACAAGACTCGCCACTCAGGTCCGTCTCGAGAAGTGGAGAGCAAGCCTGCAAGAAACGATCAGTCGCCATCCAGTTCCTCGATGTCCACCTCGATGTCCGACCTCCTTCTGAGATGCAAGAGGCGACAGTGTGCATCTTGAAGAAAGCCCATTGTTGTCTGAAAGATCTCCCACCTGATTACCGACTAGTGCGGCGCTCCTTCAGTGTTGAGGCGATGGTGGATGAACTTTCAGTGTGACTTTGCTAAGATGGCGAATACAGAGTTGTGTACGTTGTCAACCCAAGGAGACTTCCTTCAGGCTGCCACTGACTTACGGACATGGAAGGCCGGTGACATCATGGAAAGACATATTATCACCAAAACGCCCGCCATCGTCAAACGTAGTCTTCTTAATTGTTTCAAATGATGCCAATACAAAAGGTTAAACAAACAGAAACATCCTTAACAATCGTAATAAATCTTTATGAGCAGAACTCTTGTCTGTTAAGATGCAGCGTAACATTTTAATAAACATGATGCCAGAATACAAACTGATCAAAACAATTGAGTATATATAAATACATAATGTATATTTTTAAATAAATATATATATATTGGGTGGAGATTAAGAGCAATTTAAAAGGCGCACATTTTGGAAGACTTTACATGATATAACCTAATAAGAAGTACGACTAAAAAGGTCTATTAATATATTTTAAACATACTTTATACTGTCTCTTCTTAATCTTCATCTTCATCATCTTCGTCATCAAAACAATAATCCTACATTAACAGCCGCCTACATGCAAATGTGCAACACCAGTATTCGATGAACATACATGCACGCGTATACACATACACACGCACACACACACTATATATACATACTCATATTTTGTTTCCTTATAAGCATTCGCACGATTATTTTTTAAAGTATTAAAAAACAGTCCCTGATATCAAAGCCCTGAACTGGTCAAACTACCAGAAAACTATATTAACGAGGCAAAGTTCATTTTTTGTGCTTTTAGATTCATGCTCTTCCACAATCAAGCTAAAGCCATCCATGTAGATACGTGTGAGACTTGAACCCTGCCCCGCGGTCTCGCAGTGGAGAAGACAGACAATAAGATAAGGCGTTACAGGATTCTTCTTCCTTTCTCTCACAAACACCAATGAGAAAGAATAAATCAAAGTAACACCAATAACCGGGTCCTTCGATGGCCTTCTTGCCACACTGAAAAGAAACTAAACATGTCACGGTAACGTGACGAAGACGGTTGAGGGACGGCAGTTATGAAGCGAGGGTAAGTCGTAGCTCTGTGTAACAAGGGGAACTCAAGGAAAAGCGTCTTATTTCCAAAATTATAAAGCGACTAGGGCAACCACCCCAAGCCCCGCGCCTGAGATTCTTTTGTCACCGTCAGTTCATCACACGGACCAGTGTCCAGCGTACTGCTGCTGCCGCCTCTACCGAAGGATCTGGGTACTGCTGTATAATTTCGGAAATAAGACGTTTTCCCTTAAATTTCCCATGTCGCCCCAGGCCAACGACTTGCTTTATAACTTCGGCCCCTGGAGGGAGGTAGAAGCAGAGATGGGCCGACAAGGTCCACAATCGACGTAAGTTTCTAGCTTAGCGAAGCTTTCGATGAATGGCCGACATGACAGCGACTGATGGCAAGATCTAAGGCAACGGCCAGCAGCGCGACGAAGAAAGATGGCCGCCAGGTCTTTCCACTTCCGCTCGCAAGATTATCGGAGGTGAAGCAAGAGCCACAGCACAGCTGTCGCTGCTGGGAGGTGCATGGCTCGTCCTTGGGGGGGAGGTCGGTGCACTCCCGTGGGACGGCGTTACCGTACTCGCAGCCTGGAGTAACAAGGGAAAGGGAGGACAAGAAATCAGCCATGCGGTGACGTGCTGTGTGGCACTGTACACAAAGTCCTTCACAAAGGAGCTTCAACACCAGACACGCTTGAACCCGATTCCAGAAAACATGATTCTCCATTCGTGTTATTTCTAACTTTTCTTTCATTTTCTTTCTCATCTTCCTCACACATTTCTCTTCTTTTTTATTTTTCTACCTTTGTCTATTTCCTTTTTCTTTCTTTTATCTTTGTTTCTCTATTTATTTTTTCTCATTCCTTTTCTTCTTTATTTCTCATTTTTCCAACATCGTCAGCTTCTTCTTCAATCTGTTACTTTTCATTGCCATTAAAATCCCATTTCTTCTGATGATGCTGGTCTCTCGCTATTTCACTGTATTTAGTGTATTCCACTTTCATCTTAAGACTTACTACCTGTCCTATCTTACCTCTGGGGAAACGGTCGTCACGCTGTTCCTGACAGCTGGCACAGCACACAAAAGCCAAGGTCGTGTTGTAACAGCCTTGAACTCCACCCTCAGAATGGCCTGGTTGCACTGAACACCGTCCACGCCCCCTGCCGCGTCTGTGCACGTCCACTGCGTTGGGTTGAAGCGGCACGTTCCGCAGCAGTCGCGTGCGTACGGCGTCCCGTCATGGCCGAGTGACTGGCAGAGGTCAGCGCGACAGCCTGGAACGCCATCGCCAACCGGACAACCTGCACGTCACCGAGTTGCGACCAGAGAACAGCAGACATCAGGTGGTCATCTTTACTCGTTAAAAATCCGATCCTTCCAGAGGAACAAGCCAATCTGAATATTGCTGTTCCATGAGTTTTTTTCGGAAATGGGTCAAGACACAAAAACTGTCCCGCTAACGTATTGCTCTGGCGAGCCAATGACACCACCAAGCTCCCTACCCGCGAAGCATCTTACAGTTCTATGCCTTTTACTCTTGTTAGGCTGCTGAGGCTACTGGACATTCTGTCCCGTCTACAGACTACTGACCAGGGATGCCGATTCCCGCCGCTTGGGAGCGCGGCGCTCTGCACGTGCCGCAGCAGATCTGTCGCACTCTGGCGTTGTTGCAGAGGGCGGGACGAGCGGCCACTGCCCGCCGACACTCCTGTCCGTTGATCCGCACCAGCTGGTCGCCGAAAGGACACGAGCCTGTGCGAAAATCACATCACATTCTTAGCACAAAGTTGTTTGTTGGTGCGGAGATTTGTTTGTGTGCAAAACATACCTTTAGTACACAGGAAGTTTTAGGAAAACATCGTGCCTATACTAAACAGATTGTTTGTAGAACATCATGCCCTTAGTACAGATGCGCGTTTGTGAATTAAATCATGTCTTTAGCACACAACTGCTATGTGACTAAATGTCAACAATCAAATATTTTGCTATCTTCTAGAAACTTTCAATCTGATGTGCTCAATCTTTCTTCGGCAACTTTTACCTCATTCGTGAAGCTGTTAATGGCTTTGTTAACTAGATGCATAATTTCAAAATATTTTACCGAAAGCAAACGTTTACTAAATGGACACTGAGAAAATTGTGCCGTAGTCACAGGGACGAAAGCTCATGATAGGATGTGAGGTAGTGAGATAGAGAGGGGCAGCAGAGAGAGATCTGAGATCATTAAATGCCTTCAACAATATTTCAGATATTAATTTGTTCACTTAAATCTTCTATCATATTCTACCCCAAACGTTTGACTTCCATCTCTACAACTTACCGATTACTGGCGCCCTCGCATTAGAAACGCACTCCCCGGCTTCACACCACTAAGACAAAAACAAATTCCGTTGAAAAAAAGTACAGATAAAAGCATAAACTAATAAAATTTATTTCTTTATGTTACACCGAAATGTCCGCTGATGTTCTCTGGTACACGTATTTATGCTAACTTCTCAAACGCTTTGGCTGTGAACTGATCATTTTGCTTAGGTCTGTACATTCTTGGGTAAGCATTATCTTTAGTATAGTAAATTTATTCCACTAAATAACTGAAAAAGGCGTGTTACGATCTATCGCTTTATGTAACAATATAAATTGTTGCTGATTCATAGATTTATGCTGTTTCAATTCCACAGCATTCTCTGCCTGCGCTGATTTTCTTTCACATTCACCATTTAGTTACTAAAATCATTTTGTCCCCAGTATTCTTTCTGGAGAATGATATATGGGAAATAACTCTTGCATACTGTCTCAATAAAGTACTTTTGATTTTTTCCCTTTGACTGCTGTCGCACTTCGCTACACTCACCTAGTCGCTACTCTCAATTTGGGCTTTCGAAAATTACCCTTAAAAAATGGCAGACCACCTTCATTTATTTGCATCATTACTGGTGTACTTAACTGTACAAAAGCTACCCCTCTTTCCATATTTTCAGACGTTTATCAGTGTCTCATGGTTTACAAAAGTTTACCCGGCCATCCCACAGCTGGTGCCCGGCGCCGCGTGATGCTGGAAGCAAAGTCTCGCCTCGTGTTGTTGGGCGACAGGCAAAACATGGACGTACAGATGTCACTGATGTCGCCAAAATTTCCCCCCTTTTGCCACATAAGGGAATTGATTGGTCAGTTAATTAAAAGCCATCTTGTACAACAGACTTTTAACCAGATTTAGATGGAAGGACGAGTACATGCTCGTATAAATGTCAAATCTAATTGGTTAATTAACCATGACAGTGTAATCAAGCTATCGATCAAAGAAATATTCCTATAAATAAATACCTGATAGAACTAGACTGGTATTGATAATTAGGACTCATTGACACAATAAAATTTTCCTGTTGTTAACTAGTGAACTTTCACTAGCATGTCTATTCACCGACAGTTTTATTTATGCCAGTATCAGAGCAACTACTCATTTAGCAGTATCGAGACAGATACTCACATGGCAGTACCGGGACAGAGGACCGTACATGTGTTGACACTGCTGATTGGGGTCGTACAATTGACCTGCTACCACTCCAATGATATCTGGAACCGCAACCTGTGGAAGCGCCGTCAGCAGGCAGTTGCGAATACCCCTACACGGACACACACACACATGCATTCACTGGCTTCCTGACAACAGGTTGCTCCCAACTCGCGGTGAAATCATGACAGATAATTCCTGACTTATGTACAAGTAAAATAAATAAATCCTGATTCCATCTCAGGTCAAGATAAATCAGTCTATTTCACGCTTTGAAACAAAGCAAGTAACTCCTGCTCAATGTAAATTTAAGAAGAAAGATCATTCTCGACTCACGGAGTAATCAAGATGCGATTGACGAAGTGGAAATCTCTGTAGCCGAGCAAGGGGAGAAAAACCAGGGATGACGCAGGTTCTGAGGCGTCACTCGTGACGTAGTTCCGGCCATGAGGTAACGGTCTGCTGCACTGCACGTGTTTCCTGTTCCGTCATGCTCTGCGGCAAGACTGTGAATAGAATTCACATATTCTATACTTACAGTAATGTAAATAATGCAAAGTGTGGCGATGTGGGTTATTTCCCGTGCATACAATGAGAAAGGGATCAAGAGGGCAGCAGGTGAAAGGATAAAGGTGATCATCTAGCTGTACTCAGGCCAGGCATGTCAATTACTCACTAAGATTGACTTAAAATGAAGACGCAGATCCAAAGCTGACAATAAAATCACAGCTGGGAGAGCTTGCGAGACAGATTACCTGGGCAACCCAGCTAGTTAATGATTTTTTACTAGTGAATTAATGAAATAATTAGAAAACATTTTGAAAATCTCACCACTAAACTCTCACTCAAGACTTGCATCAATCCATGAAGAAAAGCATATACGGTAACAAAGAAAACATGTATACGCACATATGCACAAAGGTTCAGATATACATATATACTGAAACATATTCGGTTCCAAATAAATATGGCAGCATGCAAAAAATAGGAATGAGCAATGAGCACGAAACTGGAAGACAGCTGCACAAGTGATGCCAGTCAAGAAGCTGGCAATGAAGAATTCTTGTCGGTGTAGATTACCTGTGGCCGAGTTCGTGTGCCGCTGTCAAAATGCTCTGAAAGCCCCCTCGGTCCTCCATCACAGATGAGCTCCACCCCCCACCTCGGCACATGGTGGCCACGCCTGCACGCCCTGAAAAAACACACCGTCAACGTGCCGACAGCTGAAGGAAACTATTTCTCGCCAAACTACACTAAAATCACGAATCTGTCAAATATTGGTAAACCTCAAGGATAAAAAATAACATCTTACCTACTGTATAAGGAAACAACACTCCAGAATCGTCGGTGACAAGGTCGTACCTGGAAAACAACCGCAAAGATATATATAGTAAGTAGTTCAGCTTGGCTGGAATACGAACCGCACACTGTATACACACGCAGCTGTACTAGGTCCTACCTGGATATCACAATCGGCCTGACATACGTTCCATACATAACTACACTACACAATAGTGATTGTCCGACAAAGTCTTATGTAACGGTCAAATAAACAACTTGTCAGAATCAGACTCAAGATTTGGCAATACAGAAATAGAAGGCTTTCAAATGCTGACCTCAGCTCCATCAGAAGCTCGTGTAATCACTGATCGATCAAATCCATCTCAAGACATAGCTCCTGACTCAAGGTAAAATAAAGACAAAATTCACTATGTTACGAGATAGTGGGAGGGAGAGAAGGGGTGAGAAAGAAAAAACCTGACCCTGTAAAGAGCATGGTGTGGTCGTGTGCAGGAAGACCCGCGGTCGTCGCTACCCATCGGCTGAGGTTCTGCAAGAGCGCGGCGGGCGTCCACCTGGCCACCTCCACCAGGCTCCCGCGCCCGCTCCGTCCAGGTAGAGACGTCAGGGTCTGAGGAGAAGGTCAGCCTCGAGTCAGTATAGCCACCAAGGGGCGTAGTGTGAGGAGGGGGAAGGGATGGTGAGCTGAATGCTGACAAGTGGTGTAATGTTGATGTCTGATGTTTTCAGTGGTTTAATGAAGGGTTACATCAGTTATCGTATTGCTTTTCCATACACAGCATGTTCCGTAAATTCCGCAAGGTCAGTGTGAACTAAAAGCATGTTTATGTATACGAAAACTGAAACAGACCTTCATGCATCCCGATCCAGATTCCTCTTTTTACGGTATTTACCTCCGCGATGAAAAATCCCACAGGCCTCACTGTCAGGTTCCAGTTGTTGGTGTTGTCGGTGTTGTACTTTTGTAGGGTTTTGTAACGAGCGTCTACCTGGAGGACAGAAGCATTCATTGCCTCGGCTTATGAATAATATTTCAAGATCCGAGAAAGGAATATTGAAAACAGTGAGCCAGACTGGGAGTAAGTATGACAGTATGTCTCTGGCTACCAGTTACATGATCTGATTATACTTAAAGCTTAAAATATATTAAATAACCTATTTATATATTTATCTACTTACTCCGGCCACAACAAGCGTGAAGTATTGTTTTATGTCCTGCAGAGTGGTTTCTCTTTTGGTCAGATCGCCTCTTGCAGCAGTTCGCCCAAACCACCTAAACACACACATACAAATACTGAGCTTTCACGACAGCTGTCTACTAAAATTTATCAACAATGATACATATCCATTCAAAATACTTGTATAGGAAAATGAAATATACCAGTGGAGAGTAAACATGATAAACACGTATGCCCATATAAATAACGAAGCTTGGTTTACTGTACCACAAACAAACAAACACATAGCACTGTATAAAATACTGTACACAATTTTACATACGTGGTATATAGCGGTGCGTCTGTGACCACCAGGACATCTACGAAGTACTCGGGAGCCACCCCGGGTGTCTGAAGGCAGTAGGTCTGACAACGCTCAACCATGGCAAAAGTAACTGGTCTTCACCCACGACGAGAGCTGGAGAGGAAGACGCAGAATATATATCATTAGTCAATACTTTCTAGAGCATTTTTTTCATGTTTCAGATTCTTTTGTCTTTCATTTTGCTATTTAATTCGTATTTCTTGTGCATTTTTCCCGGTTGTTGATGACGTGCGTTTTGTGCACTATAGTGTGTACCTAGCGTTTTAATATTTCACTTTCTTATGTTTTTTTTTTAACAATATTTTTTGTTGGTCTTGCGCTGTGATGTTTATACAGGTGCTAAATTGATTTACATTCAACTTTCGATTCCACTGGACTACACCAGGTACTGGGTGGCAGCAATTGAGATAAAGCACGTTTGGAGTCATACAGCGTGCCATGGAACTGCGTGCATTGCCGTGCAGCGACGCGACACAAACTTATAGTGTCGTACAGCAAGGGGATTGCAGCTACTTATAAGTCTGAAGCGATTCGATAAGCAGAGACGGCAAATTTAGCGACAGAAAATGGAGAAGTCTAGCGAATACTTTTCTTGATGCGAACACACAAACACGCAATTATGCAAACATACCGCATGCTCTCATACACACACATATATTTCAAAAAGTAATTGTAACCGCTGTCGCTTGTGCTTCAAAGAGATGAAACTTTGATTGTCTAACAAGTGTCCTCTCAAAACACAAACACTTTCAGTATGTAAAGTGATGTTTTGTACTTACACTGCCACCTACAGGCCAAGCTACTTACTCTGTCACCAACAGTAGGCGCTTTACTTACTCTGGCAGAAAATCCAAATCTCCAACACGTAGCAAATAATCCATGTTTCTGCTCCCATGGTGACGGCAGATGTGACTGACCGCACTTACTCCTACCTACGCACGAGGCGAGGAGGAGGACGTCTGACAGTAACGCGTGTCGAGGACGTGCCATGCGGACTGGGGGCTGGGAGGATGGACGATTGTAGCCAGCAGCGTTTACAAATAACTTTATACAGAGGTCGTGCTGCCGCCCATGCTGTCCACCGTGAACAGTAACAGTGACGTAAGCTGACCAGCCTTATAAAGAAGACGGCGACCGGGGCCATGGGTGACGTCGATGACACGCAGCGCTGGCTGACGTCCTGGTGACGCATCATCACATGGCTGCATGCTGAGGGACATTTTTGCAGATCAGGTCAGCATCGCTGCCCATTTCTATCGGTCTCGAGCAGTCTAAGAAATGTGGTAATTTAATAAGATTTGTAAATGAATGGAATTCGTAAAGAATTTTACTAAAAAAAATAATTTTCATAAAAGACGCTTTATTCGCAGCAAGTAAAACTTAGTTTTCATCTGAAAGTAAGTTATGGTGACTGGTGGTAGCGCAGAAACCGCTGGCTCGATTTCTTTTCAAAGGATATGTTGTGACATAAGCTAATTAATTAAAAGAAACACATAAAAACGGTAAATGCAGATAAAAGGACCTGGCACGTAAAGTCATAAGTATAGTATAGGTATATTCACAGCTTGTGAATCTTTCACTAACCGGTAGCTACACAAACCCTCTTTCACTCCACTTACAGTAACAAATCGTCGAAATTACAGCAACAGGTAGACTTGGTGACAGCACGTTGACTAGGTGACAACAAATGGACAAAGTGATGACACATCGACTCGATGACAGCAACACGTCGACGATGAGAATACTTCAGACTTGCTGACAGCACAGCGACTTGGTTTCCTTGCGATACTCCAGTGGTTTGTGCCAATCTTTTCCAAACTTGACACCGGCTGACCTTCACAATTGTTTCGGTTATTGACTATTATTAATGTCGAGTCTCCCTTTCTACCCACTCCAACCCTAACTTTTGAATTACAGACCTGACTACTGATAACCATCCCCCCAACCAAATCAGCAGTTAAGTTTGCGAACGAATTTTTAATTTGTCTGGCCTGCATTGTACCTGGGTGGTGCCTCGAGCCAGAGTCTTATCAATACAGAGCACAAAATGAGGGCACGTGACTGATATGGGCAGCACACCAAAGGCACTCGGCGAACCCAACAATACTGTAGTAAGATATCTTTGATTTTCTGTCCTTTGGTTAGGTGCTTGAACACACTCACAAAGAAAAAACAAACACACGTAAGGGCTCATACCCATGTCAGAAGAACGAGTTGTCCTTATCGAGAATGACAAACGGTCAATCTATCTTTAAACGTATATAATGAATATATATATTATAAAAATAAATATTCTAAACTCTCACACTTGACCGAAGGTTGCGTCAGCAGTCACAACAAGCAGATGAAAACTCAGCTCACGCGCGACAAACAAGGAAACAGCACGTGCAGGACAATGAACCTCGCGCTCCAGGACCAACCACCACACAACACGGAGACCAACCACCACCACCACCACCAACCAACACGGAGACGTCGGCGGATGCCACGCCCCTGATTGTCTCACCTGTCTGACGTCAGACGGCCCTGAGTTTCCTTGTCCGGTGTGCTCGTAACAACAGCATGCTGCATTCAAATAATAATTCGCTCAATGAATGCCATAGTCTCTCTCATGCCTCCCGGCCTGACGACTGCAGCAACAATAGAGCTGTCTACAGTCTACTTCAAGAGGGACAACAATAGACTGGACTCCAACAGCGCGGGTCCCTCGAGTCTCAATGTCACGAACAACGATACTTCTAAAGCATACGGAAAGTGCAAATCACTTGAAGGCGAGTGGGAGGAGCTGATGACATGTTTACAAAAAAAAAATAAATAAATAAGTGTAGTCAGCTGGGTGACTTTACAGGTAGACCTGGCTGGTAGCTGGGCCACCCACAGCAGTGAGAAATTAAGCAATGGTTGAAAGGTTATCGATGACAGGACATGTGCAGGAGTGAGAATGTCTCACTGGTCAGACAAACGACATTTCGCCGGACAGGTAAAGACTGAACGGCTCGACCTGCTGGTGGATAACAACACTACACAGAGAACTCGAATGGACAAATTGTTGGTGTGACACACATTCCAACTAATCTCTATTTTCATCTCCCCGTCCCACCCTCAACACACACGCCACCTCACTTTCTCTCAAACGCACATTCTTCCATTCTCTCTCTCACACGCACACAGAGTGCACGGGCGTGGACTTACAACTATCACTTTTTAAATGTTTTTTTTTTTTCGGATGACTTTGCAAAGCTGATACCAAACTGAATGAATACTCGCCCTGCCTCACTCTCTCTCAGATGCTAGTAGGCTTTTATCTCGAAATCGAAACGTTTACTCAAATTTCGGGAGATAGGTTTGTATACTGAGTTCTCCCAAGCCGTTTGAGGGGGGGAGGGGGGAATGCACCACGGTAGACCTTTGGACTTTCTTCTGCTTTGTTCTACAGAAGCTAGGAATGATGCTATCTCTCAACATTTATTACACACGCAACGAAAATGTCAGCCACCTGATTTTATCATGCTGTCTCGGTTCATTAAAATTTCTTTTGAGTCCAACGCTGTCAACGTTTTCTTTACGTACAACCCTTCTGAAACAACCGCTTAACAGAACTTTAAAGAGGTTGCTCAACGCACTGCCTGACGTGTCAGTCTTTCAATTAAGTTTTTAAAAAAACTTCTGCAGTTTATCACGCGTCTTGTGCAAATGATTTCTATTTTTAGAGACGTGACTACAAAAGGCATGCTATTTAAAGCAAATATATGCAGACAATGGTGAAACCATTGAAAATTAGACAAAGTCTACTTCATTCAACATTTTCTAGGCAGTAAGCGCTTATAGAATTGCAGATTTGTTATAAATGAAATGCATTATTGTATGACAGACAGCACCACAAGTAGATTTCTTAAGTACCTACAATCACACTTTTAAAAAGCACACCACACAAAACAAATAAATGTAAGAAACTTTCTGGTAAACATGTTCTTCTTCACAAACATTAATTCTTTTTACTCTACACAATTTTTTCTACAAACCTATTTAGGAAAAAAACAATTTTGATTCTATATATTTCCAAAAAGGATCGTTAACTTGAAAAAAAAATCTTCACATGTGAAATGCTTTTTTGTGCCAAGGCACCATTCAACTAAAAGTACCTTTAAAAAACTATAATGAACGTATTTTTTGGAATGTCAGTAATCAGTAAATTTTGAAAACTTTCCATACAAACATTTTGTTTATTAGACAATAGTCCAAACAAAGGTAAATTAGCTCTTTATCACAACTGAAAAAATAAGGGGATAATTCAGGGTAGGGGAATGAAAATGGTAACTGCACTGTAGTCATCAAACCCTGTAATCATTACGCCATTTAAACTTTACTTACTGTAATGTAACTTACATATGCTACATAGGTTGATCCAGAGCTGTAGCATCCAGTGCTACCCACCAACTGTTCTTCCATTCCAACAATTACAATTGTAAAATATTTGTATCATGTTGTAATAATAATGTAACAATAAGGAGGGCTTGTATAGCAACAGTCTCACACTTATTTGTAAATATGTTCACCATGCCTTAACAATACATGTAGAAAGAACAAAATTTATATATTAGGTTTTATGGTATTGACATAAGGCACAGCATGGCAGACAAGACAGTCAATGAATGGATATATTATTATATAAGGCACAAACTATATTAGACTGTCAGATATTTCTGATAATGTAAAATTGTTGGCCCATTAAGCCACAAAAAAAGAATAATATGCACATCACACCAATGTATCACCTAACTAAATGTATGGTAACAGTTAAGTAATATGTAAAGTTCAGCTACAATTTGTAAATCTTCAAAATACCATTGTTCCTGCAGCAAGCGGACTGGACTACTTTTCAAGTCAAGCCTATAACCCAGAAGCTGGTCGACTAAAACACATTACTTTGATTCTGCTTTATCTGAGGTTACACAAAACAAACTATCAGAATAGAGGAATATGCTTGCCTGACATCTATTCAGCCTTAACGTGGTGTGAGTTTTATAAGGTCAATATATAACTTTAATATATCCATTTAAATGAGAAAAATGTAAAAAGTGACAACATTTATAACATTATGGGAGATATTGATACATTAGATTCTCCTTTGGCATCAGCTCAGGACCTTAAGTGCTTTAAACATGTCTGAGTAAACTTCTGACAAGTCAGGAAGTAAATGAACTACTCATTTTTGGCAAGAATCAGCAACACCGTGATCATAATCTATAGAAAGTTCCTCTTCAAATTACAGCTGTTAAATTTCTCTCCATACTTCAGTTCATCTTCTTGACTAGCATTTCTTGTCATGACTATCACTGTCTCATTTCCATTTTTTTTTTTTTTTGGAAGAGGATGTCTAGGATGAAATCTAAGCATAAAGTTTGTTATAAACTTGACTACAGACGAGCACTGGGAATTTGTGCAAACACTCCTGAGAGTGAGGGAGTAATATAGCTAGTCCATAGCTAATTTTATGAGCCACTGCTTGCCACAGCTAAGAGAAGAAAGTTGTGATGAGTTGCTACACCAACAGTTTTGCCAAAACTATCTCTGCCATGACAGCTTTATGGCCTTAGAACTACATCTGTTGCTGTCTACAAACTCTTGCAGTCCCTAGGATGAGTGGTAACAGCCAAGCACTCAAGCACCAAAATCAGCAGTACATTCTGGATCTCTTTAAAAAAATGGTTAAAAAAATAGTAGCTGCATCATAATATTGGTCGGCACAACAAGGAGAGAATAATATTTTAGGAGGCTTCTTCTCAGCCCAACAAGTTCCAGAAGCTATCACAGCAGGTACCAGCAGCTAAACAGTTGAAAACCATTCCACCAGAAGAGGGTAACAACCAAGCTGAGTGAAATGATGGAAGGGGCGAGTCTTAATCCACTCGTATAGATCTAGAGTTAAATACCGCATGTGGCAAAAAGTCGTCATGATGCGTGCAAACATCAGGTTGGGATCTGGCCGGTTCCGTTTTAACAACTGCATCAAGCACTCTGCCATTTTCCACTGAATGGCACTTACTTTATGTGGCTCATCTAAATCTTCAGCACCTGAGGCACACAAAATCCAGATATTAAATGACAGTACTTGTGTATGTGTATTAAGAAATCTGGTTTCCACAAGTACATTAGGTAAATGTTTAATGACAGAATGGTAAATCATTTTTGAAAAGTGTGGGTTGTGAGTTCAGATCAGTTACCTTCAGATTATCCAGAAAATGCATTTTTTTTTCTCTGTGGCACCTATTTAGCTTGCCATTTGGTGGTTTGGTACAAAACAACCAGCCAAGGGCCAGCACCATTAACATTTTAAGCTCTTTACTCATGCCTTTTTGGAAAGAATTTTGGACTAACAAAGAGCACTAACCTGAAGTGACAGCAACCACTGCCTTGAAAAGAATCATCTCCTCATGGGACAGTCCCAGTTTTTGTATGGCATTTGCACATTCAAACCGTCTCTGTCCTACAGTTTCATTACTCAAGCTGTTCATCTCATTCAAGCTAAAAGTCTTTCCCCTTCGAATAGTTGCCACCTTCAGATCCCAGTTGTATGCATGGTAAGTCCCAAGCAAGGCATTTTCAAATCGATTATCTGCTGACAAGAGAGTTTCAATGTAATTAAAACTTTGAGGACAGATAAGGAAAAAATATTAAAGCTTGATTTAATAAGAAGAATGCTATTAGTAGGCCATGACAAAATTTCTTATGTTTAGCATTCTCAGTTTAGAAACATTGCTACTGTGAGTTTAAAAAAAAAACTGATGCTTTTGTGAGTTTGAAAGCAACAAGGAGTGTAATGATCAACTTTTGATGTGTGTATAAAAGTTAAAATAATATTTTGTTTATAGACATACAACTCAGACATATCAAATCAGTTGCAGATAATCTCAAAGTCTTTCACAAGTCTTTTCTCTTTAGACAATAGCATATTATACAAAGATGTATGTTAACCTTTGATTAATCGGATCTGATCATTCAAAGTAAGACTGGAAAATCCTGGTATTATCTTGACAAAAGAGATGTAGCGTCTAATACTAAGGTCAATGACTTCAACCAAATCGTTGAAAATCATCTGTCGTCCATCTACATCCAGACCAGTTGACCTGAACACCTCCTGGTATTCTTCTTTCGACAGTCTTTGCATTGGACCAAACATTTCTTCCTTCAGTCTGCATGCTTCCTGAAGAGGAAGAAACGCTTAATTACATCTGTTTTCTTACTATTGTACTTAAAAAATTTCAACCTAAATTTAGGTGTTACTTTGAACATATTTAAAATAATGTCTCAATAGTGCAAGTAAAATATTCATAACTGGTATTATAATATATGTACTAGAGTAAAATAATATATAGTAGTGTGAAAAACAGAATGAATGCAGATGAAAAAATCAATGTGAGCATATTAAAATAAAAATTAAACTGAAGATATTAAAATAGAAATTAAAGTGAATATATCAAATGCGAAGACAAGAAAAAATAATAGTAAATTTCATATTAAAATAAAATATTTGCAATAGACTTATGAACATTTTAAACTTGCTTAAGCATAAAATTAGACATAGTATGTCTGCTGAAAAAAAAAAAATTTTAAATGTGTCCATGTCATATTTCTTTTCAGATCTTCCTGAAACAGTACTAGAAACATTGTAATTATTAATTTTCCACAACAGACATCTCAAAGTCTTACTCACATAGCAGGCTTTCTGTTCCTCCAACACCTCCTCTGGGGTGAACCTCGTGTCAGGACAAATATTGTGTTCATGCACCTCAATCAGATCATGAATAATTCTGCTCAGTTCTCCTTCACCATATTCTTCTGAGTTGCTTCCTAATGCAGACTCTAACGACAGTGGTGAAGCAAATGAAGAAGGCGACACCTGTGATGACAGTCTTGGTGTATCATTTGCTACTGGCTGATGTGACACTGGAGATGATGTAGAAGAGATACTGGATGCAGAAAAATATGATTCATCAACTAGACCCTGATTTTCCAATAAGTTGTGCTGAGAAGATGTCATGAGCAAAGAAAAAGGCTGCCTGGTAAGGTCATGATCGCTGGACTGTTCTTCGTTGGCCGCACAAAACTCCTGATTCAAACTTCCTGATAATACTGTTGTTGACATGCTTGAGCTTTCTGGTTGCAATGTAGACTTGGGAACTGTGATAAAGGATATATGAAATTAGAGCACATTTCAGTAAATGTTTTCCAGCTATCAGTGAAACTGCATTCTTACAACGTAAACCAGTAAAGAACTTTTTGAAAGAATTCTTTCTGTACCTGCATCAGGCATGGGAGAAAGTGCCTTTTTAGCTTCCAGTATGTCCTGGGTACGTTTTGCATGTGTATACCGACCTGTTTTGATAGCTGTGAACAAATAACAAAAGTCTCTTCAACGCCTAAACTTATGATAATTATTTAGCAAACTAATTATTGGAAATATTCCTACGCATTATTAAATTTGAAATCTATTTTTATTACCTAAAGTTATTTATCAATCAGTGTCAATGCTTACTGATGCATTTTTATGTTTTGTTACCAATATGACTGTTTTATTTATGCTTCTTTAAATTTATCAGATAAAAACAAATCACCTCTATTAGCTATTAGCTCACCTTCTTTGGACATGCCCACTGCTAAACATTTTTCCAAACGGCACTTTGGACAGATTTTTCTTTTTCCTGCATGTATGTTGCAATTTCCATTACCCAAACATTTGTAATCTTCCTTACGGACGAGACTTCGACGGAAGAATCCCTTATTTTCAACAGAAAATTATAACAATATTACTTTTTTTTAAATGCATCTAAGATGGATTCATTAGGATGCTTCTCTCTGCCCTAGCAGATATTTCTATTTCTTTTCACAGTTTTTCTTTCTTGTTGCTACTCAATTTCCCTTGGGTAAGAATCATGCCCATTGTTAACAAGTAAGAATGGTAAGTTCAAGGAAAAAGGTAGTTCTATGACCTTACAGTTGTAGGGGAGCGAGGTATTACCAAGTGTAGATACCTCACGTGTACCGTATGTCCACCTTCTATAAGGACAGGGACTGTCTCTCCCTTGCTGTCTTACCTTTCCGAACTCTCTATGGGGTTACATTTGTCACAGGTTGGTCAACTACAGAAAAATAGGCAGCATCACACAAGTACTGAACCAGCTCATATGGAATTAAGCTACTGAGTGTAGACGCCGTTGTTCTAACCACCAGGCTATCTATTTCCGTAAGTAACAATAAAATGACTCATAAAAAGTCTCTCACAGTTGCTAACTCCTTCCATGAAAACAAAAACAAGATGGGTAGGTGGAAAAGATTTTCCAAGCTTTCTTTTATTCAAAATCAATCTACCAAAATCAGAACACGTAAATAAAAATATAATTCAAAATAAAAACTTCAAGGAAAATTAAAACAAACATTGTGACAATAAAAAAATGTACACTCACTTTGCATGCTTCACAAGTATTGACACCATAATGAAAACCAGCCCCTGGTTCTTGACACACTCGGCATGGAGGAAGCAAGGATGTGTTGGTTGGGGCTGTACGGACTGGTTTCTGCAGGCCAGCATCTTCATCTATGTTCCCTTTTCTGCGTTTCTTGGGAGGAGTTGTGTTCATTCTGCTGCAATGCTGGTGTCTAAGATGACAGTTTACAAAACTGTATCTTCAGTTTTTTATATATTACAGTAAAAACATGTTATACAATTTATTATTCAGTTTCTGCTTCAGCCAGTTTAGTTTGATGATTCTTTCAGTGTTTTTATCACATTTAACATGTCAAATTTATCATTATTATTACTAAAACACATAATATCCGTGAAACAAACCAATACTATACTCACGTATTGATACTTGTATCGTCTTATTTTACATGTAATCAACTCTAGCCTATTTCCTTATCACACAGCATACAGTTGCTTATTAATATTCTATATTTTTCTATATTTATATCACAGGCACACACAAGCGCGCGCCTATGCATGCATAATAAAGGTGAGAGAAACTTTAAAGTCGGAAACTTCTGCCTGTCCCATATTTCCACTTGTAAACGTTCTCCATACTGACCCCATGCCAAAATCAAAATGTATCGAAAAAACCTCTACCTACATAACACTTACCGATGATCTTCAAACAGGAAGAAAGAAAAATATAACACGAACGTAAAATAAAAATATAACACCTAGAAGCAAATGTACATTTAATCTCCACACACAGGAACAACACGCACAGTAAAGTATTTCCCAGTGCACGGGCCCTTAGTGGAAATAGGTCACTGCCCTTAGAGTGCTCTCCTCTTGGACATGCAGACGACGTGTATGCGCGCGCGTGTGTGTGTGTGTTTAACATGCGAGTGTGTGTTCCATGCGTGATGCGCGCGTGCGCTTTGTCCACTAAAGATAAATAATAATAAATGAAAATTTGTAAAGCTCATACTCGCACTCCTAAGGAGCATGCTCTTAGCGCTTAAGAACAAGAACTATCCAACATGGACGGCATACGAGGAACAGGAAAACAAACAACATATAAGGGAAAGTCGATCATGATCATGGAGTTTAAAGTTTAAACAATTGTTTTCTTGGTGTGTTTCTCCAAAGCAAGTTTATTTTCCTGTTTTAAGATGTTAGGAGTGTTTCTAAAAAAAAAACTTCTATGCAGAGCAAACTTGCAAATAATTTGAGAGAGGCCTATATATGAGAAACCCAAGGACAGATCTAATGGCCGAGCGAGGTTGTAGTGGGGTGGAAAATTTTCTTTTCCCATTTACTGCAAACGTCCAGTGGTGTCACTTGGCTTCCTGTCCTTGCTCCGCGCCAATAAATTAAACACTAACAGGAGATGGAACATCAGTCTGATGACGCTGGGTATATCTACCTATAATGTATACGTTACCTAACAGTTTAAATTCCTGGTTGGGTTAGAAAAAAATTAATTGCTTAGCAACCTGTCACAATGTAATACTATCCACCTAAAGATTCTATAGCATAGTTTGGTTAACATCAATGCTAGAATGTGATTTACTGTGGATTTCTCCAGTTGGATTAAATGTTGATGCTGTATATCACTTTCAAAAACAGAGAGGGTGATTGCACTACCATGCTATATCATTCAGATCATCATTTTTAATTCTCACCTTATCCTTTTACTTGCATTGTGCTCTTGTTCATCGCATTCATTTGACATTCAAAAACAAAAAACAACAATTAAATTTCTGATTTAATCTTGGTTTCATTTTGAAATTACAATGTACTCCTTCCCTGAAGGAGGTGATGAAAACAATGAGGAAACTGGCTAATAATGATGATCTGGTAACTGAAATGTTGAACAAATGAGAAGGGATCTATCTGGATGAAGTGTGGATGAGTGATTATGCATGGATAATGATTGATGATTTTTACATAACAGTAAATGCATGCACATGATAGGGGTGATTGTGTACATGTTAAATGTATAATGTTTAATGTAAGTGCAGGCAAGTGTACATTTGCTTGTCAAAGCTGACAGTACATGCCTCATTGAATATGTTTAAAATGAAATACCTGAATGCATGGGAATGCAGCACAACAATGAGTAATAGCATTCAGATGGGAGGCAATGAATGACAAACACGATTTTGCTTCACCACACTATATTGCTCTTAAATTTAGGCTCATATTTTCAAACTCCTGTGGCACTGAGGTCAAGTGCTTAGCAGGAAAAATCCACCCCACCCCCACAAAAAAAGAAGTAGCAGGAGATAAGATTACAGTGTGAGAGCCTCTGCTAGTGCTAAGGCCACAACACAAGGTGTAGAATGAAAATAAAATTCACAGAATTGAGTGTGCAACATTCATTCCATTTCAATAGCATATCAGTATTCTTTGTACAACTGTACATGTAATAACAAATCTTCCCACACCCAGTAACAGAAAACTATAACATTGTGCCTGAGATGAATTCACCTGTCATACAATCTTCATTGCCATCGTCATAGTAACTGGTTAGAGTGAACAGATTTTCTTAAAATGTTTTTTCCAGAATGCTACCTGAAGCTACTTAAGAGGTAGCAAAAATAATCACTTGCATCCACTGGACATCCTATCCTGCAGAGGCTAATGAGTGATTCTTATGATTCTTTAAAATTCACAATTTACTAGTAATTATAACTTTTTTTTTTTTTTGCCATTTAGTGAGAAAGCAAATTTCAGTTACAACTTATGTCCTGTTTTCTATCTACTGCACATACAGGTGGTTATGCAAGGCATAAGGCTTTGGAGATCATGAAAAGAAAAAAAAAATGGAGATCATCAAAAATGTCTGTAATCGCTGATCATCATATAAACCTACAACATTCAAAACAAACAACATGAAATAAATCCCTCATGAAAATGAACAGAAAGGAATATCCCAATAGGTAGACTTTCATGGGAGGGGCAAATATTTTTCATCACAGGCACCAACAAATCCCACACACATATCTGTACACACTGATAATGAGTTTCACAAAACGTTTCACTAAAACTTTCATAAAACCAACTGCTTTTACATCATGCATTTGCTACATAAATTTAAGGGTATTCTAATACAGATGGAATGTGGAACAGGACAGAATGAACAAAGAGCTTGTTAACCCTCTGAAGGCCTTTGAACAAGCTCACAATAGCACAACAATCTGAGAAGCAAAACACAACCATATTTGGAGCATACTCTCTTGTAAGATGTACTGAAGCATCAAAAACAACCAAGAGAAAATAAAAAAGGATCTGCTGAAGAAACATGCACTGCAAACAACAAATGATTACCAAAAACAAGTCCTACCAATAACAAAGCACCAAGACAATGCCTTTTCTTCATGACAGTAATTTCAAACTACATTCAATAAGCATGTTACATTTTATGTCATGTAAACACTTCTTCCTGGAAGATTTATCAAGTTTTCCCCGAATACATGAAATGATGTTTTTTCGATCAATATACACTGTATATAATGTTAAATCATGAAGGCAGTCAGTAACTCCAAGAACTCTTTCAATGATTTTTCTTTTTGCATCTATGCAAAAACAGGCAAAGTGGTTTTAACTATACCTGAGTTTTATCATTTTAACATTTTAAAATGTTTGTAGAGGTAATAAAATGGGTATATCAACTATATATTTTCCAATGTATTGTATAGACAACAACGTAATGTTTTTAGCAAGGTCACAGCAATTTTATGCCATAGCCTTAAAAAAAAAAAATCTTGCAATGTTTCTGTCTTAAAGCCATTTTATACAAAAGCTCACCGGGACAATGAGATATGCTGCCTTAAAAAAAACACTGTTACTATCTAAATATTGACAAACAAACTACAACAAAGTTCCTTCTTGTGGGTGACAACACAGACCCACTTCTTCCCAAACCAAAGAGCTATAGAGATATATGCAGTCTGATCAAGTTAGGTCATTGCTTCAATGTCTGCCTTTTTCTTTCAGCTGCCATATTTTACATGTTAACTGAACACCCAGAAAAATAAAGCACTCACCAGTGAAAAACATGACTAGTTATTATTTTCCTGCCCAGCAATATAACAAGGAGTTACATTTACACTGGTTATTACTCAAAAGTTATTACCTTGTGTCATTTAGACAATGGTCTGAAGCAGAGCTACAGAAAATATTGTTTTTTAAAATCGTTACTCTTTTTTTTTATATAATACCAGTCAGAACTAGACTTGCAGAAATGCATTTGAAAGAATTATCTAACATACACATATACTAAAGACCATTTAGCACTTTTTCCACTTCTTTTCAATATGCAGAAAGTTGAAACCATGACTATGAAAAAGTGAATGATTTACCTGAGTCCTTTTAAAAATAATTGTATCAAAAAGGAATGAGATGCTATTTCTATATGTCTTTTATGAAAATTTATATTTCTGGACTTTAGTGACAAAAAGTTACCTCCCTCATCAAGAACAAAAAGTAAAGCAATGACATTTAGTACAATGGCTAAATTTAAGAACGCTTACATGTTATTAAAAAAACTATTTAAGTGCAGTAAAGGTCAGATGTTCGCAATCAGTCTTCAAAATATTTACACTGTTAGTCTGAACTTTATGTATTGCCTAAAGTAAATTAAAATAACATCTAAATGATTAGAACTATTGCAGATTTACATTATATGCAAGCAGATGAATTGCTCATGCAGCAATATGTAGTTATTTCCACTTATGAAAATTAGTTATATAAAATAACAAGAGATTACCAGTTCTTGCAACAGGAATTTGGTGGAAGGCTTTTTAAAGAGACAATGCATTCATGTGACCTAACAAGGATGCTGCTTTGTATGCACAGGTACCAATAATGTCTCTGCAACACTCTACACTACTACTGATCAAGCAACATCCCAAGTTCCCAAAATCAGCTACACTTCTTTTATGCTGATTCATTCTTCTCACTCTAACACATTATAACGCATTCCTTTATAGTGTCCTTGCTGATTAAAATCATGCCTTCCAGCCATCTTGACATGTGAATTCACATTTCTATGTGCTTGTATCTCTTTTCAAATTTGTATATAAGTGCCTGTAAATTTACACAGCTTACAGACTGTGTTCAAATTTATGGCAGCTTTATGAACTGAAGAAAAAAAAGGGTGTATACAGACTAACTCAGCCTCAACCCTGGATCCTACAGCAGCACACAAATATTCAACCCACTGACACAGGGTTACTGTGAAAACTAGGAAAAAATATACATCAAAGGAGGTGAGGAGGGGTCCAGGAGAAAGTGCCTGATGAAATTTTTACAATGCCATTCTAAAGTAAACATCATTTAGCAGCCTCTAGAAATTTCTGGAGACAGGTGAATCAGCAGTTCAAGTGCATTTCCACCAGCAAGTACAATTAGAACCAAATAAACAAAAATTATCTTGGCCATAGAATTAAACCTGCTAATAATTAAATGAAATGAAACGAAAATAATTATTTTCATACTGGCCAAGAAAAATGGTTGAATTTCAGCAAATCAAACAATTTTGTTGAGCTGTAGCAGTCATGATTCCTGTCATCTAAGACATATAATCACCATGCTGCCACAGCTTCCCTGGTTTTGATAGCCTGAAGAACAAAGAAATATCAACATAATCACCCTTCTGGTGAAAATAAGAAGATAAATCTTTATCCTCTGCACAGCAGTACAAATAAAATTCTTATAAAGATGTGGAATTGAATATTAGAACCATGACAAAATATAAGTGAATTTAAGTCCAGGTCAGATGATATGATTTGCAATCTTACAGTTACTGTCATTTCAATGTGAACAAGACATACACAGCTCTCTTCAACTTCTGTTCAGTTTTAAACTGTTTTCACTCTTTGCAGTGGCTCAGAGTTACACATATTCAACAGACCTCTCCACATGGAGTGTGCAGCCGAAAGTTGCAGGCCACAGAATATCACACCAACAAAAAATGTCCATATATTTTGTTAACATCGCATACAGCACTAAATTTCTCCAGAGTACATCAGTTCTGCATCACTTTTGAAAAACGTCTTTGTTTCACATATGCTTGGCACTCCTTTGTTAACTGTACAGTCTAATTCTTCATGTATTCTTTTGATCACGAGCGCAGAATATCTTCCCCACTCTTCACAAACTTCTGCAAGCTGTGATCACTTATATGATAAACCCACAATGCAGGCACTTGCACAAGAAAAGGTGAATAAAACAGGCAGTATACTCAACTTTGGTCCCTACATCCATCTTAGAAAACTCACAATCCAGCAATGAATTCTTTGAAGACAGAAGGCGGAAGAAATGAAGAATAGACAGCGAGGTGGGTAAACTGTTTGGTGTTTTATGCTAGGCCAGCAACTGAAGCTGTATCACAGTAAGATAATTAAGTCCTATAAAGAAGTACCATGTCCAGAGAGAAATTAGTACACAGTGAGGGGCGATAATTTCAATGTTTGATTCAGAAGAAAATTGCTTTTCCTCCTTCCACAATAAAAGACTGACAGTGCTTGAATACCACCAAGGGTTGAAACATATGATATTTTATGTTTAAATCTCACATCGAGAAGTATACTTGTTTAGAACAAGTGGATGTATCTTCCGTTAGTACAAACAATATGCAGCTGAAGACCCCTTGTAACAATATATCTGTGCAACACTATGTTATGAATGATCAAGCAAGATGAATAAAACATTTGATTTTGTATGGTGTAAAAAAAATGAGCAATGCAAGTGAACAACAACAAAAAATCTCAGAATAACATTCTTCAAGACTACCCACTTAAGAAACACTAAAAGAACAAATTCTGACACGCTGAAACTGTCATTGAACTGTCAGTCTCTCTCCAGCTTTGAACTCAACAATTAAGGCTCTCTGCAACTTTTCATCAAAAGATGGATGACAAACATGGTGGTGCTATGGAAGGAGACTCATTGTCAGTTACTCTCTTTACAAATTGTGCTACATGACAAAAATTAGACTTTCTTCCAAGTTTTCAAAAATATTTAGACATCCTAGATTTCATCTACAAGGTGATATATACTTTGCTTTAATTACATCACTTCTTCTTTCCAGTCAGTGTCACGACTAAATTCTTTATGTGACTGTGAACGTAATAATGTTGGGATGGTGCATGATTCTGAAAACTTAACTGCTTTCTTTAAATAGTTTTGCACCTTCTTCTAAAGCACATTTCTAAAGAAATAGTAAACACAGGATCCACAGTCAAAGAAACATGGAAAATGTAAGCAATAACTGTCCATGCCATACTTACACCTGTGAACAAAGTTTAATATTTTGATGGATGGAATTTCACTACTGCAGCATCATCGGGCACTATAGTGACAAAAGCAGAATTAATTTAGACTAAAATATATAAAACGAAAAACTGACTGAAAAAAAACCCTGTCTAAATATGGCCAAAAGAGAAGTGCTTCAAAACTGTATCACAGAAGGCATCAACTCTCAAGATGGAGTGGGGAAGGGGGATGGTAGAGAACCACCTGGTAAGCAGCACTCTCATAGAAGTAACTGCACATTAAAATTCTTTTAATTCTTACATGTGAGAGGAGGGAATGGTGTCAAGATTGCACAAGTATTGGTTTACCTCCTGTGTGGAATGAAGAGGAAGAACTATGTATACAGTTAATTTTCAATGAAAGAAGAAAACGAATGCACATTGTCTCCACTGGCCTGCCTTATTCATTCAGGTTTTCCCAAAGTGCTCTCGCTAAAATCCCTGGCAAACAATGTGTCCACACATCTGTTCACCGCTGTAATCACCAATGTCCTGAAAGTGGTTAAGAGTTTTTTTGACTCTGCTAGTATTCTATGCTAAGAGAGGTTCTTTGATTGTGCTTTGCAAAATGTCTGGTTTGCAACATGGCTAGGCACTCATGTGTAAGTGTCAGCACTAGGAACACTTATTGTGAAGCAATATCCGCCACAGACACATCACACTCCTCAAAGCAAAATCTAGTGATGAGCCCAATGTTTAGGAAGTCTGATGCTTCAAAAAGTTCAAGATGAGGCTCATCACAGTCAGTAAGGCAACACTTCCATGATAAGAGGGTTTCTGAGAAATACTTCGTAAAGCTGTGTGCTGTGCATGGTCTGGTACTCGGCTTCATTCAGGTCACGCAACCCTGTGAGGCAGTCAATGATGCGTGCAAAAGTGCACATGGCTGCTGCATGTGTTGGGTGGCTCTGGTGCAGCAAATGAAGGAGACAGCGCACCATCTTCCACTGAACTTGATTCACCTTTTCTGGCTCTTCCATCTTGCAGCGATCTGCAACAACAGCAGCTCCACTTTAAATTCTTACATAACAGCATGTTGACAGTGAACACTTTCTCCAGTTTTTTAGAGAAAAGACACCAAAAAATGCTGCCTCAAATACTGTGATCACACATCATGATTAGTGTCTGTAAAACAGTCTCTCTACCTCCTGATTGTTAGGTTTTACATGCAGCACACCCTTCTAAACTGAGTGACGATTCTTTTTCAATGCATGATACAAAAATAATAATTTTTGATGGTCAAATTGTAATGATGAAAAAGATCAGTCATTCAACAATGAACAGAAAAGGTAGCATAATGCAAACTATATAAATGAAATAAAAACATCTTTTAAAATATGTAAAAGATTAAGGTAAATTTTAGCTTTCTTTCAACGACATGCACTCTTGTCAACAAACAGCAGTCTGACTAATAATATTAAGGTGTATTATTTAGGAAATGTGCATACCTACACCCTATAAACAAGGAAAAATGTTGTCAGTACAAATTAACAAGAAAAAATGGTTAAAAAATTAGTTTGTTATGCCACAAAATAACGAAAAACAAAACTCAAACTTAACAAAATGGTCTAAAATGAAATATAAGCAAGCTCCATTATCCTCTTTTAAATGCTGTCTTTATAAGAAGAATCTTCGTTTTGAGAATTATATTTTTAAATTTTATCAAAGGAATCATGCAATCAAATCTTGTTCTTGGTATTTCAGCGCTGATTTGGCTTTTATCATAGTCTGCAATATCTTTTACAAGATTTTAAAAGATATGTTGCCTTGTTCACCCCATTTTATTGATGCTACCTGTTCTGTTCATGGCCAATTAACTGATCATTCTCATGGAGTCAATCTGAAATCCCATTCCCACATTCAAAGCTCTAGACACAGTGAATCCTTTACAGTTCAGTCCTCTAAAGCCACTAGAACATGGGACATTATTCTTTACCAATAGCCCCTGAAGTAATGCCAAAATAACAAGATGCCTGGAAGTTGCCATCAGCAGAAAATATATTCCAGGGGTGCCCAATCTACAGCCCACGAAAGTGCCTCATCTGACTTACTCATTTTAACCAGACACAACATAATTTCATTTTTAACGTCATGATTCTGGCAAAAACTCCATGTTCTGGCCTGCAAGATTTTATATTATGTACAGTTTGGCCCTCGTGCAAGAAAAGGTTTGGCACAACTGATCTAATCCATCTAAAAATAACATACCACCAAATGTCAGGCAGATGGCCTTGACCATGATCATTTCTTCAGGCGTAATGGTCAACTTTTTTAGCTGCTTTGCCAGGTCAAAGGCGACGTCTATGTACCGAGGATTCCACACCCTGTACATTTCCTGCCGTGTGAAACAGCGTCCGTTGGGCATGACTGCCACATTCAGCTCACTGCTGTACCCAGGAAAGGAGCCTAGAAACCAGAATTCTATTCGAGCATCTGTTAGGAGAAGAAGATCAAAGTATTTCAACTGCTGACCATAACTTTTTAACTGTTGACCAAGAAATGTTAATAATCACATATCTGTCTGTTCACTTAAATATGTTGTCATTGACATGCTGGGTTAATAGCTAAAAAATGTTAACAATGACACAGCTAGTTGTTAACAAATGCAGCGGCAGAAATATCCAAACTTCTCAACAAAAGTATTCTCCCCTTTACATAATAACTTATCCTCATTAAAAGTAAATAAACAAGGAGATATATCAAATGTGTCTAATTACTCTTTCTTTCAGTACAGCTTGTGAACATCTGCCAAAAAAGAAAACTCACATTTAACGAGGTTTGCTTGATCATTCAGTGACAAACTCCGAAAGCCAGGTAAATGCTTAGCAAACGAGATATAGCCCCGTATCCACTTTTCTGAATTGCGTACATGAAAGTTCATTATTTCTCCACGGTTGTCGATGTCAATGCCTGTTAGGTCATAAATTTCTTTGTGCTCATCCTGGGAAACAGTAATCATCTTTCCAAACATTTCCTGTTGCAATCGGAGCTCCTCCTAGACAACAAAAAAGCAAAACATCATAAATGCATCTGCTGATCCTTCTACAGAGAAATGAATATCACAACATATTTAATTTTCTTGTTGCACCTTAAGCGCTTTTGCTAAGTATGTGAATTAATAACTAAGATTTTGATCTTATTAATAAAAAACTATGAGTCTATGAACTGATGGATACAGTTCACCTAACCCCACTCACTGTTTATAAAAGCAGTAGTTTATTAATGCTTCAAAAGGAAAAAAATAAAACTGAGCAAAAGGCAATTTTTACCACAATCCCTCTAACCAGGAAGGCCCTAAATGAGATCTTTTATATCTTCCTAAAATGACTTTGGAGATTTCCTTTGAGGTTGGTATAAACAAACAAACATGATGAAGTAGGGCTGGCATCCATTACTAAATGACAAGACGATTAAAAATCAGTTGTGAAACGTTTGCTTTAGCTGATCATAGCATGTAAGAAAAAACTTTTGCCAAATCTAGATACAGAAAAATCAGCAAGCTAGCTCAGATTCTGTAACATTTGGTGTCTTAAGCTGGTTACTCACAAGCTTTTGTTTTTGCCGATCCTGAATAAAACTGATTGGTATTTTGGTTGAAGATATGATGTACTCATCATGTGCCTTCACTATCTGCTCTACAATTTCATCAAAATTGATGTCTTCTTCCTCAAGACTGTGTTCAGATTTCAGCAGTTTCTTGATTTCCAGTGTATCTCTAGTCCGCTTGGCATGTGTGTATCTCCCTGTCTTAATTGCTGCATGTGAGAGACAGAAGGGCAGTTAAAAGGTTTTTAATATAAGGATAGTCAGAAAGATCAAATTTCATCAATGAAAAAGGAATAACACAATCAGGTCAAACAAGTATATTAGCAGAGTTATATAACTGCTCACCTTTCTTAGACATGCCCAAAGCTATACATTTTTGATAGCGACAATATCCACACAGATTTCTCCGTTCACCAGTTACGTCACATTTTCCATCTCGGGTACAGACATAGGATGCTCCCCTTTTCAAGGAGCGCCTAAAAAATCCCTGAAATAAAAATTGATTTTATTTTAATAGTAAAAAAACTATAAGCACGCAAAGCCAGTGCAAGACAGATATAAAATACAGTTGTATATTATATGTCAGTAATGAACATATTGTTAACTTTAAATATGACGAATACATGAATATATGAATACATAAAAAAATAAGAACATGCGACATATGTGTACAAACATTTACAATGTGCAGCTACAAGCCTGCATGCACCCAAATAAAAGAGGCTGAGGGTACTTAGAACAAAATAAAACAAATTATGAAAACTATATTTAAAAATAATGAACAAGGAAATATACATGCAATTCATGCATGCACACACCTTGCAAGCTTCACATGTGTTAAGTCCATAGTGAAAGCCTGATGCTTTATCCAGACAGATGCGACATGGGGGAAGCAGATTCCCTGACAATGTTATTCCTGGGGATAGAGATCGTTTGCACCGTGGTGACAGTGGCACCACACCTGGTGACTGGCACTCTGAAGGTGGTGAGAGAGCTGGTGACAGGGTCATGGTAGATGAGCCCACTTCTGTGAAAAACACAACTTATGTCACACAAAAGAATGGATTTTTTTTTTTAAATCAGCTGCATATTACAGATACAGACCAGAAAATAAGATCTCAAAGTTACAGGACACAGTTCACAAAAGTTTAATTGATGGGCTAGATTGTATGGATGTTCATCTATCTTTTGTGTAACGATTACAACGTACTATTGACCCAATTACAGTGAAAAATTGCTTGCCAAAGGTAGACAAGGAGTACTTGGACAAGTTAAGAGCCAATCTGACACCTCCAAGTGTGTGCTGGTTTCTATTGGTGGATAATATTGGAATGATAAGAAAACTGTTAGAGTTTAGGCATTTAAAAAGGATGGAAGCAGCCCAGTGATATGCCCTGACTGAAAGTGAGCAAAAAGTTTAAAGCAGACATTTACCAAAATATTTACCAAAAAAAAAAATGTTTTAATCACATGCTTAAAAGCATTGTAGAGACTGTCTGTCCATGGCAGACATGAGAGGTAAGGAAGTTCCACATCTTTGAGGCACAGTAAGCAAAAATACATTGGCTATCATTTCCATGCACAAAAGTGCACAGAAATTTCAGAAGATGAACAGAATTTGTGGGTGCTCTTATGTGTGAAAAACAGATATCCAAGCTTATTGAATAACTTAATTTTTTGGCATTCTAGGAACCAAGCCTGTCTAACATCAGGTTTTTCTGTGGTTATGAAAAGGGCTGTTTTTTCCCATGTTTTCTTTGGTGCCCCAGTCAGTGTTAATAAGTCAGGATGTTTTAAACCTTCTAGTCCTACACACATGAATACTCTGTTAATCATACAAGATTAGAATGTACCAGTTTGTGGGTTTATACCTGTTTTCATCAGTGCCGATGCTTCAATGACCTCACAATCACAGACGACTGTAAGCAGTGGTGAAAGGGGCTCAGCCTTCAAGATGGGGAAGTTTGGTGGCAAGTCACTTGTAAGAGATGCTGTGTGGGTGGCAGCATCGGGCGACATCTCCTTGTATGATGAGTTGGCACTAACAGACAGGCTTGTATAATTTCCAGGCTGAGATGGTGAATATGAAGGCCTGCAAGGTGAGTAAGTTGAAACTTCTGCTGGAATTACCTCCTCTTGAGAGCACATAACACTAATGTCCTTCATCTTGCGACCTACCATTAAAAAAGACAAACAGCCACAAGGATTAATATTCAGCAATACGTTTAGGAAAAATTAGGGTCTTTCTAATCATAAAATTACAGGTCAAGCCCCTGATGCATGCATTTGTCGTGCTGTATAATGTATCTTTGGACCAGCACTTCTACCATGGACATAAAAGGAAAAAAAACAGAGGGTTTTTTTTTTAAACACACTATAAACTGCACAAATAAATTGTAAAATATGACAGCAATCCCATTATAAGCATTATGAAGGCTTTCTGAAAAGAGCATTCAGTTATGTGTGTGACCACTAGAGTGTCTGTGGATATGCACTAATCAATAAAAAATCAGGGAGAATTCTTGTAGGCTGTCACCATACAGTTCAAAACATTATACTTGTGAAATAAATCACAAGAAATAATCAATGCTGTCACAGAAGACAGTGAATTTAAAAAAAAAAAATCCAAATTTTGGAGACAATCCTTAAATGTACACCATATAACTCTTCTAAAAATATGTGTACATTTCAAAGATGTTGAAATTCTATACCACCTTTATTCCATTCTCATCTTTGATCTCCTTGCTTTGCTGAGATAATCCAATAAAATCTGAGTATCTATGACTTTAAAACTTTGCCACAATGCCACAACACCAGGTACCATGCATGTTAATTCTGTATCATTTACTCTGCTGTAATCTGACCTGTCCATGGGCCATAGATACCCTCATTCAAGGCAGTCACACAAGGCAAACTGTAGCCGAGTGCTGGGTACAGACTTAGTCCATTTTCTTCTGGTAGTAGCTATGACAAGAAGAAAAATGAAGAAAACCAGGGGCTCAACATGCCTACAGCTGGTCACATGCCACTAGCCAGCAGTTCACCGATCAAGGTCTCAAGAGCACAGCTCTCTTCTGCAATGCAGCCCTCACAAGTAACACAGATAGTCAGATCAGAGTACTTGACCGAGTTTCCTACTGTGCACTCTGCTATGTTCACGAAGCCTCTGGATACACAGCATGCAGTGCCTTCTAAATCAGGTCATTACAGCTTTGACATGAAAACATGGTTGGTTTGTTTGTTTTCTAGATCTTTCTCTCTCTTAAACACACAGATTTGTTTCTGAATAAACTGAAAACCTCCAGTGACTTAATGCTATTCAAAGTACAGTTTACCTACTCAAAGTGTAGCCATAAGGTCAGCGTGACCTTAAATGACCACAAATATCCAGCTGTAATACGTCATAAGGGTTTTTACCAGCACCACCCCTACCAATACCTTATCTCTTTTTACCCTTCCACCTCTCCAATCACAGCGACATAAGCATGCACAGTACTTTAAAAATGGGGACTGTAGTAGTGGGATGAGAGGGAGTAGTAGGAAACTGTCTTACCTCATGACAGCTTCACATGTAGGTCAAGAGCAAGAAGTACTGTTCCTCACTATGATTCTTCAACCTTTCCCATTTTTAGCATCTCCATCAATGTTTCCTTCTCTTTAATAACTGACTAATGATAAAATGACCAAAGAAAGATCTCAAAGCACGACCACAATGGTCCTGCATCTTGCTAGAAATCTGGCTGCGACCAGAGCAAATGCTATATAATGTAACTGTCAATTTCTGTTGTGGTACATTGCTCTAATCTTCAGAACGTAATAACAATTGTAGAGCAGACATCAGCCGTGATAAGGCAAGGTGGACCTTTATTAGTGCTGCTTATTTTAGGAAATAGCTGAGTCCCTTTTCTACTCCCTTCCCCCCAACTTTCTTTCCCTACCACCAAATATTTCTTTTCCCTTCTACATCCTCTGCAGCTGATTGTTTTTTACTTTTTTCTTTTCTTCTCTAGAGCATTCTGTACTAGCTAAACGATCTTCTCTGGGAAAATCCATATGGCTACCATGCTGTCACGTGTGCCGCTAATCCTCCAGCTATTTTTATTTATCTCTTTCGTGTTCTAGTTTCCCTATCTAAGCATCAATGTTCATAGCAACAGCTGTAGAGACGAGGTTTGTGTGTCTGTCTCGATCTTCAACCCATCTAAGAGGCATGTCTCTCTAGCCTTAAAATGGAACATAACGCTTGTCTTCAAAAGTCTAAGCTTCATAAACTCTATTTTATGTGTGGACAATTAATGACCTGTGACAGCAACGGTATCCCATCTGGCTGACGTTTTGTGTTCGAGAGCGCACAATCCATTGTTGTCGACAACACAATCCACCCATCTAAACATGCAACATCTGCATGACAGCACTAAAATATCCTGAAGCTCTGCTCACGACCTCATCCTTCATCAAACTATACCCTAAGCCACATGCGCAGTCATAAGAATCAACGCACGTCTTTCCACTTACCGCTGCCCCGACATCCCTGCACTTACGTATGTACATTCCACACATTTAAAAAAAAAATTGAGATACTCGGTGTCGATGTAGTTGAATGGGGTAGAAGAGGGTTGAATCTACATACAATCCTTTCCTTGCAGCATACCCACAGGCCGCGTTTCACCGTTAGGTAAACAAGGGATTATTACACTGAGTATATGTGTGTCGGGGGGTGGAGTGGTATGGCGGACGGGAAGGATGGGGTCTGTGCTTTTTCAAAATGACAAATAATGTTAGAGAATTGAGTAAGCGGTTGCTCATGATTCATGCAAATTGTAGCTACATTAAGTTTATTTCACACTTGCAAGCCCAGCGTCATTAAATTTTGTTTCAACTTAAAGCTTTCTGAATGACAGAAATATGTCGCGCCGTTCAACCAACACGCTCTTATTAATGTTAGATAATAAAACATGTTTTAAAAATCATTTTTTAAACTGTAAGAAAAAATTATTGCTAAATACGCCATCGAATATCGTCTGGAAAGATATAAAGACGGCAAAGGTAATGCGATAGACGGATGTAACTGACAGAATTAGTGGAAAACATACTTGGAACGACTGCTATAAAGACAACTGATGTCATCAAAGATGACAACTCCATTCTTGATATCACTCTCACTGAGCTACTCCAATAAAAATAACAAAGATTTGTTGCCATCAAAGGTGGGAACTTATATTTTCATCTCCCACCGTTTTTTTTTTTTTCTCTCGCCTTTTCCAGATCTTTCTTTCCCTTCCTCTTTTTCTTTTTGTTTTCCATCTGTTCTTCAGGAGTGTGTAAGGAGAGAAAGGTGCCTCTAACGGCACTGTGGGGGCCGCAGAAATGACCTGCATTTTTTTAAGAGGGAAAAGAAAACTATTATTCTGTGCATACATTTTTACACATTTATCAACAAATATTGGAATAGTGGTACATTTTGTATTAGCTATCTTTCCTCAGATGAGAATGTTAAATATCTAGGCTTGCATAATACCAGTGAGGATTGTTATGATCTGATTTGCGACCTCAAAGCAGCAGTGGAATGTTTCTCAAGCATAAAATAAGCCCTCAAAAAAGACGTTCTAATCTTTATTGCCTAGTATAAATTATATAGCCACTGTTCCAAGTGCGCGGTGTCTTTCAGAATTTTTCTGACCTTGCCAGTTTTTGTAGCTAGTGCTAAATTTAGTTTCTCAAAGGGGAAATTAGTCAAAAATATCTGAGCCCGATATTGCTACAAGATTTTTTTTAAAGTTATTAGTTGAACGGAGGAAGCTTGGAGCCACATAATTTTTTTTAAATTGCAACCAATTTTTTTATATTCTCATATCAGTATACTCCAAAGACAGATAACATAAGCAGGATTAAATCAGTGGAAAATAATAAAAACTAAGTGACAAAAGTAAAATTAAGTGGCGCAGCAAATTAAAATTTACAAGCCACATAATATATAACAGTACTGAAAAGACAAATTACATAACAGGATTAAATCGGTGTAAAATAATTAAAAAGTAAAATTTAGTGGTGCAACAAATTAAAAATAGACAAGCTACATTAAGAAAAATTCTAACACTAATACAAAGTATAAAGCAAAAACAAAATCTCCAGAAATTCACGATGGTAATTATCCATTTCACCAATGACTACTAAGTACGAGCTGCAATATCCAAGTGATGTCTAAAGTATCAACTCAAAAAAAAAAATCACTTTCATTCAAAGACTATGTTGTAGGCTCTAATAGTGAGGGATAAGATATCAGTATGCTACAAGATTGGTTGGGCTGCATGGCCACTACATCCATAAAGAACGACGTGGCAAGATGCACTAGAAGAACTTTACACAGCAAAAAAACCAAGGGAAATTTTCAGCTTCAATTTGACGACAAGAACATAAATTAATTAGAATGTGCTACAATTGCTTTTGCAGGATATTTTTGGTGGGTTAGGTGGTGAAAGTAATGCGGGGCACAGCACTCGTCTTTCCCTGTGCCCTAGGGCACAGCGCGGCGGCCCTGCATGTCTACTTCCTGTTTTGCAGAAAATCTTGCAGAGACGCAATTCACAGGTCAGCGAGACAAAATCAGAATTTTGGTTTAAGTCTTCCTTCCTGCAAGGCAGATCCTGAGAGAATGGTAGTGATGAAAAAAAAAATAAGGACAAAGAATAAGGGAGTGGATATCAGAATTTTTTATTTCGGTAGCATTCTGTACTAGAATCTAATGAAGATCATCTTTCGCACAGACATATTATTCCATGGCCGCCATGGAGGTTTATTTCTGCTTTCTAACAACAAAGAGGTCGTCGGTCTTTTTTTTTTTTTTCCTGCTCGCATCATCTACACCTTGTTGATATCTGTAAAGCCTGTTTACCTCATCGCATGTGCACTTAACATATCAGTGCGGTTACATTCACACACAAGAATGGGGAGGATTTTGAATTCTTGCCATGAGCATAAACATCACACAGCACATAAAAAGTATTGACTAGCCTGACTTACCCTTCTGTATGGGAAAGGACTAACGAGAATGAGAAACTTTATATTGATGACAGTAGTAAAAAAAAAAAAAATTAAGCATCATGATAGGCTAGCAAAATGTGATTTGCCGTGTTTGATGGATCTGACATCTGATTATCGCCGCAGTACTTGGATAAAAATATGTCTGCATGTTATGCTGATAAGACATTTTGTCTCCCAAAATCTTTACCACAGACTATCAAGGAAAAGGTCTGCATTGTGAGGGTAAGGAGCTAGAAGAAAGACGAGAAGGAAATAAAAATGCCCAGGCTTGAAGATTTTTGTTTCAAAATACCATGATTGAAGGAATTAAAAAAAATACAAAACTCAATAAAAGGACAAAAGTTTTAAAAAAAAATATTCCATATATTTCCTTTTTCCTAAACAAAACATTTTCACCCGAGGTATCTCATTGAAATAAAGAGCATTAACATCTCTCTTATTCTTTCTCTCTCTACTTCTATGTATCGCGCCTCTCTTACTATAGCCCCCTCCCATCCTCACTATATCCCTGTGAGATAAGCTGAACTGTTTTATTATTATTTGTACAACTCTAGTGGGATCGTGTCTATACTCTTTCACGATGGTTTACATCAATGCAGTCTTTGATTAGGAGAGTCAATAGTGCGCAATGCGTCTTGGGGAGGACCTTCAAAGAACCGAGGTATTCCGCAGGAACCTGCTCGCACGTCATCAGTTTCTACAAAATGCCACAAGGTCTCTTCACCTTTACCGAGAGAGTGGAAAAACCGCAGTCAGGATGGGGTGGTTGGAACAGGGGTAAGTACGACCGCACGTGTAAAGAAAGAGCGATGATAAACATTGTCCCTCCACCCGAGCCTTGTTGCATTGGTTGCCTCTGCTCTGCCCATACAACTCCGCCTCCCCAACCCGTCTGCGACTTTGTTTTGGACCGACTTCAGCGACCTTCTTGTTCTACGCATGCGCAAACATCCGAAAGCAATTGCCAGCTTCACCTCAATCGTTTTTCTGCTCATTTTATAAGCAGCAAAACCATAATTCTAACCTAAACCTTAAACCTGTACAAAACCCCAAGGCTATCTTAATCATAGATGTCAACCCAACACCTTAAAACACACATACATGCAAGCTAATCACCAATGTCTTATGCACACTTGTTAATTGAGTTTACAAGTTAAAACATACCCGCAGGCGCACACACACCTTCTCCATCACAAGAAAAGAGTAAAAATCAAAACGCGAATAAATCATAACTAAAAACAACCCGAACGAGAAAAAAAAATATCGCACCTGAAATTTTTTTATTTCAAAACTGTTCGCCCTACCCACTACGTACACTATAGCAGATTCAGTTGCCATTTAACATTTCGAAGTATACTACATTTCGACGAAAAAGACAAAACTAAAAGGAGGTTTGCTTGCCAAAACGTCGTTAGTTTTACGGTGCATGGAAACCCACTTAATGATATTGGGTCTGGTTGATGTGCTCCTAAATTCGGGCGAAAATTACGGTAAGATGGGCGACACCACCATTACATGTGTTTCCCCCAGTGAAGAATTTTTTTAAGCCGTTTTGGCTCGAGACAGTTCCACCTAACCCACCGACCCAATTGCCGCTGCATCTGTCGCCAAGTTTACAGCAGCATGGCCTAACAGTGGTTGAAGCCATTGCTGCTCTGCACGTGGCTTGCAGCAGACAAGATTCTTGGTTCTCGCCGACTACGGCAAGGACAACCGGTTGTGAAGTGGAGATAGGGTTACCTCCGAACACAGACAGAAGGCTATGATCCTTGCTCAGAGATCGCTGTTGTCATAGGTCGTATTCATGAAGTGAGGGAAAGTCGCTGTCCTAGAAAAATCAGGGGAGGGAGGTGATGTTTTATGCAGAGCCAGCAACTATAGCTATATCACAACAAAACACCCAGCCCTGTAAGTGGGAAAATCAACAGAAAGTGTATTGCCTCAGTACTTATAAAGCAGCATCAAGACTTCGTGGATGTTGCCTTACCCCTAAGCCCATAGTTATAAAGTTGTGGTAAAGAGTCCCTGTGGTCAAGAAATATTCCTTAGCTTCATATGGCTATTCTTTGTGATCCTTTTTTTCTCTTCGCCAGTTTTTGTATTCAGTGAAGAATAACAGTTTTTCCTGTGGAAATTATATACAAATTATCTGACATCAACAAAGCTGCAAGAAAGACTGGTTTGGGTGGTCGCCATGTCCACTGAGCATGGCAACTTTACTGAATCGCAAAGAATATCCCTGTTTACATGCCGCTAAAAGCAAAGAAAGTTAACTTTAAAGCTTCAAATTGATGACCAAAATATATAAAAAAATATTTGTTGAATGTTATAAGTGATTGATATTTTGGCGGGTCTGGAGGATGATAGCGCGGGGCAGCACTTGTCTCTCGCCATGGACGTAACATAGCGTAGCATCAGTCCTGCATATGGCCCCACAAGTAAAAGCTCAAGTCCTCAATGCGCAGACGGGGGCAAACATCTGTAGACCACACGAAGTTTCCTGTCTTACACTCGTTCTACCTCTAGGCCCTTGGCATATTCTTTCTATTTTGCATTCACGGTTCTATCATTCTCTGGATACCGCTGATTTTTTCCCCCAGTGCACCTCCGCCTTCATTCTAAGTTCTAAGGAAAGAGAGAGCTTCTGTGTTTCATCCTCTGTCCTGGGTCCCAGCCGGGCTGTGATCCTTAATCCGCACCCTGCGACGAAGAGAACGCGGAGGATTGCAGATGGAGGATTTTCTGTGATCCAATATTTAAGGCAGGTGGATGACAGTCCCTGCGACACAATGTTCCTGGCAAGTAGAAGCTCACAATCTTTCATAGACAAAAATCAGGGCGCGTTCTAGCATCGATCAAAACACCCGACGGCGGTCGATGAAGAGATAACATTCAAAAGTGATGGTAATTGGTTTGATGGACGTATTTCTTGTAACTTTGCCAGCGGGGAAACTAACAGTATCTCAAAACTCGTGGCAGATGTGATAAGTACACGAGATTTGCAGGAAATGGCTTGATGAATGATTTCTGCGGGTCGAGAGGCTGTTGGCAGTAGATATTAGGAAACAACAGGGTTACTACCCACGGCGATATCTCAGACAACTAAATGTATTTTGAGTGTGAGAAGCTAATACACTAAAAGTTTCCTTCAGAATTAAACAGCACGCAAGGTCAAATGATTCTAACTACTTGATCACAGCCGCTCGTGAAGAGCATAGAGGACAATAGTCTCTTACACCCCCACTTGTAAATCGAGCACAAGTATGCATTACCCGCCCACCCCTTACACAGCACGTAAAGTAAACCTTGGCCAGGAACACTTTTTGTGACAAAAAGAAACGAAAAATACATATAAGAACATATTCAACAATATGCAGGCAGATAACATCAAGACAATGATGTCTGTGCATCCGGGGTGGAGGAACATTTGGGGAGGGGGATAATTTTCTTTTCTTTAATGGGTCTTGGGTAACTGGGAGGAAATGCCACAAATTCACTACACATCGACACGTGAGTAGGCAGGAAATCACCGTGCTGACCGAGGCATGCGACTACCAGCCGCACCAGGACTGCATGCATGTTGTTTATCTTAATGCCCCCCTGGCGCTGTGCTGGGCTCCCTTGTGCACGTGATGTCATCTATATACACACATGTCCGTGCAGTCATTCTTCGACACAGCTTTTCTTGATTCACGTGACTGAATGGGTTTCTCTGACAAACGGTTGGCAGCACTTATCAATACTAGGTCTTGTAAGACCCAAGACCTGTTCTAGTTACACTGTTGCTGCTAGGTAACAATTATCGCCCACACCTAGAGAGTTTCGTGTGAATGTTACCGGTACCCTTTGTATTTCACTAGTCTTATCGCCACGCCACCAAACATAAAAAATAAATAAAGGCGAACACCACAGACTCAATAATCTGATAAGCGCGTGACATGAAATTTCAATTTGGTTTAATGAGTTGTGCTACCCAATTATGATGTGCTTCAGAAAAGTTAAAAGTTCGGCCTGTTAAGCCAAAGTATTCGAGCTACTAACATATTTTTTAACTCTGTAATTTTTTTTCCTTGGACCTAAAACAAGCACTAACCTTGCAAGTGTAAAAAGCTTACAATACATACAGTGAAGGAATCAACGGAGTGAAATATCTCTGTTCCTACCGACCAGCGCGCCTACTCCTTATCAGTAACGTATAATCTAGACAAATTAACGGCCGTCTCTTTTTCTCTGACTTTTTTGGGATTAAAAATCAACTGCAAGAAGAAAATAAAAAAGCAAAGATTATGTTTGGATATCTACAAATGCATGTATTCGATTTTTAAAGATCTCTTCTTGCAAGTATAACGAAAGAAGGCTGAAAGTTACACGTGATGAGTAGTGAAAATATATGTGTCCGAATGTGTTATAGGCAATAAAAATAATTTTAACAATTTATGGTACTGGATAAGAATTATCTTTTTAAATATGAGGGGAATATTTCTTGTGAAAGACTAACCAAAAATCTCTTTCAGTAACTTTAATAATTTATCTAAATATATGGGTTCCTATCTAAAGAGGATAGGTACTGCACAACCTACAACACTACCCTGCTCACAAAGGTGTCGGGAGCAGCATCCAGACCCCACGATCACTACTCTTTTCTTTACACTAGGAAACATCTGCTACCTAATACGTCTGCAAATGTAAAACAACATTGCGGGGTCTGGACACCGCTTTGCAACTTCGGAAACATGAGCCTATATTCTTGTCCTTGAGTTTTGGCCTGACGCTCGCTTCATATCTACTGTTGACCTAACACCTGAGGGTCGGCGAAGGACTGCCGCCAGTTTTCCGTTATCTCATGAACTGCGCAGCAGTCCAACAACTTCGAAATTTGACAACGGAAGTAGTTCATGATTTCTGCAGCATTATTGATCAGTCAACAATGGGGAAATATTGAGTGCCTTCAAACTAGAGACGGGGATACAAGGGTGTTAAGTGCTGAGCAGCTTCCTATTCCTAGTAAATGTACTAAGGAAATGCGAACTTTGGCCCATTTAGCACGCAAGCAAAAGATAGTAAAAGGAAAACTCTATAATTTACGAAGAATTCATAATATATTTTATCGTTAAAATATTCTGCTCCATCCTCCCCCCCCCTCTCTCTCTCTGACACGCGTTGACACACGCACAGGGGGATGCAACTCGCGTCTGCGGTCCTTCGGCCATGATTGATAGACTTTCTTTTGAAATATTTTAGCATTGAGACAATGAAGCTAGCTGTAAATGTGCAGACAGATGTATATAAATGGCGAGAAATCGCTCGGGTGGTGGGAAGAGATAAATCCACCCGTTGCAATGTTTACAAGCGATTTAAAATGAGAAATTCCGTGGAAACGAGTACTGCGGTGGCGGCCTGCCAAACTGTCATCATGCGGAGAAGCAGATCTCATGTGAAATACAATCCAGAATTTGAAAAACACTTGCGAATCAAATGTTGGTTTGCATAAAAAATATGTATAAAACAATATACTTCCTTATATTCTATACTGAACCGTTTTTTTTTTTACACGTCTGGCGTTGCAGTGTTTATATATAGACGTCATGCTGACTGCAAAAGTGAGTAGCACCATTTGTGTGTCGCTCTTATGATAAAAATTAAGCCTTTGACAAGGGACAACATTACCCTGTATAAAGCCTTCTAAACACTGTGACATTATAGACTTGTTATACAAAATGTTTGCATTGTTAGACTAGTTCATTCTGTGGTTACCTCTAATATACACCAGCACATGTAACTTAAACTGTTTGCCCGACCTATCTGCTATCAAGCTCATCGTTTTTCATCTAAAAAAAATTTAAAATGCACCAGCATGTGCATATACACAGAGGGGGGGGGGAAGAATGGGGAACAAGCTGAAAAAAATGGCAAAGAAGGCTGAAGGGGATGCTGAGGAAAAAAATTAAATATAAATGAGGAAGAAAAGAAAGAAATACCTCGAAGATAGACAAAAATATCGAGAAGCAGACATTCTTTTATTTCATCCAAGTATAGCTACAAATGAGCTGGGAGAGGTTAACAGTGTGAGAGACAAAGTGAGAGAAAGAAAAATGAAAAACATTGAACTTTGCTTTTTTTTTTAAATAAAACTTGTAAGTACTACTCTAAACAAAGGACATAGAAAAGATAAAAGAGACAATGAGGACTACTGAGAGAAACTCTTCCGAATAAAACACTCACTCTCTCAAGAGAACTCCCTTTCTCAAGAACACTCACTCTCTCACAAATAAACATTCTTACTGTGATGTAAATTCAGCAACGTCCCATGATGACTTTATATATAATTGTGAAACTGTATCAATTCATGACACAGTGATATCTGACAAACAATATTTCACTGGTGATTATTGACAAGTGGATACAAAGTTAAGATACAGAGTTTATGGTAAACACCTGAAATACAAACCATTTGATAACTGGTCCTTCAAATCATCAAGGTTGCAAATGTTGGTAGCTGTCCTATTCTGTCCATCCAAAGACACCTGCAGAACCATGTGCTCCCTTTATGGCAGGTCAATCCATGAATCAATATGGCACCACTATTCCTGAACTCTACCACGGATTCCACACATTCCTTTTATCCGAAGGTTCATTTTTTCAGGAGGCGCAATGAAGGTAGAAATCCACTGGAAGGTAAATCCTTACTGAAGTCTTGAACGTGATCCATAAACATCAAAACATGTTCACCTAACAAATCAGACAAAGCAAGAGGTGAGTGCATTGTCTTCAACCTAATCTGTAAAATAAATTTTATTACAGATATATATCAGTTTACAATTGTAAAATACTACCACTGACATATGTTTATACATGAAACATCAAGATTTGTAACAATCTTTAAGCACAAGAGGATATCTAGAACAATGATGCCCTTCTCAGTTAAAACTGTTTTGCTTTAACAAATTATTTTCTGAAAATACTACTATTTAATCATTATTATATTATGAAATTAGAAAATGATGTTTTGATGTAGCTTTGATTTTGTGTTTTAAGCCTTACTCACTTTCAACTGATCATTAGCACTTAATGAATTCTGACTCAGAAAAACTCTTCACAATTTTTTTTTGTTTTTTGGCAATGTGTTGTCAAAATATTTATCAAAAGCTAATTCAGCAACAACTGTTTCTTGGTTCATTTAAAAGGTCACAGAACATATGCAAAAAAAGTCTGTCAATATAAGATTTAGTAATAGCATGCAGTTGTCACTGAAATCATCTTAGACTCAGCAGATGCAGAGTTCAGAAAAACAATAAAAGAATAGATATTTATCTAATTACTTTATTTTTTATTCAGCAGTGTGACCTACTTCCTGACCTTAGAATGACAGTGTACTGACAAATGCAGTTGCTGTATTCACCTGACCTGTCTCTATCACTAAAGATTACTGCCATACATGTGTGTGCAAATCTCCACTGATATCACAAAGGTTAAGCAGCCACAAAAGTATTCCCTCTGTTCTCCTTTTCCAATCTTTAGTACTAGTGCATTGCTATCCCAGATTGTGGCCAACTGTTTAATACATCATGGTTCTTAGACCAACTAAATACTTACACAGTTTGGTAACTAGAATTCTTCTATGCTGTGATACAAATAAATGAAATCCTGTGTGTGTGTGTGGCACAACATAAAAATCATTCTTGACTCTTGATTATGGCCCATAAAAACTACAAATTTCCTACTAGTATTTTAAACAAGTTGTAACTTTGCCTGTGGCGTGTATGTGTTGACGCAAGGAGGTGTACCGCCGGCGCTAGGGGCGCGCAACCTCGTTGCGTATGTCACTTCATGTTTACCTCGTGACCACACAACAATAGGAGGATTTGTAATGCAGTCGTTCGCAATTTGACACAATATACAATAACACAATAGATACAGCTCAACTGGGGTAAGCGTGCCGCACATCACAGTCACAGATTATTTCATGCTATTACTTCGCTGTTGACTTTACTGACAAAATACAATAATAGGTCAGCGGGTGGGATAAGAGACTTTAAAAATAAATATATACATGTAAATCATTGAATCGATCACACATCATATAAATATATCCTCGAAGATTGCTTTGAAAACTGCTACTAAATTAAGATTTATGACTTGTAAAAATATTTTAAGTGTCTGGCAATGATAGTACAAGGAAGACGCACAACACTGAGCAGTTGCGCAAACATATTTCGTGAACACGTCCGCTTGCCTCATGTTCGTGAGGTCACGAGCAACAAATAGCATCCACCAGCCGAAAACCAGCGGCTATATGTGTACGATTGTTATGATTTTAGTTTAGGGGACTCACCTCTTTAAAGAAGAGAGGCGATCAGATGAGACTACGCAGCAGAGAAGGCGGAACATGTAACCTCGCGACTCCAACTCTCTCGCGCTCGCCTTCCAAGTCCTTGACTACCGCGCTGACCTCCTTTCTAGAGAGCTACTTTGTTTACTTTGCCTCGTGCCGCCCAGAGCTGTTTTTAACTTCGCGTGAGCCGGTTAAGCGGATCAGTCATCAGTCTGTACCGCCATGCTTCATCTGGTGCAGGGAGAGTAAACGGCGATAGTCTGGTGAGTCGAAGAGTAGAGAAGAAGACCTTCATTTTGCATCGATTGGAATGCCGAGGGCTCCCGGCTGGTGTCTACCTCGCACAGTGTGGTGTGACGTAATGTTTGAACTGCAGAACAAAGATGTTGGTGGGGTAATCGAAACCCGTGCAGGGGCTGGGAAGGAGGAGTGAAGGGAAGATAGTTCGCAAGATTGTTGTGCAGAAAAACGTTTGGCGATTACTCAAAAAACCAACGACACAAAACTCAAGATCAATATATTGGGTCGAAACTAAAAGAGTTATAAAATCATGTTCATGTCTAAGCTCTAAAATTATCATAGTTTGCAGCAGTCTATCAAAAACTTGCAGACCTCATGAAAGTGATTTCCCTCTCACCTCGTTAAAGCTGGGCTAATTTTAGATATAATCATCCCATCTACAAAAGTTTCTTTTGTTCTTTCTCTCCCTTCTTCCCCGTTGAGGTGAAAAGTGACCTCAGTTTCTCTGTATGTACTCAGCCTCACAGCGTTTGTCGCCCTTTCTCTCTTTTTTTTTTACTCCGCCACCAGCCCTAGTACTGCTTAGCAGGGTAAAACGTTTCACACAGCGTACAAAAAAATAAAACAAACTGTTACAAGCCGTACTCGAAATCCATTCCTCACCATAAAGCTACCTTAGATCTGTTCTTTCAAGTAACACGTTGACCCTCCCTTCCTTCCTTTACTCATACTCCCCACCATTAGTCAGGAGGCCCGGTTGCGCAACCGTTAGCGCCTGTCACCAATACAGTGAGGGTTCAGCCCTCGTCTCAGGCACGCTGTTCTTTCTCTGATGTGGCATCTGTTTACAGGGCTGGCTGCCTCCCTGTGATATATATAGCCTTAGTTTCTGGCTCGACAAAACTATTAGTATTCTCCTTTCCATAGAAACCTCCTGGCAATATATCAAGAAAGTTCAATAGTCAGTAGCACCATCGAATCCTGAAAACACGTCTGAGCGAGCGTGATATAAATGATGATGACGTTGATTTTGAGGGAAAGTGCTTCAACCTAGTGGTGATTTCGCACTGATGGGGGTGAGGATCTTTGTGGGTGTGGGCATGGGGAATGTGGGTGTAGGGAGGGAGTCAGTGTCTTGTGACGCGGCAGGTGCTGTCTATTTTGTTTGTGCTCTCTCTTCGTGGTTGGGATTAGGTGTGCCGAGTCTGTTTTGGTGATGTACTGTTCTGGTGCCTTCTTGTTGCTGCTGCCACTTGCTAACTGTGCTTCAGAGGCATGTCTGGTCCGCCGTGGTGGTGTACTGTGCTGGTGCCCTCTCTTTTTTTCTGCCACTTGATACCTGTGCCTAGGAGGCCTGTCTGTTCTGCCGCGGTGGTGTATGGTTTTAGTTTTTACTTTTTAGTCTTGATTTTAGACGGTTTGGTGTCTTTTTCTTGTGGGTGTATATTTTTTTAAATCTTTTGTCTATCTTATGTAATATGAAATTGGGGTGGCTTGTTGCTGCTGATGCTACTAATAAACGTCTATTGTGCCACGGTTCTTTTGGAAGGTTGAGGCAGCTATTAAGGTTTAGTGCCAGTCTATATTTGTCTAAGAAATGTTTTAGTTCTTCCCTTTCTAATTTGTTTTCATTGCACTCCAGCAGCACATGTATAAATGATGATGATGGTTATTATTAAATATATGGGTTTCATTTGCTTGTGTTTATGAGGGTGTTTTAAGGTAGTTGTCTTCATAAAGATGAGTAAATATGATCTAAATGAAGGAACCCTACCTTGTTATCATTCTCTAATCATTTCTATGCCGTACGTTCTATAGCCCCTCGTGCCACACTCTATCCAATGCTTTTCAAAGTTGTGGTACATATTTTTACCATGCTGAAGGTGCTTCTCGATAAGGACGACTGTTGTCGACTAGGGGTATACAAAAGGCTTTTAATAGAAGTAAAGAGAACGCGCGGCGTTATATTTATTCAGAAACATCGGTTGGATAACCAGAGGACGATATCTCGAGCATTTATAGCTCTATAAATCTTCAACAAGGGCCCACAACCAGCGAGCTGGGTTGTTCTCTTGGGTGTACAGTGACAACAAATGAAACACATGACACATGTTATGACAATGCCAGTCGATTCCTGATACAGAATACCCTAATACCCTGGGTAATCTCTTCGTGAAAATGTTCTTCTTGTAATTCGAAACAGTATAAAAAAGTAATGTTGCATTGACAAGGCAGTTTTTGTTACAGCGTTATATATAACTCCCTAATAAATGTAACCTGAGCAACAACACATTACATATATTAGAAATAACAGTAGTTGAAGTGCGGCGACAATGTCAAATATTAGAGACATGTCATGGCAATGACTTCCTAGACAAAGTGCATGCGCACTCTCTTCAAAAAGCCATGAAATGTTGCTAAAAGTGTTAGTCGATGTCTTTTTAGGCGAGTTGTACACAAAGACCATAGTATTGCGTACACTTGTGCACAAAAGAAGAACTCCACTTCTTGGACAGACAAAGAAATACATTGTCTTGATTTGCAAACTACTCCCTCCCGTAAATTCGATTTTTAAATTAAATATTTCTCCTGCTTGCATAAAGACTTTAGAAAACACAACAGCATTTAGAGCAAATACTTACAGAAGTGCGCGAGTGATCGAGAGAGATTGAAACAAGAGAAAAGACAAAGAAAGTAAGGAATACAGAGGTCGAGTACCATTCAGATGTTTAAATCGGCGAGTAATTTGTACCGTTGTTTATTCTGGCTTAAAGATTTATTCTCTAGCATGTTTTCTGTACAGTTATCGAACTATAATGGTCGCGAGGACTATAATTTGTTCTCTATTATTTAAACAACGACTATGTTGTTATCTACATCAATCAGAGTTGAAGAAACTCGCCCTAACCTCAATGTTATGCCTTTCATTGTATGTGTTCCTAAGTGCAGATAAATGTGTATTTCCGTCGTTGTGTTCTCCTTTGTGCGAATGTTTGTTCTTACCTTACCCGTGGGTGCGTGTGTGTGTGTGTGATATGAGTGCATCCATGTGAGTCGATATGTTTCCATTTTATATCGTGGTAAGAACCGGTAGATATGCCAGAAATTGATTCACATACAGCAAAATCTTTCTGAAAATATATGAAGAAATGCTGTAAAATTTGACCAGATGTTCGTTTTCACCCATTTATTCCTCGCGTTCCATTATTAGAACAAAATGGGTTGTTTTTTTTCTCTCTCTCTCTCTTCAAATTCTGGTTTCTTGTTTATCTGTAGGTTGCGTACATAAATTTGATTGATTCACAAATTCAAATATTGTAACGTCCTGCATAAATGGTTTAACAGTGTGTGTGTGTGAGTTAATATCTTACCTCGCATCCACACGGCACCGGGTCAGACTCCAAAATGGAAGCTCGAGCCGTCAAAGAACAGAATGACTTCAGTACGTTTGTGCGTCCTCACACTTTTGCTCCAAAGACTCGTTCCTTGTAATTAACCTATTTTGTTCTAATAATAATTTGTCGGAGCGGTCACGCCGCCCTGGAGACCTTACAGCAGATGCCACGTCTCCCTCATCCCCTCGCCCCTCTCACCCGTAAGTCCTACGTCATCATTGCCCGTCCCGTGGTTGGTGCTTTTGACCCTCGTAACACTGACCCACTGGCGCAACAGGTCGCGTCTACCGGCTGTTGTGTCGCTCCGCCTGTTACATATAAACCATAATGACTTTAACAGTCGCAGGGAGGTGGGGGAGGGGATGGTGGTGTGAGAGAGAGACGGGGGTATCAGATGAGGGTTTTGACTGTCTTGTCGGACGGTGGGTCGTGTTACGTGCCTCGCCACTCGGTCCGCGGCGTTGGTTTCGAACAGAATAGCTGCAGGGAAGCGCAAATTAAAACAAACGAGATGACTGTGTCTTCAGACTTGTTTCACCTTCCACACCTCACTCACCCCCTAAATAACCTCCTCCATCTTCCTTTTTTCGCTTTATATTTTCCCCTCCGGTGTGCAAATGCGTGCAAGTGGTTGCTCATCAGCATGCACTCTTTCATTGTATAATTTGTCATCGTGTTGATACTTCAAGGCTTGTCTTTTACCCCTTGTCGAAGAGGCTCTTAACATGTCAGTCTAGAAGTCGATTATTTCATTGTTACAGCCACCATATATTGGCACCGTCGCGGTCTGCTTTTATTATTATTATATTCACCACAATAACGATTTTTATATTTCCCATTTCCAAACATCAAGGAGTAGGCTAAGCGCTTTAAAAAATCCACATAAATAGATCATAACCACAGGAATAACAGCAGTAGGAGGACACAAGGTAGTCATTTCAGGAAGAGACGAAGTATAAGACTAGATAATAACGGCAGTAGCAGGAAGATGGGTTGCTGGAACGGCAGAAATACTCTTTGGGTTAAAACCTGGAAGTACAGCACCGACATCTTTACAGCTGCTGGCAGCACAACCGTTCCTGTGAGGACGCGCGTACAAGCGTGACGTCTGTATGAAAGAAAGGGAAGATGGCTTTAGAAGGATTGGATCCATTTGCGGAGGAGAACTCTAAAGAGCTCCGAGTCCCTAGCCTCTCCACAAACAGAGGATAATGAGGCTTCACTTTGTTCCTGTTTCTGGTCAATAGGGGACAGAGATCGATATTCGATCCTTCCCAGTCTGGACTCTGTACCTCATGTTCCTACATGGCACCACCCGACCTCAAACGACACCACTTTCTGAAAATTGACAGTTTTTTTTTTTTGGTCCATGGTCTTTGCTGTCGGCGAGCTCATGTTCACTTCCTTCTATAAGGTGATCAATGGCATCTTCTGTGGATTCAGTTACGTGGACGAGTTCGGTTCTCGATCATATAAGTGTTTATGAATGTCAGTATGTATGTATGTATGTATGTATGTATGTATGTATGTATGTATGTATGTATGTATGTATGTTAGTTGGTTCCATTCTGTGGAAGGTAGGAGGGAAAGAGAAGTAGCCAAGAAACAACCCCTTCTTTTGCTTTTCTTCTTCTCTTTCATTACCTTTTCATTCTTTCTCTCTCGTTCTTTTTCTCATGCATTCAGTCTAACAATTTCATTTCCCGTTTGTTCATTTCGTTATGGCTTTGATGGATGTCCTAATATTTCTCGGTCATTTATGCACAAGTCACTTTGTGATGACAAGTTTATCTTAAAAAATTTGTGGCACATTTACAAATTAACCACCAAAAGTCTGTTCTGTTCAGTTCAGCATAAGTACATCGTAAGATTTGATTTAAAAAGGGAGGTGGTAACAATGCCACTGACTGTCTTAGAAAGTTCAGTACGGCGAAGGTCAGATATGGTTGTTGTTGTAAACTTAAACGAACGAGGTTAATTTTTTTAAGAAAAATGATATCCCACACTGATGTGCAAGAAAGTAAACTATCTTTTTTGTTTTTTGGGGTTTTTTTTTTCGTAAATAAAAGTACAAACAACTCCCTCGTTGTTTTCATTCCTAGGCTTCAGGTAAAATAAGTCAAAGACCTTCCGTAGTTTATTAAAACCAAGAGATTATGATAACAAAATAGCGACCACTCTACAATGTTCTCACACTAATATCTTTGTTTTTAGAGCATTTAGTTATAATAATTACAAAACTACTCCTAAATATAGAAACTACTATTTAATATAAAATACATTTATTTTGAAAGAAATATTTTTTTCCATGATAAAAACGCTAGACAAAGCATCTGTTGATAAGAAGGAAGAAAAGTTTCAAGGACCAAGATTTTATTTCAAGAATTCACCAAAATGTAACTGACAACAGCTGTCGAGGATAATTTCTGAACAAAGAAGGATGTTTGATAAACCATTTTTTAACAGTTTCCCAAAGACCGTGTTGTCTAGTGCGCCCCCTATCACCCACCCACACACGTACCTACGCATGCTCTGCGCCCACACATATATAAGGAGCCGTGCAGCGGCACATTCACATAATAAATCTTGATAAACTTGAAGACTAAACTGCAGTCAAGGACGAGTAGGACGATAAGCGAGGAGATAATCTGAAGGACTTCAGTAAACGTCAGTCTCACGCGGAAAAAGCATGCACTGTCCTCACTTTTTACCCTCTTCGGAAAGTCTGCCGTGCACTCTTCACCCGCTGTCCATGACTTGTGACGAACAGAAAAGTAGCACACTGAGACCTCACCAGTTGACAATGTAGATCAGCCTTCCGTCACCGATAAACACGATAAGTGAGAGTTTTGGGAAAGGGTTTTCGGAGGCCACTGAACTGAAGCGTGTACCCAAGATGGGCTGGGTACTTTCGAACCACACTTTCCACTCTAGTCTGGACATGGACTATTGCGGGAGACAGAGTAGTACGACTACTGATTGTACATCTGGTACACTGCTCATCACTTCTTCCAAGCTCCCACCATCAGATGGCCGAGACACGCGGCGGTACCTCGCCTTGTGGGTCGTGACAACCCTGTAGTTCCCGTCGTCCTTCCGTTCCAACACGGGAGGAAAAAAGGTCTCTCTCCCGCCAAAACACTACCACCCGCATCCTCCCCATTCACCAAGCTGGCAAATGCATGCAAAAATTTCTATGGCAGTATTATCCCTCCTGCACATAGCCTTTCTTTACTGTTTTGGCCCTTTCTTCAATGTCTCAAAGCCGCCTTTAACTGCAATAATATCCTTTAGAAATACAGGTTTTGCTGACTCATTTTTCTACATCACATTGACAGTTAGGTCACTCCTGCTTGGCAGGATTGTACAAATAACAACTTAACTGCTGTCAAGACGGTGGCAGAGAGAGAGAAGACCATAAGTGTGTTATCTGCTGCTGATCCGAGATATCACATACGGATCTGAAAACTTTACTTTTTCTCTCCCGTCATTTGACTTGACGATGCATCAGTTCTATTGACAGTATGTAGCACTTACTAAGAGTAAGACCTCTGAAAGGTCACATGGTATAAGAATTAGATCGCACAAAGCTTACAGGAAAGAAGCCATGCACTGGTTCACCTATTGATGAAATGCTTCGTATAAGAACTTATAAGCCGAATTAGTCAAAGCCATCTTTTAAAATTATTAAACCCGTCGTTCGCTTTGCGTGTCAGTTAAAAGAAATTGAAAATACGCACATAAATTTGATTGGGTACATTGTGTCAAAGGGACAAAACAATGTGAAGAGCAGGATTCTGAAAGAAAGTAAACCATAATATGTAAATGATTACTTTCAAGTGTCTATGTTTACCTTCAGTAGTGTAATCTGTTAAGCCAAACCATTAGTTTGATAACTTACGAAGAAGGCTACATTGAGAATTAGAATGATGACAGATGTAGTATCATCATTTAAGCATTAAATATTTACGATTTGTACATAGCTAAACTAAAATAATAAGGGAATAAATTCACAAAATGAAACAACCAAATCGATAGCAAAATTCAGAAAAAGACTAAACATCTCAAATAAAATAAGTAAAAGAATGTTTTGAAACATACTAAAAAGCATAAAATATTTTTTCCTTAAGTCTCGAGATTCTCGTACTGTTGTAATGTGAACTAACAATAGGTGATGTAAGAAGACTGTCAATAGAAATCACATTCTCACAGATATGGCAACCGCGATGGGAAAGAGAGAAAGAGAGAAAGAGAACTGAAATCAACAATTAGTTATTACGGATCGGTTCTGTGTCTCGATACGAGGCCTTGCCAAGTGTCAAAGGTCAGGCATGCAACAAAGAGCCCCTGTTTCGAAGGAAGACCATTGCAGATGTTGTTCCAGCTTGAATATTTTTTTTGCTGGGGAGAAGGTTTTTTTTTCATGTCTGGATCAGGATTTAGCTTTTGTATTTGTTTCCACCCGTGTCTCTAGGCAACATTGTGTGGTTTGGCTCGCCACATCAAATACACCATGTGCTGACTGCCCCCTCCCTGTAGCTCCCCCCACTAACTCCATCTGCACGCGTCAAGGACGCAGACGTTTACGCGAAAGGTGTTGACAGCTTTTCTGTTTTGGAGGCTGGTGCTGCCCTTGTGTTCACTGTATGTTGACCCATAAATATTTGTCACACTGGCTCAACCACCCCCCTCTCTGCATCCTCACCCGGCTGCTGGATCTCGGTCAGTGGGCCATCTTGAATGTCCACACCAATCAGGATGTCCACGTCTCAGGTTACAGCTAAAACACGTTGCATGGGTTTTTTCTGGTTCATTCCATCAAGTTTTTAACAACACGTGCTTAGCTCTGGTCATCTGCCTTTGTTCCCCGCCAGACGGCGCACCAATACCTACGACTAGCGTTAAGTTCACACACTACACACAGCTTTCAATTAATAAAATAAACAATTGCGTGCTATGCTCGGTACTATTTGCTATGACATGTGATGTTATTGCATCAGTATGTGTATGTAAAAGAAGATATTATTGGGCAAAAAAAGACATAAATCATCAATACACAAGCAGCAATTATTTCAACACCGTGGCTTGCTGTTAATACTCGGATACTTACTCTTGACGACGCAGTCAGTATTCCACAGTCCACGTGTATAATTCAAAGTTCACACGTATCATGCACAGTTTGCACATATAATTCCAGTTGGTAGCCTAGTAGATATATAATCCACTGTCCGTGGAGAAGCTATTGTTTGAAGTTTGCTTCTCATCGAGACGACTTCTGCTCGCCACCCCGCAGAGTCAGAACGTGAAGAGTTTATATTAGTCTGATGCTGAGCTGCCTCATCATACACGTGGGTTTCCCCTAGTCAGCCTTTGATCTCGGACCGATTCAGGGAAGTTAACAGGTACTAAACTTCTTCGACCCGCGGCCCGTGTTGAGGGCAGGGTGTCCAGTGTCACAGGTCAGATTTATGGGCCCCGCCTTGACCATCCCTTCAGGTCATCAACAGGAGCGGTGGTAACTTGACCAGTGCACTGTTGGTGGTCTGTACAAACTTCACTAAACTCATCCCATCGCTTGCGGTGCTCGACGTGAACTTTTCTGTCGTTTGCCTTCTAATTGTCGCCGGGCCATTAACAATGATTAACTAAAATTCTTTCGCGGGCCAGGTAAAATTTCATGGCGGCCCGAGGGCCGTGTGTTTGACACCCCTGCCTTAGAGGGTTGAGGAAGGCAAAGCAGCGAAGGAGAGAAAATGGGCACCACCCTCGAGTAAAAGCTTGCCCCTAGAAAAGTGAGATGCCGCCTGAACACCTCACCCCCAGCCCCCCAGCAACCTGAAAAGGTTAGAGTATGACTTTTACCACACCATTGCTGGAACAATGCTCTTGAAGCCAAAAAAAAACAAAACAAAAAAAACCTGTGTGTGAGAAAAAGCGAGAGATAAAATATCCTTCTAGTTGCTCACATTAAAGGTCAGGTGTAGAGAGATCACTGATGGAAGATGTACTTCGAGAATGAGTCTGAAACCAAGAGGGCAAGATTCAGGAAAAAGTATGGTTGGGTTTGAGAACCTTGAAGCAAGGGGCGAGTCAACGCAAGGTACTGCAGTCCCGAGCACTACTGGCACTACCTGTGACAGGTAGACGTTCACGCCACGTCCGACAGAAGTCGTCGTTCTCAAAAGGAACATGTCTGTAGAGTCAGCCCATGCTTCAAATGGCTGGAGTGTGGAGTCGAGCTGGTGTTTTTTCGGCGTCTACACGTGGTATTGTTCATCCCGGTGCTGTCCAACAGTGTAGTCGGGTGATCAAGCAGCCGTCAAAGAAAACATGTGTATGTCCCCGGACCGGGAATCGAATCTGTGTCACCAGACATTTCTCTCTGGCGTGGGCTGGCAGATCGAGCGGGAAGTGACGACGGACAGTCGGACAGACGGTTGAAGGAGGAAAGTCATCAACATGTCGTGACTGTCGAATGGAGGACTGCTTCTCACCTCAACACAAACATGTTCACACAAAGGGATTGCCAATGCGAGAACAGCTGTAACAACTGAGTGGTGCGTGTATGTACATTTAACGAGAAGTAACAGCACCGTCACACCGGAAGTGTGACAGCACCTGCTGTCTGTCTGCCGAGACCAACGCTTATTAGCCTCTTGCGAAGTTCTCAGCTTGTAGTCTCGGTGAGCCTTAACAATGAATGTGACTAAACCGGAAGCTTTTTATACACCAGCCTCGTATTAGTAATTAACTTGAAAAAAATCGTCCAGCAAGCAGTCCAGTAGAACAAGTTCGTGATAGCACGCACAGTAGTTCTGGCACACCCTTTAGATGGGTTTAAACTCAGAAATATTTCGACACGGATAATAGATAATGTATTGATAATGTAAACTACAAAAAAAATCAAACATGTCAATAAAAAAAGTATTTGTAAATAATAAACGTTGCGCAAATAGAAGTATCATTACAGTTTTTAATCAAAATTTAATATTTTCGCTCATACCCTTAGACACGCAAATAACCCATTTCACACATTTCTACGTGTTCCACAAGCTGTCTGTTGGATGTGGACTTTTCCAGCTGGATTTCACTAGTCTCTTGCGATCTGCAATCAACTGTGAATGCCTTTCAGTCTTAATTATTGAGAACCCGTTCAAAAAGTGCCACAAACTCTGTTGAATTTTATGAAGGATCCTGAAAGGCACATCTCTTCTGCACTTTCCACAACAGTTTCTTCAGCCACCACGAGAGGAACAGACTTTCCCAGTTTCCCAGTCCAACCGTAAATCTTCGAATCATAAGAACCTTTCGGTATCTAATCACCCGTGAATTACTTTGAATCTCACATAATCAAGAACCTTTCTCGGTCTGTAATTAACCGTGAAATACCTCGAATCGCATATGATCATAAACTTTCTGGTTGGTCATTAACTGCGAAATACTTCAAATAAAATAAGACCAAGAACCTTTCGATGTGTAATTAGCCGTCAGTTACTTCGAAGCAGAGATAACAAACGGTCATTTCGGTAGGTAATGAAAAGCCTGTCTCTTTAATGCACAACTAAAAATGTAGAAGTTCATGAACGATCCTGCAAAATCCTATATAGGTCGTTCTCAGCTGGAAAAATATTTAAACATTTTTTAATATCACCGCATACTCAAAAAACTTTGCCGAACGTGGTAGACAGGTAGAGCATTGGTCCACATTTGTATTGTTAGCCATTTCACACATTTCAACATTTTCCCCAAGCTATCTGAAACCCTAACCCTAATCCTAACCCTAACCCCGAATCCTAGGTAAGGTCACAAGAATGTAAAATGCTTTAAAAAAACTTATTTAACAAAATTTCACTAATTGGCAGACGAAACACGTACATTATCAGGTTCCCGGCAAACTTTGTCGATGAGTCACGACTTTTTAAAATATTTTGAGCGATTTTTTTTATTATTATTATTTTTTTTTTTTGCAGTTGGTGTTGCTTTAAAATGGAGAACAAGCAGGTGTCATCCCTAATTTCAGCTGTAAATCATGCAGAATGTAGTTTTTACTCTTTTTTTGCACCACAAGAACACTGTCCATTTGAGTCCCCATTGTCGTGAACTTTCTTCAGGCTCTTTCACGTGCATCTTAGCTCCATCACGAGGCATTCAGCGAGTGCCTGCAGTGTGTTCTCACCTGCCGACTGCTCGACTTCTAGAATGTGTGCAGGGACTAACGGACGCTGTGACCTGCGTTGCTCGGCATCCACAGCGACCTGTCGACCTGCGATGTGTGTCATGACCTCTTGATCTTTTCGGAGGGTTCGGTGACCTGGCGATTGCTTGCTGCTGAGGCTCGACGATATTCCATTCAAAGCTGAAAGGACTGTGTCCTTGTTATTGCTGCTGGGGATTTTTGTGTGATGAACTTCTTTAATTTTGATGATAAAACATCTGAATGTGTATCTACTTTGTTGCCCTATACAATCTCCAGAGGTAATGAAGGAATCTGTGGGCATTGGCAACGTCGTTTGTAACGTAAGAAACCCTCGTGTGAGGAAACTAAAGAATATTAACACTTCTCGTAACCGGGAGAAACTGCTGACTGTTGTTGCAATTTCTTGTAATTTGAGGAAATTACATATATTGTAGTTTCGTGTAACACAAAGAAGCTTTTCGTGATGTGGGAAAAACTGCAGACTTTTACAGCTTTTTCTCTGCAACAGCAGAAATCTGATGACTCATATTCTTAAAAGATACTTCTTGTGATACGAAAATATTGCAATGAGAGATCTTCGCTTAATATCATACTTTTCTCTTATCCCCGACGAGAAGGGAGGACAGGAGGGGGCTGATGTACCCGGGCCCACGGCTGTGAAGGTGCCGGGCCTTGATCAGTGGATTTGTTCCTTCTTTCTTTTTTTTCCTTTCCTTTATCTTTTAAAGAAAGGTTAATGAAACATAACTAGGGATTTTTTCTATGGAACGGGGTACTACAAGTTTGATTCTTTTACATTAGTTTTCCTGATTTACTAACCACTCACGTGTAAACAACTCAATGCTCAAGTAGTGATGTAGATCCTAGTGCACTTGTCCTAAAGTATATTTTACCTTAGTGCATCAAATGTAGATATTGACAATCTTCAGCATATTATTATATACTGGGAAAATAACTTACGATAACAATTACATTATAATCTGCCTTTGGGCCCCTGCTGGCTCTCGGCGGGGATGGTGGTCAGTCACCTTTCTTTATTCAGATCGTCATGAGGCACGTGGTTAATAAGCATCCCAGCTGTCACACTTCTTTCCCTCAACCAGTTTACAAGAAATTGGTTCAAGTCGATACCTCGCCACGAAATAACTCATTCTTCTCTCTATGTTGTTCGTGATCTCTATTCTCCAAGCCTATAATCAGTCGTGACAGAAACGCATATATCTAATACATCTATAACTGTTTTAACTTGTCCATTTCACAAAAAGTATTCTGCCAGGATCTCCTTTCTCCCTCACACACACGCACGCGCGCGATCATGGGCATTCATTTGTTTTGGGGTCATACTGTACGGTTCTGAAACTTGGAGAGTGACAAATACCATCACCTAAAAGTTCCAGATTTTTAGCAACCTACGCCATATTTGAAATAAGATGGCCTGAAAAAGATCTCCAACAGCAGGCTGTAGTTAAAAAAAAAACAACAACAACAACCAAAATGCTACTAGCAAGACACCAAGAAGCGCAAATGGCGCTGGATAGGACACACCCTGTGCAAACCAGCTGACACCATTGCCAAGCAGGCACTTGACTGGAACCCTCAGAGGAAGAGGAGAGTTGGGAGACCAAAGCAGACTTGGAAAAGAACAGTAGAGAGCGAGGCAAAGGACTGGGAACCACATGGGCCCAACTGAATGGGCCGGCCCTACACCGGGTCCGCTGGCGAGATGTTGTTGCGGCCCTATGCTCCTCGAGGATAGCAATGACTAAACTTAACCCTTGTTTTGGGCAGTGGATAATCTAATGGTTTGAGCAATTTAGTCCAAATATGAAGTCGCGCATACTATTTCTGTATTTGTATGACTCGGTATGCTTCCAACAATTGACTCAACTGTGGTGCTGGATAAAAGGTAGAGCAATGGAGACGAAACGGGATCATCGTCACAGAAACCCTCCGTGAACAAAGTGGGGGCTTTGCCATGTTAATTGTAGACTAATGGTGGAGCAAAGAGAGCCCCTCCGGACAGTACTTGGGTACTTTGCATTTGGTATTCTGCTCCCTCTCTCACCATACCTCTGTCCTGTGGCTGTCTTCTGACCTTCGTAAAACATCCCCACCACGACCTCTACTTTCTAGAAAATTATCTGCTAAAATTATAACTTACAATCTAACGGCTACACTCACTGACCATGCGATTCGGTCTCTGAGCAATCACAAGTACCAGCTTAACAACTCTGAACCTAAAGTTGTTATTATCAATGTCTTTTGTTTTTATTTAGGCCATTCGAGAACAAAGGTAAGGAATTAGTTGAAATATTTATTCGTTGAATAATCTATTTAAATATTAGTTTTCTATATTGCTACGCAAATGCATTAATTTTATGAAATAAAAATGGAAATAGTCTCCCAACGTTTCTTCAAGTCTCTTGTTCAGCTCTTTATTACAAGAGAAAAAGTCTCTTTTCTTAGTCTGAAAATTGACTTTCAAAAGTAAATTGTAGTTTACAGATACTCTTCAAAATTAAGGCATGTATTATGTGTTATGCCAGTTTATAAACGACCAGATATTTTACGACTTTTGAATAACCCATTCCTCTTTCCCCCATCGGTTAAGCAATTTCTCAAAAGAAAATCCCTGTCCAGCTCAAACAATAAGACTGTGGAACTCCACTCCCACAAAATATTTAATTTTTTTCTCGGCTTTGTCATGTGATGATATAGTTAAAGTAGAATGAAAGAAAATCCCGCGGCAACCATAAAGCCCCTTCATCTAGCTAGATTGATATTAAGGACAAGAGCGATGGAATCTTTAATAAAAAAAAATAAATTTTGCAGTAAACACTGTAGGTGGTCTCCGAAGGCAGGGACGAATATGCTAGGAGGGCTTCTGGTCTCCTGGAGTTGATGCAGCAGTTCTCGACATTTCTGGGCCTTTCACTTCCTCTGAAATGTGTTTGTTGTGAATTGTGGTTTGTGGATTACCTGAAGAATTATCAACAGCACAACATCTTGTGAGGATGCTCTTCTGGTGCAGCTAGTGTGTGCACGAAAACCTTGACCATCTTCCTGCGCCATTGACGTAGTTTTACTATGAGCAAGTTGAAACCACTACAGCTTTTTTGTCATAGGATGATGAAATTCCACACTACAGCATCTTCTTTTGTAATGTAAATAAATTAATGCTGTTTCATCTTCTTTACATGTTGCGCTACACTGTCATCACACCCTTCAGTACATAAGCACCCTGATAGCCTAGGAGGTGACTTTCAGTAAAGGCAGTTTATTACTGAATAGGGCGAAGGTTGCTGTATCCTGTATGACTGGGGAAATATGAGCGCGAGGTGGGTGAGCTCGGAGAAAGAGAAGGAGATACAGCGAGTAAGTTAAATTGTGTTTCAGGATCTTGACTCAGCGAGATTGTTTCTGTTTGTAATGGCCAGAGAATGATTTGTAGAAGCATTTCTGACTTTATGTACCGACATACTCATGACATATTGTCTTTTGTGGGACATTAAATATAAACATACAATATGGGATGGTACTGCACGATGAAGACTATTATTATTATTGTTTTTATTACAACCATCCATACTACTAGTACCATTTACACCACCAATATCTCTACCAACAATGATGCCACCTCCAGTATGTACTATACCTCTAGAAACTGTGGCACCATATCTACTATACTATATCTATCCCAACAATAGCACCACCGGCACTATACACTAGACCTCTACCAACAACAGCACTACTGTTACTATATTATACTATCCCTCTACCAACAGTATCACCTCCTCTATACAATATACCTTTAGAATGACACCAACATCCACTAAATACTATACTTCTACCAACAAAAGCACTACCGTCACTATACACTATCCTTGTAATAATAATACCACCGACACTATACATGGTATCTCTATCGACACTGGCACCACATCTACTATTCACTATAGGAAAGGCAGAAGGGTGAAAAACAGACGAACAAACGCGTGCATAAAAATGGCAAAGGATGTTGCGTAGAACCTCGTGTAGTTATGCATGTGTTGGTAGGTATATCTATGTGCATATTAGTTCGCGCCAAACTGCTAGACATTGGCTCAGCAACAGCAGTAGTCGGACCCGATGATGTGTGTTTACCTCACACGGTCTTTGACCTTTTGAGCATACAGGGGTCTATATTAGACTGTACCTCCCACCCACCCCCTTCTCTTGTTACGTACACTGTGCCTTTGACCTGCCTTCTGCATGCTCGCAGTATATCAGTTTGCTATGTCTACTTGAATAAGTATAATTGTTTTCCATAGCAAAAAGGTCCTTCTACCTATCTTTGCTTAGTCAGTATGAATACATAATGCGACACTACAGTCAGGTACGTTTATGCAAGCTGCAGACAGTTTAGCTATGGAGTACATTTTATTTTTGCAGCTTGTTTCTTTTTCACACCCTCTAATGTCACCATTCACACATCCCACTTTATCAACAATTTGTTGAAAGCTGTAATGATGATGATGATTTCTATAACTATAGAGGACAAGGTGCGTGACACTCATCTAAAATAACAAGTAGTTGATTGTGACTGCATACATGCACTTTATTAATGTTAATTAGAAATGATGATATATACAGTATATACCATGTGCACAGTTTCAATGTGATTTCATCCTATCACTTGCGCCGACGACTTTGCGAAGATACTCGATGGCTCTCTGCGCCTCGCGACCAGTCGAACCTTCGGCCTTTCGCCAAGAGAAAAGAGGAATGGGGATGTTTGTAAAGCCACCTGTCGTGGCGCATGGACAGGTTAAAAAAATTTTTTGTTGCTCTGAACGATTTTCTTGATCGGATGAAGAAGTCGGCGAGTCAGGGAGTGCACTACAAAGCAGATGCGCGGCTGCTGGCGAGAAGTGAAGTGAGGAGACAAAGGTAAGCACGGGCTGGAGTACGTGGGTCACTCGTGCCGTTGGAATCAGTGATACCACCGATGTATTGAGCCGTTTCAGATGACGTCATCAAAACATGGAGGGCAGGTAGTCGCCGGTCGCTCAGTCCTAGCCCTCAGTCGAAAAGGAACACCCTAAACTGAAGTTGGAAAATATAAACATGATTATATTTTCCAACTTCAGTTTAGGGTGTTTCTCACAGCATCTGACACATGTTAGGAGTGTCAGTCTGTCCACTGACCCACTCGAGTGTCATGTTTTTTAGGGTCTTTTTAACCTGACAAGTCATTTCATAACGTTTGTCTCTTCAGCCCGACTGTCATAATTATTAAAACATGCCTAACTCAGTTTGAGAAAGCCCTTTAGAATAAACAGAAGGGCCACCTTTGGCTTTGAGGGACCGATGTGAAAGTATGTCGGGACACCTGTGTGGGGGGTTGTGGGATTGTTTGTTTTGACAAGTTGCGCTTGTGTGTCACAGTAAAATTGGTCAATTACTCATGCAAAACAGTTACATATAGTTACGTGCTCTTTGTATCGCACATACCCAGAGAGAGAGAGAGCGCGGGAATCGGACACATGCACCCAAATATTTATGCCTAGTACCAGTCAACATTGTGTCGCCTTGAACAAACTTTATGTGTGTGCCAAAGAGGAAATACATCAACACGCTCGCCCCCGCAGCTCTGGTCACGTGGGGTCTGTTGGCCGTTCGCCCTTTGCTCACTCCATCAAATGCATCGTTGTCCGTTTTCCAGGACAGGCGGGAGGATCCTTGAAATCCGCCTCCCTTTTCTAGGTCGTATACAGAGCGTCTGAATTGCTCTCTTAGTTTCACCGTCAACGTAGATATCATTTTTGTTGTTACCCTACCCTCATCCCGTTCGGTTGTAATTCCCGTCAACCCTGTCACCCCAGGTGCAGGCCAGTCATGGGGTAAGAAACTCGTGCGCTCGTCATGGACGCAATAAGCGGTAAGCGGGTAGCTAAGTGGCTAAAGCGAAGGCGTCCAAACCCGATAATGTGTGCATGAGCCGGTTCGATACCCGTGTGACGCAAACTACTTCTCTTCACTTGACGCAGCTGTGGAGTGGGCACCTTAGAGGGTTGTGAAGAGAGGGAGGCACAGCCCGTGCAAAAAAGCTGGTTTCCCCCCCCCTTCCCCAAGATCATAAGGTGAAGGATAGTTTTTTTTTAATTATTATGATCTCTTTTGACAAGTATAAGTCTGTGGCTAATGCATAATAAGCACATTTCATCTATAGGGTTCATTATGTTGGAGACTTGGTCAATTCAGACACAAGAGTTATTAGCCCTGTAGGGCCCAATTGTTACTCGTGGCGGGCACACGCGCTGTTGTATGCAGAACAGGTGTATGCGGCATACTGATGGTAGCAGACACTGCAAATGTCTGTGGGTCGCTGACTTTCATTCTTAACCATTTCCGCTGACTACCTCCTCCTTTCATACCCCACCCTCTCTAGAACGTACATTTGACGGAATGTTTCAGGAATCGCACGTGCAACATGTCTACCTTTCCTATGATAAACATTTGTCTCGTCTTTACGACAAAAATACCTTTTTTGCGGGCGGACCCGCTTCGCATCCTTCATCGCAGTTCCTTGCAGACGACTTCATCATCATCATCATCATCGTCATCCGTCATCCGTCATCATCAATCATCATCATCATCCAATCAATCATCATCATTTACCATCTGCTCTTTTTTACTTCCGGAATCCATCATTAATTTGAAATCGATGATAAAGCATATTTTCGCTCTGAAAAACAGTTAATGGTTGCACCCAAAGAACGTGTCATCAAAGGCGCCGATATATCGATAGGATATTTTCTTTTCTACTAAAACATTTTGTCTTTTCTCACAGATGCAATCTGTTTGTGGTTTCTTAGTGATGGATTACCCGGCTGTGCGCTACAGAGTGCTTTTCGTGGATTAAAATTTGTTCACGCGTGTGTCGATTAATTAATAAACGATCTGTAAGATCACTAAAGGTCTATTCAGTGCAACATTAGTTTTTTTTTGCTCTCAAGTAGCAGGGTTGAGTATACGAAAACAATTCCAAGACTGATTGAATAATCCCGATATCTTCGGTCTTGCAAACATTCAGAACGAAAGGTCAGAAACTATCATCATGAACCTCAATAGATAACCCGAACTTCTAAAGGTCAAAACTCGTAGCAGACCTGAGACAGTTTCTTTATTCGTCTGCAGTCGTGGCTTCACAATTAACCTCTTTCTGTTCAGTTGTGTTTGTAAAATTCTATTTCGAGAGCATAGTGGGGGTAAGGGAAGGGACATTTAACTCAGATTTCGGTAAATGCAAACTTGTAATGAGCTTACCCAGTCATTTGACACATTAATTTTAGAAATGAAGGATCATTCTGCCTGGTAGAACTACGAACTGACTGATTTTTATATTGCCTTTCGCGTTTAATTACGAAAGAAATATAGATATCGTCAGTGAGACAGAGAGAGAGAGAAGAAAAGGGCATTGAACCAGCGCGCTGTTAGTTCGGAGGCCAACGCTTTAACCACCCGGGTATCCGCTTCCCCCTTTCCCCAGCTTTTATCTTTTTGGGGATCAAGAGAAGCGTAGAGGGGATAATTGCCAGAGACCTGTTAAAACTTTTGCCCCACACTCACTCCTCCGGACGTGACGTATGATGCACCCTCCTACCCACAGCTGGACACCGCCCTGTGCAATCAGGATTGCAGGGACAGCTTGAGCTGGATTTGTTGACCCCAATACAAGGACAAAAGTACTCACCTGCCTTTGACCTCCGGAACACTATGGCCGACGCAGTTCCAGCCCAGGAAGAAGAGAGCGAGTCACCAAAAACAGTCCAGAAAAGGCAACATGGGTGTGTCATACTCGTCCACCCGTTTTGTCCTGTCCTTCCATCTTTTGCACGAGAGTGTGCCAGCAACGTTGCCTGGTGATAGCGGACCAGACACAGCCTACCTTCTGTCAAAGTCTACCTGCACATGCACTTCGTTACACATTAAACCCTCGCCATAGGTCAAAGTGTTGTTCATCCGATTTGTCGACCTCGGTGGTAATCATCGTAAACGCGAGTGACCCAAGAACAAAAACCTGCACGTAGGACACAGGACTTGAAGGGGGATGTGGAGGGATGCTTACAAGGAGGTTGGGCTGGGGGTAGATATTTCGGTTTGTAATTGGTTTGTAAGAGATCGTTATCAAAAACTTTAAGCATATCTGTAGAGGTCATTATGTCTGCTATCAACGGGAACATGACGAGCTGATTGGTCAGATTTGACTATTCTCTTCACGATCTGAACGTTTTGATTGGTCGAACTAGTCCCGCGCCTCTCTCGTCTGTTCGTCCTTAAGACACGAAAGTCAGTTGATAACCCACTTCTCCACTTGTCATCCCTGCTCACTGCTCGCATTATTAACACATTTAAAAACCGGTCTACATGCTCTCTCCACCCACAGTCTGCTTTTAAAAAAATAATAAAAATGATGTCTAATGTGTGCTTTGCTGCTACGAGCAAAAGAAATTCGTGTACGTGAGAGATTATTCGTACAAAGTAAAGTTGAGCGGGAGCAGGATCATGCTCAGGTGCTCACGGCTCAACTCTCTGTAAAAAGATAATTGTCCAGAAACTGTGCTGGAAAAAATTAGCTGTAATTCCGTATTCGGTTCTTTCTAAAGGGCAACGACTGCTTGATCAAGCTTTGGCATCACCGGACCAGTTCTGTCGAGAAGTCAGGCTTTGTACATGGATCCGCCTTGTTATACCACGTGGTACCAGTCCTTCCACTAGCTCAGGCTTTTACAACATAAGCCTGTCTTTTTTTAAAACCCTTTCTGTTGAGGGTGATGTTTGATTGCGTGTATCTAGAGAACGGGAGGGATTATTCATCTGGATTAATAGTATTTTGCACTGAGCTTTACCCAGTCATTAGAATCTTGCTAAAGAACAGGCTGGTTTCAGACCTGAAAGGAACTGTCGCATCCTGAAAGAAAAATATCGATAACACTAGCAAGATCTCATCCACAACTTCGACTTTAACAAAGCATTTGAAAGAGTCTGGCACAACGAGTTGTGGCGTGTGATGTGAAATTCACCATCAAAGAAGGCCTCATTGAAGTAAAGCCTTGCCTTTTGTAACCGTCTATGGAGTCATGTACCCGACAGCTGGGTGGACTGAGTGAAGATCGCCGCGCTGCACGTGTTCGAATGTCAGTCTTGTAATCACTCGACTATCCGCTTTCCTTGAAATGTCTGGATTTTTTTTTTCTTATCTTATAAGGGCATGAGAATCATATTTCCAAAAGCTTTAATAATAACATTTACAGAATCTTCTTTATGTTTCGACTTATTGTGGGCATTGTACAATTTGCTGACAGTATTGGTTGTTTGTTTCCTTTGTTTTTATTACTTGTGTGAACCTTGGTACGGTTCTTTATAGTGTTGTATTATGTTATGTCAAGAATTAATAAAATCTTCTTTAGGAAGGACACATCATATGATAGCTGATCTGAAACTTTAGGAACACAGGTAAAGAACACAAATGTAATTAAAAGGATCTTTTTACAGGCTTGATAGAGAAGCAGACGGCCTTATGTTGCCAGAGTTCAGACTCTTGAGACATCAAAGAAAGAACACACTGCCCTGGGGAGAGAGGTCGCCGGATGTGTGATCAACTTCTAGGGCAGATGGACCCATCGAGACGGATTTTTTCTGAATGGCTGGACATAGAGAAAACATCCGAGGTCATTTTACAGCTGGTATCACGATGGAAAAATAGTCTGTCTCCTCTTCCTGTCCCCTGAGGCGTGGTTACGGCAAGTCATTGTTCAGTGGGGTGTGGTTGTGTTTGAGCTTGCTAATTAACGGTGCTTTGGTGGACGATGGTAACGTGTTCGTCCAATGACATTCCTGGCTGTAAGTCACGTGTGTGAATGTATGAATATTAAGTAAGGGAACAAAAACTTCTCAGGCACATCCTCACTGCAAACGGACCACATAGTCGCACCTCTTCAAGGCGGTTCGACACGCCTTCAGCTTTCTTTCAACACCAAGGGATTTGTCTTCCAGACCGAGAGTTGAACCAGAAAGACGAAGACTCCGGAGAGAATTGGTATGCTTGTGGGAGCCTTTTTAGATAAGTCATGTGTGTGTGTTTATTAAATTCTGTTCTTCTTGTACTCACACGTCGTTAATTTTTTATTTCGGAGTAGAACAGTGGTGTTAAAAGACCATCACACGTGTTTTATTCAGCTTCGTGTGGGAACCTCTTTAGATGAAGACAACGAGGTGTTCGTGTGTGTGTTACATCACCAGTCGTGTTCGTCCGTCTCACACCGTGTGAGGTGCATCCCCGTGCACCAGTACTCGTGTTGTACCTCCCTCACCGCGTGAAGTGCGATACGAGTGCACTCACGCGAGCTTGTTTGCCATCTCGTTTGGAAACCCGACAAGATAACTGTTTACACTTTTCTTTCCCCACAGGCAGATAAGAGATGCGCAAAATCAACAGCCACGAGGTCTGGTAATTGCGTCATTTCTTCCCTACCCTTGTCCCTGTAATTCCCTCCCTACCTCCTCTTTCCCCCCCCCCCTCTTCGTTTTTCTCCTCTCTCTATCCCCATACCCATGCTAAACAGCTTAGCGAGGTGCACAGATATCAAATGTTTGTCCTTTTACATTTGGCACAAGTCATGTCGTCTTTGATAACACACTCCTTCCCTCGCTCGCTCGGTCGCCCATGGCATCGGCATGTTAATGTTTTTTTAAGTATTCCATGGCAGTTGAGCTCAAAGGCCAAGAGAACGAAAGAGAGAAGGAGAGATAAGGATTTATTTGCTGTGCTCTGAAGTCCAGTCGTGATAGTGGAAGCACTTAACGCGTTAAGACAACAAAAGAATTCTTGCAGCTTTTGAAATGAAATCCGGATGAACTTTCCTCAAAGTAAAGGCCTGCATGTTTACCTCAAAACCCTCCAAATGTGGAAAAACATAAGATCAATAGTCATGTTGAAATGCATTTTGAATACAAGTGCACTTGCACATCCAGAGACAACAAGCCACTGAATGTGTGCCATTGCTTTCAGTCTTCCACGAGGCGACATTGAATGGAGGATTTTTATCATTAGTCTATATGGTACAAAGCAAAAAGGACAGGGATGTAGTTCTGCTAGGAGTTTCGGTTAACCAAAAATAGTTAATTAGCACTGGAAGCTTGCTTTAAAATCATTCTAATAAGACATCTACAAGAAAATACCAGACTTGTTTCCATCTAAAGCATGGTGTATCTATAATTGACATATGGATCGGCAAAGAATCTCTTCGTTCTCAAATCAGGCATCCGTCGTCGAGTTTGCTTTACAGGCTGGCAAGTATGTATACACAAAGGCTTAGCAGCATCTTTGCCTCAGAGAGTACATCAAAGTGCAGGAAGAAAGGAACCAGTATCAAAGGGAGCTAACAATGGTGTCATGGACTGCATGGGGGGAGCCTCGCATGTAGCAGCCTTCATGTGTCCTTCGTAAAAACTCCCCAGCTACTCGTTTTTACTCTGAAAATTGTGGGTTCTTGTAGGAAAAGGATATAGGACTGCTTACTCACCTCATCTGGTTTTATACAAGAACACATTTAAACTCTTGCGTTTTATATCTATACAATATCTCGATTACCGCCCCCTTTCAGTTACGACCAAACATTTTTCACGGACGTATTTCGCTATATAAAGGTCATCTCTATTATGAGCATACTTCATTACTTTGTGTTTTTTATTTATTTTTTGGTTGTTGTTGTTTTTTGGTTTTTTTTTTTGGTTTTGTTTTTTTGTGCAAAAGTAAGACTTGCTCTAAGGGTTACCTGTCATTTCGGCCCAAACCATATCCCTCAAATCATAGCTACGATATCGTCCCAACACCGAAAGTCGAATCCACCCAGGCCAAAAAAAAAAAAAAATGAATCGATCTTCGATGACAGGAGAAGATATTAATGTAAAACATTATTAACAGAGCCATGTGTTGTTCGAACACGTTCTGCCCCCATCTTGCTATATTTAGTGGCCGCTCGGCAATACACATTGAAACAACAAATCACACAATGGCGCCTAACACAATTTTTTTAAAGCATGTTTAAACGCCTTTGTCGTTAATATGCTGAGTTTCGGTTAATGTGAAACAGCTGTTACTTCTCTGGCATTCATTTATCCTGGGACTGGTCGATTATACTTTCGGTTGTGGACGATGTTATCTAACGTAGGACATGTGGTCATGTTGGGGTCGATATGGCCGGGGCGAGATGGTTTTTGGTTGAAATGATCGCTCCCTCTCCCTGTTGAATATTTAAATAAATTAAATGAAATTCAATATTTGATGTCATGGTTCGTGGAGTAAAATACAGACAAAATTTTACTCCCAACTAAGACACTTCTCAATGACATCGATGGTGTGGATTTTAGTGGATTTTAGAAAATTAGTGGATTTAGAAAATAATAGGGTGTTACTGTTTTATATATATATATAACAAATAAACGCCAGTTTCGTGGGTGTGTGCAATGAATACAGTTGGATGTCCACAGTGAATATATTGCAGTTGTGGGTTAAGATGTGTGTGGATGTTTGTACATAATATTATATCTACATACGGCCACAAATACCTGTCCTATCTCGGTATAGTGTAGGCTGGTGTAAGGTATAGAGGGAGAGGAGATGGACACCGCCCTCACATAATTTTGGCCCCTAAAATAATGAGGTCTGTCAATCCCCAATCTTCAATCCCCAACGACCTAAAAAAAGTTCGAGGGACGATTTTTTTTTTTTTTTTACATGACTTGACATTTTTTTAAGGGAGAGAGAGATAGAAATTTGTTTTATTCGTTCGTTTCAACATATTTATTTTTTTTAGAGAAAATTGAAAGAAAAAAAAGAAAATGCTTATGTTGCAATAATTTTGTGTAAGACCTTTGCCGACCGGACTACCTGGAGAAAATGAAAAATGTACATCTACACCATGAGCTAAGCTCAGCTGATGGCACACATGCAGTTTACCTGTCGGCAAACTGCTTCCAAGCCTCGTCATGTTGTTCTGACTACTACCAGACATTTAGAAACTGTAAACATGTGAATTTCGACACCTTGTGAGCAACAGTTGCGAAAACAAAGTGAGAAGCTGATGGGCTCCCTGTCACAAGAACTGTCGAATTTCATTATTTCCGAGAAACTTATATTTTCTTTGCTGAATTGAATTCGGATTCCATGTCTGCTTTTTTAAACCAAAAAATCAGGATTAGCAAACAAGAAATTACATTTTTAAAATGCTAGCCATTAGGCCTTCCAGATCTTTCTGATAACCAAGGCTAGCTAAGAAGGAGGAATCATTGATTTACTTCAATATTTTTTTAAACGTTTTATGTACTTTGATCAAGTACTTTTGTTTAATGTTCCCGTGTTGACTTAAGTTTTTGTTTGAAGATCGGAGGTGTCTTGGAGTGGAATTTCATTCTCCTTCTCGTTTAGGGAAAATATTCATCATTGATCTGAGTTGGGTTAGGAGAGGGACGGATGGAGAGCCAGTGGAGGAGGAGGTGGAGGTGGCTGTGGCAGACAAGTGCTTTTTGTACTTACATCCGAGTCGCTGGCTGAGACTACTTCTCTGCATCAGATGAGATGCGGTGTAGACTGGCATCCAGTTTCCCTCCTACATGATGTCGTTAAGTACAATCTTGATCGACTACTTTACGGTCTTGCAGCTTCTGGTCTCAATGATTCGATCGGTGGCACTTGCGAAAGATGAAGAAAGCTCGTGACATTTGCAAAAACTAAAAACAAACAAAACAAACAAAAAACTGATATACCTCTAAATGTATATATGCATAATACAATAAAAATTTCCCTTGTGTACTATACTCCTTCGCACTTATATGAATCAATCCATAGTAAGGAATAATTCTGGACCTTGGGTTATGCCGTGATGCCAGTGCCACGTGTGGTGTCACAAATTATTTTGTCATTGCCTGGCCAGTGCATGTGACACCAAATAATCCATTTTGCTATTACTGGGTTAGTTTGTGGCTCCAGATCATGCCAATGGCCAGCATACAGCACTTGCGAATAATAACTTTGCCTCGTCAACAATGAGCCAGTTGTTTGTTCCTGTGTCTGTGTGTGAGAGAGAGATGGTATGAGAGAAAAAAACACAATTATTTTTGGCCTGGTCCACTCAATAAACAAGTTGCTCGACAGTATTAAGTCTTCTTGAAGCGGGAGCTCATGGCGTCTGCAGCAGCAGCAGCTCTAGTACCTTGGCTTCGCTCTCCTACATCCCCACAATCATCTCCTTTTGCCATGAATCGATCAGGAGAGAAAACATTGATATCTCTCGTGAATATCCGTGTGTGCACATGATGTGAGACTTAAGCCCAGTCTCCACTTTATCATCCATTTATTTCTGGTTAACGCCATGACACTCTTCATCTCCATGTTTTGTTTCTACAGTGCTTGCCACGTGCTTCTGTGATTTTTATTAGGAATTGTTTTAAATGACTTTAATATACTTGTATAGTGGTTATTACTGCATGATACATAAGAGCGACACATTTTGTGTTAAGTGGGGGTGATAACGGGTTTAATGTACTGAGTAGGCCTAATTTTTTGTTTTAAATTGAAATACAGGCAATGTTCCTGGAAAAAACGGTATTTTCTTCTCTCCCATATCCTAACACACTTTCTCTCTATTTCTCCCCCTCTCTTTCAGTTGCACACACACAACGCCTTTTCTCTTCTACCCAACCCACAGCACAATCGCACTCAGTCTATCTCTATGCATGTATCAATATCACTCTCTCTCACACACACATACACACGCATACTCTCTCTTTCACTCGCACACACAATCACACGCGCGCGCCCACGCACACACAAATAAAAACAAACTCTTTCCGTCTCTTTCATGTACTAGTGTACACTCACTCGCCAGTTCACCATCCATGTCCCCTTCCACCAACACTGCGTCTCCACAAATCTCCATTTCCTTCCTTTTTTTTTCCCCCGTCTATTCATGTCTTTCTCCTGAATCTCTAATAAATATTCAAGTTCCTCACCTGCGCCCACGGGACAAAAAAAAATCTGTACAACGGAGCATAAGCCCCACAAGCTGCAGACGAACCAGCTGCCGATCCTCAGACTAGACCAGCTGTAGCCTCCTTGAAAGGGGTTGATAATAAGCCAACATCAAAATCCGATTACGAGTCTAACCTTACGGAAACTAAGGTCCGATTCTTTCAAGCCAATGAACAGCTCATCGTCGCCTTGTGCTTGAAGAGACAAAGTCGCCGGAGATGACGTGTCGTTTGTCCACCACAAGTGAATGTGTTTACAATGTATGATGGGAAGGGGACTGGGGGATCAGAAAAGTATGTTATGCACCTGTAATTCATTAGTGTTGTGTAGCTGTGGTGATTGAGGGTCAGGTGCTGCCTACATGCCATCAAGGCTTGACCGGTCGTGACCAAGTGTCAGGATGCCACAGCAAAATGCAGCAGAGATCAGCTACCAAGACCCAACTGGAGTACAGAAGTCAGAGATCATCTCTCAGAGATCATCTGCCAAGATACAACAGAATTAGATAAGTGGAACAGCTGCTACATATCTTTCGAGATCCAAATATGCGCGTGTTTTCCCAGGATGCATCAAATTTATGGTTAAATGCTCTAAAAAGGTGTAAAACTGTTAGTTGTGTGTGCACATCTCAAGGTCACCGGGATGGACAAAGCAATCCTGCAAAGATGTATGCTGAAATTCGAAGAGACAGACAAAAAAAAAGAAGAAATGGGAGATTACAACTAAGAGTGGACGCCTGTCATTTTGTGGCACTCACAGAGTCTCGGCAGCCACTCAGGTCTGAGACTGACGACGGCGACATAAAAAATAGTCCGCGCCAAATTTTTCTGCACAATTTAGACAGCCACACTCTGTGGTTTCTGCAAACCGGCTTGGTCGGATGGAGGTAAACTGGGAGGTGGAAGAGAGGAGGAGAAAGAAGGATGTCGTAGCATAAACATCTAAGGTACCAAGAATACGAATTGCACAAACTCCCAGGTTAATCTTTTCACCATGATTGTCTCGTTGAAATAAACTTATTTCTGTTAGACACATTTTCTAAAGTCAGGCGAAAAAATATTCCAGCAGAATATTTCTCCCTAAACAAACCTTTTCTTCTCCATCCTAAACATAGGTCACGGCCTCAATTTGTGTTGAGCTTTAGAGCGGACGCCGGTCTTCCTGGTTCAGAAAGAAACTGGAATCGATGATGATCGCTGATCCTTACAAACTAGGTTTATATTGGAAAGGGTCAATCGATTAAGACCCGGCTGGACAAGTTTACATGAGCTGCTGGACAGACAATTATTACAGACGATATTCAGCAGCAAGTTCAAGGAGACGGAGAAGAGAGAGAGAAAGTTTAGTTTTCCCTTGCCACGTGCAGCCCTCAGTAATCTGTCTCACTACTTCATTATCAGAATGAACCACTCATTTTTTCCCCGTCTAACTCATTTCTCTTTTCATTTTCCAATGTCTTCTCATGTCTCCTCTCCTTTCCACGAGATTTCGTCGGTATCCTGTCAAAAATACCTTTCGTTTTAAAGGGTCAGTGATCAAAGGATTGGATAACTTGAATCGATTTTATGCCTGTTGGAAATGTGAATTCTTGTCGAATAAGAACGGAACCCAAAATTTCCAGCTTTGTTTAAATTTCATTTCAGTTAAAAAAAGCAGCAGTTACAAAACACGAAAACAACGAGGGCATAAGAAACAGAGTGGTTCATTGTCGCTATGTCCAGGGCTTCTGTGTGTCTGACTATATCAAAAGACCACGAGAGGAAATGAACGAGAAACTCAAGAACGGCAAAGAAACTGAGTTGGGAGACGGGGAAAAGGGTTTGTGGAGAGGGAGCGGGATGGTGGAGGAGAAATGGTGCGAGAGTGGGCGGGGAGGGAGGGTTAGAGGGAGAAACAAAACAGACCAGCCGGCAGCTGCGAACTATATCTGTTGGCACGAGCTTGACAATGGTGTTAGCAGGCACATGGGAAAAGAGAAGAATCCATCTTTCTTGTTACCGATGAGTTAATTAGTTGTTCGATCCATACCCTATCGATGAGTTCATCGCCTGTTACCCATACTTTCTTGCTGTCGATGAGTTAGTCAATCGGATTTTCAAACCAAACCCGGAAACGTCACATACCGGTGGTAATGAGAAATAATTAGGAATAATTAGTCTCAAAGGCGAGAGACAAAAGCCGGCTCGTGCAGTGTACTATGATGAACCCGGCTTGAAAAATGTGATTGCATTAGAAACCGGCGGCATCACCAGACTAACCACACAGACAACACACAGTATTTCCTTTCCAACAACATGAGTGAGTTCCGATGACCGCTACACACGAGATAGAATGAAGCTTTTTGTTAAATGGAGATCAGGGTAGGTGTATGGAAAGGGGTAAGTGTAAGAGCGTATCCCCTGTCTGAACCTGGCGAAATCAGTAATCCAGAATCCATGACATCCGCTTTCGAATTGGTTCTCTGGTCAGTTTTTTTTTTTTTTAAGGAGGGAGGGACGAGGAGCGAAGGGTGCCTGTCACTGTTCGACACAGAAAATGGCGAGGCGTGTAATGCCTCTTTCTCTATTCAACAGTTTCTTCGATCCGCGCTTTTCATCCACTTTTGTCGATTAGTTCTTCAGAAGGACTGCCTCGCAGGACTTAACGGACGTCCACGGGCTGGTTAAAAATATACCATGTGCGTCATCGAAGGGAACTATCACTGCTTAGCAAACCATCGTAACTCTCCACCAGCTTCTGTGTGAGTAAAAAAGAAAAACGATATGAAAGAAACCGTTATTAGCCGTCGGCGTTATACCTTCCTTTGCGGCTTTTATGTTTGCAATTTTTTTTTATTATTAAGAACCTCTATGCTTTTAAAAACGTCTCTTGTCTCCTGATCAAATCGTCTATAGAGTGGCAACCACAAACATACCTCATATTCTAGCGATTCTTTGATATATATATACTAAAGTAACCTGGTTCTTGCTTGCGCATCTTCTTCTGAGGAACCGTGGTTCCAAATTACAACTTACCAGAACTAATTCGCTTTCCTGGCAGTGAACGGAAGCATCTCTCTTGAGATTAGCCAGTCGACAGTTGGTCTCTGTGATCTCTGATTTACAGCAGAGCCCCTATTTTCCCAGGTGGGGGTGGCTGTAGACATTGATGTCGTAGTGACTAAAACCGCTCTTGACGGCCTCAAGAGACTGTATGTCGTCTCTGTCTTGGCACGATTGTCTAGTTACCTGGAAAAACGTTTGCTGACTGGCTGACCAAGCAGAACGTTTGCAGTTTGGTTAAAATGGCGTCAGGTGGTTGCACGCTCGCTAAAGAACGTAAAGGGGAAAAAATGAAGTTTTCTAGCTTTTCAAACATGGAATATCGCTGACGCATGCTGGTCCGCAAGACTACACCAATCGCCGCGAGTCTCCGCCATGTCGTTACATGACGTCATCTGCAGGCCTCTATAGATGGTGGGCGCCCACGAAACGCCCACAGTCATTTGTGAAAACCAGAGATGTTCGCACAGTTCGTGTAAACAAACTTGTCACAGTCAAATGGCTTCAGCATCCTAAGCGACTTGTGGGCTTTCATCCTCCAAATTTCAAGAAGAATCCAACATCATTTACCCTAGCCGTTAGTTTAACCGGAAAAAAAGTGTGTTTGTTTATTTTAGAAGGGGAAATTTGATTTAACCAGAAAATAGAAGTTGATACATACGTATCTAAATATTTATAATAAAAATGGCTATGATTTGGTAAGAGAATCTTTAAAGTTATGTGACAATATTTAATGTCATTGTAATGTCTTCAACTATCCTGGACTAGAGGGGTGATCGCATTCGACAGACTTGCGCACACGTAGACGCACGCATAGTCATGCAGATCAATCATATTCCTCGCTAGCCCAACTATCACTAAACATTTATGCGGAAGAAGTGTGGACTGTATGAACAACAAGATAAGAGCTGCAAACAGTTCTCTTGTCTTGTTGATAAAAGCAATTATTGGTTTAGTTCAGGGGCGGGGAACTTTCTGTCAAGGACCCTTTGAATATTTATAGCATCAATCGCAGGCCGTAGAAAATTCTCAACTTTAAAAAAATCATTATTATGTAGATACATCGTTTAGATACAGTGTTCTAATACTTTTGCAACTTGTACAATCCCACCCTGCCTGGCACTGACTCTGAGTCACCGCAATACGGACCCCAGGTGTCGCGTGCCCCGATATCTGGGATGGAATGACAGTCTTGGCATGGTCTGCGCATGCGCATAAAGACTTAGTTCGTTACCGCTCTGATTCATCTACACAATAAAATAAGCTGTAGACGACAATTAGCATGCGTGTGGCAGCTTGTTTTATCTTGCAGACGGAATACTTTTTGAACCTGTTTCCGTCTCGTCTCATTTAGTCCTCGTCAAAGCTCTTGACTGCTAGCAAAATGTAATCGCCGTACACGTGTAAATTGTCGTCTACAGCTTGCTTTATTATGCAGATGAGGTACTATGCAGTATGAGCGATAATGAAATGCCTGTATGTGCATGTGCAGACCATTCCAAGACGGTCAGTCCATTACCATGACATCGGAGAATCAGACTAAATTATCTCGGGGACCGGCCGTTCCCCATCCCTGGTTTAGTCCTTGTGATTTGTCTTCTAAAACTGAACACGTATTGTAACTGATGTCCACCGATAGGGGTGGCTGTCCACCAAATTTTCTTCGCCAAAATAAAACCATCGGTGCACCACTATTTGTGAAGCCTTTGGATTAATTCTCCATTAAAGGCTGTAGAGTCAGATATGCATGGTTGCGTGCGTGTGCGTGTGTGTGTGCGCGCACTCGGTGGTACCATTGTTTTACCAAAGGAATTAAAAAGGAATGAGCCTTCGATCTGTGTGCTCGTTTGCCTCATCTGATATTTGTCTTAAGCGCTGAGAGCATGCTCCTTTATGCGCTATGTAAATCACACATTTTTGTTTATTCTTGTTACATATCGAATGTTTCCGTTTAACAGCGAGTTCAAACGTAAGCGCAGCACTAAAAACAAATACAGTAACACGACTGCAGACTGCAAAATCGAAACGGGGTTTTTAGGAGGGAGAGATGATGGGAAAAGGAGTCAATCAGTGGCTAAAGGTATTCGAGAAAGATTTTGATCTTGTGAGTCAGAGTCCTGCCCCAAAGTGGTCATGGTATGATACTATAGTATAATACTATACTATAATACTATTTTACTAAACAGCCTAGTGTGGGAGAGACTTCAAGCCAGCAATCTTTCTTATTACAGCGATTGCGTCTTTGCAGTTAAAAAAAAACCCCTGCTTACCTGCATATAGAATAAAATATGGATGACATAGTTTCATTCACTCTCCCACATTCATGATTAGCATGTGTACTGCCTTTGTTCGGTAATCTCTGTTTGTCTGATGGTCCTCCGTCGAAGCTTGGTTAGAACTAGACAACATGTGTTGATTTTTTGAAAAAAACAAATAAACAATGTTGATTTCAAAAAACCCTACAAAGATGAGCACTTTTCCTAACGTTTGCGGTGTATATTATTTTACTAACCGAAAAGTAGATATTGTATTGTAGATATTTATAACTTCTAAGCATACTGTTTTACACCGGAAAATAATAAACTATTACAATTAATGGTTAATACAAGGGGTACGAAAAAGTAGTCTGCCCCGGGGGCCCGTGCTGGCTTTCGGCGGCCCTGGTCATTAGTCACATTTTTGAAAAGCTTGTGAACTAGACCGACAGGTGACAAGGGCTAAGCAAGCACAGACGCTTATTAAAACATTAATACACGAAAGACGGAGAGATAGTGGGGATTACAGAGAGAAAGGGAGAAAGTTTCTTGATACCATTGAACATTTGATCAAGTTTGGCAAAGTTGCGTGTGAAGGTGGCAGGAAACCAATGGGGCTACATCCAAACTTCTCTCAGCACCTCAGTACAATTGCACTTACAAGTAGTGATGTTTCTACACTTAACATAGTTAAAAATATTTTTTTAAATCAGCTATTCACGTCTAATGTGTATAGGGATTTTGCATTTGCGGCTGATCCATAGCTGCCTCCGAGACAACCTTCTGTAACTATTGTATAGTTACTATAGCTACGGCCAAACAGAAAAGTGTATTATGCTGTGCGCCATTTTGCAAGTGCATAAAAATAACATCAATGTTTGAATGCCGTTACAAATAAAAACATTTCCATAATATTGTCCTGCTTTTCTTTGCCACTTCACCCAGTCTTTTCAAACACATCATAAATACTTTTCAGGTTTTAAAAGCTTTCTTCCTCACTGCTCTCGTGTTAAGCTGCTGCCTGCGGGACAGTTAACATGTTGTTAAGATTCTGACATCCAGCGCATTGAAAATCAAATTTTAACTGTTGTCACTGGCTGTGTCGCTTTGCGAGATATCCATGACGAAAGGTTATATATGTACTTTACCGCATCATGCAACGTTGGCGAGAAATCACGTGACAAGCTTTCGCTTTGTACTCTGTAGTGTAGTCGATCCATACTCGTGATACGTATATTCTAAGAAGGGCACGCGGCGTGCTCTGCCTCTGCCTGTGGCTGTGTCTACGGAATGTGAACATGTAAACATCATTTTGTAAACTTTGTATCAAACTTTGTGGCTTCTGGATGCGACAGCGGACGGTTACAAATTATTTTACAGTTTTCGACGCATGGCGGTGTCAACTTCGACATTTTTAAGATGCCAGGAGGAAAAAACACCATGTAAATTAACAATAAACGGAATTTAAGATTAATGCCCATGCAAAAATTTTGTTTCTCGATCGAACTGACGTACACTGTATATATGATTTACAAAATTGTCCGCATTTCCAGTCCTTGCACAATCTTGCATTAAGTGTTGCTTGTTTGTTTGTGTTTAAGCACACGCGTCGTAATGAAACTGCATTTTCACAACCAGGTATGATTCTTCTCGAGACGTATGTAGTCTACCCTACTCTAGTTTCTCCCCTCGACTCATGTCCCCGGATTGGCCCACAAAATTCTGATCACCTTACATAGCAACGCGTACGTATTATCGCCTTAAGAGTTTAAATATGGCGTAATGTCATCTTCAACCAGAGCCAGCCAAGTCTACCATTAGTTTCGGATCAGTAGTTTCCACTGTTGAAGAATGTTTTTTTTTTAAAGGGAGGGGGAGGAAAATGTTTTTGTGCAAAGTAGGAGAATTTTTCAATTGCAAATGTACTTCGTGTCAAATACAAAATTCCTATTTTGACATACCTATTCATTTTACTTGTCGTCATTTATAGCTAATTTGAAATCGAAAAACAAAGCCGATTCCAATCCAGTTTTAGTTGAAGTGCAAAATTCAAAATGGCGACGCCCAGGGGCAGCTGCCTTATAGTGGTCAGTTCTGCAGTAGAAGGTATATGAGGTTTCTTGTTCATACTTTCACAGTTGCAGTTTTTTAAAATCAGCTTTATTCCTTTTTCTGTGATTGTTTGTGCTTTGTCGATTGGTCATTTTGAGAGAAATTCATTAAGCGGTCAAGAAGCAAAGTGGGCGTCTGCTCGAGTTGTGACTATGAGTCAATGAATGAAGATAACTAGTACAGACAATTTATCGAACTAAAATTGTTTACGGTAAACAGTCATACGGGTATAAGACAAATACTGAAAACTCGTTATGTTTAAAACCTTAATTTCTTCTTGGTCGATTACATTACGATGCGGAGAGAGAGATCTAAAGAGAAAAAAAAAAAGCCAGCGACCGATAGAAAGAGGGCATCTCTGATAGCAAGACTTCAGAGCAAGAAATATTACTTTAGAGTTTTCTCTCATCTATTCCACATGCTTTATGAGATAAGTCTATTTAAATATATCGTATTTTTAGTTCAAGATTCACTTTATTGTGGCCTGGAGTGAGGCTTTAACCCTTTTACTGCCGGCCCTTCTGGCTGCTCTCTGTAGAATTATGGTCACTTTACTCAATTCGCTGTAACTTCTTAACTGTTTCATCGATTTTGAAATTGCTTTCTGCCTATTATTTTAGCAGTATTGTTTTATTCAGCTTTCGAGGTTATTATTATAATGTAAAATAATGTCACAGATTTGTAATACGTACACCAGATCTTTCATAGTACTTTTTAGACAAAACATTAAAAAGTTTAAATTTAATTTGGCAGGAAAGTCACACAGTGAGTGTAGGAAGTTAGCAGAATTATTAACAAGTAAAAATCAGAAAGAAGTTTTGAAACTGAGCACTTTGTTCAAGAGATACATTTGTTTTAGTGCAGTGGCTGACCTCACTCGGTATGCAGGCAGCTATCATCAGCAACTTGCAGCTTCTAAACTTTCACTTTTCACACACACAAAACACATACACACATGCTCTTGGCTGTTAGCATTGACAATAGAAAGAGACAAAAGTAATCCATTTGCATCAGGATACTGTTATTTATGTTTGCATAATTAAAGAGTTATTTATATCCAAGAAAATGTACCCTTTTTTTTCTGACCACCCACCTCCAGGTCATTCCATGTAGTGAGAAAAGGTAGTGTTATGTGGGACACTATCACTTTTCACTTTGGTCCCATTCCCAGTCCATGCTGGCAAATTCATCCCTACTTTCAGAATCATTTCATAAACTTTGTATCGAATCTGCCACCAGTTAAGCAGATTGTTGCATGTTTCTGCTCATGTTTCCTTCTGTTGGGAGATACGGGCCACACATGCCTCAAAAAGTATGCAAAACATGTAAGAGTGTCTGCTGCAAAACTCGTGCTTACACACAAAGGAATCATATGATGAGCCAGTAGCTTTCATTTTATTTTCCCCTTCACACAAGCCATAAGCACATGCTATACAAAGCCAGCGGGCAGGACAAGTCGACTGTGGTAGTCTGCCAGCAAGTCGATATGTCCGGCACTGAATGGGGAAAGCAACAACTCTTCTTCTGTAGCAATGAAAGAGTTAATGTAGTTATATTTTGAGAACTTTCATTTACATTTTATCAACATTTAACATTCAGATGTTAACCACAAGAGATTTGAATTAAAATGCATGCATATTTCCTGACATTTGTCAAATTCTAAATTAAAACACTGTAACATTGTTTAATGCCCATAAACTTTAGGGGAAAATAACAAATCAAAAGGATCATGCAGCTGCTAATTTGTATCGCATCCAGTAAGGGTAAACCTAACTTTTTTCCAGGTGTGTTAGCACAGTCATTTTTTCAAGCATACAGTCTCATCAGTCAAAGTTTTTCTGTTCAACTTGCCTCTCCCAATGTGAGTATGTAAGTTTATTATAAAAGAAAAACTTGTACCATCTATAAATTACAGACTTTATATATTGATTATAGAAAATGTGCCACGATTTGAAGGACTTCTGCATCTTTCATTAGTTTTTGTTTTTTTTTTCTTTTTCTTTAAGAACTTCTCTATGAATGTTTAACTTTCATTTAATGTGCAAGGACATGCAGCGATCTATCACTTTCACTGTCTATCATGAGAAAACAATAGTTATTTTTGTCATCACCATCATAAACTCATTCTGTTGTTGTTCCCATTTGCCTATTTTTTGTCACTCTTGGAGGCCAGTTTTCAAGATAAAACTGGCAGTCATTTACAAAGCATTCATAGGTCTATATGGCTTAGTGTCAGAAGGCATCAGTGATGACCAGACCTCTGTCCTCAGCTCAGAAAAGCCTACTTTCCTGTAGAATATGCTCCATGGTTTGCTCTGTTTATAAACTCATTCTTACTAATACCTTAAAATGCTCACTGCTACAGGGTCGACAAGTGGAATATGTACATCAGGATGACAACAATCGACGTTGGTTCAATGAATTCCGCTCCAAAGCAAGCTCAACACCAATCGGGCTGGAAACAGTTGATGGTCAGTTTGATAGCACCAACTTGAGTATACCTAAAAGAGCAAGTTTTAGACATTGTTTCTCATTCTCTATTTAGCCAGAATACAGTTCAAAAGATACTACAGCGTGTATGCTTATGCATTGAAGAAAATATTGGGCAGGGAACAAAGAACAGTATTCATCACATACAATCAGTCAGTCATCCCTTGACTGGCACCTGTTGTTTGGGGGGAAGCATATGGATAGTGCCAGCAGCTGACAGGGCCCGCTACTCTTACCTGTTTTGGGCAATAGTAAACAGGACAGCCAGTCCAGTGTTTGACTTTCGTAAGCCAGTTCTTTCTTTGGCCACCGCAGCATCAGCTACCCTCCAAGGTGCCTTGAAGTATAGTCTTTGACAAGATGTCATGCCAGGTCACGTGGCCAAAGAGACCATCACGTCACTTGACTGTTGAAAGTAGAGGTTTCCTGGTGTCCTACAATTGTGGCAATCTTATTTTGTACAAAGTCATTGGTTCTATGTTCCCTGTATGAGATCCAAAGCAGCCTCCTTGGGCACTTGTTCTCGAATGCCTGGATTCTTCTTTCCATTTCAGTGAGCAGAGTCCACGTGTCACATCCATAGAACAGGTTCAGCACCACCAGGGATTTGTACAGCTTGTAGTTGGTAGTGAACCTTATCGTATGGCTATGCCAGATTCTATCTGGTCTAGCCATTGCCACTGTTGCTATTGCATTCCTGATGCGGATATCTAGCAAGTATTTGAAGCTTTTACCTCTTCGAGCTGTACTCCATTTATATAGATCTCTGCTTTTCCACTGCCTTTTATCATAACTTTGCTCTTTTCAGTGGTGGTCTCCATTCCATATTTGAACTGTCTGTCAGTCAGTTGGTGAAGTCTTGCAGTTCTTTGTTACTATCTGCTAACAGGTCTATGTCATCTTTAAAGCGTAGTTTGCAGATCGGTCTTCAACAGTTGAGATGAAAGTATAATGGTCGTGGAGAGCTTCGAGCATGATAGTCTCCAAGAATATATTAATATATAATGTATCTGTGTGAAATAAGAAGAAAAAGAGATCCAACATGGTATTATCCCAGAATAATGTGTTTTTGTTTGACTTTTTGAGGACCAACTACCAGCAAAGTTTTAAATGTATGCTACACCAAGTGTCCAAGATTAGAGAGAAAAGATTTTTCACAGCCTCGAGTAAGTCAAATATATAAAAAGAGAAAAATAAATGACACAGGGAGGCAAATCACCTTCAAATAAAAAAGATATCACAGATTGTAAGTCTCAGTATATAAAAAGAGTAAAATAAATGACACAGGGAAGCAAATTACCTTCAAGTATCAGCCTTCAATAAAGAAGATATTACAGACTGTAATTGAAGTTACTTGTGTTTATAAATGTAGTACTGTCCATTTAAAACTTCTGCAATTAGAAATGTAAGAACTTGTTCACCATTTCATGAATAGGACAATATTAGATCCGGAATGGTTCGATATTTTTATTTTCATTGCAGTTAACCGCTATTCAGCCATGCTAATCCCAGCATGCCCAGGGGCAGTCCATGACCTTGCCAGCAGTAAAGATTTATCTCAAATCATAGGTCACTTTGTAACAGAGAAAAGTGAGTGTGTTTGTTGTATGCGATCTTTTTTTGTGCAAGTGTATACACAGACACTAGATGCATCCATGGGGATACCTGAAGGTCTTCATGTCTTTAGACACACGACTGCTATTTGATATGTTTATGGAAATACCTGTTATCTGATGAATTTCTGTAGAAAAATTAATTTCAATCTTGTCAGACACATTGATGTGTTTAAAATTTCTGCTTTGGTGTTGGAGTAGACAGCTTAACTTGAAGCTGAGAACTTGCATACTGCTTTACTTGGAATATATCAGCAAACATTTTATTTTGTTTCTTCTTGTAGAACCAATCTGTGCAATAGGAATGGGTGTCGCAGGTCTGGCATGTGCTAGGAAAGAAGATGGAAAGTCCTGGTATCTAGATGGCTATTCCATGACAGCTGTGAGATTTTTCTATTTTTTTTTTCTTTTTTTGCATGTTACTGCCAATTTGTTTCTTTTTATTTTGTTAAATGTTTGCATTTTTAAAAAAGCGGGATTCTTAAAGAAGTTATTTTTATCTCAAAACTGCAAAGTGTATTTTAGAGAGCTTGCTTTACTACTACTATTATCTTCGCTCAGAGTACTTGCTGATCTAGGATAAAATCCAAAATGAATTACAATGGACCACATGCATGTAATATTTTTAGTTGCTGTATGTCACATGAGATTTTTTTTGTTGTTTTCATACTTTAATCTCTCTGCAATTTTTCAGCCCTCTGTATTTGAGTTAGCTAGCCTGCCAGAGTTTCCGACCCTTCCCATTATCCCTGAAGACTTTATCAAAGATCATGGAGCGAGATACACAAGTAAGTCCTTAAAGCAAAAGGTATTGCAACTAACAAGTTGGGTCAAAATAATACTTACTGGCATTCTGAAGTCTTCTCAATATTTTGGATTGCAAAAGAATTGTTTACTTAAAATCATGTCTAAAACACATCAAGGCTACCATGTTTTGTTTTGAGACAAGCATTGTATGTTCAATAGTATACTTTCAGTCTCTGCAGATGACAATCTATAAATCAGGATCCCATTATAGGCAATCAACCACAGTGGTAACAGTCTCCTAGTATCATTTCTCACTTCTTTTAATCATATGGTGGATTCCATGTCATAAATCAGGGTAAATTTTTAGTCCCCTTCCTGAAAGTCATGGCGGCCATCATATAGTGAGCCTTACTTCTTCTGCCCTTCCCCCACACACAGTTGTTCACAAATTATATTATTCATTAATGTACTAATCACACCATTATAGTAGCATTTCTGGGTGAGTTTATGTGACCTCGTCTGCAATAATTTTGCAGCACATGCAGGATGTAGGTGATGATGGCTTGTATTCATTTGCTTCTTGCCCTTTACCCCTAACCACACATGACACAGAGCAGCAATTAACACCCGGTGGCAACATTGGGATTTCGATATAACGGAATATATTTCATGCAGTAGAAACCTCAGCAATGAGGCACTGCATTAGTACAAGGCTATATTTTTACTTTGAGTGATTTTTTCATTTTCTTTAGTGAAACTTACACCAGTGCTTTCCTTGATTTTTCAGGGAGCGAAAACGGTGCAGTTCACGTGGTGATTGATCGCCACCTGATCACAGGACAGAATGAGGCATCAACCCTAATGGCTACACAAAATCTTATACTCATGTGTTCTCAAAAGTAGGTCCTAGATAATGAACACTCGGTGTGGATTTCCCTCTTGCCACTTATGAAAAAAGCCCTTCCCCAAGTTGTGAGCATTATGTACATTGTTTAGTGATATTATCCTTGGCTTGGCAACCTTTCCCATGTCCCCCTGGCCACTGACCTTTGCTGCAAACTCCTGCCACTCATTCAATCCAGCATTGAAGTGGATGAAGACTGAGAAAGGAGAATATTGGTTGACACAACAAATTATAAGAGGTGTGTAGAGGTGTGCGTGTATGTACGCATGTGTGTGCATGACTGGCAGTCAGCATTTTTTTTTATGTGTATGTGTTGTGTGTACAGGCCGTGTGCATCTTCATCATAAAAGACTTGCTGTTCCATATATATTGAAGGCATTACTGACATAACTAATTAACTTATTATCTGAATTGAAAGCAGGCCTGCTTAACGTAATCTGTCAAATATAAAAATGCTTAACGTTTTGTGGCATAACTCCAGTGTAAAAATTCCATTTAAGCACACACATTTTTCATTTATTACAAGTCAACCGCTTTAACTCTTCCTGTACAGTTCACACCCGCTTATGCAAATGTCTTCATAGCTACTACTCGATTTGTCAGTATTGAATTAAAACAATTTATTTTCCAATGTAAAATGTCATTGTTTACTGTTCGACTCATTACTACACCATGTAACTAAGAATTCGGATTATAGCAAGTAATTTTTTTTTTCCACAGGCAATTTTTACATTTTAAAAAAAAGTCTGTTTCATTACTTTCAAATTTTATTTTGGTTGTAGCATGAAAAGAAAAGGTTGAAACTGGTTTAATATCAGTTTTGGTTGCTAAGAAAGGAAATATCTGCATTCATAATTTGTATAAAGGTTTTATTTATGCTATGTAGTATACTAATTTTCTTTAAACCCTAGCTGTCCTGCCCTTGTTTGTCTTCAGTTTTGTATGTTGTTAGTAATCTTTCAGTTTTGTCTTGCATGTTTTTGATTTTGGTATTTTCAGACAGCAGCAAAGAACATCTTCTAACAAGTACCACCATCAACACTAACCCAAACTTCAGTGCTGTGAATGTTAGCATCAATCTTCTGTTAATGCATGCAGGTCTTGCACTCGTTAATCAAAAGTCCTAACACACTTTCCTGTGGTTTGGTCATCGCTTAACTAATCAGTATGGTACTTTTAGTGGTACCACAGCAGAAATATTTCCATGGCCAGATGAATGGAATGAAAGATCTATTTAACAGGAGATTTACTTGCAGAAGTATTAGTAAGAAAAGACAAACTTTTGGAATACGTTATATACTGGATCAGTGTGTGATGTTGCCTTTAGCTGAAAGTACAATTATTTTACAGCATTTGATCTTGCATGTGGTGTGCTCAAGAAAGAGAGGTGGGTGGAGGGGGGATTGGTGTTTTACACTGAGCCAGCAACTAAGGCTATATTGCTAGCCAGCCCTGTAAACAGGTGATGTATGCAGAGAAAGAACAGTATGCCTGTAATTGAGAGCTGAATCCAGGACAGCCAACCCTCACTGTATTGGTGACAGGCGCTAACTGGACCACCCAAGAAAGAGAGGCAGAAGGAGGGAATGGATAAAGACTGGAGATAGTGTTCATACCAACATGGAAGTACAAAAATGCACCCCACCTATGAACATCAGATGCAGTTTCTTATGCAGAACAAATACAACTGATGACTTCAACATTCTACTGTTAATTTGTATTAACAAACACATGGATAGGCAACTTAATGTTTATCTTGTTTATTGCAATCATTTCATTCTCAAATATAAACCAAGGCATTCTTTGATCTGAGAACTTTTCCCATTGTCTTCGTAATGTTGACAAATTGCATTTATTATATTTTTCGAAATTTGTTGAGAATGGGCAAAAATTGCATTATACAATAAACAAAAATATAAGAAGTTTTAGAGCATCATAATCTTAAAATATTCGTAAAACAGTATGTTCAATGGACAGAGAAGATAAACATCATCCCTGTTCATGTCTATAGTCTCTGCTATTCTGGAAATAATTTCTGGGTGCTTCTTACACTCTGTAACAGCTGGACAATCTGTCACCGACATTGGTCTTACAGGTCTCAAAACATAATTTGAATTGCTATGACAGCTAGCAGCTGACGGTACGAAGAAGGTAACAATTTTAACTCATAACATCCATCCCTGATTCACTCAGATCAGTAAACACTATGTACATTTTTGAGTCAAAGTTTTACAGCTTTGTTTTTTATAAATCATTTTATTTTCACTTTCAAAGCCAATATTCTTGTGTGAGCTTGTATAAACATATTAAGAAGATGCCAGTTACATCAAAATAATTTTTTTCAAAAAGCACACCTTTTCAAATGTTTACATAACAGCAATGGTCATTGCACTCCTCAAGGTTACAATTTATCCTTAATCACACTGGAACTAGCAGCCTAGTTAATAGCACAGCCATACCTGGTGAACTTGAGGATAGTCTGTTGGTCTGCTGCACACTCTAATGAAGGAACAGCTTATGGAATACTCTAAACAGGTCTTCACAGAGGCAGAGAATGATTGCATTATGACACTGAAATGATGATTTTACAAGTGTGCCACAAAAGCATTTTTTTTAATGAAATCCAAGCCAGTTAACTCTGAACAGCATGAAGGATATTTCAGCCTATGTATGACTCTTACTAGTCCAAGAGCTCTTGTACTTCAAGTGTTGAAAGACATTTGCGCTGCATTGTAAGGTGAAAGATGCTACAAGAAAGATAGCCCAATGCCAAACTGCAGTCCAGGATTTACGCTGCAAGATAAAGAACCATTTAGTGTATATCTCAACAAAAAATATGAAACAAAAACAATTGTCAAGAAATGCTGCAGTTTATAGCCATAAACACTAATCAAGAGCACTGGACAAAAAGCCCTGCAATCATTTCAAGAAAAAAAACCAGAAGTCGTCAAAAATCAACTTTAAAAATATGGCCAAGACTTTGACACAGCACTCTATATGTAATGACCTTGACTGTAATTTAGAAAAATATGTGCAAATAAAATAACTGCCAGCTTACCTGTCTCCTTGTTGAACAGCCATAGGTACCACATAGTTCAGCTCCATTCTGGCAACTCTGCCAAGGCGCAGTACAATCCCTCCCCCACAAGCCCAGCGATACTGCACACCCATTTCTTGAATGGATCCCCTGAGATTATCTGTAGAGAGAAAACTTTATACCCTCCCTTCCACATAGCATGTGCACTCTACAGAGAGTACCTATTTATAACCAACATTTCAAGACACAAACATGCTTATATCTAAGCACATATCAGCAGACATAAAATTATTGAAGTTAATGTCGCCCAAACTTCCAGCTTTAGCAAAGAAATGCGGACATGCAAATATTCAGTTCTTTCACACCCTTACACATACATGCTTGTATCCATGTCCATTTATTATCAGCAGATATAAAACTACTCACTGAAGTTGATGTTGCCCAAATTTCCAGCATTGACAAAGAAATGTGTACGAAAGAGATCACCAAATCCACCCTTGCCTGGCCGAAAGGGTAGAGCAGTGTATACGTGTGCAGCACACAACCAGTAAGCTTCAGCACCTAGTGCATTGCCTTGAAACAAAATCAAAATTTATCTCAAACTTCCATACACCCTTGTATGACCACATCATTTATCCTCAACATCTGGATAGTTAACTAAACAGTGAAGATATGGAAGACCTGTTGACATGCATGAAAAAAAAAAAATGAAACAAAATTGTGCATGCACACACAGAGTACAGTCAACACAAAATGTATGCATAATAATGCCATGTCTTCAGCCTGGTTACTCACCATCAATATGAGGCCCCACACCTTTCAAGTTGAATCCTCGCAAAGTGAGTGGGCCACCCAAGAAGAAACGGTCATTAATGCGGATTTCATCTTTGGCACGCAGAGTGCGCATGACACCCCCTGCCAGAGACAGCTGCAGCACCTGTGCACCAGGCAGTGAATGAGTCCTCTTAAGGATGTGAGAAAGCAATCAAAATGCCATCTAAACACACCACTCCATGAAGTGAGAAATAAAAATGAAATTTTTCTAGTAAATTATCTTTCTTCTTACCAGACAGCCTATTGGAAGCTTAGGGCTACAACTGCATTTTAACCCAATGAATTACTGCCACTGGTCAGATTAAATATCCTGACAAGGTAAGGTTAGCAGCCACAGCCTGCACTCTATGCCCTCATATCTCAACTGTTGAGATACTGAAGATGACAGCTGTGCATTTGTTTTGGTTTTTTGTTTCGTTTTTTCCTAAATTAGAGCAGTTGCACCTTTGACATGTTTCAAGCTCTATTTCCCAAAGTATCTAAGTGTGCATGCCAGATTATGTGAGTGTGTGTATGCTGTCAGTACACGATCATCAGAACAAAGGTGCGGTATGTCTGAGGCTAGCGACGTTTACTCTGCTAAGTGGGGAGTGGCTGTGACTGCCACCAGACTTGAAGCTCTCATATAGCAGTGGTGGCTCTTGTTATCCTCTCTGATTAAAGTCAGAATCACTAGAAGACCTGGCGAACACAAAACTGCTCACGTGCAGAAAGCTTTCTCCAGCTGACAAGGAAAAAACACGTTTTGCTCCTACAAAATGAATGGTCAAGAGTTTGGTGGTAAGATTTTAACAAAAAAAAGTTACAAGTCAGTAGTCCGCTGCAAAGGTGTTTCTGATTATCTTCATCAGAATCCACAGTCTCTGAATTTTCTGCCTCTAGTTGCCAAGACTATTAACTGCACAGTCCAGCAGAAGTAATTATTTTGGTTAAAGAGCAATAGCTGCCTCTAAGCTATTCAGGCAAGCTGGTAAAATGAAGAAATAAAAACTCACTGCATTACAGAAGAGTGACCTGTTGAACTGCAACTCAAACTCCTGCTTGGAAAACTCAACATTACCACCCAGACCTGCATATTCCTGCAGATTATGCATCAACATGCCATTTTTTAAAGGTTACAAACAGGAAAGAAATCTTACATCAATGTGTATGCTACATCTTTTTGGACATGACATTTATGCCCATATTAGAGTTGGAACAAACAGACCAGAGGTACATGTCAATATATTGTGAATATCACAAAATAGACTATGTATTAACACACTCTGTGATAGTAACAAGAATAGATAGATGACATTTAAAAATAAAGGACAGACACTGGTCTGTGGAAGAAACAACTAACAGAAGACATTGTTTTCTCAATAAAGATACTAAAGTTGACAAGTGTTATGCAGTCTTTGCCTTATTCTTCCACTGTTACTCTCTCTATAATTAAATTCTTAAATAAAAATTGCTTATCCACAAGCACATAGTATTATTTAAAGAACTTAAATATATAAAGCTGTTTTGGAAGGGTGCTTGTGTGTGTATATCAATATGGTAGTAATTATATATCTACAACATCTGTGAGGACGTTTACAAGTCAACTCACCTGTATTAACCGAAGCACACTCCCCGTGGTAGGCAGAATGGTGTCATCTCTCATATCCCGCACAAATATATGCTGCAAGCAAATTAATTATCACATCTCACATATTAATACTACTCTTTGCATCTATTTTGCTAAACACTAAAAATCTCTGGAGATCAAAAAACTTTCTACTCGTGTTTTCTATTCAAGATGTCAAGCAGCCTTTATCAGATAAAGGTGGAGGTGGGGGGGGGGACTGGACAGACTAGGCAGGACTCTAAAGTCAGAGGCTACTGGAGTTAATGTACGATGCAGGTCATGGCTGGTGCACACTCCATCACGGTACAATCACTTTCCAGTCTCATTCCAGCATCATGATAAACTAAGACACATCCTGCATTTCCAGTAAAAAGGTGCAATTAAATTGTTCACAATGAATCCCACATTGAGGAAACTGCTTAAACACACCTGCTAATAAAGCTAGTTACCTTAATGCTTGATTTTAGAGAATGACCAGCCTGTTCTCGAACAGCAAAGGATGTGGTTCTGGATAAAGCACGTAAGTCTCGCCAAATGCCATCCCAGCGCAAAGAATGGCTCCCCAAAAATGTAGGAAACTGCAAATGTGATTTTCACTCTGTCACCCTTCACTCATTAAGCAAACAGCCAGGATGATGAATATGAGGTGATAAGACACTTTAACAAGCTAACACTATTTCTATTTCCCCTATAATCTAAGCTCTTTATAAAATAACATCTTAGTATCACACTTGTTTATTCCGAGTTGGAACAGCCAGCTGCCTCTCTGCAAGCAGGTTGCTGATACACAAGCACCGTTGTCATGATGAGAAAACAGCAAAGACTAAAGCAGCAACAGTTTGTGTGAGCCGTAGCAGAAAATAGGAAGTAAGTGTTACAAACAAGCATATCCAGTCTATGTCAGACATTCACGTGCATTTACTGTGTCAGTTTTGTTACCACTTATTTCAGCGTAAAACCAACATCTCTTAGTAAATGTGCATAAATGCTAAATTAATTTAATTACATAATAACGAAAAAAACTGTCTAATGAAATAAATGCTCTCTTGTAAACATATGAAATAACTACCAGAAGAAAAGCAATTCAGGATGTCTTCAAAACTGCAGAATACTTCTTGCAAAAGCCTATTAATGTGACAAATTTCTAATAAGTTGTTTTAGCTATTATATAGCTCTTTCTGTGTCATTTATCCTGGGAAATATATTTCCCCAAAAATATAAGAAAATAACAATTTTTAAATACAAACAAATAAAACAATAATGCCAACTAATAATTATAGAAGACTAACCTTATTTTTAGAAGTGTGTAGAAGTGTGCTTTGGATTACTAGGAAATAGATAAACTGTATCAATATGTCTAATCACATAACATAATGAAAAAGCCAATAGTGAAGGCCTGCTTGGATTCTCAGAACACACAATTTACACAAAAATCCAAAGACTGCCAATCACATAAAATGTTTGCAAAACTGGCCTGAATGATTGGGAAAAGGTGCATGAGAATAAATGATGAGCAACACTCACTGTAAGGTCCAGTTCAACCCCTCGATCTGTCTCTTTATAACCGCTCCATGGATAAGAGCCATGATATTGGTAGAGTCCTCCAGTCAATCTGCAGTTGGAAGCCACTGTCAATGGTATGTCAAATGTAACATACGCAAGAATCTATGCACATAAACAGATGTGCGCACATAAGATTTTCCTCAAACTCGAAGCCTTTAACTCAATATATAATCGTTCACCCTTCTGGTTGATGTCATTCCACACTCCTACAACAGCATATATCTCTAACTGAAGAGTACAACATTAAAACAGTACAAACTCTGATCATGACACTCACAACAACTTGCAATTCTATTAGAAACTCTGCTGACACATTTTGACTCTACTCCTTATCCATCAGTTTACCAATACCAAAACAGTTTAAACAGAAGTACAGCAACATCACCCCACCTATAGTCCACACAAATGTTCTTTCAGTTCCCAGAGATTACTCTAGAATTTCACAAACCCAGAAACTCCCTCAACAGAAACCAAAGCATTGTCAATTTGACACTTTTTTCTTCTCTATATATTTGATGTACAACAGAGTACAGTGCAAAATACTTTAATAATTTCAAAGAAATTGAATTGACGATGTCAGTGAAATAAATCTTGATATCTGAAATGTACAAGTCTGCGGTAGTTTTAGAGATAAAGCTGCATGCACTAATTCACCAGTTACGGGGGCTCTGACAACATGATTTATAAAGCATGCATAATTAAGATTGAGACCACACCTAACAAATCTCTTTTAACTTGATAAATTTGTTGCAAATGCAAATATTTCACAAACTTCCCATTGTGAAATACAGAGCTGGGACTGGTAAGTGAAAACCACCTGGTCAATTTGAAAGCCAATTGTTATCATTTATTTTAGAGGTTAAGTCCAAAGAATGTCAATGATTATTTTTGAAGCCGCATGCCACGTGTTAAATATGCATTAACTACAGTATTTCTATACATCAGCAAAATTTTGTGGAATGGCTGCATCATATTTATATATAAAATAATCTATATATATAATAATAATCCGTGTGAGACTGCAAAAAAACAGTTCATACAAATTGTTAATTGTGAATTATGCTCACTCACAGAACATCTGGATTGCCATTGACAGGCTTGGTGAAAGACACAGAGTAGCCCCGTGTTTGTTTTGTACCATGCGTATACTCAATGTTGACTCGCTCTCCACGACCTAGGGCATTTGGAAGTTTCAGACCAAACAGCTGCAGAAAAACCAACAAGGACACTTAATTTGATTCCCAAAGCTCTTTACAAGACTATTCTGCAAACTATAATAGCACAGCCTAAGAAAAACAAGTACAAAATTTGACACTAGTAAGAAGAGATAATCAAAAGAAGCAGGTTAACAATAGGAAATAAGTGCCTCATGCAAATGCTCCCTGTTATTCTGTCTTAAAAATACTAACCAAACTAGCATCATTGTTGCCAATTAAAGTGTTGATGCCTCCTGATACAGGTCGAAGTTCTTTCACTTCAAACGTCACCTCATAGCAGTCGCATGCTGGGTCATCTAAAGACAAAGGAAACACATACTGGATGAATGTACTGCCAGAAAATGCATTTTTAGCTTCAACATAATTTTAAAAAAAATAATCCAACTAAACATAGCCATTGTTTCTAGGAAAAACTATGTTAAATTTATGTCTCAACATAAAAGCTTGCATGAAGCCAGTAACAACTAATAATTCTGTTAAAGATCTAGTAGGGTGCCAATTTTTTTATAATAATTAGATAAAGCTCAGTTCAAGAGACTACATCTCAAAATCTGGGTCAGTGACTCCCTCCCATTCTCAAGATGTATGCCTACAAACATCATTATGCATAGAAAAAGGTCAACACTTGTGACATTATGTTTGTACACATACATGCCCGCTAAACACATAGTCCTAGTTCTCCTTCTGGCTGCGTCCTTGACAATGTAAGTTTATTCATGTAAAATCCAGACGCCTCTGTTGTTACCTTTTTCTGTGTATGATAATGTTTGTAGGTATCTCAAGAATGCATTGAGGGTATTCACCCGGATTTGGATTTCTGAAACCAACTTAGACAAAAGTTCTGCCCCCTAATAGACATTTTGTTTTAAAAAGTCAGGATTGCCAAAGTGCTTTTGTTCTTAAAAATTCAGCTGCTATTAAGCTCCATGGATTTTAGCCAGCATCCAAATAATTCTCTTCTTTCTCTTTACTGCTATCGTCATCATCATATTCATTATTACTGAGGCAACAAAACTAGAGGTTTTGCAGATATACATATATAAATATACAAATAAATCCTCATGCAACTTAAGTTAACTAATATTTCTGAAAGGATTTTGCATACATCTTCCTATAATCATGTCCAATTTTATCTACATTGTCTATAACCATGCCAAATCAAGGTGATGTCAGTAGGTTAAAACAGAAAGTAAAGGTAGTCTCAAATCTGTCTGGTTTTTTCAGGGATAACATGTTAGACTCTAGTGTAGACTCTAACTTAGAGACTACACTTCCCCCAGGGCTCACTTTCACATAAAAGCAAAGCCTATCTCCTGCCCATCCCCTGTCCATCGCTGCCTTTCCTTCCCCAGTCAGTGAGATACCCATTCACCAGATGGGTCAATCTGGCTGGTGCGCACCCTTCCAGTCTCTGGTGCATGTTCCCCAAAACATCAGTAGACAGGATAAGAAACTGATGAATGAAAAACTCTCCTTCCCATCACTTCTCTCTACCCCTGCTGCAGCAGTTGAGGGGTGGTAGGGTAGGGAGGGGGAAAGAGAAAGAAAAAGCAGGTTGATGCTCACCTTTGCATGTGTCAATGAAAATTCCAACACGTCGAAACAACCCAAGTCTCTCCATTCGCATTTTGACCTCATGGCTTGACTGGACCATCTAAACAAAATTTATAGTGAAATAACTGATAGGTTTACATACAACACTGCAACATGACTAAACTAGAAGAAGCAATCTTTTTTGTCCTGTTGAGTATACATAAGTATGGATGCTTGAATCAGATTTTAGAGTTGGCCGACTGAGTCTGAATTTTGTGTTGGGAACCATGCAAAAGTTAAGATCTGAAAGATTACCTGCTGGAAAGTGGAAGACTGAAGAATGGGTTGTACTTGCTTGATGATAATGTCATCTTTGGTTCTGTTGAGGCCTTCAACAATTATCCTCTGAACTTTAGCCTGAAAACAGTGCAATAAAAGTTACTGAGATGTTAAGTGCTGTGAAATGTACAACACAAATACAAACTGGTTCTAATTTGTAATAGTAAAAATAAGGCAGTTGAGTTAATCAAGTTGTGGTAAAACAGCAAATGATAACTTTCAAGTTTTAATCTTTATCAAGGAATGAAGTTTTGGTCTAAGGCAAGAAAAAATGGTTCTACCTAAATGAGGGAGGTGAGGGTACTTGTTAGACTAGATGGCACAGTTAACAAAGCATGACTTCCACCAGGTCAAACCACTTTTCCTGCTGTAAAGTCTGTCCTTAAAAACAGAAAATCTGACTCTGTCTGCAACACTGATCTATCATTCAATCATTCAACCCTTGAATTATACCATTTGATGAATAGTTGTGCTGGTCCTGACACTAGTGGTGGTGAGCGGTATAAAATGACCAGTCCACTCTTTTAAATTTGCAAGCCAGTTTTTCCACTGGCCAACTCTGCATCGACCCTTCTTTAAGGTACCCTGAAGGACAGTCTCCGAGTGTTGTGCTAGGTCACACGGCTAAACCAGACCAACTTACACTGTTTCACTGTTGTAAGTAGGGACTCAAGAAGTTGGTCATAATAGCCCACTAAGGTGGTAACCGTGCTTTGTACAAAGACACTGGTTACACATTCCATGTAATAGATTCAGAGCCTTGTCTGGCACTTGTCTATGTATCATGTCTGTGGAGCAGAACTGGAACTATAAGGAACTTAGTCTCTACTTGTCTATGTATCATGTCTGTAAACCAGAACTGGAACTACAAGGAACTTATTCAATCTCTGATTGGAAGCAAACCTGATGGTGGTCCTGCACTTGATCTTGAACTTACAGCATCTTACCCACAACATGGGCTTTCAAAATCTTAGTAATTTACGTGGATACAAGAAAAACAAACATCTACCTCCTGGCTGCATCAACTGACAAACTAAATATACTGCGCTGTTTACTTCAAAATAGGTGTCACTGCTGTAAAACTAAAGCAAAACTTTTCATGACAGATAAAGGGCCAAATGTCCATAAATTCTCTGTCCACATCTGTGTTTAGCAGGTGTTTGCCAATCAAAGGGTGTTCTGTGTTAAAAGCCAATCTGTGCAAATCAAAAGTGTCCAATGGTCAGAGGGTTTCCAGCAGGTTTTACTATTTCAACACTCTTCCATTGCTGCTTTTATTTATGGACCTGTTCTGTTATCTATGCATCAACTGTTCTACTTCAATCACAATACAGCAAATCAGGATGTGCAAGTATTATAATGCATATTTTCAATCTTTAAAAAGAAATGTTTTTTAAGAACTTACAGGTATTTTATCAAAGTCAAAATCCTCTTCAACCTGCTGTTGTTTCTCAGGTGACTGTAACAATAAACAATGACAACTGCAAAAAATATATGCACTTATGAGAGCAGCTGAAAAAAATGATGAATAATATTGTTTCTCAAAACAAGTGCATTCATGCTGAAGCATGGTTAAAAAATACTCAGATATGGGATAATGTGAAACATAATATAACCTATGACAATGGGCCATGCTCCAAGTCCCTCTCATCTTGACATTTTTTTGCTACCTAATGTTCTTGTCCAATGGTTGATATGATGTCATTATTACATGAATAATTTAAGCATAAATAAAATTAATCCATTTTAAAACTGATATCAACTTTTTAGTGTACGTTTACATGTGTGCAAATATAGCTTTCAAGGTCAATGCTGGTGACAAGGAAACACTATGCCAACTGACAACATATACTGTTTTGTGCAAAAATTCATATTATAATTCAAAAGTACTGTTTATTTAACAACAGATCCAAGTAAGTTTATTTCATGGAACTCAACATTTCGAGCATACATAAGATGTATTTTCAGTGGTAACGTACAATACAACCAAACGATTCGAGAGGTACAACTGTGTCTTCTGCTGGTCGAAGACAGGCGCAGAAAAAAATAATAAGAGATTTCTGATGACATAACGTAAAATGCACCTTCCCTGCTGTGCAATATACAAGCGATCTGATATTTTCTACCCAACGGCAAAATAGTTTTACTACCCAACTGTGATAACTGAACAGTCAAGTGCAGTAGCCACAGTATAGCGACTTATGTCGTTAAGCTGCTGATCCTAATCCTACGTGTTTTTGTGTGCTTTGCGCGATATGAAATTTATTATCGTTTCCATAATTTTAGAGTAGATTAGCTTTCTTGTTTCTTTGATGACAAATACAAACGATAGTAAATGATCAACCTTGGCATAGACTGTCCCCATCGTACTCCCGGTAGATTCTTTATACTTCAGCAGGAAAAGAGCGAGTGGCGCAAGGGAGATTATGCCGCTCTCCTTGCGTCTAATCCGGGATGTTCAATAATAACGAGACATAATAACATGATTAAATAGTCTGCTTGTCTTCTGTTATCTTGAAATGGCTATATCTTCGAGTCGTCTTCTTAAACATAATGTATTATTATGCATATTTAGTAAGACCATGGACATGTATTAGTTCATGGTAAGACCAATTAGCTCTGTTGAGCTCTTCAAGAAAAGAAACATGAAAATATATCAGGATCGCTTAGGCGAAAGTGGACGTGTACTCCGTTCTCGAAGGGTCGGAGGAGAATCGGCATAGTCAGTGCATTTTCATTTATCTGTAGGCCATCAGTATGGATTTCAGAGAATTACTGATGTATGCGGAGGAGAACCAAAAGTCAAAAGAAAGCAAGGTATTATTTATCTTTTATTGGTAATGGTTTAGTGTTGGGCTAGTTCTTAATTTTCGTTCATTGCTGATGGTGCGTAGGCTAATTTTACTGAATACGCAACTGCAGTATTACCCATTGCCTGTTAATTTATGTTCTCGTTGTAAAGGGCAAAAGCTTCTTTTCAAAAATTGTAGTCATTTGCTTTAAAGTTTCAACTATATCTCTTCCCTTGTTAGCCATTGATTATGTTCGGCTGGATTGGGAGCTCCACGGTTCTTGGAGAAAAAGAAAAACTCATTTGGACACAAGACACTGAGAAAATACTCTGACACACAATGCAAAAGCTTAAAATTTGTTAGCACAAAAGCAGTAATATTACAAAGTAATCAGGCATGTTTATAATGGATGACATATTTTCACCCTTAATTATTTTAATTGCTACATAAGTTCCTAGTCAGACAACAGAATTTTGGACTTTTGAGGGACTTAGTAAATTGTATATAAAATATCACTTTACTTTGATATAATTTAAGTTAGTCAAATTATGAGCATGGCTTAAAGGCAGAAGTTCTTGTGGTCATTTTTCTAAATGGTTTCATCAGTGTGAGGGAAGGTAGGAGTACACAGTGCTGACTTTTACAAGTGGTCACTTTTCCCTAATTGCTACCCTGACCCTGAGGCAGGGTTGAGATCACAGGCATTAACCCTAGCAATAAAACGTCTTTCTCATTTAAAAAGCTGAAGTGAAACAGTTTCCAACTGAACATACTGTCAGGGTTAGGACCAACAATTGAATGTATTCTCCATAAAATAGAGAGAAAAATAAGAGAGGAAACGACGAACAGCAAAAATGACACAAACACAAAGACAACTGAATTTTAACAAGTTATTTTTAGTGCTTTTGTCTGTTTTTCTTTATATCTCTATATTTTTTTTTTACTTATAAGGGACGATAATATTCAACATTTTCAGTTTATTCCCCTGGTGACTGGCATTTATAGATTACTTCCCAGAAGTGCATGATGAGTAGCTGTCACAGAAGTGCAGAGTGTGGTAAGAAAATGGTCTAGTAGAAAGGACATTGAATTCATGAGATGGACACGACTGTCATTTCCCAGATTCAGAGTTTAAGAAACAAAGTATATATAACAACAGGAAAATAAAATAATAATACTACAGTGTGAACACTAGCATACACACATGTTGCACTCAAAACTTCTGTGGAATGCACACATAGACCATACATGTAATCATTGACTACAAGCCAAATATTGATATCCCTGCTTATTAAAGATAAGAGATATAGAGAAAGACAAAAAAGCAATAAAAATAAGTTTTGAAAATTCAGTTGTCTTTATGTTTGTGTCATTTGCGCTGTTCATCTTTCTCTCTATACTAGTTTTATTTGTTTGTTGAGAATACATTCAGTCCTAACCATGACAGTATGTTCAGATAGAAGTCATTTCACTTCAGCTCTCAGACCCTACAGCAAGTACTGGTCGGGCGAGGAATACGTTTTATTGCCAGGCTAGTTGGCGGTGCCTGTGATGTCTACCCTGCCTATTGTCCGGGTAGTAATTGGAGACAACTGGCCGATAGCAGTCCGCATACACCGCATGAACTCCTACCTTCCCTCGCATGGGCGATACCATTCTCTTCTGTCCAGACGGAAAACTTCCACCCTTAAACACAATTTTTTGCTGGAGAAAATATTTCTAAGAAAAGTTAACTGTTAAACAAATCATTTTCTTTGAATAACATTTTATTGTGTTTTAACACTGATGTAAAAATAAGACTTAATATATATATTTTACATCTGTTTAGCTTTTTGCACGTTGTGAGTTAGATAAATTTTACGATTTTCTTCTTTCAGCCACAGCACAGTAAATTCTTAAAAGCACAGCTTCCCCCTGCTAAGCGAGATCACAAAAATGAAATGCGGGCAGAACCAAAGTCTGATGTTCTGAAAAAACTACTGGAGGAAAAAGAAGAAGAAAAAAGGAGAAAATATATGGAAGAAGAAAGAGAAAGGAGAAAAAGAGGTGAGAAGTGTAATGATAAGAAAATATTTGCTACATTTAATATAAAAACTACTTAAAACCTCCCATCACCCCCTCTTGTCACATTTTTTTTAACTGTCTGCTCACCTATCCAAGCTTTTGCTGTCTTCTTTTCTCTGTATTATTAATGCCACTTTTCTTTGGCATAGTCATAAAAAAGAGAAGAGAAAGAAAGTGTTTCAAAATAGACTGATAACTAGCTTACATCTTTTGTATATTGTGCATCATTTTTCTTTTTTTCTCATTACTCATGTCAGACTTCTTCGTCATCTGGATCCTGAAGAAAAGAAAAAGTGCATACCCCTTTTAATGCTTGCAGTTGTGTTCACCTCTTCATATTAACAATTAAGTGCCAGTAATGATAGGAATGGTAAAGCATTATGACACTGGATTTGGCAGGTTTTTTAAAATTTATTTATTTGTTTATTTTTTGCATTTACTTTTTTTCCACCAGAGAAGGAAAAACGGCATAGAGAAGAAGAAGAAAGACGTCTGGAGAAAGAGCGTATCAGGGAGGAGAAGAAGAAGAATACTTTTCGGATTCCCAAAAAACTTGTGTTGGAAGATGACCAGAAAGAAACCAGTTCTTCCCCACCTCATCACAGAGAAGTGCTGAGTGATGGTTCATTTTCTTTGGACTCGGACCTTGTGGCCGAGGCAGATTTGTCAGAGTTTGATGATAGATTGGAAAGTAAACATCACAGCTCTAATTCTTCCAACCAAAAGCACAAGCCAGATGTAGGACATAGGCATTCTAAGAAATCTTCCAATAGTTACAGGTTATTAGATAAGGTATCCCTAGGTGGGTCTTCTGACAAACAGGCAGCTTCATCTTCACATAAACACTCTTCATCCAGTGAACACAGAAAAGTATCGCACAGTGAAAGGCACACAGATAGAGAAAATGATTCCAATAGGAACTCACACCACATCAGCCAGTCTCATAAAAGCACACACAAATCCAGCAGCAGAGAATCTAGAAGTGACAAGAGTAGCTCAGAAAACCATAGAAAAGATGAAAATCTCTCAGGAAAGCATCGGGACAAGTCTTTAGACCATGATCACAAGAGTAGCCACAACTTTGTTGACAAGCATACCTCTAGCAAGACTGCACACTCATCAAACTCTTCTTTGAGCAAGTCTAGCAGGGAGAGTCACTCAGCTGGAGGAAAGGGACAGTTATCAGAGAAGAAGCCAATGATCAGCATTGGAGAGCAGTCATCCCAGTCAAATGCAGAATCTGACAAGCAAGGCACCAACCCAGATCCCAGCACTGAAGAATGTAAGTTTACCACACTATCTCGTCACCATTTGAAACCTAACATTGTGCGTCAAGGTGTGTCCATGGAAGAGCGCGAAAAAACTTTAGCCAGGCTTCAGGCTATACTTGCCAAACATACATCAGGTGATGATATAAAAGGTATGAGAAAACGTGCATCAAAAGAGGAAGCTAAAGCCAGGAAATCACGCCGGAACAGAGGTGACCTGGCTGGGCTTGGTTCAGATTTTTCCGGCTCTTGTTTGGAGCCAGTGCCTTATTCACTAGAAGAGAAACCCAGTCTCAGAAGACCTGAACCCAAGCCTGAGGCAGAGCCAGAGCCAAAACCTGCCAAACAACCAAAACGTAACAAACAGCCCAAAACCTCTCATGGGATGACACCAAAGAATCGCTTATCCTCATCCACACATTCAAAGCTTACTTCAGACTTAAAACATTCTTCCAAGCACGACCGGAAAAGTCCAGTGAGAGACAGGCCGAAACCTAAAGTCAAACCACGGCCACGGCCACCTCCATCACTAATGAATTTTGCTGACTTGCTGAAAATGGCTGAGCAGAAGCAAGCAGTACCTGTCATGGTTGAAGTGGCGCCAAAGAAGAAAGAATCACGACCCATGACACAAGACGAGATAGACAGGCAACGAGCTAGAGAGGAACGGGTCAAGAGTAAGGAATACAAGGACTGGTTTAACAATGGAGAAGAGGGTGGTAATGGCAAGAAAACTCAACACTTAAATGGACAGGCTGACAGGGTAACATCATCAAGCAGTCAACAGCCACAGTCCAGAGGTGCTCAGCCTGCACGCATGTCTAGCACCTCAACTGGTTCAGGAAGTGCTGTAAATTCAGTTAACCACAAATTGAATGGGAGTAATGAAAATTCATATGATGTTGGAAAAATGGACCGGAAATATCCTGTGGCAGGAGATTCTCGTTCATCTTCTAAAAGTTCTGTGCAAGAGGCTTCAAAACCCAACAGACCAGTTGTCCGGCCTGGTCAACCTGACCCTAATAGGCCTGGGGTCATCGCTAGTAAACCTCGTGCCATGATGCAACACATTAGTCAGCAGTCATCAACCCGCCCAGGAAAGCAAAGTGCAGGGCCTTTGGAAAAAAGGGGAAAAAGGCCAGCCCCTTACGAGGAGGATTCTTCAGTAGAATCTATGCCGGCATCTCACTCCCAGACTTTTGGTGGCCAAGGCAAAGCATCTAATGCATGGGATTCACTTTTCAACAGACCAGAGTACAAAAGTAAACCTCCAGGTGAGTGGAAAACTAGTTGTTCCTTTCACTCTAGATGTTTGTTTGTATATTTAATTAAGCGGTTGCCAGTCGTTTTGCCCTATGTCCTAAGTCAATTTATCCCAGCCTGCTATGTCCATTTTGTCCTAGGTAGGACCATTTCATCTCTAAATCGAAAACTCAAATTACCCCAAGCCCAAAATACAAATCGACTATCGATGAAACAAGCAGTTATTAACATCAGATACTAACAAAAGAGCCATATGTTGTTTGATAAGCAATTATAGATATGCAAGCTCAGCTGCCTATTTTAAAGAAAGCCATGCAAATAAGTTTAGCCACCAGTTTACTAAACAAAAATGGCCACTTGGCAATAGGCATGCAGAGAATGTGTCTCACAATAGCAAATAAACATGATTTTTCTCTTTAAACAATCTTTTAAATTAAAAAAGATTTTGTCATCGTTTTATTGTGAACTTGCATTTTGACTTTTTTTAAACTATTATTACTGTACACAGAGATTTTCTGATGGGGTACTCATTTAGCTTGAGCGTATCATCCTATAGTAGTGCATTAACACACCACTTTCATCATTTGTGAAACCCACTTCAAAAAAAATGTTGAAAATATACTGTGTAAATCCACATAATTATTATTATTATTTCTTAATCATGCTCTGTTGTAAACTGTCCCAGACTCAAAAGACTGGTCTGGGCGGTTGAGGTGACAAATGTACTCTGGCCATTTATTGCTAGCTATCAATTTAGTCTAGACTTTGTTTTGACCGACATTAGTTATTCTTAGCTATTTTGGAGGTTTGTCACAGAGATGTTGCTGATCAGGTAGTCATAGTGGTGATCAATTCGTCTTTTGGCTTGGGACGTTTTGGGTTTTCAGTTTTGGGACAAAATGGACATAGCTGGGATGAATTGACTTTTGGTGTGGTGCAAAACCTTCACCATAACGAAATTCGAAGGAGCAGTATGGTGGTTGTCTATCATCTAGCATAGGGGTGGGAAATGTCCAGCCCACAGGCTGCATATGGCTTATGAAATCATTTAATTCAGCCCACCAAGGCAATTACAGATTTCAGTAAATGCATGACTAAGCTTTTTTTCACAGCAATATAAATGTATCTCAAGTGAATAATAATAACAAATTATGAGGGACATCAATTACAGGGATTGGCAGGATGCATACGAGTATATGATGGGACAGACATATGCTTCTCAACCACTGTTTATGGCCTATATAGACGATTTTTTTGAGAATTATGCATACGCGACCTTTAATAATAATAAATGCAAAATTTATATAGTGCACACCCACACTCCTAAAGAGCATGCTCTTAGTGCTTAAGAACAAGAACGATACATGGGCAAGCAACATACAAGGGACAGAAGAACAAACAAACAACATATGAACAATGGAAGGATAAACAACAGAACTAATGACAAATAAAAGACAAATGCAAAAAAAAAAGACATAAAGAGGATCCAAGTACCAATAACTGAGAGTATTATGATTTTGCAAAAGCAAGATGAGCAGGGAAGTAGGAATAAACAGAAAATGGGGGAAGGTTATGCAAAAGGACTAGTATTGTGTGAACTGTTGTTATAAGTAATGATTCAGAGGTGCATTTTCAGTCCACATTGAAAGGATTCTGTTGCGGATATGGAAAGGGAGAGAGTTCCATTGTTTCATTGCACAGTAACTAAAAATCCTGTGATGACATGTTGTTCTAGTGACAGGAATAGTTAGGAGATGGTCGTCAGATGAGGAGTGTAGTTGTCTGGCTGGGACGTAAGGGAAGAGAAGTTCAGAGAAATAGGGCAGGAGCCAGCAAAGAAATCAAAACACAGCACAGTTTGTACTGGATGCAAGAATGGATGGGTAGGCAGTGCAGAAAATAAAGGAGATGGGTGGCATGGTCCCACTTCTTGGCTCTAAGCACCAGACGTGCAGAGGAGTTCTGTACTTTCTGGAGTTTGTGAACAAGGTATGCATGGCAGCCAGCAAGCAAGGAGTAATCAAGCCGAGAAAGTGCAAATGCGCAGACAAGAATGTTGATACTGCATGTAACGAGAATGTGAGGGAGATGCTGATTTTATATAGTTTATAATAGGTGGACTGACAGACAGCTGTCACTTGTTTATCAAGAATCATGTCTGCAGTGACTATAAATCCCAGATTCCTGATGAATGACCTTTACTCCAAGCCTACAAGAGATTACTTCTTGTTTGATGTCGGCTGTTGATACGCATAGCATTCTTTTATTATATCAGCTCATATATTTTTTTTTTAAAATGGTCATCAACATTGATGTGTACCTTAACCTACAAGTATCCAACATCATCCTTTTATGGATTTCCAAAAGACGAACAAATGAAAAAGTGTTGGCTGGTAAAAACTGGTTTGGGCTTGTGAGTTTATTTGTGCATTTGCAATCAGAGCTGTGTTTAGTACGTGAGTAGACATTTTGTAAATGCCATAAACTTCTCTATCAGGAGGACATGTGTACCAGATAGTCATTATCATTATTAATGCACTTTCACTGCACAACTACAAACAGAAAAGTACATTTAGGGAAAAAAAGGTTTTGTTCCTAAATACTGTCTCCTCTAGGAACTTTTTAATTATAAACAAATAGTTTACAGACTCCTATAGTTGTTTCACTTTGCTTTTCATAGTGACAGAGCATAGTTTTCGTGCGCCTTATTACAAAAAGGCAGATTGTGGTGACTCAGAGGACAGCAGTAAAAGGTGGGCTGCGATTGTACACAAAAGTGTCAACACACCGTTGCAAATCTACAGCTTGACCAAATGGAGCAGGCTCATTTTTAAGTAGATAATTTTGTATGGCCCACAAATGATGTTGACTGTCAAATTGGCCCTTAGAGGAAAAAAAGGTTCCCCACCCCAGATCTAGTATCATGCACTTTTCTGTGTCTCACTTGCCTGCACACACACAAATGCAGAAAAATACCAAAATAACAGTTCATATGTTAGTCTTTACCTCTTGTTTGAGACTTTTTATTATTATGAATTTTTTCTGCAGCCCCAAAAAGAAAAATGGTCATTGACAGTGAGGAAGAGGAAGAGGAAGAAGAGTATGATGATGATATGGCAGACTTCATTGACGATGAAGGAACAGAAGATATGGATACTGTGTCTGGAACTATCCGGCAGCTGTTTGGTTATGATAAACGAAAGTAAGTTTAGTACATTTTGTACTTGTTGAGAGAGTTCAGCCATGAAAAGGCTTTAGAAGTTAAAACAATTTTGCACAAGAAGTGTGAACAGCTGTACATTGTTGGTTTTTGTATTATTACATGATTGACATAAAGAAATGAATGATATGTACATGCAATTTTAAAAAAATGGTCTCACTGAAGAGAAAAAGAATAATTCCAAAGTTTTGTCTACAACAGATACCGTTATGTTGATGATGATGATGATGACTGCATGGAAGCCAGTTTTTCACAAGTCATGAAAGAAGAAGCAAGGAGGTGAGAAATTACTTCTAATGCTACTGTTTGCAGACACTTTTCCTGTAAGAGGATTAATAAAGATATTTTGTATTGTTTGTTTAGACTTTTGATTACTCCCCTCTCAACTCACCATCTGTCAGTAATTCCTATTCAGGTGTTGTTTTTTATTTTAAATGTCTTTTCTAATCTGATCGTGGAGATGCAAGACACAAATACACTGTTTCCTTGAAAAGTACAATCTACATTTGTTTTAATACATTCAGGACATCTTCTGGAGCATTGTCATAGGTCTCTAAACCTTGAATTCCACTCTGAATTTCTTGTGACTCCATTTCCCACTGGGCATTTTAATTATAATTTATATTATCATTTGTTTTAGCATTAATTTAATATTTATTTACATTTGTAATGCAGTACATCCATCATCTGTTTTAATAGACAAAATCCATCCGACTGACGATCTTAACTAGAGCTTATATTTAGGGTAGGTGTGTGTGGTTTTTTTTAGGGTGTTTCATCACGAGCATCCTGATAAATCATTCTAGGGCTTATTTTTAGGTTAGGTCTTACTTTCCAGGAAATACAATGTATACAAAGTCTGTTTATTGTTTCTCTCTGCTTAATGAAGTATGAACATTTTGCCTGGACACAATAATTACATTTTGACTTTTCCTTTCATTTCAGTGCCAAACTTGGTAAACAGGAAGATCTAGAAGACATAAAGCGTGAGCAAGAAGAACTGCGCAGAAAGGCTGCGAAAAAAAAGATGCTGTCCCGTAGATGATCCCTTTTCATGAGGATGAGGATGAATCTTCTTTGATGTGAGCAGTGCAATACTGGAGTGATAGCATTTGCTTCAACCTGAGGAATGGGATCCATCATTTGTGTTGAAGGAAGAAACCCTCTCCCAGAGTCTGCAGATCCAGCCCAGGCAGCGTCAAGATGGTGTGCAGTGTAGTGCTTGAGGGTTAAGAATGATGAGACTGGTGTGGTGGCATTCAGCTGTATGCAAGAGGTGGCAGAAAAGGTGAACCCTTTTTCCTGCTCACTATCCTCACAAAGGTCGCAAAGTCTAACCTTGTTTGCAAACTTCCATCAGAAATAACCACAAAACATTTTAAAGTTTATTCAAAATAGAGTGGGGGTAGCGATTTGGATGTGCCCAATGTGTGGTGGACATGAATAGTCTGGTATGTATTTATACTGATCTTGTGGCCTAAGATCATGTGTATTAGTAGGAAGGAGATAGATCAGATCAGTGACAGCTATAAAATCATTGTCCATTCTAGCAAATCAGAACTTTGATGTAGCATAAATTATCCATATGTCTACTTGGGGTAGAAGGCTTCAGGTGTGGATTAATGGTGAGGCATAACATTTAATCAGCTATCATTCATCACTAATCTGAGGTGGCATGGTAGTAAACAAAAGAAAGGGAAAAAAAGGGGAGGACTTAAGCTTTAATATTAGAGATTTAAATATAAGTCCTAATGGCGCTTTACAAATGATGCTACTAATTATAGCAAGAATAATAGGGACACATTTTTTAAAAAAAAACAATCAAGACAACCGAAAAGAAAAGGCGATAACTCGTGGAAACTGGAATAATAATAAGAAAAAGTGTAGCGCTATCTGATATATAACCCTTATCTGAGACTAACTTTAGGGTGAATCTGCCCTGCTATGAAGTGAGGCAAGGTTATCAAGATAATTCCATTGCTATAGAAGCAATTGATACCTTTGCTAAGGATTTGCCTTTATCCTTAGTTCAGATTCTTTCCATATTGTGATCTATTTATTCATTTGCATGAATGTAGATTAATGAATGGTATGGAACCTACTTTTGTTTTGTAGTAGAGTCTAAACATTTTCTTTTAGCCTCACTTGTTAGAAAAGAACAGAAACTTACAAGTATTATTGTATGATTTACTGAGAGACTTTGGTTTCCACTTGTAACACTTGCTGAAGTATCAAATGCAGCCCATTTTTCTCCTGTTTCACGCATGCACAGCGGTGAAAACTCGTACGTGCATTAAAATGCCTAATTTTGCTGTTACATTATCATATTGTTGGAATTTTTCACGTGGTGCTGGGCAGTGAAAAGGCAATTGCTTGCATAGAACAACTTCACTTGCAGAGTTTATGATGTTCATCCCATAGAGCAGGGATGCCCAACCTACGGCCTGTGGGCCATATCCGGCCCAATCGGCATGTTAGTAATTTAAAAAAAATACCTAAAAAACGGGGGGAAAAAAGGGAAGAAGTATTTATCCCCACGTAGGGGTGTCTCTCAATCTTGTTTTCGATGGATGAACATTTCAATTCAGTGCTCTGACTTGGTGTCTCTACGATGCAGCCGGACATTCAGAAGTTGGTTTCGGGTAAACAACTTCAAATATCCCACTAATTACAACATAAGTACAACTTGCTTGTAATAAAAATGGTATCTGCTCTATTTTTTTCTTTTTTTGTATTTTTGGCGGTGAAGCGGCCCGTGACATGCATGTCGGAAATGTGTATGGCCCGCAGGTCGAAAAAGGTTGGGCATCACTGCCATAGAGCATTTCACTGTTCTGATGTATGCCTGTAACTTTCCTAAGAAGACATGTTTGCTCATCTAGTTGCATTTTAGTAGTTTGCATCCTGCAAGTAGCCTAAATGACTAGTGGAAATTTTATTATTGTTTAATGTGCAGAACCTTTCAGAAGTGTTAAGATTGTATGGTTTGACACTTAATGATGGTTTCAATTAGTTTTTTTGATTGAACTGATCATTATATGGGACTGATATATGATTATCATGGATACGAATTTTGAATTGTCACAGAAACAAATCAGTGAAAGTTTCATCTACAGGACTTTGGAAATGAAAACGATATTATTGTGCAGTATAAATTATTACTAGTAAATTTGTAAATAGGTTTATTATAATGTGTGGTGATGTAAATTATCCTAAAAGCAATTGATATGTGATGGAACAAGCATCTCAAAAACTATAGCAACTTAAAATTGCAGATTAGTATTCCTTGTTTGCATTGTTCACCTGCATTGATATCTGTGATACCAGATAGTAAATAATGCATCATTTTTATGTTGATTTATACTTGCACTTTTTCCCAAGAATGGGCAAGTTGCTGCATTCTGATGATTGGCGTAATAAGCTAGATAAGTGGCATTCAGCAACGGCTTTTCATGATGAAGTATAGAGACTGGGCAACAGTGGTACCAAATTCTTACTGATGTGTGTATATATATATACAAGTGAATGTTCTGGACGTGCCTGCGATTTCTATATTCAAATCTGAAACTGTGTTCAAGAGGAACTGAATTTTGGCTGAAAGGTCTAATAAAAATACAACAGTATAAAAACTTCCTGAAAGCTTTTTTCATACTTAACTTTGTGGGTTGGGTTTTTTTTTCCCCATTTTCTTTCTTTTTTTTTTATTAGGGCAGTTATGGGAGGTTTTGATTCCTGTTAGTGAGTTTGACTGTTAGGTTGCTGTGGCTAGAAAACTGATCCACCCAACAATTGTCTACCAGAAATGGGTACCTGATCTATGACAAGTCGAAGGTGTCAGGAGACATTTGTCTTGCCCCTTCAGGTGATGTCTTCTAGACATGTGAAGCATTCAGTGCCTCTACTACTACCAGGCTATATCTAAAAGCTATTCGTAACTGTAGTTTTAGAGGGATGAGCAATTATGAAACAGAGTCAAATATAAAACTACACAACTTTAATTCCAGACAAGTATATCCACAAAATAAAAACATTCACACACATCATACAAGTTACAATGAATCCACCTCTACTTACAGCTTTGTACACGTTACTTTCTTCTCATGTCAGTGCATTCAGCAATAAGGTGCTCACTTCTTTAATCTAGCTTTTCATTTCACATGACAAATAGATACAAGCTTCTTTATACAAAATACTTTCTTTCAAAGAATTATGTGTACAAAGCAAATTAACATGTACAGATCAGCTACAGATTGTTTGCGTGTGCATGTGTCCTTGCATGCCTGACCAAGAGACACAAAAGTCAATGACAACATGAAACAACTGGTTGCCGTCTGAGACTCGGATTTTAGCATCCAAAGTTGAGCAAGACCAAAACAGTACAGCAAAATCTTGGGATGCTGTGTTTACTTAGTCACAGCAGCAGTCCTGATTCTAGTTGAAAAGACAAAGTTCGGGGTAGGGATCCTTCTAAAATCAAGTTCAATTGAACCACCAGCTCCTCCTAAAAAAAAGGGGGCACTTTTCTATACTTAGCCTGCACCATCTTACTGGGGCCATAAAGGTACAAAGCTATTTGCTTCTTGCTCTCCAATGTTTAGTTTAGGCTTATTTATAAGCATCTAGTTTGTTGTGATTCCTAAACGAGTGATTTTTTTTTTCAAAGCTCTTTAGTTCTGTGGCAAAGCAGCTTATGAATACTCTTAAGTGGTGCATTCCAAGACTGGCAAATCTAATTTGGCTGCCACCTGTCGAGATTGGAGGAGGTTGGCTGGTTGGTTGTTGAATACTATACATTGTCAGCAGCAAGGCCATATGGCAACAGATTGAGGAGAAGAAAGAGAAAACTATCTAACATAAGACTAAAATCAAAAAATAGATTTCATCCACTTTCTGCATTTTTTAACACCTGACTGAACTATTTTGTGTGTGTGGAGTTAGGGGGAATAGTACAATTAGGTTAAACACAAAAGATGTAAAAGGAAAACCATGTGTCTTAAGCACAAACAGCTCAGCACCTATCGAAGGTAGGGGGAAAAAAACTTGCAGATTATGATAGTCATCCTGGTTCAGCTCTTTACAGTTAAGAATTTCTCACTCATCAGGTGAGCAAGCGTAGATTATCAACTATTCATGTTTGATTGAACTATAAATTGCAACACAGCAAGGTAATATGGAAGCACATACTGCTTTAAGCTAATGTGTGAATCGAGTTCCATCTTCAATAGAGTACTGGTAGTCCTCGGGTTACGACGGTCTCGAGTTGCGTCGTTTCATGGTTACGACGCTTTATACTACGCTCATTCCGACTTACGAGGTTTAGCGTCGTAAGTCGAACTGTACGTGCGCCACATTCCACGTGCGGCGGAAGTCATAAGGCAATCTAAGAAGGGGGAAATAGCAACAAAAATTGGCAGGTCCTAAGGACTCAGTTGTTCGACTGTCGCTATGATTATCAAGGATAAAGATCGCATCCTTGAACATGTGACAGGATCTGCTCCTATGAAAGCGACAGTGATAACAAAACATACTGTACTGCACAATATTTTACTGTACTTATGTTTATTGATAATTATGTAGGGTACTGTGTTAGGATAGGTGTTTGGATATAAGTGTTTGCAGTACTGTGCTGTTATTATGGTACAGTACTGTATGAACGTATGATCCGACTTACGTTTACGACACCGTGTAAGAACGGATCAGCGTTGTAAGTCGAGGACTACCTGTATACAGTCAATGTAAGCCTAAAAGGTAAAAGTGATTGTGCTAAAAAATATTTGAGTTTTTGAGCCACAGCCCACTGACTGCTGATTTTTCTGTCCCACATATTATTTTCCATTCTAAAGGTCTTCTTGTATTAGCTTTTATGTGAAAGGAAAATGCTTTAAACAACAATTTTGTTTGGTTGAATAATAAATTATAATACTATTATTATTAAAAATAGCCCTTAACATGCAGAATGTTTTACTTTTTGTCAGACTTGTGACAAAATTGTCACCTCATTCAGGTTAGTGGGGATTTATTTACACCTCATTCATATTAAAGGAAGTTTTATATCACAATACTTCTAAATGAAAACACCATGGAGATTCAGGCACAGCTGGGCCTTCCTATGGAGCCACTACAAGGCTACAAACAAAACCTAGTGAAAACAGTCTACTTTATCACTCCTGTCCAGCTCACAGTCCAAACTTGCATTAATGTATGAAGAACACCGGCTTCAGATAAAGGGAAAAAGTTGGAAAATGCATAAAATGTTGTGATCTGATGTCCAGAAAATAACATGAGCATATTATAATTCCGCAAAAAAGAAGATTGATGCAAAATATCCAGATGAATTAGGTTTAAAAAAGTAAACATTTTGCTACAATTTACCATAATGCCTAATGTGGTTTTAATCTTCATGAAACCCTTAAATTCAGTGGCAACTGATATATAAGGCCAACTACATTACAAACATCAATAATAGTTGACATAAAATGTGCAACAAAATGAAAATAAATCATACATTTTTTGGAGTGTGGGGGGGTTAAACCTTGCTTTTTTTTTTGTATAAAAACCCAAGCACACAATGTGTTGTACATACATTCTAATTAAAGCAAATCAAAAGAACATTATGACAACCATCACCAGTGTTTACACAGTGTTAATTATAAAGCACAACTTTTTTTTTTTAAATTAAATACTTCAGGACTGCATGTTGGCTACCTTCTAACAGCTACTTCAAACTAAAATGCAAATCATCGTGTAATTAAGAACAGTATGCCATTAACTTTGAACATCTTGTAAATCCAAATGTGCTCAAGGAATAACCTATTGTCAAATATCCCCTGAACATGTTTAAATGCTGGCATGATTAAGTAGCATGTGCCTGATCTAAGAAAAGTTTCTGTATTGAATTTTTACAAGATGTGATGGGTTGTTTTAACACCTCAAAGTGTACATGGGCACTTCTATAGACCAACAATCCATTACGCCATAAAAAAATTTGCTGACAAGCTTATGTCAGATATGTTGGTTGCTCTTACCAATACGACAATAAATGTCCGGCAATGGTGGCCGCAGTTAAAGACTATATACAAGTAGACGCAAAATGCAAAATAGCTAAATCCAGTCTCCGTTGATAAAGTTTCAGTCTTTTCAGGAAACAGATTAAGTCAGAGTACCAAACTTAACAGCACTTTGTTTTCAGTTTTTTACTATTCTATTTATTAACAACAGTTACAAAGATCAAGTATGTTACCCTGCTGTTTATTAGTACAAATAGTAGGCAACCATGTGAAAACAGAATAAGCCTATAGAAAAAAGACTAATTTTATTTACTGGGAAAAAAAAATTCAGTATAGAAGAAATAATTCAGCACAGTTAAAATCTGTATGTTATTCTCAATGACATACCTCATAGACAACAGTTATCAACCCAGCAGCTTCAATAAACATAGGCTATTAGCCAAAATAACATTTAAACTTTTTTTTTTATGTTCTCCTTTAACAAAAGCACCAATAGAGTGAAGAAGCAAATCTTAGAAGATTCATGTAGAAATTAAGTAGAACCAAAATTATGATATTAGTCAGCCAGTTGTCAATTTCAACATTAAAACAGATTTCGGCATAGTTTTTAAAAAGGAAAGGCTTTTACTGCTGAGTCACTTTGCTCCTACTACTAATACTACAAAAGTGGTCTAATCTGACATCATCTGTTCCTTGCAGATTTTTAGTAAGTTTTGCCTGTACTTTGGTTGCAAATATCATTGCACAAAGTATGTTTCTTGCCATAAAACCATGTTGAAGTCAATAAAGAAAGTTTGGTTTTGTTTACAGAAAAGCTATCTTTACTTAACATTTTCTCCATTTCAGCAAATAGAAAAAAAAATACATTTAAAAGACATCGATGACTACCACAAAAAGAACTTTATTGTATCCACCACAATAAACACAAAATAGGCTTTTTGAGTGCTGTTTTTTGTGTGAACAATTTAGAATAAAAATAATTGACCAGTTCAATATTTACAAAAACTAAACATCAGAGTGTACACAAATAAAGACTATGTCCAAAAGTTGTGCTGATCACCTGGGTCTGCACACTTTAAGCTGCACTATCTGATCAATCTCCTCCCCTTGGCAGTTATTAGTAATTGAAAAATTAGATCAGTCTAAATATTTTTTTTAAAAAGTTAAAATAAGTTCATGCATGACAAAACACTGTACTGCTGCTACGTCAACTTTTCTCTCCTATGTGTCACTTTCAACCTTATTAATCAAAACAGCTTTCTGCTTAGTTCTGAGACATGCAAATTTCTATTAACTACTAAAATAAATAAGAAAGCTGTTGACATCATTTACAAAATTGTACGTGTACCACATTTTTAACCTAACCCTTGCCCTTCCCAACCAGTGCCCCACCATTTATTTCTAAAATTAGAAAGGCATCTGCAGCTACACAACCACACATAGCATAAGCATCTTTGTGATGCGGATACTAGCGCGTTATAAAACTACATCATCATCATAAGCATTTGCTATTTACCAGATTGGCAATAAACAGCAAACTAATGCTTCTGTTAATTTGTTAGTTTTTAAAGTTAGTGCCATCAGGATGATGCAATCGCAGATTCAAGTAGTAATATAAACATCTGCAAACTTTCCTAGCACCAAGACAGTAATTCCACTGCAAGACAAGTCCAGTCATGCAAACGTGAATCCATTTTGAGAGAGACTTGAGGGGAAAAAACAATTAATTCCTGAGAGGAAAGCAAGGGTCCTTTTAAAGAGAAATGGTAAGTAGTTTGGTCCCATCCTCTAATGTCCTACAGTGTAGTGGTTTGTCTCCTCTGGGATATCATGAAAAATTGCTTGAATGCAACAGAGTTATACAAAATCTCTCATTAGGAAATTATTCTTTAAACAAGTGCTTCATGATAAAGTTTGCCAACAATAATGTAGTACTGTCTGCAGCAGGCATGTAATAAGTAGAATTACGATATTAACACAAAAAAGCAATATTTGTCATCCTGTGACTAATAAAGAGATAATCATCTGCTTACAGCATCCAGGAAAAATATATAGAAAAAAAACCAGATCATTTTAAAGCACAACCTATCTTTATGGCAGCTAAAAATATATCATTGCTTTCTTCAAGCAAAACATGCATGCATATGAATAACTGTCCACAGATGCATGCAGCTGTACATGTACATGCATGCATCCCAAGTGCCCACACATGCACACATACACCTAAACATGTATAAGTAAATAAGCAAGAGATGGGAAAAAAAAACATTATACAACAGTGAAATGTGCATATAAATCAATCTCCACCTGTACATTTTGTTCCTCAATACTATCAAGGCATCTGATCTCTCCCTGAAGACATCAACATAGCTCAAGCATATTCAACAACTTGGCTGGCTGGCTGGCTTTTGTATGGCACATTATCTGCTCCACTAAATTCCACATGGAAAGAACTGCAGTGTAAAGCAGAAGCTGACAATCTTGATAAGGTAAAAGGCATGGTCATGTAGCAAGATGCAAGTGCCACATTTGATACGAATGTCAAGATCACCAGATGTGTATATTGAATGTAATAGTGGCATGTCAAAGAACGTGAACTGTCTGAACCAAGCAGACAAAATGAGATTGAATGCATATGACCTTTTTAAAAAAAAAAAAAAAGAATGTAAATGCACTGCACATACTGGTTAAGCATAACACTGATGTGCTTTCTACTTGAAAAGATACGTAGAGAAGAATGTTCTTTTTTGTCCGTATAGTACAATGAAACCATGTTGGAGATAAGAGCGTGGTTCAAGCAGCCAAAATTCAAATATCTGGCAGTCACGGATGCCAGCACAATGAGCCTGTTGCAACTTTCTTTCTGTGCATCATAAGCAACCAACTTAATAGATGGTACCCAACCTTGTCAGTCATCATCAAAGCAGTCCTCAAAACCATCAGCCTGTGCAAGAAGAGGGTCAATTTCTGCGAGAACGACGAAATCGTGCACTGTTAGTACTGCTATCACCAACATCTGACACAAAGACCTGGGTGATGGCATAGCCAGGCAGATATTTGGCCAGAAGTTCACTGAAGAGCCGTTCCATGACCCGCATGCATTCATACACCTCGCTATTTGGCTGCAACGAGAGTCAGAACAAAGATACAGTGTCACTGGAATATAAAAACATATAAGAACCAAAGACAATACGGGTTTCTGTATATGCCACATTAGCTTTTTTCTAATATATAATTATACAAATGGAAGAAAATGAAATAGGCATGTCTGTAACTGCTTTATCAGCAAAACTTTAAATGAAGAGCAATACAACTGAACAACAACAACAAAATCCCTGGATAAAGACTGACAAAGACGCAGGCAGTGAGCATCCAAGACGAATTCTAGCAGAGTCAATCTGTTAAGCAAGAAGCTAAAGAGATGAAATGCTGTAAGTCAACCTTCCGTAAGTCAAAATTCTTCCTAACTTGAATTTTAAACATCAATTGTTGGTTTCGCATTAAAGCAATGTATACTCAACTTTCATAGCTCGAATCGGCCAAGCCAAAAAACTTCCACACAAGTCAGCATGATGAAACCATTTGAAAATCCGTTGGAAAGTGTAAAATCGTGTACTCCCCCATCGACCATTCTTCCTATTATTATCCTTTACCCCCACCCCCAGTGCCATAACTACACCATGCCATCAGATCCGTGTCTGGGTGTCCATTCCCAGTTGGGTTCATGACATGCCAGCTACCTCTGCCTCGCTGTGGACCAATCTCCTCCATGTCTGTGTGGGTCTCCCAATCTCCCACGTCTGTGGGTTCCAGCCCAGGGCTTGTCTCCTTAAATTGTCAGCCAGTTTTCGCAGGTTGTGACCGATCCAGCCCCACTTCTGCTTCTTGATGTCTTGGCTGGCAGATTTTTAATTGGTTCTCTCCCACAGATCCGTATTGGAGATCTTCTCGGACTATCTGATGTTGAGGATGTGGCGCAGACATCTGTTGGCAAATGCCTGAATCTTGTTGGTGATGGTGTTTGTCACACACCATGTCTCAGATTCACATAAAAGGACTGACTTTACATTTGCTTTGAAGATGGTGTGTAGAGATAAAGCCTTGGAGTTCCAGATAGGCCGCAGGATGTGGAATGCAACCCTGGGCTCCCATATTCTCCTTTCTCTATATATATTCTGTGAATCGCTATCACTTCCGTCCCTGAAGAACCATGCTGAATGATGTTTGTTTGTTGATCGAGTCACGCAAAGAAATACCCATGGAACATTTTGACTCACTGTCTGTCATTGACTCGTTTATATTACAGGAAATGAAGAGAAATTTATGTAAAAAGAAATGAAGAGAAATTTATTTTAAAAGAAATGGAGAAATTGTCGTCAGATTTTATTGCTGGGAACAATGATGCGTGAGCACATGCAGAAATAAAGGTAAGTCCACAGCGAAAAAAAAAACTTTTTTTTTTTCAACAAACTTCCTCAACTCGAATCTTCCGTAACTATTTTTTTCATCGGTCCCATTAAAGCTTTGACTTATAGAAGTTTGACTGTATTTCTGCAATGCTTGTCTGTCTTTTGATACAGGTATAGAATAACACATTCACTAGTGCTCAGCCAGCATCGCTGAAAACCTAAATATTGTGTACAAATTACCTGATTGTAGGTTGCAGCATTGCTGAACACAAGAATAGCATCCTCCACAAATTCCTGCGGAGAAGAATAGCTCAGCCGTGCACACTTCTTCTGCATTGTCTGGAAATCCATGGGCTTGCGAATGATACTGTAGTAATCAGGGACCTGCACAAAGAAATTTGCACAATAAGGTGAGTCAAAATGTTCTACCCCAGTATTCCCCCAACCCAAAATATCAGTACATAAAATCAACACAAATCAATATCAGTAAAACATGTAGGGAACTGGAACCACTGTTCTTCATTGACTTCATTGACAGTGCATTGTTTAGACAGACATTGCAAAAGTATTGCAATTAAAGGAAACACTAACGTTACACTACGAAATTTGTTTATTTTTATATATTTTTAAAAAACACAAGAAACTGATCATCAAATACTTTTATTTTTTAAAGAGGCTTAAAATCTGATAAAGGGAAATATAAACAAACACGTGTAAAATGTCCTTTGTAAAGTTCTATAAAGCTTGATGTAAGACACTGTTTATCACTTTGCAAAATCATTTTTCACATGAATTTAAGTCTTGTGTAACAAAGGATTAAATGGCTATGGCGCATATGGTGTCTCAACTTAACAGCAGTCATGATGTTAGTTTTGTTTACTTAAATAACCTTTAAATAAGCATCTGTGACTTTAGTACCCCATGATATTTGCATACAACAGCTCAAACAGTATCAACTGAAAAATAAAATTGTACTGTCAAATAAATATACAAATATTAAGAGAGCGTGCAACTCTCTAGCAGAACTGGATTCTATCAGATGACAACCTAACAACAGGTTCTAAGAAATCATTATCTTTCCATGTTGTGCAATGGATCCTCAGATCACCACAATAAGTTCTCAACATACCTCTTTTTTGTCAACAGGTTCCAAGAAAGGCCAGCTATTTGGATGTTTCATCAGCCGCTGTAAGATGTCTTCACAAATCTACCAATTGAAAATGTCACATGAAGTTGCTCCAAACCATAACTGATCCAAATTAACAATAACCATTTTCCTATCTTCAGCAAAATTGTGAATATCATAAAGACCTACACAAAACTAAACTATATCACATAAATCCACAGAAATGTTTTGACCCATCCGCACAAAAAAAAGAACCACCATAGCCATGTCATAATTGAAAACTTACAGAGAGATCTGATGGAGCACGTCGTGAGCGATGCTGTGAAAGATCTTCATGACGATCACTACTGCGTGTCCTCAAATAACCATCACCTCCTGATAAACGTCCAGACCTGCGTCCACCTGAAGAAGTGTAATTTAACAAGCGAGGATTTCCATCAGCTAGTTCAGGTGGACTGTCATCATAACAATAGTTTTTCCGTGAAGCCGCAACTGCAATACAGAACGATGACAAACTAAATCAATATGCCACAAGGGACAAATGAGTAGAAACAATCATCAAGGCAAATGCAAAGCCAATACAGCAATTTTCTTTTTTAACCAACACTTCACCCAAATAACGGGAGGGTCTGAAGGGCTAAAGGTCTGAAGTTATCTGGTAAGTCTCAAAGAAGAAAGAGAGTTTATTCTAGACTGTCAGCTCACTGTCAGGAAGACAACTTTTGATGGTTAAGAGCTGCTCTAGCCTTTTATCTGGTCATGTCATCTGGTACAAAGAAGAAATGGGGATGTGAACTCAATGGTCAGGTGGGACAAGATGGGGAGTGAGTTGTGTGCACCCTAGTGATTGATCAGTTTTGTCCAATCAGGAGAAGACAAGGTAACTTGTCGGGTAATCTCTATACTGTCATGTCATCTGACATAGTACAAAGAAGAAATTCAAACCTTTTGATTTAAAAAAAAAAAATTGTTTGAATCATGTTTGGTATAAATTTCAGACCACAAATAATCCTGATTGCATATAATGTAAGTTTTAGTACCTAGATCTATGCCAATTATTGAGGGACTTTTTTGTTTACTTTTTTTCTTCCTATCAGTTACGTTACATGCACCTTAATTAACACGTTAACAGTACAACACCCTGGTTAATATGTTAAAACAATATTACCTTTTCGTTGTGGCCTTTTCTTTTGTCTGGTGAATCCATTTTTACAGTTACTGCACTCCCAGCTACCTCTGAAATTTTTTTTTAATCATAGCATAAATATGCATGATCGTTAAGCCATGTGAGCTTTCAAATATAATGCAAGAACAATATCAGATCTGCTGACAACCTTTATGTGCCTAAAAGCTAGTTGGACTAGCACTAGCAACAGATCCCACACTCTTACTGTTCACTTGCTGCTCTATAATCTATGGCAATTTCTTAAAGTCTGGAATATATCTGAACTAGACTGTTGGACTGCCATCAGACACTGGATATAGCAACCTACCTGGGTGCTCGTCGCAGTGGAGGTTGATGGCAGTCTAAGTGATAGACAGAGTGACATGAGCCACATTGTATGAGCTCCTCGTCTTGACCTCCGCACTCTTGGCAGGCTGTACTTCGCTCCCCTCCTTCTTCCTCCTCACTACTGACTGCATCACTTTCAGACTGAAAGACAAATATTTTCATAGCTATAATTCAATTACATTGATACACCCCTGCTGAATGAGTTTAGGAGGAAAAGCCACTCTCTCTCTCACACACACACACACAAAAACACCCCTGCAGATTTAAAAAATAAATAAATAAAAATGAAAAAATATCAACTTACAAATACCATGTGCAGTCAGGGAAAATTTGCGCTAAAAAAATTAAGCTATTACTTTTTTCTTTATCATGCACCAACTGACAATGCAGCCATCTTAAAGCAAGATGGGGAAAGAAATTTTTTTTTTTTTTTTTTGCGACTTCTGCCAATTTCACATGCCTTTGATACCACAGATTGGAAACCCAATACATAATAATAGAGGAAAACACAAATTTTCTTTTTTCAAGAAACAGAATTCTTGATTTGGTGATATTAAAATGCCAAAATCTAGCATTCTTTGACTAAACATACACTCACACAAAATTTATAATACCAAACACATGCAGAATCTATCAATAAGATTGTTACACGCTCACACAATGAAGCACACATTATAATATACCTCATCTGCAAAGCGTTTGGGAACTTGTGTTCTCCTTTTTGACTGGGGCTGCAAACAAGCAAACAATTAAATCAACAAAACATTCAAATAAATAGTAACTATATAAAAATATTAGCATAAGGATGCAAACAACGGAGAGAGAGAAGGGTGGGATGGTAGGATCTGGCACGGCGGAAGAGTTAACACAAATGGAAACTCAAAATCTTCACATTTTTTATTTTCCCTTTTAACATGCCATCTTTTAATTTCTCTCTGTTTTTTTTATATATATATAAAAAATTTTAAGATGCTGACCATGCATGCAGGACAGTACCAATCTCCTCGTGGTACTGAGACCAAAGCAGGCCGAAGACAATACATGTGAAATGCCTGGTTACATTCATCACAGAGCAGTAGTCGGTCATCATCACATTTTTTCCTGCAAATCTTGCATTTCTGCAACACACCAGTTTGACAGTTACTTTTTAACCTTCAGCATTCCTGCTTTCTTTCTGGCCTCCCTCTTCTCTTCCACTCAGCAACATCACTTGCTCAGTCACCAATCAAAAAGACTCACTGCATTCTCTGCGGACTTCTCCCACTTGATGCAGGAATCCATCATACTAAGAAGAACATGGAGACGAGATAAAGTTGAACAGTTCTCTACAGCACCCTTCCACTGTTGTAGCCGTTGCTCTGCGGCACTCAGACTTCGTTCCTCTGAAAATTTGCGAAGCAAACAGAATTTTCAGGCTCTTTTTTCACAATCTGACAGATCACCTTCAAACAGTCATCACGATCTTCAACTCATCTCACTTATGTTGCAGGTATTTTCATTGAAATATATGTGGTAGTAAAATTTCTCTCTTCAGATGTTTACCAGATAACATGACTAAAATGGAGATATCAACTTCTTTCTACCAAATTCCAGCTGTCCACTCCAAATCAGTCAGGGATGAACAATATACAAAAAAAAAACAGCTTTTCACCAGAACTCAAGCCAAACATCAAAATCAAAATCCCCAAAAAATCCAGACATCTATGCTTACCCATACAGACATTTCTGGTTTATGTATGTAGTAAACCTCTCCAAAAGAAACATTTGTTCATCACCAGAAGAACTAAGAAGAGGCGAGCCCAGTGTCGACGAGATTGAAACAGAGGTCGAGTTAGGCCATAAACCTGTGTCAGAATGCGGCTCGTGGTTACATCTTGAGCTCACTGGAGGGACCTGCCAGACGTCAAGAAAGATCACTCAAAGAAAAATGCAGAATTCTCTGTAGCGGTAAAAAATGTAACATAGATGATGCTGACTGGCAAATCATGTCTTTTCTCAAGGAAAAGAAGCAAGAGACACACACAAAAATCCAACAAGAAACTCTGTCGTGTTAAAACACAGGAAATACAAGTCTGGTGTCACAAGCTTTTTGCTGCTGCATAGTCCAAACCCTGACACTGACAACACTCATCTATTCTCAAGGAAAAGAAGCCCAGTGACACAATAAATCCAACAAAAAATGCAGAATTCTCTGTAGCGTTAAAATGATATAAAACTTAACTATAAAAATATAGCACAGGTTACACAAGTCTGAAGTCACAAGCTTTGTGCTGCTGCACAGCTGCTAACTGAAAACACATCTCTCAAGAAAAAGAAGTCCGTATCACAAGGAAAAAAACTGACAAAAGATCTGTAGAGAGGAAACGCCAAGTATAGGTGGTAAACTTGACAAAGCACACGTTTTCAGCACATGATAAGGCTAGTGAACACCACAGTAAGCATAAAAAAAACTGCTGTGTTCGCCTTGCATTTGGCCTTTTATGCTGTTAGAGGGCAGTGCTCACACCAGGTATGTGACAGCTCCGTCAGAGGAGACAGCTTTTAAATGGTTAAAGAGCTAGTGTAACCCTTCATCTCATGTGGTTATATCATCCGGTACAGTCAAAGAAGAAACATGACCAAAGTAGTTTCCGCCATGCAAATAGCTGGAGAGGTGTACTTACTACCCTGACATGAAGGTATAGTAAGTCAGAGGGAGGAAGGGTGTGTGTGTGTAAGTGGCTTATTTTGTGTTCTCTCTGCTCATTGGTCATCCCAGCTAATTGGGAGTGGATTGCAGAATTGGGTAGCTGGAGGGCAATATCTCCATATAATCATGTCATGGTACAGTACAAAGAAGAAATCACTTTCTGTGTGTCCTGTGGAGAAAATCATTCAATCTCTTTGGACGAAAAAAACAAAGGGTTATGCAAGTAACATCAAAACACTTTTAATAATAATAATAAAGATTACTTGTATCATGCAATATTCCAATCAACAGGCAAGCTCATTCTGCTGTACACATCAAACATAAAAATATAAATAAAATGTAAGAATACAGATTTACAGTTCATAGGGTAAACTTAAAATTTAGAGTGCTATGTGCAGGCTGAGGCGAAAGGGAGTACTGGTGTTTTACAATGAGTCAGCAAACATCACGGCAGTTTGCCAGTCCTGGCCTAAACTTCAAATGGGGCAGGAAAGACAACAGCAGATTCAAACTCTGGAGTACAGAAACTGCCTGCAGTAAGTTGCAGTAAGCTAAAAAGACTAATTCTTCGTAGTAGGTAACCATGTGGAAAGATTGGCAGAAATACTGATCTAGTGATCTAGTAAGTGTCAAGAAAGGTAGGATGGAGGTTTATGAGGGGAGACCTTTGGCACATGTTAAAGGGCAAAGGTATCTCCTGTGGTCATGTCATCTGGTAAAACCAATAAAGAAAAATGGAAACATTATCTAAAACTACAACATGCTGCACAAGAACAACAGTTATGAATCAGCAGTCAAGCATACTCTGAATGTTATTACCTTTAATACTCTTCTTATCTTCATCATCTGCATCACTGTTATCTCCCTCCTCAGCCTTGTCTGACTTATCAGATTGTTTTAGTCGTTTCATAAAGCCTTGTAGAAACTTGTCTAAGATTCCTTCTTGCACTTCCAACAGACAGGCACCCTGCAAATTTGGTCCTTGTACAGCACATCAAATAGTCTTTTGTTCAACATTTACAGTTGGACCTCGATAAGTCGACCTTCCCTAAGTCGAAAACCTCCCTATATCGAATTAATTGTTAGTTCCCGGCCAAATACCTGCGCCTATTACACCATTTTCCCTAACTCGAAAACTCGGTACGTTGAATTTTTGTCAGGTCCCTTTGAGTTAAACTTATCGAGGTCCGACTGTAGTAATAAATGATACATGCTTGTAGTATTGACTGTAGTGTTGGTGTAAGCATGATCAGGCTCACACACACAAACAAAATTACACAAGCACACTAGACACTTAGGTAATATTGCTCTTCAGATCACAAAGTATTCAACTAACCATCATGACACAATCTTCTGCAGCCATGAGTTTTGCCTCCCAAGAGCTATAATTCTGTACACCTCCAAGCCCACCATTTCGTAATCGCAGCTCAATATCAGCCAATTCCTAAACAAATGAAAGAAAACAAGAATATCAGAAACAACTCCCATGTCAGATTCCTTAAGTGTTTTACTGTATTCACTTTTGATGCCTGTATGAATAAACTATAATACAGGTATATATATTTTAAGCAAGCATCCGGAAAAAACCTCTCAAGTTGTAGACAGATGTTCCAGAAGTTTAACAACCAAATATCTGTACCTCAGTGCTTTAAGTAGCTAGTTCCACATTTATTTGCTATCATATTCCAAATTATATGTTGATAGCATGACCAAAACAGTGTCTTAAAGATAGTGAAAGTAGCCTAGGCACACAAGACAAGCAAAAATTCAGCAGTTACCTTCTTGAATCCAGCTATCATCTCCACATTTCCATCAGAGTCTCGAAGCTCTAAATTGTTCCTAAAGACACAAAAGAAATGTTCATAACGATCTAAGAAAAACAATAATAAAAAAATCCTCCCCATTAAAATCTACCAAAAATCAAGTAGTAACTAAGAGGAAAATTGACCAGTCTGCTTTATTCTATGAACCATCAAACACCCCTCAATTCAATTTCACTTGTTTAATAAAAAAAAAAGCCCTTAAAAGTCATTTCACAGAGTATTCTTCTTCACTCTGTCATCTATCTATCTATTCCTCTTTGTGCATCAGGTTGCACATAAGGCCTCAACCAGAGTCCGCCACCAATGTCGATCGGCTGAAACCCGCTCCAGGTGACCCTATGTCCAGCCCTTTCCTTTCATCTCCCTTTCCACTGTTCTTCTCCAAGTTTCCTCTGGGCAGCCTCATTTTCTTCGGCCGTCTGGAGTAATAGGGCGACTCTGGAGAGGTCTACTGTTTGCTGGCAGAGCACATGTCCAATCCATCGCCAATGCTTTTGTTGAACCTGCATGGTGATGGACTCCGTATCACTTCTTCAGTGGAGTTCTTCGTTGGTGATGGTATTTTGCCAAAAGATGTTAAGTATGCGCCTGAGGCATCTGTTTTGGAAGACGTCAAGCTTGTTACTGATGGTTTTGATCATCTTCCATGACTCTGATCTGTAAAGGAGGGTGCTGATCACATTTGACTTAAAGATTCTCAGCTTGATCTTCTGACTGATGTTTTTTGCCTTCCATGTGCTCCTAAGTGAGGCGAAGGCCTGGCTGGCTTTCGCCTGTCGGGCTCGAATCTCCACCTCCGCAACCCCGGTGTTTGGCATTTTGGTCCCAAGATAGGTGAAACTGTCAACTTCCTCAATCTTGTCTCCATTTAGTTTGATGCTGTCTTGGACTCTGGCATTCACTCTCATATTGTTAGTTTTCTTTGTGCTGACCTTCAAGCCAAGGTTTCACTCAGTCATGCTTACTCATTTCATCATTGTTGTGCTAAGCAGAAACTCTCTCCAGGTAAAAATCAACAGATCAATACACATATATATGGTAGACAAAGATGCTATCTTAAAACAACCACATGGCCCCAGCCACATCAACCTCTCTCACTCGATCAACCTTGCCATGACCATATTGTCCCACATAAAACTACATCATCCGATAACGAAAATCAAACCAACCCAGCCCCAGGTGACAGGAATGATCAATCTGTGACACCTATTTGGCATTAACTGAATGTCTGTTTGTATACTTAATATGAACCTCCAAAACAAAGAATAAATGCCAACATGTTTTCTTTTTTTAAAAAAAAAGACTAAAGTGAAAAGCCTATTTCTGCACCATCATCATGTCTCTGGCGAAGCGGCCATTTTTGTTTAGTAAGATGGTGGCCAGGGAAAAGTGGCTAAAGTCAACTTTTTAATATCATCTGTCACTCAGGAATAACACAGAAATAAGTCTTATGAAAAGCACAACTTTCAAAGTGGTAACACACCTTTGTGCAGCTGTGATGCCACGGCAAATATCTGCGTATCGTTTCTTCAGCTCCACTTTGAGTGCACCTTCCCTGATACCTTGAGGATGAAGAGCTTTGAGAAGTTCATCAAGATCTTTGACAGAAGGGTACGTGAACCACAAGTTCTGTCCAGAGTGTGGTATGCTACAAGATAAATAAATATACAAATAAAGCTGTTTGAGAATTATTATATATAAAACATGTTGCTGTTATGTATAAAACGAAAATGAGCACAAGGCACAAAATACAAACTTTATTCTTCACACACTGTAGCCTTTCAAAACAAAAACATTTATAGCATATGCTACAACATTATTCCAACAACTTCAACAGAGATACTTGGAAAGAGAAGTCATTTTATAAATGAGGTGGGAAAAACAAGACCACTTAAAATAAAAGGTTTATAAATTACTTTGTTAAAAACAAGAGGGAAAAAACCTACGTTGATTCAACAAGTGCTTTCTTTCTCTTGGGACCAAGATGAGTAGCTTTACTTGAATTCTTTTCTGGCGTGGATGATGAGGTAGCTAAAGAGGAAGCTGAATCATCATTGCGTCCCTTTTCTTGAGGCACACAGCCTGGATTGTAGGATATATCTTGGGATACCCATCCTGCTGACATGTATTCACAACTACAGCAACTCCCAGAAGTGTTCTTATTAAGACAAATTTTCATCTGCTTAATAACCAAATTATCAAAGCAAAGTGTATCATCATATGTCGTTTAGCTACAGAGGTTAACCTAGGATTTCAAAAAGAGAAGCCCTGGGGTCCTCTCAATGGGGAAAACAGGACCCTTCAAACGAAACAAGGGGTCAATCAAAACAAACATTTTCCCTACTTTTTTCTAATAACATTTGATAAACAATAGACAAGGCATCACTAAAGTTGTGATCCATTTTGATATTTTATTCTTATGAGAACATGATTTAAGTGTTTCTCCTCAAGGCAACTTCTCCAAGACTTTATTAGGTTTAGATAGATGAAGTCCCCCTCACAGTCTGCAAAAGGAGGCACAGCTTTCCAAGAACAAGCAAATTGGGGAAGTGTATCCATGTGAAACTCAAACAACAGTTTGTACAGGTTTTTATTTGTTGTTGAATGTCTATCATATGCATTCTGCTTAACGCTTTTAGGCCACAATCCATTCCTCTAGAAATGACTCTGCTGACTACTTGTACAAACTTTCCAAAGAAATGTTAAAATGTTTAATTCTTTATCTTTATAAGTTGCTCTTACTCTCTTTAGCGAGTTGTGGTCGGTATCGTATTGTTTCGTGTACGAATGGTGTCTTGTGTCTGACACCTTGTGTGCGTCATTTGTTCTGGCTTTTTCTAAAACTACAATCCATTCCTTTTAGATAGCACAGGGAAGATTTAAACCATATGAGAGAGTTAACTGTTAAAAAGAAATGTCTGCTAACAAATCACTTTAATGCATTATACTGCTGTAGCAAATAAGTAAAGATCAACTTCAAGTAACTGTGAAGACAGAAGACAGAAAGACCTAGACAATTAGAGAAGTTCTATTAAGCCTGAAACCACCCAAACATATATTTCATGCACATTACTTCCAAAAGCATAAACCTGAGCTCAAAATTTAAACGAATGCAAACTATGTTCAGAATTAAAAAATGATCCCACCTTTCTCAATATAAAGACCTGGAGTTGTGTTTGTAAATATCCAATAGCGATTGTGATGACGATCATACCCAATGGGTATATGACGAAGAACTGTGCGAGCAAGATTTATGCTATCCTAAAAAAGAACAAAAAAGGAAACAATCTTTTTTTAAGGAACTGTCATCTAATGCTACTTCACATGAAACAAGTCTCAGCATTCTGCTTTGAAATGATATCAGTAAGATTTTCAATGTAAATTGAGCATGCATTTCAAACACATCTCATTAATTAGCTTATCCACATCTCACTAAAGTAGCTTATCAATGCATAGTATGCAAAGGTGTTATGCATCCTATTTTTTAACACTTTAAATGACAGTGCTTTTTTAATGTTATTTCCTATACAATCCTGTCTTGTATTCAACACCTTGGTAAATGAACTAGAAACTTATGAATTATGAAATAAATAATAGAATTACACAAATCTTCTTTAGCAGAAGTTTAATATGTTTATCTTATACAGTTTATTTGGTTTATAATTCATATGACCTGATACATTTCGTAGTCTTAATCATTATGAGTAATCTCATTGTTTTTATGTTTAACGTGTCCACTGGAATGCCTTTCAAATCATATCTATCAACTCTGTTACACACACACACAGAGTGTCTTTCTCCTTCCTCTCTCTTTCTTTGTGCAGACAAGAACAGAAAACTAACCTTAAATTTAGTCTCAAACTGTTCTCTTTCCCGACGTGTCCTCTCTTCCTGATGTTCTTTCTCTCTTCTGTCAAAACAAAAAAAAATTTCTTGTATGATCCCTTTTCTCACTCTCCAATTATCACAACCCAATAATAGATAATTATATATTTTTTATAAGTATTTATTAAGGACATGGAACAAGAAGTCAAATTTCACATGAAAAAAATATGTTCTTTTACGTACTGCAAGCGTCGTTCCAGTTCTCGTTTTTCTTTCTCAGCTGCAGCTTTGGCTGCCATCAGGCGTCGCCGCTTTACAATGGAGACAAGGTTATCGTCATCTTCCTGACTATCAATAGCGGAATCATTTGTTGATGTGTCATCTAGTTTCTTTCCATAGAAATTTGCAATGGTGATAGCTGAAATTACAATAGCAGCTTTAAAATAAAATTATCTCCTGCACAGAACACTTTGTTTTGTCTACACACACTTGTAGAAATATTTAATAATTATAAATAAATATTTGATCTGCAGAACACAATCACTGACTGCTTTACAAGCAGCTAAATGTGCACAAATTCCAACATACAACATGCATTATCCATGCAAGTTCATACAAAAACCTGTAATCAAAACCATGTATAATAATAAACATGAGACTTATCCAGCACATAATCATGCTTATGAAGGAGCGTGCTCTTAGCCTTAAGACAAGTAGGAGACAGAATACGAAGGATAGGGGAAACAACCATGCAGACAAGTAATTAAAGACAAACATAGAAGACAAAGAGGAATCAGGGAACAAACAATAAGGATGGAGAGTGTTATACTAGAGTGTATGCTACTTACCAGGGGAATTCTCCTGACTGTTTTCACTGTGGACAAAACTGCTGGAGGATTGTCGCTGGCTAGACTTATTTTGCTTTTTATCTCTCTTTTTCTCGTTGAACTCTTTCATTTCACTATTCCTCTGTTTCCTGTTAACGACAGGCTTGTTGTACAAAAGATTTTCTGTCTTCAACAGGATGCTAAATGTTCTAAATCATTTACAGTAAATACAGGACACCTATTTATAACATCCAGTAACACTTGTTCTAAGAAATGTTATATTTTATGCAATGTCTAGAGACTCAACATGCTGCAAATATAAATTTTGAAAATATATCGATATCCTTCATGAAAAATGTTTTCCTTTTTTAGTTGTAGCATAACACTCTTTTTGAAGATTATTCTATGCATAGAACTTTCTTTTTGGTTCTCTGGGGAAGGTAGGAGAAGGGGTGCAAAACAAGAATGTTTATCTGACAAAAACTAAAAAAGAGAACAAAAGAAAAAACAAGCAGTAAAATGCTTTAGGAACATAAACAGTATCATTTAAAAACATGATCCCAAAAAAAAAATGCAAGTTGTTTTGATGATCACAAAAAATTTGTAATCTAGAAACATTTATCAGATTTGGGAAGCTGTATCAAGACAGCCATGGTTATGACAACTTGCCAATAAAAAAGAGTGAACAAAGCATCAACAAAAAAATATAAAACTACAAAACTTACGTTAGCTGTATAGCTTCACGCTGCCTCTCTTCCATGTAATCTTGCAAAGAGTAAGTAGACATAAGGCGAAGACACAAGCCCTTTAACAGTGCAACTTTCTGATCACTCTCCAGCTGATAGAACTCTTGTGTTTCCAATAGCTGGACCAGGGAGTCAGGCTGATCAAGCAGATTATGAAATGACCACTTAACTGTTCACAATTCTTTACCATTTTTTCTAATATCATACAACAAATAGGTGTCTAAATTCTTCAAATGACACTTTTTTTACAATGGCTTTGGTAAATCATAAGATTATTGCTGGAATATCAAATGCTGATTTTTATCTTTAATAATTTTTGCTATTCTGGCAAAAAGTGATAACATTTTTTAAGGGACAATTGTAATTGCCACCTGCTTTCCTCTTGAAGACTACAAAGAAATCTGAAAAAATGCTATGGTTCAGATACTCACCACTTCTGAGTCATCAGTTTCTGCTATATCAGAGCTATTGTCATTGCTGTCATGTTTGCGAAGACATAACCGAACCAGTTCTGACACAGTATATGGGTTAACTGCAATATCTCTTAGGGGCACACGAAGCTCAGAATAACCCTTAACACAAAAGATACAAATATTAAGGATTCATGCATATGATGATATTGAGGACTACATGCAAAGGCTAAAAATTAAAAAAGAAATGCTTTTCTTTTGAAAAATACACAATTATAAATTACAAGTTTTCTTTAAGCCTGACATTAGGTACTTGCTAGAATAGGAATATATCACTATACAATTCAAATCTGCACATTTTTTGCATTACAAACTGACCTCTGCTAGCTCATCTTGCTGCAATGTTTGCAGTAGAACACCCAGCACACGGGACAAATAGGCAAAACCCTGAGGGCCTCCAGCTATTGCTTTCATCAAAGCATCTGTCGAGGTGAAAAGAAACAGAGTAAATCAACCAACTGATTACTGCTTGTTGCAGATATTTCATAATTATAAATGCCTGAAAATTTTCCCCAAAATAGTAATGTTTTAATACTGAATCTGCCACTGAATCATGTGTATGATTCCTATATGACAATGCTTATGGTAACAATAATGATAACAGCTGATTTAAAATATGTTCATCCCTCACAGTAGTTAACACACACCTGTCTCTCACAAGTGAGGCAAAACAGAATAATACATGTAAAAACAAAGTACAACACAAAAAAACGCATGCATGTCTGACAGGGACTAGGGTAGGATGGAGAAGTTTGCTGTATATGTGCAGAAAATATATAAAATCGATTTATCAAATATCCACATATACAAAAATACATATTATTTAAAACATCTATTCCCAGCGACCAAAACAGCAGCAACAAAAAATGTGCTGACCTGTATATATTGGGTACTCTGCATCTGGCATTAGTAGCCCACTGTATGAGGAGACGAATTCAGTTACCATAGCAATATCTCCAAAAAGTTCATTGGGCAGATTTTCTGGCATAGTTACCAGGCGAGGTGCTGGCAAGGGATGCAAGTTAAGGTCTTGATCTTCATACCGCTGCAATGCAAAAATTTTTTAAAAAAAAATGCAATGAGTGTCAACCTAGAAACAAAGTGTACACTTGAGTTTTCACCTATAAAACGTCAAATCTTAATAGGAAATACAAAACAAAGATTTCACAAACCCTTATCTTCTACATTTCCAGACATGAAAATGAAGGCTTCTCCAACATGGAAAAAAGCTTTGGCCTTCTATCTCCATGATTACAAATTTTGTGCTGTCTGTATTATTTTAGTGATTCTGTAATTTATTCATACTAATTAGACCTTGCCATAGAACTTGTTACAATTTTAACCATCTAATCCTAACACCTATTGTTCTTAGAACCTTTGTGGTATGCATGTGAAACTATGGACACGACCTCTGCAGCAGCCTAATGTCCCACTTGATTTACAGGGATGAAAGAGAATGTGGATGCACTTTAAAATTGAAATATCTTTACAAACTCATCCAAATAAGCAACTCCACAAAGACAAAGTCTGGCATAAACAACTGAATCATTTCAGTTTTAATGGGTTTTTTTTAACCCAGCTGTTTCTTTTCATAACCATTTTTTTATCTTCACATAAAAGACAAGGGAAAAAATGCCACTCCTCTTAACTAAAAGAAAGCGAAATAATGAAAATGTATCAGAAACCTGTCTAAGTTCTTTCATCCTGGCTTTTAGTTTTTCCTTAAGTTGCTGCTTCTGCTTTTCCTTTTTCTCTTTGAAATAGGCTTCCCGCTCTTCATCTGTCATTTTTTCTCTGCATGCACAAAAATTTAAAATTAAAAGCAGCTAAACAGCTTACTTTGATCAAGACTTTTTAAATCACATGATATTTTCATGCATCTCCCCATCTTCCTTGTCAAAGCAAAGTGCCATGAATTCAATTCCTGTGGAGTTTGGTCCCGATTTAAATTTCACCCTTCAGCCTACTGCAGAAGTGACAGTAACTTTTGCAAAGATCAGTCATTTTCTGCACAGACCATACAGTTTAGCTAAAATTAGCAGCATGTTAATATATGCTAATACCAAATAAGCACAGTACATACAGCTTCTTCTTCTCTTCCATGATGTCTGTCTTCTTTTGCAGTTTTTCTTTAATAGGTGATGGTAAGTTCTTTTTCTGCTGAGGGGTCAATACCAGTACTGCTTTCTTCAGCAACATGTTAAACTTCACTTTATCCTCTTCTTTATTAAGCTGCATCAGCCTAAATATTACCAGAGGAAAACACTTTTTTTAAAATTTTAAATTTTAGTTCGCAAATTATTGAAATTGTAGCAACACTTAAAACAATAAATAAATGAATTTCTATTTTACATACTTGCAATGATTTTATATGAGAAATGTACATATTACAAATATACTTCTCAAGTTTCAGAAAATCACAATATTAACATAAACAAATCCCATTAGGGTAGTCACAGACCACATTAAACAAGTCATACTTCAGTTAAACACAAAGCAAATATTAAAATGCACTTACTTTTTTACTATTAGAGGAGTTGCTGGTTTGGCGGGTGACTTCTTTGGAGTTTGAACTGCTGGCTTGCTTGGTTTTTGGGTTGCCAGTTCATACAGCGTCACCTGCTTCATACCCTGCCAATAGACAAGTATCAGATAAGAAAACCATCCTTGGTAAATACAGGCAAAACAATTGATTTCAAACACAAACCACAAAACTTCTTACTATCCATACTACAAATAATAATAAATGCAAAATTTGTAAAGCACATACTCACACTTTAAGGAGTATGCTCTAAGCACTTAAGAACAAGAACGAAACATGTACATCATATGAGGGACAGGAAAACAAATAACATATGAGCTATAAAAGAATTAACAACCATCCTAAACAAAGAATAAAATCAAATACAGAAAAACATAAAGAGGAACTAAATAACAAGAACAAGAGCTGAGAGTAACATGATATTGCAAAATGGTGTGAAAAAGGACTAGCATTATGGGAAAGGTTCTTAGGAGTAATGTTTACAGAAGAGGTGTATTTTCAGTGCACGTTTAAAGGATTCAATAGTGGGTAGGTGGCGGATATGAAAAGGGAGAAAGTTCCATTGTTTACAAACACAAATTTATGCATGTATGCAAAAACACATCTTTCTTACACTCTCACTATTTGGAATGTGTACTGCAGATAAATGCGCATGTTCTCACTCTCTCTCTCACACACACAAGATCAATTCTACATGTTCTATCTCTGCAAAAAACATCTAGATTTGCCTTTAGATGTCAGCTTACATTTGTTAAAGGGGAAGGGGGGTGCTTGCATGGGGGAGGTGAATGATGAACAACAATGACATAATGTCCTAAAATGTACATGTAGCACACCACTGTCAGTCTTGCAAGTTAAGGTGAAGAATCTGACAAACCTTCTTAGGTCCTTGTTTTGATGGAGTATTGTCCTCTCCTTTTTTCGGTTTACATCTTACTTTCTTCTCAGGAGATTTTTCTGAAGTCTTTTGCTCCTTTCGTGGAGTGTGCTCATTCTTTTCCTTCATCTTTTTGGCAGGAGATGATGTTTTTGATTTCGGAGTGCCTGGTGTCTTTTTTGGTGAAAAAAATTTACTAAGAGGGACATCAGAATCTGATGAGTCACGTCTTTTGCGTTTGGTGGGCGTCTTCTGATTGTTGACCAACTTTTTAGGCTTTTGCAAAGCTGGACTTTTCTTTTGAGAGTTTTTGTTCAATGTCTTTTTCGTGTGTCTGCCTTCATGTGAGGCCATTCTACCATCTAGAGACAACTTTTTAAATTTCTTTTTCTTTGGTACCTGATGATTTGTGAGGCTAGCCAGTGGAACATCAAAATCAGAGTCCTCATTCTGACCTGCGCACTTTGCTTTAATCTTTGCTAAACTCACTTCTTCATCAGAAGAATCATTTATTTCAATTACACCATCTTCTTTTTTTGATTTCACTGGTGTCCTTTTAACACTGTCTCCTTTCTTCACTTTGTTTTGCTTGTCAGTTTTGTCTTTTCCCTTCAGGGCCTTTCCAGGACTGCTCTTCACAGTCATGTTTTGTGAGACTGGTGTAAGCGTGTCTTCATTTTTCTTCTTGCTTTTCTCACTCCCATCAGAAACTTTGACCTTCTTGCTTGTACCTGCTTCATGAGTTTGGTGTTTCCGTTTCTTCCCCAATGTCTCAGCTCGTTTAGCTGCTTCAGCCATCTGTAAAAAAAACAAAATGTGAAAGTTACACTTTAAAAACAAATATTTAACAAAATCAAACAATGATGTCAAACTAAATAGCCTAAAATACCTACTTAAAATCTGTTATATTAGTGACTGATGAAAGCAAGCTGTAATGCTAGGATGTAGAGAGCGATTTTTGCCATCTCTTACACATCATGAAAATGTATCTGAATTTGTTTAAGCTGCATCTACAGAATCAACCAACACTATTATGACCTTACTACATTTCAAGACAGTTACTGCAAAACAAGCAGTAGTTCTTCTACTTAAACTAGTAACTTGAGAAACAAACTTACTTTGCTAAAATGTTATAAAATTGACAACTATCAGAATACCTTAAGAGGTGATAGCAAGAAGTCGGCAAACTTGCTAGGTAATGAATGTTTAGCAACAAGGTTGTCATCAACCACCCAAGGACTTGTACAGCCGAGTCCAGCTCGCACAGCGTTTGCGCGAATAAACAATCGTATAAGTTCTTTTGAAGGAGGTCGATCAACACGACTGGTGACCAAAAAAATATAATAATAATAATACAAGTTAAAGGACAGTAGACTGTATTCATGTAAGCAATATTAAATCAAAGAATGCTGATCCTCAAAACAAACCCCAAAAAATTTAATAAGTAGCAATTAACAAAAGGGAACGTGAAAGGTGACAAACATGGAACTAATTGTACATTTTCTTCTCGGATTTCCCTAATTTTTTAATGCTTCTAAATCTGATGAATTTCATTTCGAAACCTGTATGTTTTCAATTATCATGACCAATGTTTTATCAAAACATCCACAGAAAAACTATACATGTCATGGTTAAAAAAAAAAAAAAATCACCGATGATGGAAACATTAAACCAGCGGTTCTCAACCTTTTACTTGTGACGACCCCCTGACGAACACAGGTACGTCCGCACGCCCCCCTTAGCCAGCAATGTAAGCTAATTTCACTTATACCGGTATAAGAAACTTTTAAAAAATTACCACCTTCGCACCCCCCTTGTAAGCACCCCCCCAGGGGGGCGCGCCCCACAGGTTGAGAGCCGCTGCATTAAACCCTCACCGCAAGAGAAGTAAATAAATCATCCTCTCGTGGTGATACATAAGAATATTTACATCGGCATTTACATCCCAATATGTTTGACTCTGTTTGCCTTCTTTTACTTACGCCAAATCCTGCACTGGGACAGAGTTTATAATGGGACCATCTTCTAGCTGCACACTGTACTTGTAAGGCAAAAGCTGCAACACAGGAAAAGTTGAATTTACCCTTACTGCACATAGGCCACTTTTAAAATCATCCAACTTACATGCTTTACATGTGACTTCATGTCCCTGACCCTACCATGTTACAAAGACTAGTAGTTCTAACATCCTTTGACAGAGTAACACCTTGCTATGGTCAAAGAGCTTGAGTGTACTGATAATCCTTACAGCTATGCTGACAGGAGCATTAGCTCCTGCTGCAGTCCCCCATGTGAGACAGGTATGGTCTACCTATCCTCCAGGTCACAGGGTGGGTGTGCAATCGACCGAAAATTCATTCAAGTAAAAGGAAACTGCTATGGAGATTAAGAGACAATCTAACCAACAGTGGTAGCAGAAAAGCAAACCAGGTAACTGGAGTTATGATGGCTGGGGACCAAAGTGACAACGTTCTCAACCTGACAGCCAATCTGTTCTCATCAACTATTACCATAGGCAAATATGGCAATCATAATCCAAATAAAGAAGACATAGATAACAAGGGCATATGTGCAGACTGAAAACAGGTTCATTACCAAAAATAGCCTTTCACTGGACAGCTGATGGTAAATGGAAACATAGCTGACCAAAAGAAACCTGGAGAGGACTCAATGAGAAAGAACTGAAAGAGCAGAAAATGATAAAGAACAACTAAATACAGTGGAACTTTGACTAGCAAACGCCTCCAATAGCGAACCTTTCAGATGGATACCCAACAAAACTTTGGATACCGACCAGTCACGTCACCCACACATGACCGTCCAGCATGTCAGACAAGCATCATTCACGCTAGAGACACAGTTACGATCAGTCGTTCGCTATCTTTATCTGTGCACATCCTTCTTATTTTGTGATTAAAGAAATGTGTGCGGTGGGGGGGAACTGAAATAGTTTGTAGAAAAGTCTTTCCCTAACAGTGCGATAGGCAACAGGAGCCTAAGCATGTTCAATGATAATGTGATATCGTATTACCAGAAAGTGTTACAAAAAAGGCAGAAGCAACAGACACTGGATAAGTTTTTTCCTTCAACCTCAAAGTGACAGAAAAGGGAAGTCACCCTCGATTTTACGATGCCACATGCTCATGGAGGGGGAATCCAAGCGATTCCACCCCTTCCTCCCCACACCGCCACCCACCCATGCCATCAAAACGGCAAGTTTTCTTATGTTTAAATGCTTTCTTTAATGTTTTTATGTTTATTGAACGCCATTTATATTGTATTATAACTGTTCTCATTTTTTTAAAAAAAACACCTATATAGCCTGTAACTTTCAAATATTAGCAAGTCAACAGGGGCTGGGAACCAATTAAATCTATTTCTTTATTTCTTATGGGGAAAACTGTATCGGATACCAAACATTTCGGATACCGATCAACTTTCCAGAACGAGTTGTGGTCATTAAATGAGTTTCCACTGTATGCTTGACAGAAAAAAAAAGGAAGTCTCCTGTGAATGCACTATGGGGAAGTGGATAGCCAAGTGGTAAAAGCACACTGGTTAATGCCCGATTAGCACAGCAAACTTGCCCCAGTCGACACAGCTGACTCCACAGAAGGGTTGGGGAAGGTAAGGCAGCGAGGGAGAGATGGACACTGCCATCACGTACTGCTAGCCCCAAGAAAAGTAAGGTCTCTAACACTTCACCTCCCAACGACTTGAAAAGGTTAGGGGATGACCTTTAACTTTTACCTTTACCTTTATGTACCACCTAGATACCAAGAGTACTAAGATTGTGGAAAACTAACAACAAAAATAAATTAAGAAAATGTTGAGTAAAGATCGTTCAAAGCCTTCAAAGGTTTACCTTTGGTGGGGTCCACTTTTTAGGAGACTTCTCTTTTTCTTCTGAACTATTCTCCTTGTCACTAGATGGCGAGTTGCAGTTACTTGAATTGCTGGCAGCCTGCCAGATACGTTAAATGCAATGAGCTAATGAACTACATCCCTAATAACATCTTTGACACAGAGATCTTATTAAATAGGTATGTAACACAAAAACTAAATCAAATGATAAAATGAGGATTAAAATATTTCTTACAAATTTTACCAATATAAAAATGTATGTCCCTAGTTAAAGTTAGTAACACTTTTTGCATTTACCTCTGCAGTAGGAAGGACACTAACAACAGTGCCTTTTAACCTGAAAGTAGCAAATATAAAAAAAGCAATATTAACAATTCTGAAAATATTTTAACATTATATACTTTGTCTAGGGTCACTATGAGTGAGAAAAAGAACAGAAGAACAAGCTCTAGTCACAAGTGGTTATTGTGTGTATTATTCAAATAAGACTTTATGTAGTCTTGAGGTAAAGGCACAGAGACAGAAATACCAATGATCTCTAATGACAATAATTAGCCCATCTCCCATGAGAACAAGATCATTTGGTCATCAACTCAACTTAAGGGAAGGACAAGTCCCGAAAATCATAAAAAAAATTAAATTCAATACAGGTAGATCTGTTAAACCTATGACTTACAACTAGTTGTTTAATGCCCCTGGACAGACTGGATTTTTGTCTTTTCTGATCAGTTTTTTGGTTAAATGTCCAGCTGTATAATCCTGGCTATAGACATTTATCTTTTTACATAATACATATTCATGCCTATGCAAATACATCAACTCTAACATCACATATCTTCTTCCACCTACAAGTACAATGTCCAGCAAATATATCAATGCATATTACTTACACTTGGGCTCCAGCATTGACTTTGAATGTGACTGGTTCTCCAATGACAAGCAAGGTGTGCAGTGTAGTCCAAGCTTTATCAACCAGTGCATCAAGGGAATCTGTACCTGCTCAGAAAAGTAATGGCAAGTGAGCAGCCTAAAAGAAAATAAACATTTCATTTTTTAATTGTTAGTCAACTTAAATATAGCTTGTTATTGCTCAGTATTTAGAACTTCAGCTAAAATTCATTTGTTTTCTTCATTCTGTTACAAAAATAAATCCAATAAAGTGATGGCAAGCCAGATGTAATTAAGTGATTGACATAAATGATATGATTGCAGAGGTAGTAAAATAGCATTATTTGAATGGATGCATTCTTGGTTAAAAATATGCAAGAGAAGAGAGTGCCGAGTTATGATGGAAAAATCTCCAAAGTAAAACATAGATTCTCCATCAAACTTCTCTTGGTTTCTGAGATGTTTTGTCCTAATATATTACTTGAATGTTAACCTTTTAAAATATCTGGCTGCTTCATCAGAGCTGAACTGTCAGAGTATTATTATTTGCCCCGTCTTCTGCTGAAATTAACCCTAACACAGTCAAGGGGAACTGATTTCCTCTAAGCAAGTTGAATTTTTTTCAGTAAACATTGTTGTTTGTAATAAGACAGTGGCCAATTTAATTTGAACAATTACAGAAAAAGCTGCAAGAAGTGATAATCACCCAATAATCTGTGAAAGACCAAATAAAAAAAATTAAAATCATCTCTCAAGAAAATAAGCATTTAAGGGATTAAATATGTTTATTTATAAATCAAGTCGTAACTTCTGAACCATGGCTAATACAGTAATAGTCAACAATACAAAAGCTACTGCACTAAGACTTTTCCTAATTTACTCACTACAAAAAAAAAAAAAAAAAAAAAATGCAAAGAAATAACTTGTCAGCTTTTATGTGATATTGCTCAAAGGCAACCATGGATACCTTTTAGGGAAATGCTATAACACTTTTACAAAAACTGCTTAAGTTTACTGAACGTCACTATTAGCGTTTGTTTATAAATAAAATGAAATTTACTCACTCTCCACAACATTTTCTTACATTATTATTTTATCATGCTGATGCATACCACACAAAATGGACTTTCAAACTGCTGAGAGTGCTAATATTTTTTCCTTAATATGACCTCTGCATTGATGTCACCTGCTTTTATGCTGTTTCATTAAGGTTGCCAAAATTAAATGCAGAAAACAGAACATTTTCTAATCTGCATATGTGAAAAGAAATATGTTACCTCATAATATGTGCAAATAATGCTACACATCTGCTAAATTTAGCATTGATTATATATATATTATATTTATAGAAGAGGTATTCTGGAAGTATGAGGTTTTGTCATTGAATTGTTATCAAATTATCATAGGTATGTTGAATTATAATAAACATTTTATGCTTTTAATTATATATCTAATACTAAGTCCAAATCATTGTGATTTTGAATAACCTTAAAACACTTGATGTCCCTCAATTTATTTTAAATTATCTAAATTATTTGACAGCATCACAAATAACCTCACCTTCAAAATGTAGCCTAGTTTTGATACATGAGAAGTTACACTGAATGGAAATATATCAGGTTTTTCATTCTGTTCTACATTTGGGGTCTTTAAAAAAACTCACAACTTACTTGACTGATAGCCAGCTTTCCTGTCTCAATAATAACTAATCTTTTTTTCTGGTTTTCATGTCCTTCTGCTTACTAACAAATTGTCTAAGCTTATAGTTATGCCTTAAGTATCACATCTTTTAAAATCTGGGGACAGGAGGGTGGGGTGGGAATCTTGTGATAATCATGTTTATACAATATTATCCGTATCAATTTTTATAAAATATTCATAAACTGTAGTAGCACTACATTTGCAAGTTTTGTGCTTTTGCAAGTGGTTTAGAACATAAGTAGTTTATTATTATATAGATTTGTTTTTAGTAATTCTGCTTTGTTTGGTTTAGTAAAGATTTTCATATCACTCTTTGTTTCAATGTTACATTTAATCAACATTTTGTTCAATTGAGTTAGACTTTAAACCAATTCTTTTATAAGTATGCTCTCCATTTAAATAACTTATATTTAATATCAGGTGATCACACATTAATAGTGAACACAGTCTTTACCACAAATCAAAAATAATTGTCTTCACATTCTTTTTGTTAAAGAACTCATCTAAAAATCATTTCCTATATAAAAACTACATTAATAACCCTTTATTTGAATTGTTTTACAAATGCTGCATTTTAAACTCTCTGGAAGAGGAGAAGCCACATCAAACATCTCTCCCTCAAGCAAAGTCCTAAGCCAAGTTTATCAGCGCCATCTACCGGCCATTATGGTTGACAAACTGGGACTGAAAATGAAATGAAACTCAGTTTACGCATCCGCAAATTTACAGGTGTACTCACTGTGGTGGACAATTTGTAGCACAGGCTTTTCAAAGTGTTCTTGAAAATGGGTTTTGATCATTTTGAGGGCCGTCATTTCGGAATTCCATGCCTCTTGATGAGTTAAAGTTGTGTGGCCGGTGCATCGGCAAGTCCAAATGTTCTGACTGTACAACTCCACCCGCTTTTCGTACTCTCTAGAGCTTGTTAAGACAACCAATGAATTACAACTTGTTCGGTTTTCTAAAAATGTACTTAAATTTTATGAAAAATCGTTGTTTATACTGACACAGTGTCTCTTGCGTCCAAAATCGCCCGCGCATCTTTGGTGTTTACGCAGTCCAACTGTGACGCATAGGTCTAAGGACGGAATTGTATGCTTCGACAATGGTCAACTTAAATAACATTGCCAAACAGAAAATGTTCACAGACTAAATGCGCTCTCAATAACACTTAAGTGATAATCGGCACTTCTATTTTACTATTTTGTTCAATTTTTACCATTTGGCGGCTATTCTCGAAATAAGAGTCCCTCAGATATTATGCCGCGTAGCAGACGACACCTCTCATCCGTCCACCTGTGTTTGTAACATGGCGGATGGCACTTGCAGGCACGATAGAAACTCAACAAGACAAGCCTAAAGGTATTGGCTAACCACAATAAACATCTAAATTTCGTGAACAAAAACAAAAGTCATCTCTCCGTATGTCCACGTGGTCACCATAGCGATGTAAACAAAGTTCTGGCGCTGAAGTATACATTCCACAGTTAATATAAGACTTTCAAAACTATACTGTTCAGCAAATACACATGAGGCACAAGAATCAAAAGCAAACAAACTGCCATAAAACACAATTTCGAGGACATTGCTATGAAACGACGCAAGAAGCAATAAAATAAAAATTCCACACATTATCTCGCATGTGCGCCGCCATCTTGGATGCGGTAAGTGAAATGTAACAAAAGGATACTCCTTTGATCGAAACTGTTCCTGAGTGTGGAGAACGGTATAAATCTTCTCCCCAGGTTGAACATCATTTAAACTCTTTACCAAATGAAATGTCTTCTTGCCAAGCATGGGCATTTTGCAATTTTATATGATTTACAACACAATCAAAGGTGTTTAAAATCTGGCGCGAATCGCCGGAAAAAGATATGCCGCATCGCCAAAGAATAATCACGTGACACCACAAGACCATTTTCCCCCCCTCCCTTTTATTGAAATAAACTAATCACCAAAAAAATTGACAAAATTCTATCAAATTAATTTTAATTGTTTAGTAAAAGCAGAAATTTTAGTAGGTTAATCAAATCGTTTGTAAAGTATCTGAACGAGAAAACTTGAGATTTAAATTATGGCGGGTCTTACGAACTGAGTATCCAACAAACAAACAAAAAAAAACTTTTCGCTCGTCACCTAAATTTTATTTTAAAGCGATTATATAAAGTTTGACTGTATAGGTTTTTTTATGATGAGCGTAGCTTCTCTATTTAAGCTTCGAAAGTTCGTGTTTTATTTAAGAGACTAATTTCTGTAACTGTGAAGTACGTGATTGTTTTCATTTTTCCTTTGCATCTTGTCACAAGCAGTTTAGGTTTGTATCTTTATCGTAAAAGAAAATCTGTTTATTGTAATCACGTGTTAAACGTTTGTCTACTGTCTACGTGTTATGAAAACTTCTCTATCCATCCATAGTATTTTGGCGTTGTAAGTATTTTTTTTTATTGATAACCCTTCATCTTTATTGTGTCACCTTTAATAATAACAACGCTTCAGATTTAATGCTGTACCCATAAATCTGGCCTTATCACTCATCATTTGACCTGTTATGTCAGCGGTTCTCAACCTTTTACTTGTGACGCCCCCCTGACGAACAAAGGTACGTCCGCGCGCCCCCCTTAGCCAGCAATGTAAGCTAATTTCACTAATACGTATAAGAACTTAAAAAATGACCACCTTCGCGCCCCCCTTGTAAGCACGTCGCGCCCCCCTGGCACAGGTTGAGAACCGCTGTGTTATGTTAAAACGTAAAATTAAACACTCAAAATCGCAACTCAAACAGGTCTATATTATATGCTTATAAATATATGTTCTGAAACATTTTAAATGTCACACGAATAATTTTTCACCAATCAGTGGGAACAAAACAGTTAAGTAAATCGACCACAAATTATTTAGGAAAGGATTTTTTTAAATTCTGTTTTTCTTCCCTTTTCACCATCATAAACTTCTCTACCTTAGATTTCACACAGTTGCCGAATAATATATGTATTGCTCTGAAAGTCTATGTGAACAGCAGTGTGGTATATATGAGTGCATGGCTGCATGTGTATTGTGAAAGGAGGCAGATAGATTTTACATGAGGTTGCATGTAACAAGCACCAGAGAGTTCAGAACAATGCTGATCATGTGTGTCACACCACTTATGTGCAATCTGCACTGGCTACCAAGTTCAGGTTCACACTGAATTCAAGGTCGCTATATACTTTGCTGTCATGTTCATGGCCTCAACCTAATCTCTGTCTGAGCTTGTGTTGCACTATCAGTATGGTGGGTCAGTTCACTCTGCCCATGCCAAATTTTTTCACTGTGTACATATCAGAGTGGAGAGATTCAACTATCACTCATACTCTTTGGCTAGCCTCAGTATTTGGAATATTGTTCATGTCTCTCCACTCAGTTAAGACTACATGCTTTCCAGTCTGGACTTAAAACCTCTTTTGAAAATATCTACTGTAATTGGTTTACCCTTACTGTTACTTTCTGTGTTCTTTCATGTTCCTGGCAATGGTCACTGAGAATGGGGATGTGTATGTTTGCCTTATTGTGATGCCCTCTTCTGTCATAGAACATCAATAGCTACTGCTCCTGTGTTGTAAAGTGCATTGACCTTGCCTCCAATGTGGGAAAATTCACTGTACAAATCATGTTATTATTAATAGTGCTCAGAGCGCATAAAGAAGATAATTACTTTCTAAATTTACATCTATGATTATAATTAGTATAAATAGGCCTACTGAGAATAAACACAATTTCCCTATTGTTTATTCCAGGTAAGAAAAAAAAGATGGGTGTAACAGGGCTATGGTCAGTTCTGGAGCCAGTGAAGCATCGGATTTCACTTAAGGATCTTCAAGGTCAGACACTTGCTGTGGATCTGAGCATTTGGGTATGTGAGAACCAGAGTGTACGGCAGATGCAACACAAAGTCAAGAAGCCACATTTGAGGTGAATAATAAATAAGAATAATTCTTCACAATGTATCTGGGTTGTATTTGCGATAGCCAAAGCAGAAGATTTCTTGTCCCCTTCTCTGTTATGCTTGTTAATAATCTGCGTGTACAGTGCCTCATTAACTTTAACTAGACATGGTCTCAACAAATGCAAAAGTCTTTTATGTACAGACAATCAAAGGTTTTCTTAAAGACTATGAAATCAGTTTACAAAATGTACCCTGACTTTTACTTTCTTTTGTTCTGCATTCCTTCATGTTCCTGGCAATGTTTAATGTGGATGTGTATATGAATGCTTGCCTTATTGTGATACCCTTCCCTGTCACACAGCATCATAAATCCCATTATTATTGTAAATTAGATCTGTAAAATGTTAATTGAAAACAAAGAAAATATGTGCAAAGAAGACAGAGATAGGCATGTTATCCATTTTTAAGAAGTGTAGACATATGGTGCACATTTGAACTATTCTATATGAAGTTAAAAATTCAAGTCATTAAAATCTTTTTTGAATTTCTTTAAAATAAAGAGTGGATCTTTGTGTTTTGAGAGACTATATTTGTCGTGCAGAAATCTGTTTTTTCGTGTCTGGAGCCTACTGAAGCTAGGTGTTCGACTAGTGTTTATTATAGAAGGGGAAGCTCCACTTCTAAAGCAACAGGAAATGAAGAAACGCCTGCAGAACCGCAATCCAGCAAGCCAGAAGGCTAGCAGTAGCCATAAATGTAGTCGATCCTCCTTCCAAATTCTTTTGAAAGAGGTATGTTGTTTTCATGTTCCAAGCTCAACTGTACAAATGTTTGTATTTGTGTATAAAAGCATTCGTTTTTAATCATACATTGTACTTCAGCAGTATTGCACAAAGAAAAGGTATGTTACAACTACAAAAAAGAACACTTTTTAAAATTTAGAGTATCCCATGATACTGAAACAGATATTAAAAAGAAAGTAAATAAGACTAGACATTATTGCTGGATTTGTATATCTGAAAAAAAAAAACTGTAAACCTTTTTTGAAGGTGATCAATAGTTTTCAGAAATACTGCAATCCTCATTTATAGATGATCACACATAAATGCAGGCATAGATGTTCTGAAACTTGAGTGTTACATTACACTTAATATTTTAGTTTTGCTCTTTAATAGCAACTTTTTTTTATGTTTTACAAGACAAGGTAAGAGTGTAGTGAATGGTTTATGGTCATACTGAATCCTGTTTTAGCTCATAATTAAAGCCACTATAATCACAGCAATCATTCGGCATGTATCATTTCCACATAAGGTGATACCTGGTGTTGTTTCAGATAAAGTAAAAGGTGCACACACAGGGTGAACAATGACATTTCAGGGGAAGAAACATTAAACCAGAAAAATGTCTCAGTAAATAAATAGAAAGCAAAGTTAATAGCAGAGCACATTAATGCAAGAAAAATAAATGTTTTGCTTTATTATGTGTTATAGTGCTGTCAGCTACTGAATGCATTGGGTGTGCCCTATATACAGAGTCAGGGAGAGGCAGAAAGACTATGTGCAGCCTTAAGTGCTGCTGGGGTAAGAAACTCGTATTCATTCTAAAACTGAATTCTCCAAAATAAAGTAGTTTGGATTTTTAACTTCAAAATGTGAGGGAATAAGTGTGTGTGTGTGTTTTAATACATGCACTGTGAAAGGTCATGTAAATGACTATTTTTTTTCTTTCTAGATAGTTGATGGCTGTATCAGTGATGACTCAGACTGCTTCCTTTATGGAGCAAGAAAAGTCTACAAAGATCTTTCCACTGATGCAAGGGTGAGGCATCAAAAGTGCCTACTTCGGTGTTTCTTCGAGAAAAAATACAATCAGAAAAAAACTATTACTGCTTTGGATGATCATACTGAATCACAGACAGGTCATTTTACAACTATTAGATCCCCAAAATAATCTGTTAATTTAAGCTTATATAATACCCTTTTAGTTAATATACTTCATTAAATGTTTTGAGACTGAACTTATTTTTCTTTAAGCTTAAGAATGATGAAATACAGCATGTTATTGTGTTGGCTTGCTAAATGTTGATTAGTGTGCAGATTTTTAAATCTCTTTCTGGGAGAAAACGGGTATCTAATCTTAGGCAGGAAAAGTAGGATGTTTCTGAAACTATTTAAGTACATATCTAGCTTGTAGCTACAGTTTCCTTGAAAATATTTGTTTATATAAATTTATTGTTTGCCCTACAATGTCTAAAATGTACTGCAGGATCCTCATGTGGAGAGTTACAGCATGACAGATATAGAAACACAGCTGAATCTGACCAGGGACAAGCTTGTAGCATTGGCCTTAGTTACTGGCTGTGACTATTTCCCAGCAGGCATACCTGGTGTTGGTGAAGCATGGACATTAAAGCTGCTGTCTTCTCTTGGTGAAATGGACATACTTGCACGGTGAGTCTGTATTTAGTTTTCATGCGTCCATGCACCAGCTCTCATATTCATGACAAAACATCATACACAGACGTATATATGTGTGAACATATACTTGCACACAACTGGGAATATTGATAAGTACTTTGGGTTATATAAGAGTTTTTAAACTACTGTGTGTTAGCTCAGCATGAACTGGTGACATATGCTAATTGTTGTTTCTTAACAATTTTATACAAAGTGGTGATATTACAAAAATTTGACCTTGACTGGACTGTACCTTGTTTGCATGTATAATTCACAAAATATCTCTGATTATGTGCAAGGATATACTCATGCACACATACTCAATAATAACTGTTTAATAGTTTATTATTACAATAAATACTGGATGCTTGACATAGACTGTTTGTACAGATTCCACAAGTGGAGAGAGATGACTCGAGAAGAATGCATCAGTAATGCAGAAGTCTTTGTCTGGCAGAGAGCCATCAAATTGCCAGATTTCCCACCCAAAAATGTGTGTAAAAATTATTTATTTTTTATTTCATTGGTTTGCTTTTATAAAGCAGCTCAGAGTTGTATCTTTGATAAAAAGGCTTAGAATACAAAATTTATATTTTGGGTGGCTAGATTTAGTTCATGTGCAACACAATTCCACATATCATATATGAAAACCCTCTTTCATTAATAAGCCCTCAAACACCCAAAAGATATTCTCAGGAAAATCAAGCTTAACATACTTGTAAGTCCAGTCATTTGAAAAAAAATGTACTGTGGAGAGCTTTCAAGTTATACATAAGAAAAAAATCCATGATTTTAGAAGAAACTGTCCAACTGAACATAGAACATTGTTAGCTCTTATTTAAATACTGAACACGGTAAGCATGCAACATTTATCAACCTTATCACTAGAAACTATTGGCAGCATTTTGGCCTATCGCCGTTTTGTGTGACTATTGTGTGTTTTGCCTCATACCGTTTTGTGTAGCTGTTGTGTGTGTTGACTGCTGATGGTAGACATCACACAGGTAACACTGGATACCATTGCCAGTTGTATATAAAGCTCATGCATGTTTTTTAAAGTAGAATACACAATACATACTTAATTTTTTTTTATCTCCTATATTGTGAATGTATGATCTTCAAAATTTCTATGATTTCATCAAACTTATCATTAGCACAACAAACCTAATTATAAAGATGAGCAGTTTCATTTACTAGTATTACCTTTTTTTTTAATGTTGTTTAAACCTATTTTTCATGTTAAAAATCCCGTATTGACTTAAAAGATATGTTCCATTCACCACTTAACAGGTGATAGAGGAGTTTCTGGTATTTAAAGAAAGAACCCCATTATCTGTACCATGCTGGAGGAGGCCAAACATAGAAGCCATGATGGTATAAATGTTTATACTCTGTTATAGACTTAAGCACAGACTGGTGGTGGATTTTTTTTTTTCACAAGAATGTCTCAAACATTATGTGCCAGAAGCATTTTACTGTGATTTACTGATCTTCCACCACAATAATGTATGTTCGGTGGCTCTGCATCAGTAATTTTGACTGCCTGCTATGAGTGTGCGTATACACACACTCTCTCTCCTCCCTCTAACTTTTAACGCTTACAAACAAAAAGGATTAGAGTTTACATGTATTTGTATTTATTAACTAGGCAGCCAGAAGCCAAGAGCACTTATGTTTGTCTAGTGTACAATATTGCTTGGCTTACAGGCAGTAGGCAGAAAATACCTTGACTGGCCTCTTACATATGTAGTTGAAAAGACTCTACCTTTAATCACCCTTTGGGATCTTCTGGATTTGTCTTGCTCTTCTCACTCCTCTAGCCACCACCTCCAACCCCTCAGGTAAGTCACTTTTTCACTTCATTAGGAGAAAATCTTGTTAACATTTGTGTCACCAAACCAGAAGACAGCCAGTGTTCTTCGTGCTTACGTGAACTTAACTCTGGTGTGATGAATCCTGGTATTTTAAAAATAATTTACACAATATGTCTCAGATTATAAATCTGTCATAAAATTCTTATGCCTGTGCTTCTATCCATAGCTGAAACACTTATCTCTGGCCTGATAGACGTAAGTTTGTTCTTGTGTATGCTAGAACAGTACATTTTATGTACAATTACTTGTACCATAAATTTTGGACCATAAGCTGCGACTTTTTTCCCCAGCTTTAAACCCTGTGGCTTAAACAGTAATGTGGCTTGTTTCCAGATTTTTCAGATTTCGATTAAATTTTCAATGAGCTCCATAAGTGTCAACTATTACCGTTGTTACCTGTTAACTGTTCACATTTTTAAATCAAAGCTGCATACAATTGAAGCATTCAAATCAGTTGCTGAAGCACACACTTTCACCATGCCAAAAACGAGATGAAATGCCTACGATGCACCTTTCAAGCTGTACATATTTGTGGTTTATAAACAAATGCGGAGTATTTGTGAAAAAAGTAGAGATTTTAACAATTTAGTGGGTGCGGCTTATATACAGGTGCCAAAATTTATGGCAGATTAATTTGGTTTAATTAAAAAGTGCTGTACATTCCTCCTACCCTCATTTTAAAATGCTCTAAAAATTTCACCCAATTCCTGTTACTTCTCTTAATGTGTCTTGATAGTGCTGGTGTGTGCACTACTTTTCACTTGCCCTCCATAGTGAGTTTTTAACAATTACTACACCACTTTACTTTCATATTTTTAACTATGCATAGTTTTCTTTAAAATGCATGTATTCACAGAATTCTTAAGAAAAGGACAAGACAACACACTGCCTGCCTGGAAGTGGAATGGTGCAATGACAAAGGAGGCAAGTATAAAGTGCATTGCACTAAATTTTAATTTAAGTAGTTCATTACTATTTTTTCTTTAATTAATTTATCTTTAAATCCATCTTCTCTATTAACTGTACTTGGAATTTTTTTTTTATTACATTTCAGGCCTGGTGAATGAGTCAGGGCAGCTCTTGCAGCTAGTGACTATTGAAGAGCAAATCCTTTTTGAGAAAGTCTTTCCTGATATGGTTTCTCAATTTTTACAGCCAGCAGAAAAATCCAAATCCAAAAAGAAACATGGTAAGACTTTAAAATCTGTTTTGAAACTTAGCAAAAAACAGAAGTGGTCAACAAAATTATGTTAAGGTAGAGTTAGGTGATGTTAACAAAGTTGTGCCAAAAATTAAACACTGCTTGATCTCAGTATAAAAATTTTTTAACAATTTTTTTTCCCCTGCATAACTGACATGATTCTGTGGAGTTTTATGGCCTTTAAAACCCCCATATTGGAAGTTTCAAGAGATCTTGGAGGAAAGACTTGTATTTACATTGATAGGGAACTGTTGAAAGATTTTGATCCAAAAATTCTGTTTGCAATGAGGAAAGGGGATTATATTTTTCCCCCCTCCCAAATATCTGTTCAAATCAAACAGCATAAAGCTGCAGAGATGAATATTTTAAATATTACTAGAAGAAAGGAAAATATTGTTTGGTTTTTATCTGCAGGAACACAAAAAATGAAGGAAGAGCTGAAACAAACAGAGTCACTGATGACATTTTTTAAAAACCTCGCCATTTGCAGTGATGAATCTGGGGTTTCAACAGAGAGTCTAGAACACCAGACTTCACCACAGAGCAAAGCAGAGAAAGAGGAAGCAGAAACCGCTCCCCTTTCTCAAAGGCTAATGAGCAAGTTAAGCAAAACTGACTCTAGTGTCCAGTCTCATACTGCCTCTCCAGCTGCCAGCTTGCCACAACTTGATGCATTATGTGCAGATAGATGCTCATATATGAGTGATGGCCAGTTTGACCTCCAGTTTTCATTTACTTTAACCGACTGTTCCCTAGTAGCTCCCAACCATCTCAACCTCACCACTCAATCTTCAAGTCTTTTTGACTCACCAATTCCTGAAAAAAATCAAGCTGTAGATTTAGACAGCTCTCATATTTCAATTTTTTCTTCTGAAGAGTCAGTTTGGGAAAAAGAGGTTATAAGTACATGTTCACAAAAATCTGCAACTCAGCATGTATTTTACCCAGCATCAGCAAATGACAGCTTTTGTAAACGACAGGAAAAGTTATCTGGATTCGACAGCCCAAAGCATGAGTTTCCCCCTTGTAAGCCTATTCATATACTCCATAGTGATGATTTATGTGTTAGTGCTTCTGCAACAAACAATAGTACAACAAGTATGCCTAACTCACTTGGCAAAGAAAAGACTCAAAATAACACACCCATGATAGTGGAAGAACCCAGAAAAAAGCCAGAACACTGTGACGAACATCTTCCCTTATTCCAGAGGCTCAGGCAGCGCCTTCCCAAGGAGACCCAAAATGAGCTTGCAAAGCTAACATCATTTGAGAATCTGGACACCAAAGCATTCCACTTTTAAAATGAAATACAGTTTGAACTTTGCTCTTATTTTTTATTTGGTTAGATGCTATTCTTTTTGCTATAGCTATCATCACTAGTTCCATCATGAAGCAGGTTTGACCTTAGTGGTATATGGTATCAAGACTGCATTCTCCACAAAAATGTTCAGTCTTAAATTTACTCTTTAAAAAAAACAGAATTTGAGAAGGGACTTTTTTTTAACATTCTAAATAGGCCCATGAAGGTCTCTACCACAAAGCTCGAGCCACGTGGCCTCATTAAACCACTTCAAATAGCAAGCTATGCAGCTAAGATAGTAGCTTTCTTGCTGTGGTGAGGTATAGACACATAGTATACGGTGTCCACAGAGAGGTTTTGGCATAACACTGTTCTTATCTTATGCAGGATTTATTATTTCATATTTCCAATGCTAAAAAGAAATCCCATCACATAACTGTATATCAGATCTATGCATACCAAACACTAGATTCAGCAAACAAGTTGCTGTGACTTATCGCCATTCACTGGATTGATTTTGAGATGATTATTGCTTTTAGAACTATTGTTATCTTGAATTATATTTTCATTATCAAACTATTACCTGATGAACTGTTACTTTTTGTTTGGTTTTTCACACTTTTTGTTGTCATCCCATTAGAAATGTGTGCATACCTGTGTTTTAAAGAGAAAACCATAAAATATAGATTTTTCTTGGCTCGCTATATCACATGATGATCAGAGATCATCTTACAGACAGCATAGCACTAAGTTACATAGAGCAATAATTCAGAATTAAGAGACATGCATAATAATAGAGAATATAGCGCAATATTTCAGCCAAAGGCAAACTCGATGCACTGAACAAGATCACGAAATGGTCGCAAAGATGTAGAACATGTAACCATGACAGGCGCTTTATACTTTGGACATTTCCATCATGTAAAGCAGAATGTGTTGGTGTTTGTGATTTTGGTACAGTGGTCCGCTGGCACAATGGTTAGCACCTCCCATCAGTAAAGTGAGGCTTGGCTGTCTTGGGTTCAACCCCTTTTTCTGGTTGATATCTGTTCAAATCCAGACCATTTGTTAGATCTTAACTAAATTTTGCAGGAGTACCCTATTATCTATCAAAAGATTCTATCTGGTCTATGAATGTTGGTGTAGAGCATTATTACTTCACTCTTCTTACATCTTACAAATTAACCCAGGTACTGCTGGGTAGGGATACCATCACTGTTAAAAGATTCAAGACACCTAGGCAATGCTGGGTAGCCCTGATGGTTATGTCTAGATGTTGATATTGAACAATCGATTTTAACATTAAGTAGCAATTGTTATAAAACTTCTATCATAATTTCTTTTAAATGTAGGAGTGGGGTTAGGTCAAGTGGACAAAAAAAAAGTCAACAAATTAAGAATATTTTTATTGAACAGCAGTGTTTAAAATGCCACAAAAGTCACTATGTTTGTTATGAAACTAGCAAATCATTCTCAATTTTAAAAAATGAGAACAAAAACTGACAGTATTGTTCACTTGCTTGAAACCATAGGCACTTCAGAGTTTTTGATAATAATTTCAAATACAGACTGCAATGAGTGACTACTGTAGTAATCACTGTAGATTAATGTAGTGATTACTGCACACCATCTGGAAGGAAACACAAAGATAACCTGATATATCACAAAGATCCAACTAAAATTTATTGAAGCATGCAGTTAAAATGTTTCCTATTTTTCAGCAAATCCATTTTAGCTTTCTTAAACATCTACCATCTAATGTAACAAAAAAGTATACCCTAAAATAAAATTATGAAATTGAGCTAAATGGAAATTACAGACCTATAACAGCAAGCACAGACATTTAGCAAAGTAGGCTGCTTGCAAACATCTCAGAATGCACACATCTGGTCACTAGATTTCTAAATATATCTATCCATCTTCAGAAGAATGTCTCAATTTTATTTTATTTTGTTGAAGAAAAGAGCCAGTGCTTGCTAAATCCTTGGTACATAATATAAGCAAACTGAGAAATGTGTAAAAGGTATAAAACTATTGATCATGAATGTGCAAAGTTAAACATGCAAGTCAAAGAATCTGTGCTACAATAACTGACCCCCTTCTTTTTGCTGGGAAGGGAGAATTCATTTTTTGTGCATTATAATTGGATATAAAATACCGAGAGAAAAAAAGCCTTGCGCATTTGCCTGCACATCTTTGGAAAATTATATGCAGTGATTCAGTAGCACAGGCTGCTTTTGCCAACTTAAAGGCACACTCCTGTCAATTAGCAAGTTGGGTAAAAATAATAGATGTTGACTTGTTTTCAGTCAAAATTTTTGAGTTTCAAAAACACTATTTACCTTCATCCATGAGCTGTTTTAGAAATCATTATGATCACAATGATTTTTTTTTTTACAACCCAGAATGGTAAGTGAAAATATTTCAGAAATTCGTTAAAAGCCCAGTTTGCTGGTTCACATTTCAGCACCTTAAAATTGCTTTTATTGTTGTCTTAAACAATACAAACCTTAAAGATATTTTAATAGACAACTCTGGTAAATGGCCCATTGGATGATGCTAGTTGTTCAAATGGTTTATATAATACATCATGTACTTTTAAAACCACTAAGTCATCAAGAAAATGAACAACATATCAGCCAATTTGATACATTCAAATTCTGAACTGTTTTGATTTTAACAAGAGCTGCATGATTGAAAGGGACTATATTGCATTAAATGAATTGTCACAATCTATTCATCTCGCTAGGATATTATGGCTGGAATTTAAAGCCTTATTTATCACATCCTTGAAACTGTTAACACTGTCACTGTATTTCTTGACGCTAAAGAAAAATGTATGTTTGCTTCGGTTCCAATTCTTTAAACACCAAATTATGCAGATAGTTACAGCCATTCCAAAGACTGCAAAACAAGAGAGAGGAATACTGATAACAAAAATATAAAAACATTTTTCCAAGAAGTAAAAGTAGGAAAAAGCTATTGTTCAAAACTTCATTGCACAAGTAAAGAATGAACATCTTTCTTGCATTCACATTTCAATACAAATGTTATTTGTTATTTGTGTTAAAACAAAATCTTGCTGAAAGGTAATTATTAATACAAATGCTAAGATTCAATATACTGAAATTCAACACTGCCATCAAGCCCTCAGCAAAGATTTATTTGGCACGTGTTCATGGAAAATGTCAGTGTAAAATTTATGATTTAAAACTTGTATCTACAAAAACTGCTTTGATCTGATCAAGACAAGATATGCTGGACAATTATCTTTATCTTCATTTGATCAGAAGACATTTAATGACACACACCACTTCTCACACACCAGTATACAGAAAAAAGTGCTTATTTTTAATACATCCACATAAGATATCTTTCCATGTATACGCCATGCTGTAAGTGTTGCAGAAACAAGAGAGAAATAAAAAGAGTTAATATTAAAGTCATAAATCAATTTAATGGGAATCTTTTAACTTCTCAGAAATATACAAATTGAACCAACATGAGGAAAAAGTGGCAATGACTATGTAGTCTTAACTACAAAGTACAGAAATAAGACTTTCAACAAAATGTAGTTTTCTTTCAAGCAAAACTATTTTAATTCTATTCAATTCAGCCTATACCCCAAGAGGTTCTTTCAAGTTACCAAAGGTGCAAATACGATCTCTAACATTTTTTCCTGAAGCACCTACAAAGATGCATGAAACAAGAAATTATAACTACAATGTGAATTTTTTCTTATGATTATCACAAGTCTCCACCAGCAAGACCTAAAGTCAGCACCAATACCAAAAAAAAATCAAACTGCATTTTACACCTGAAATGATGCATACTAATACATCTTGCCCCCCAGTTCCTCTCCTACCCCCCAATGTTTCTGCTATTTTCAAAATTTTATCTTCATATGTAAGGCACAAGTTTATAAAACAAAGAAAGCAACCCAGCAGTTTTGGTAATTCCCAAAAAGACTACCATGCACATTAGTTCCTTCAAAATGTCAGGTTGTATATATACTGTTTTATGTTCATTTTGGCTATGGTAAAACAACTTGATTAACATTCTATGCCGATTTGCTGCATAATTCTGACAATCATTTCATTAATATGCTGTGAGCTAAGGTCATAACCTTGCATGCAGGACCCTATGTGCTAAAACCATGAAACTCTCACATGGACACTTACATCTTAATTTATAATGCTTCTACAACAGCTGAATGCCTATTATTATCAATGATTGGGTTGTGCTATCCTAATAGTAATAGCAGCATCTTCAACTGATCAAATACCATACGCACACACGACTAAGCACAAAGCACACCAACATTTATAAAAAAGTCATATGCACTTTTCTCACATCAACACAATCACCCATTTTCTAGCAACCAAAAAACATCATGTCTTCTGTTTTAAGCCTGGCTTTGTTTTGTTGGTGTCACCAAAAAGACTTCGAATCATGATGACCTGTATGAGGCCCACAGTGACCATGACAAATAACTGCACAGCAGACAACACATTGACTCGAATGAAATTTGCCTCTGCAATGTTCCGGTCTCGGGCTTCATGTACTTTGATGAGATTCTGAATCTGTATAGACTTGTCAAGGTTTCCTTTAGCCCGTTCAATGATGCCCTATCAGCAAATATAACATGTTTATTAGAGTCATCATTTTTTCCCACATACAATTGTTCATATCTATAACAAATGAGAAGAATGGAATTTGTACAAGACCTACACAGTTTTAGTTTGCCTCCACTAGACATCAGCTATACAGGCAGAAAAGACCAAGATAAAAATGATTTTAAAAAAAACAACAGGAGATTCAATTTTTAAACAAATAGCTGCACGACTGTAAACATGGTGACTTAAATAAACACAAGAAATGAAGTTAATTAACCTGTATACAATTAGATGAAATATAAAATAAGACCTAATGCTAATCATCATCGCTAGGATTTCAACCAAACCTTGAATTCTTCCACTGTCAGGTCAACCATACCCACGACCTCTTCATGGTTTATGTTCCAATCATCATCATCTTCATCATCATCATAGTCTGAGATAATCTCAAAGAACACTACCTTTGGCGACATGCGACTAAAGGTATTGTCAAAGCAGAACTTATACTCTCCTTCTACATCAGCATTCACTCTGGAAGCAAAAACAATCCACATTTCTAAATTTATTGCAGCCTCATCATTTCCAGACATCATTTGAAATACCAAGAAATTTCCACATTTTTTTCTAAATGACCAGAATGCAGCAATGTCAGTGAAAGAAGTAAATTTTATAAATAGTTATACAACATAGCTGCTTAAAAAAGATTTTCAAAAACAGAATATTGACAAAGCAAACTTAGGATACTGATGCTCATCAATTAAAAAAAAAAATCAACTACTCAGATAGTTAAACAATGTCACAAAAAAAGCTAGTACTTTCTTACAATAAATAAAGTACTAAAGATATAAGTGAATAGGATAAATGGCCACTGATCCACCAGGAGTCATAAAATTTATACATCTTATAAATCAAGCAGTGGGGGGGGGGGGGGGATATTCGTCATTTTCAGACAGACCTTATACATATCCATACCATTTGTTTTTTTTTAATCCTCACCAAGGAGTAGTCTTTACATCTCTGGGTAGGTCATCATCTTCAGGTTAATGTATGCTGTTCAAAAGCATATTTGTTTTTCTAATTCTACTATTATTATTATGCAGAGATAAATGCACAGAGCTTATATTGTTACTGTAATTTGAGAGGTTAATAATGAGAGACATGATGGAGGTAGGGCAAGTTTAATGGAGGAAACTTATCTTCCCTTCATTGCAATTTACTGTGTTCTGCAGTCAGGGTATGGAACATCTTAAAGGATTATCACTGCATTATCTCCCCTTAACTTAAAAAAATGCTAAGCCCCTCCTCCTTCAACCTCTTACCATTCCCTACATCTGCTGCTCAAAAGCAGCGGTTAACAGGTTAGAAAAAGGGCATCTAGAGTGCACCATGTGCGAATGTTTCACTACACCAAGGCCATGCATGTCAGTTACTCATTAAACTTAACTACAATGACAAGATGTGACAATGAATAAAATATGGGATAAATTACTCCAGCTACAATGCATATGCTTCTTGTGTGGTTGGATAACGATTTGACAGTAAAATAAATGTGGATTAACTATATAAAGATAAAACATTCAAAACAAGCTGAAATACCATGTTTAACCTGAAAAGTAATATAGCAGACGGCTAAAACTTATACAACCTTTTCAATAAATTATTTTATGTTAGACACTCTTTATTTAGACAAGCAAATGTCAAATGACAGTTTTCTTCTATGCTGTTTCAAGCATAACTCACATTCCTATTTTGCTATAGACCTTAGCTCTTGAATTCTCTGCCCTGCAATGCATGACACTCCTCTTTTCTCTCATCTTTAAAATCTGACTGAAAACATATTTGTTCAGAAAGTATTACTTGTAAATAAGGCAGTTTGGTATTGTACTGTTTGCCTGAGTATGTAATGCCTGAAAGGTAGGATGCTTGTTGTTTTATGAATGGTGTACACAGCTGAATGTGTACCTAGTAAAGCAGAATAGGTGACAAACTGATGATGGTCATTATTATCATTAAATAAAACACAAGTCACAAGTAAAATCAGGCAAAATAAAGACTTAATGTTAATTTTTTACTGACTTCAGAACATTTTCTGTCTTTCGGGTTTCCATATGCATGATTCGACCATCTGGAGACTGCAAAGTAAAGTCAATATCAAGATCGCCTCCATCAATCACCTGAAAAAAATTTTGCACAACTGTCATCAATAAATAAAACATTGCAGCACCATTAAAACTGTAGTATTTTAAGGAATACATTATATATTTTTCATGTTAACAATTTTTTCTTTTTTTTAAGAATAACAAATACAACATCACCATATGTAGTAGCATTAATCTAAAGCTCACAATTACTGTTGACCATTTTTATAAAACACACACACACAGAAAGGACAACCAGCTTAAACAAGTTTTGAAAAAATTAAAAGGAAGTTTAAATGGTCACTTTATTTCAAAGATTTCTACACTGTAAAAATTCTTCTCTCCATAATTCTGATCTATGAGACTCATACCCAGTCACAATCTGGGCCAAAGCAGTAACAATTTCTTTGGGCTCTATTAGGCTGCTGCAGTGTAGTGCAGCTGCTTTTGCTTTACGTTTTATCTTTCTTTTTTTTTTTTTTGGGCTTTTCGTGTACTGAAACTCTTCTTTGTTTGAAATGTCATCATTTTCCTGCTGATTTTCTAAACGTTATCATTTGTTTTCTAATTTAGGTACCACAATGTAAAGCAAAACTTGTCGGTTTCACGTTTAACAACTCTCCTTGTTTTGCTATCATTCTAAGAGGACGAAGTCAACTTGGAATTTTTGTCAAAGAAGTATCTCCTCTAAAATTTCTTGATCATTTAACTTTAATAAGTTAACTATGTTATCCACTGAAAATAATGCGTCAATTAGCACATCCCTATATACCCTACAAGTCCCCTCCTCATCAGCTTCATTTTCAGCTACTTTTCAACTATTCATCGGGCGTAAATTACGAGGGATGAGGCACAACAAGAAATCTTGGGGTTTTGTCGCACTTAAAGGTTTTCAGCTGAGTTTCACTCGAACAACGTGCACAGTGTTATATCTTAATAAGCACTATGTTCTCAACGTAGTGTGACAATTTCATTTTCAAAGAGTAAAATAATCTCACTTGGTATTCCAGTTCTGCAGACGACTCCCTCTTAATGTGCTGCCAGAAGCACTCCTTTACACCGGCTCTTATTTCTATTGTCAAGTCTATTTCAAAAGTGTGCACGTGACGATAGAAAGTTGTGCAAAAGACAACCGAAACAACTACCAACTTCCATCCCTCCATACTGACACTCGAGTTAAATATAGTAACAGACCTTTGACCTTGGTTCTGCCCTAATCACAAATATGCCGCTTTTTCTATTGTAACATTTATTTATTTACAAATATGTTCTAATAATATTTTAGAGTAACTCTAACAGCTTAATTACACCGGAGTTCATTTAACAGCGCACATTGTTGTCATGTAAAACGAGGCTACTGTTGGCTTCTATTTTGCATATATCAATACGCGAAAACAAATAGTTAAAAAAGAACCATTTTGATAAAGTTTACCATATCATTCTTTTCTTATAATAAAAACCGATACAATACTGTGCACTACTTTTGTGAATATTTTTGTTCCCGTAACTCGACGAACCGTTTTCTATATGTTCTTCTCCTTTTTTTTATTTTGCGTCAGCATGGTCGCTTTAATTACTACGCTCACCTTCACGCAGAGACTAATGCAAATGGCCTGGGAAGTCAGGTGTGTGAAATGAAATATTGAAGTTCATAACACTTGTAGTTTAACGTTTTGACTGTTATAATTGTTTAGTGTTTAGTTGATCAAGAAAAAGGTGTATTTGACCATTGCTCTGCCTTCGCAAGGAAAAGATGGGGGATAGGTCTATTGTGCTGAAATCAGATTCCTTACAGATTGCTTTCTCTTTGCTTCACTGTCCACTGTTCTGTTTTCAGGACTTTTACAACTTCTTGGCAAAGCTTGTTTTGCACCATGAAGACTACCTAAACACAAAACAATGGAAATAGGTTTTAGTAACTTGGCCTCGGTGCCGAATAATCACTTCAGACATTTCACATTAGAGTTCGATGTACAAGAAAACCAGACCGACAGCCAATGGGCCGATTGTGCACATGGTACATCTGTATCAAAACACGACCCAGCATCAGCTGACGACGGGATTGATGTTGTTAGTGCAGACGGAGAAAACTATGTCACTGCAACCACGATGTTGAATGTGGAGGAAGACGATAATCTAGAGGAATCTCCTCTAAGCTACGAATTACAACAAGGATATCGCATATTGAGAGAGCTTATGACAGATTCTATTAAATCGGTGAATTGGCCCTTCATGTACCGTGTGGATGATTCGTACCCGGAGACGCACGATTATTATGAACGCGTCCAGAAACCTATGTGGCTTATGCGGAGTAAGTATAAATTTTCTGGTTTTGTCATGGCTTGATGATTGTTATTATGAATATACATTATAAAAGGATACTACGACATGTAGAAAAAGTTATGCGTTTTAAGCACAGGGCTACACCTACTGGTAGAGTCGTTTAGGAAATCCTTATTTTAAGGGGATATCCCCAAATTTATTCTATTTTTATCCGTGATTGCAAAACGCAAACACGTTTTTCTCCCCAATGCTGCATTCCCGAGTGGTAACCTTAAAGGCGAAAAACCAACCCAAGCGTTATACAACACGAAAAACGCGTGTTTTGGTGCTTAGTAATTATTATCTTTCAGACTAATAAAGGGCTTTTCTGTGCTAGAGAACCATGCACCACATTCAATTTTTTCAGCAATCTAAAACGCTGCATTTAAGACATTGAAACCTATAAATTGAAAGATTATGTTTCCAGCTTTCATTTTTTTAAAACCTGTTTATGGAAATCATTTCATAACTGTATGCATGTTAGAACCAAGGGATTCATTGTTGACAGTAAAGGCTTAGTGTCACTGGCCTATCAAAATATATTTTATGTAACAGATGGTGCTTCTTTGGAGGATAGCATTAAATGGCAAGATCTTACTATTTTAGCTTACCTGTGAGATTTTGAGTATTGCTTTTTTGATATCCAGTTTTATCCAGTTTCTTTGTAGTTTATAGTTCCTGGACACAGAATAAATTATTTTCAGACAGGTACTTATAAATACTAAAGGGATTGTAAAGAATCCATAATCTTTGTGTATGTGCATGCATTTGTGTGTATTCATGTATTTAAGAGTGCATCTGCATGTTAAATCTTACGACCTTAAACTCCTCGTATAAGAGACACAGAGACATTCATATCTTTCCATACTATGCAATCTTTATTTAAAATGGGTTATAGTATTTTAAAAAATGTTTTATAAACTAAATTGTCTTATAAATTGAAGAGAGGTAGATGCTTGTACACAAGAGAAGATAGTCATTGTACAACTTTTTATGTTTTCAATGCATTTTGATTCATGCCTTTCTTTAAACCTATAAAAAGTGGTTATGTTATGTTAAGCTTTTTCCAGTATCTTATGTATATCTTCTTAATATTTCCAGTGAAAGACAAATTTGAACAACGAAGTTATAGCAGTATCACAGAATTTGTGGCTGACTTCAGACTTATGCTTGAAAATTGCTACCGCTACAATGGACCAGATCACTACATTTCTAAAAGAGGTCAAAAACTGGAAACTATGCTTGAGCAAAAACTTGCTCTTCTGTCTAGGTATTAATGAAACCTGTGACTTTTATCTTGTGAATATTATAAATAACATTGTATAAATGTTGAGTAGTGTTTGCTTGATGTAAGAATGTTTGTGAGACTGAAATACTAGTATCTTCAGAGTGTCTGAAAAAGATATAAAAGTACTTAATAGTTTTTAACACTTAAATTGAATTGCCCCTGGGAATCAATAAAGCTGTATTGTAAATACAGAGAAAATTAGTAATACACTGGAGTATTACTAATTTTCTCTGTATTTACAAAGTAGCATCCCTTTCCCATCTTTTTTGCACCTTATTTTGGTTTAACAATAAAATTTTATATGCATCTAAATTGCTCAAAGTTCACCCGGATAAATGACATGGTTACTTTGTTCAAGGTAGCAAATCCAAATGCCATTCTCATTCTCCATAATACTTTATAACAGTATAATGATTTTTTTTTTTAATTTCATAGTACAGCTCTTGTTTTTTACTGTAGTGTGATAGCAAGGAAGGGGGATATTTAGAAATGGCAGGATGGCATATTCTGTTTTGTACATTGACACAGAGAACTGAGGGCTAAGACAACAATTGCAGCAACAACTGGAAAGGCATCTGATGATGACTTTCTCTCTTCTGGTGAGCTTAAGCAACTTCTATTTCAATAGATGACTTTAGTCACCTTAAATTGTTTAATTATATTAAGTGCTGGCATTGTTTTTACAGCTGACATACTTTATTAATATTAGTTTCATTAGCTTTACAGCCTACTTGGCATTTAAAAATTTTGATATTGATAAAACTTATCATTGAACATTTGCAACACCTTCAGTTTGCTTATTTAGTCTTTCAAAAATGCATTGTAACTATGTCTTAAACATTTTATTTGCTGACTTTTTAAAAATTGGTAGATTTTTTAAAAATGTGTGTTTGTGCTTAGGGTTAGATGACATCGTATACTGGGTTTTGTTACCTTAATACTCTAAAATCTGTTAACTTTTTTCCCCTGCTATTAAGCAAATGACATTAATCTGCTATCATAGCTTTTTAAACACCAGTACGTGGGCCCATACATGGCTTTCTTGAGTTAGTCAAACTTTCTTTTTGGTAACCCTTTTTATTTGCCTCTCCTAAGTGTGAATATACTTTTATCTTTCAGGCTTAAGGAGAAGACCAAAAACATTTATACCACACGACTCTTCAGCTCTTCTAAGTCAGTTACGTAGCGAAGAAGCTCAGCGCGAAAGAGAACAGCGTCGTCAGCTGATTGCTGACAGGAAGGCAGCAAATGAAGCCGTACAGCATGAAATTCTTGAATGGGAGGATTCCCTTTTGGCAGAACCTATTAAAACACACATGTTGCACTCATGGGAGGTAATTGCAGGAATTTTGGCTACAATATTTGGGGTTTTTTTATGCTTTGTGAAGAAAGACATGCTAATCAGTTATGCAGAAGCTGCCTTATGGCAGCGGAATCAGTTTACCAAACTTAACGAGAGTTGTAGAGAAGTGAGTGTGTTGCTGGTAAAGCAGTTTGAAAAATGGTCTCTATAATGCTGCTGAGCGGTCCGGTGGCGCAACGGTTAGCGCCTGTCACCAATGCAGTGAAGGCTGGCTGCCCAGAGTTCATTTCTCGTCTCGGGCACGCTGTTCTTTCTCTGCACGTGGCATCTGTTTACAGGGATGGCTGCCTTGCCGTAATATAGCCTCAGTTGCTGGCACGGTGTAAAACACCAATTCCCTCCCCCCCCCTCTTATAATGCTGCTCAAGATCAAGTATTGTGCTTCAAACACCTAATTTAAATGAAGCAACTTTCAGCATGTGCTTTTTGTAATCATTTTGAAGCCATCTTGTTCTGGATTGGTTGCATGATATATATATCTTGCTAAGTAGCAAAGAGTAAAATTTTTAGCTGATGTCTGATTTATTGTTATTTTTCTTTGTCCCTTTCAGCAGATGAATAACATGAAGCACTAATTAAATTTTTAAATCTTAAAATGTACATGGCAAAGGTCAAATTGTAAAAAACAAAGTTCTGGAATTTTAAGTTGATACTACAGCATTTTTGTTTCATTTGATTTTTGTTACAGCTGCCACAGATTGGTCTTTTCTTGTTTCTGTGTCAAGAGGTGTTAAACTTGGGAGAGGTGTCACTATTTGAACTTGAACGATGTTTGGCTATGCCACGCCAAAGCACAACATTGCAGTACATTATGACATCACTCCTTTCTACACCATCTCAGAGGATGAAGTGAGAAATTTTATTTCAAATCTTGTAGTTTTGATAATTGCACTGTTTTATTAAGTTAATATGTGACCTGCCACCACAAAAAGAGTTTTAAGTTACACAGAGCAGTTTCGTAGTGGAGCCCCAGAAAGTTGATGAGAGTCAGCTTTGTGCAATTTTACTTTTCTTTACAAATGGATTCCATGATGATTGAACAAACAGGAAAGTACACTGCTATGTTAAAATAAAAGTTAGAAATGGTCTTTAAATACATTTTGGTCGAGGAACCCCAAGCCAATTCGTTCTGATTTCTTCTGCAAAATGATGAATTTTAAACACTACTTTATTAACATTTCCCTGTCAGAATCCCATCGTATTAAACGCTGCCAGAGAGACTGAAGTCTGCATTTTCAATCTCTTTAATGACTGATTCAAATAGTAACCAATCAGAAGATTTGTATACAAAAGTTTTAGGAATAAACAAATCTGATCCCGATGCTATCCAATGTGAGATACCGAACTGTCCTAGGTAATAAAAGGAAAGGCACTGAGCAATTGGCTGAAGGGGATGAAACTTGTTCTTTTCACCAGGTTTTGTTCACCCTGTTAAAGTACTGTGTAAAGCAAAAACTTGACAAAAACATATCTGTGACAAATTGTTATTAGCTTTTATTTGTCTTTAATCTATGAAGCCAGCGGAACATTTTATGCTTTTTATTGAATAAAGGGGAAAGTGTTTATTCAGTACTGAGTAAATTAATGGAACAGTACACGTGCATGAACAAACAGACCCCAAAAAAAAAAGTAGTATTTTTACTTATCATTGTTTTCATGCCAAGCTTTTTATCATTATCAATATACAGTGCTTGAAGATTTCACTGTGAGGTTTTTCTCCTGTCTCATCTGTTGAACAAATCTTTTGTCCTTATAGAATTGACAAGAAGTCTGTAATGCCTTACCGAGTTTGGACACAAAAGTTGACCAAAAAGATGGACATCTGGTATAAAATGCTGGAGGACTGTAATGGTGATAAGGGCAAGGCAGCATATAAATTGGGTTTTGATCCATGCAGCTTTGACATGTTGGGTAAGGCCACTATTAGCATGTATTATTCTTTACCATCAGGCTTGATAAAAAAAAAACATGCATTGTATAGAGATTGGAAATTTCATAGTGAGGAACAGGCATGATTAATACAGATGAGTTATTTTCATGTTTTAAATATTTCATCCTGAATTACCAATACAACTGTAAGCGTAATGCCTTATTAAGACTAGAGAAACACAAAAGGAAAAGACTGAAAAATGGAAGGGTAGCGTAACACATATTACTTATGCTGGTCATAGACTGGTTTATGAAATAACAGAAAAGAGGAATCTGTTGGACACTTACATCTGTACTGGGAGACTTAGGTTATGCTGATGACATTGTTATTCAGCCAATGCAAAGATACGCAGGAACAGATCAACAGTCTAACCAAAAATGCATCAACAATAGGACTTAAAATAAAAACAGACAAAAACAAAAGAAATAAGACAGAATGCCAAGTCAACAGAACTCATCACAAATGATAAAGAAGGAGAGAAAGTCCAAGAACTTACATACCTTGGTAGTAACAACAGATGAAGATACAGAAAAGGATGTGAAGAACATACACATCAAAGCAAATCAAGCCTTTGCCATGTTGAAAGAAATTTGGAAATCCAAAGTTCTAAGGAGAAATACAAAATTAAAAATCTTCAGAAGCGATGTCCTTTCGGTTTTGCTCTGTGGAAGTGAGTGCAGGAAGATATCAGCAAACATCAGGTAGAAACTAGAGACCTTCAAACCAAGTGTCTGAGAACAATTTTCAAGATATTCTGGCCTAACATGATTACTAATGAAGAAATCTTTAAAGACCCAGCTGCATAAATATAACAACAACAATCCAAAAAAGAAGATGGAAATTACTAGGGCATTTTTCTAAGAATGAAACCAAAATAGCCCTTCATTGGTCAGCCATGGTTGGCTAAAAGAACATGGTGAAGGTCAGTAGATCAAGAGTTTAAGGACCAGAAACTGTCCTGGAACTGTATGGCAAAATTTAGCTCTTGTGGATGCCTTATATACCACCTTTGGTACGAAGAGGAGTGAGTAGGGTAACAGTTTTACACACAAGCCATCAGCTAAGACTGTATTATGGCCATGCATCTGGCCGTGCAAAAAGGTACCTCAGACAGAACAGCACATCCATAATAAGATCATCACTGTATTAGTGAACATGTTTACCCTTTGCATTGTAAAACTTTGCAGCTTGATATATTTAGTTCTTTTAGTTTTATAAAGGTCTAAAATTAGCGTTGTTATTGTCATCAAGTTTTTGTAAGTTTTTGGTATACCCACAGTATCCTTCGTAATTATTCATGTGTACTTTGTCTTTAACATATTTGGTCATAGAAGAAGAGAAAAATTTTTTTATTTCAGCAAAAGATGTTTTTAAATGGTTTTCACAGAATGTTTAAATGTGGTACTTCTTGAAACCAAATAATCCAGGAGATTGAAATTGCATAATGTTGTCAAGGTTACCATGTAAAACCAATAACAAATCTAATATATGTTTATTGTGTATTCTGTCTGGATCAAATGCAGATTGTATAATACCATAAATTTCCATTTTCACATCAGGCTTGAAAAATCCACTGAGAAGGAGAGCATTCCACAAGAACAATTTCTATCGTAGAATATGGATCCTAAAGTGCCTTTGTGATCATTGTTTGGTGAGCTTTTTAGAATATTTTCATCACATTTTTTTTTTAATGCCAAGTGGCAGGGTTAAAAATGACCAAAAAGTGTTAAAAGAGGGCAACTTTAAATACAGCCAATGCAGAGATGTGTTTATTACACTGTCAACACACTTTTACAAAAGTCATGCTACTGAAATAAAATTAGTAATTTTTTATCAGTTTTTATGTGCTCAACACAAATATAACGGTCAAAATGAAAAATTGGCTCTAGATGTTGGGTTTTTTGTTTTTTTTTAATCTGCAATAATTATTGCATACATCATGAAATGCATGCAAATAGTAACTGACCTACGGTTAATACCTTTAAACAATCAAGTCATAGACTACGTCTTAGATTTCTTTGCCTGTCTCTTGCACAGCTGTTCGGGAGCATCTCTGGGGAGTGTCCAGCAGTAGTCAGCCAGCATGGTAGTGGACAATTTTCCCTGATATCTTTTTTCCATTGTTGTGATATCTTGATGAAAATGTTCGCCATGTTCATCACTAACCATACCACAGTTGTCAGGAAAGAATCCAGATGGGAATGAAGGAAGTGGATCTTTAGAGATATATTGCAGCTAAGTTTCTGATACTGCATCAACATTTCTTCTAATTGTTGCTTGTAGTTTTCTGCCCAAACATTCCTAAGAAAGTAGTAGACACTAGGCAAAAAGCATTTCGTTCTTGAAGTTGTTGATTGATTCATTGTTGAAGAGCTCTCAAATCTGAGGACCCACAAAAACTCCCTCTCTAATCTTTGCTTCACTGAGTCAGTGGAATTTTTCATGCAGGTATCAGAAAGCTGACAAAGTCCAGTCCATGGCTTTCACGAAAATTTTCATCAAACCTAGTTTGATGTGAAGGGGTTGTAAGGATTTTGTGAGGCCCGACCAGAGCTGGGTGCTGGATATTCTTCTCTCCAACTGCTACGTTTTGTCTTAAGTCCATTCCTTCCACAAGTAGTGCAATTCCCGTGCTCGACTATCCCAGTCACATAAGAAACATGTATTTTGTATATCCCAACTGCAGTCCTGTTAAAGGAGCAACTATCTTCAAATCATCACAGAGGTTCCACCTGTACTTATACTCAATGGAATTCAGTAGCTCGTACGTTTCTTTCATGTGGACAGCATTCGCCTCTGAAATAGATGGAAGAAGGTTTCATTTGTGCTAAAGCACAGCCTTAAGATTCAGTTTCAAAAAGTCTACAAATAGTCTCCATTCTTGTAGGTCATGAGTGATTTCTAAGGCATTTATGAGGCCCTCATTATCAGAACAGAATATTAGATTACCTTTTCTTTCGTAATTGTGGCATCTTCTAGAAGATTCCATTGCTCAAGTCTTGAACCTAGCAATTCTGCTTTGTTCTTGGTCCAAATCACAAACCAGGTCATTTAGTTCTTCCTGTGTTATTCTGTGCGAGGTTGATGATGCACCAGTGAAACTTTGGATCACTGCATGCTGACTAAATAGAAGAATAGGTGAGGTCACCCTCATTCTCATCAGCTGAATCAAGAGAATATTTCTGCTGGGTAGATGAAATGTTGGGGGGAACTATTTTCGACTTATTTTGCTTCATTATCCCGCTGGAAAGAGGAGATACCAAGTAACAGTCATTTGTGTGTTTGTTTGGTTGTCTCCACACCATGGGACTGCAAACAGCATTTATGTCTTTTACCATTCAACCACTGTGAAAGCTGTGTTGCACATGTTTAGTTTAGTTTATTCCTTGTTGCTCCTTTGAGGAGCATAGGGCCGCAACAACACCTCACCATTCGGACCTGGTTTTGGGCAGCCCCCTTCAGTTGGGCCCAGGTTTTGACGACCTTTGCCTCACTCTCTATTGTTTTTTTCCAAGTCAGGTGTTGCACATGTAGCAGACCATATATGCGGGTCCCAAGGCTTGTCTTGATATCACTAATCTTGCATCCAAAGTAAAGATGATATACCATCTTCACTTGAGAGGTGTCACTTCTCACAAATATACCAAAAATTGTCCAAGGTATTAATGCACTTTCGAGGCATTAGCGTTCTGTATTGTAACTAAATGGATGAAATATTAAGTTCTGTGTAACGGTAGCCTAAACTGTATCCCACAAAGTCTGAAATTCTGACTGGGCTTTATATAGCACAGTGGTTCTTAACCTTGTTTGAGGTACTGAACCCACAAGTTTAATATGCGCATTCACCGAATCCTTCTTTAGTGTCATCACGAATTGCGGGTGTGTCTTGACCTTCAAGGCAGAGGCTCCGCCGAACCCCTAGGGTTCGATATAACCCCGGTTAAGAACCACTGATATAGCACTTCTGATGTCAGCTTACTTCAGCAGCCGCCTGGCAGTAGTACTGCATTTCATCAGAAAATAATGCAGTAAACGCTGGATGATGTGTATCATGCAATGTGATGTAATGTTACATCATTCTAGGCTTATTAAGGATGCTGTTACAGTCCTACTGGATACATTTACACAATGAAACAGAGAAAATGAACCGTATCAAATATTTTCAAAATGAAAACCAATAAAAATTAGTTTATTCCTTGTTGCTCCTTTGAGGAGCATAGGGCTGCACAAAAAATTTATCATGGTTATATTTGTGTTAAGCACACCAAGATACTGCTGAATAGGACCTTTTGAAGTCGGTAATAATTTCAGTGTTGACCAATGTTATAAACTTTTTTTTTTTTTTCTTTTTTTTGCATTTTTGATATCAAGTAACAGTTTACGACCTTTTTGTATTCAAATTATTCTCTGGATCATTTTATTATTATTAAGTGTTCAGTAGCTATTTAAGATATGGTTGCTGGTGAGACATGTAGAAATGTTAGTCACCTCATAAACTATATACAAGGAATCGGTTAACAGGAAACCCAGGAGTCTCTCAGAAATGCTATTGAAGCCCAGCCACCTGAGGACCAGCGAGAGTACATTTTAGGAAATGATGCTAAAGGGTGTCTGTATCTTCACTTTCCACAGTTCTGTGGAGCAGATTTGCGTATTTATCGCCAGCAAAAGCCACCAGATTTAAGCTTCAGCAGTGATGAAGATGATGATGTGTCAGCTAAAGTAAGTTGAGATATTTCTTCACCTTCTTTACCTTTTTTGTTTTAGTTTAGTATAAAAGACATTTTACACAATATTTTACTGCTGATTTTAAGACAAATTGTTGTCTCATCTGTGCCTGCCTGTTCGTGCCTCAGTTTCTTGTCTAAGGCATTCTTCAGTCTCACCAGGATGATTCTGTTCAGCACCTTGTTCAATTGTTGCACTGTGTCAGGTCGCGTTTTTTGTTTTAGCTTCAGTAGATAACCAAGCTTCCAGTCTGATGGAACTTGCTCCTGTTCCCAAATTTTCTGTAGCAGGGGGTGTAGCATCTCTGCTGCAGCTGTTAGGTCTTCCTTGAGTGCCTCTGCAGGAATGCTATCTGGGCCTACTGCCTTGCCAGTATTCAATGACTTGAGGGCTTTGATAATATCTGCCTTGGTGGGTTAGTGTTCACTTGGAGCTGTTCGGCGGCTGTGACAATGTTTAAAGTGGTTGGTGTTGGTGGCCTGTTCAGTATTTCTTCAAAATGTTCTGCCCAGTGAGATTTTTGTTCTGCATCCCCGGTAATGACACTGCCATTCTTATGCTTTACTGGCCTGCACGCATTGGTGTTTTTCCTTCCTGACAGAATTCTCGTAATTTCATATAGCCTCTTTGTGTTATTTTGCCTAGCTGCTTGTTCTACCTCTTCTGCCATCCTATGTGCGAACTGTCTTGTCGCCTCTTGCACTCATTTTAACTTCTTCGGTTCATCTCCTAGTACTTTGCTCTGAACTCTTCTTTTTCCTATTGTCTTGACATTGGATGATCTGCTTTAGCTCTTTCCTTTCTTCTATCTTTTGCCAGGTTCCTAAAGGGCCTAATTTCGCCAGACTATTTTATTAATAAATACAATCTTAAATCTATCCTTTAGTATGGAATCAAAAACCAGATAAAATGGCAAAAGGGGGTCTAGGTGTTCCTTACATGTCACCCTTTATTTTGGCTTTAAAACTATTGTGGATTAAAAAATAACAATGAGCATAGATGGACAAATATAATTCATGTTATACTACCAGAAAGTAGTTACGTAGAACAGCTGGGCTGTGAGCTAATTTGTAAAAGAGTTAACTTATTTTGGAATAATGTTCTACTTGCATGTAGGTGTTTTAAAAATAAAGTTAAAATAGATACGGCTGATAAGCTCTTAGCAGAACCTCTTTTCTATAATGCCAATATTAAGATTGATTGTAAGCTCTTTATTTATAAAGATCGACAAAAAACATATTTAGCATTAGAGATTTACTTGACAAAAAAGACAGATTCTATACATATGAATGTTTTAAACAACTCTACCAGCTAAATACAAACTTTCTAAAAAAAATTTGTTGTGTAGAAGCAGTGAAAATGTATTTAAAGCAAAATGCTGTATCCATCAACAAAAACAAAAAAAAGTTAAAAACACTAATATTTTTCCAAGGAAAAGGCTCAAAGAACTATCACAATATATTAAATGATAATGAATATGAACCAATTGTTTTCAAAAATGGATTAAAAAGTTGCAGGGCAAATTAAGCTTTAAAAGGATATTTCTTAAAATAAGTAAAATCCATGAAATTAAATATAAATGGTTCCATGTTAGACTTGTGCATAGGGTATTAGCCACAAATATTTTTAAGAGATCAAAATTTTAGTTAAAAACTTATGTCCCTTTTGTAACCAAGAAAAAGAAACGATGGAGCACATAGTTTTGAAATGTAACTATTTAAAAAAAAATTTGGAGTTCATTAGAAAAGAGAATCAATGATAAATGTAAACATGTAAAGGACTTTAAATTTACTGCTACACTTCTTCTATTTGGATTATAGTGAAAATATCCTAACGGATAACGTTATGGACCGATATAATAATAATAATGGCAAAGTTTTACATATATAAATCCAGATTTAGAACAAAAACTCTATGTATACAGGTCTTTCTACAAAATGTATATAGACAAATGAAAGTGGAAAGATTTATAGCTCTTAGCAATATGTAAATTGCAATTTTTGATGAACAATTTTAGAAATTTTCTTACATTTTTGTAATTGTATTACAAAAGAATGTAACAAATGGGAAACCCATACCTAAATGAAGAGAGAAGTAAAGAGCGAAACAGGATTGTAAAAAGAAAGCTTAGTTTGTGGAAACTTAATGCCCTGTATTACATATATTACTATACTCTTTAACATTTAATTCATTGCTAAAATGTTTTATAGATATGAACTTGTGTACATTATGTACTAAATAATTATGGGTAAGAAAATTGCTTAACTCATACAATTGGTTGACTCTGTGTGTGTTAGTGTGTGCTTCCTTGTTTTTGGGGGGTTTTTTCCCTGGTTTTTATTCCATGTGAGTCATGGTACAGTTGAACCACTACAGTAATATGGTACTGATGTATTATATATTATGCCATTAAATAAAGTTTTTAAAAAAAAAGGAAAAAACTACTGTCTAAAAGAACTTCAAGAAAGATGTAAAAAACGTAATAAAACTGAAAATTTTAAATAAAGAAATGTATTTTTTACTATCTTGTGGTCATGGTGTGTTATTGATTTGATTTTTCCCAGGTTGAAAGTGAGAAGTCACGAGTGGAAAGTAGCTTTTCTTCTAAGGGCATACACAAAGGCAATAGCTCTCTTATCTCTTCACCTGAACCAAGGGAAAATGGGAAGAAGGTGAAGAAAAGGGCCACAAGACACCCTCCAATGCCAGAACAGTCATCTCCAGAGCTTGCCACAGCATTATGGCTCACTGGAACAGAAAACAGGATTCGCAAAACGAGGAACAGTGTGGAGGCAAGTCTTCCATTTATTCTAGGAAATCAAACCTCCACAAATGGATCCTGGCCAAATAAGAGGTCTAAAATGGCTAACAGCTCTGTGAGTGAGTCCTCTGATAAAAGTTGCAGCAACCCTGATGTGTATGACGTCAAGGAAGAGAAGGTAGCTGGAGACAGTATTAAGTGTGAAAGCAGAGACAGCTGCCACACCTTAGTAGATGAATTCGTTGGTTGTGATTCAAAAGCTAAATCTTTCATGAATGCAAGCAGTTCCAGAACTGAGCATGGGGAATCAAAAGAAAGCATTGACTTCTTAGCTGCAAGGAAGAGCCAGCTCTGTTACATTCCATGAAAAAAAACACACATATATTTGATGAAGATAAAGGGGAAGAATGTGATGCCGTAAAGGCAAATGTAAAAAACACGAGTGATAGTCATATAATAAAAACCACAAAGTCTGAACCTAGTGATGCAACATCTGATCACAATGTGATTGACAGAAAACCTGTTGAGGAAGAATGTGCAGGTGACTCTTTGACATCAGCTCTTGAACTCAGTTCCCTTGCCTGTGATATAAAGAGAGAAAATGCAGTTATCTTCTCAAGATCTAATTGTGATAGTTCAAACATCAGTGAAGTACCAGCAAGAACTAGCAGCAGTAGCCAGAAAACGTCAGCATCCTCCACCAACAGTGCCCATGAAAAAGAGTCTGTGATAAACAACCATGCAATGTTCTGCAACGTAGACTTGATGTCACATACAACTTTAAAGGAATCAGATGACGGGGCAAGTAGAGACATGGAAAGCAGTGTTAGGTCTGCTTTGTTGGATCATGTGAGTTACAGCATGTCAGCGGCTAGTGGAAAGAAGCCTGCAGGAAAAGATGACATATTAGAAGAGGATGAAGAGGACAATAACGAAATTGTAAGTAGAAACGTGTTTCTCACTTTTTGAATTTGAGTTATAATTAGATATTTATGCTGTTCATACTGCTGTCAGTATAAGCCTTTGGTTATAGTTAGATTTCAGTATATCTCCAACCAGTTTTATACTCATTCTAGTCCCTTAAGAAGTGATGGTTGCAGGATGGATCAGAGTAGAGTCTAAACTTAGTTTGTCTCTCTCAGGGTCCAGATCTGGATGAGTTTGAGCTTATTGTGGACAGTGTGGAGGGACTACAAGAGCTAATTCAACAATTTGCAGAGCCTCAGCTTCCCCCTCCTTCCAGACACATCTCGAAAGGCCAGAAAACAAAGGGTATTTCCTCTTTTCCTCATTCATCTCTAAAAACTTTATCTGTGTAGCAGGGATCAGCATGGTGTGAACATGTTGTGCTTGACTTTGTCACTAGCATAAGCTAATTCTTTCAGAATGATGGATATTCATACTGTAAACAGCCTTTATCCTAATCTCTCTATGCTGCCTACATAAACTGTTTTTCCAAACTTCACTTTCATTTTCAAAAACAGTTCAATTCACACAGGTCATTTAGTGTGAAAGCAAGCCATGAGAAATCTTAGAAGCTATTTCATTCCCAAATATAGTTCATACTTCTGAAACAAAAGACATGAGTGATTCAGAGCTGTTTGATCTATGTGATTTTGATGACAACTGTAAAGAAGAATCCACAAATGCAAAAAGGGATAGAGTTGTAGGTGAGCACATTGCTGATGAAAATGACAGTGATGAGAGTACCATAAAAAATTGGTTAAAATTCTAATGCAGAGTTGGTAAATAAAAGTAAAGAAAATATTTACACCCTGGAAAGACTGATTTTAACCCTTATTGTGGCAAATTTGTTAAAAACTATTCTGGGTAAGATGAGTGTCAGACTCGCATGTACAATAAGGCCATTTCCTTCAGTTATGGTAAGTATTCTTATAATTAACAGTACTGTAAATAATACAGACAATGTATTCACTAATCCTAATAGTTTACAGCAGTTTCGTCTAATCCTACTGAGGATTACTATTGTTGCTTACACGCTTTATTTGGGATTGCTGTCTACTTTTATGATGTGATTGCTTTTGCATTCTGCCCTCCATAGCCAGACAACTATGACATTTTCTTTTTCTGAGTGGTTCCACTTTGTTTTATTCTGTGTTGGCACTACTTCTGGCATTATTCTGAAGTATCTCCATTGAAGATGTAATTGGTCTGTGCAATCCAATTTTTCTTCTATCTTGAATCCGGGGTCACTCTGTCATTTCTATTAGAAATAAATGCCAGGTATTGTATTTTCTTGCATTCCAAAGAGATGTATCCAGATCACACAAACTGCTACACCACAAACATCAAGCAAAATCATGAACAGGGACCTTACTTGTGCTTAGCTCATCAGACATTTTCAAAAGAAGGCCTCATATACCTTATAGTTACAAAGAGGAATGCCAGAGCTTCACTACAAGAGTCAAGTCATGAGGCACTACTTTGTGCTGTTCTGTACAAACGATGACAGATATGATGGTTTCTTTTGTTTGTAAGTGATACAAAACTTTGAATGTTTTGAACTTTGAAAATTTGGGGAGATATTTGCACCCCTTTCAACTTATGCGTTTAGTGTATGGTTGGTCTGCTAATCTATTGAAAATTTTTTTCAGTTTAGGTTGGTTTTAAAAGAACTAAAATGACTATGCACACAAGCACAGTTGACAACATCCACAATAATAATACTTCAGTTAAGTTAAAACATTACTAATAAATGCATGCTATGCATGTCATGTATGGTAAAGTAGGCCTTTGTGAGTCAGCATTTGTTGACATTTATTTACTATAATGGTAGACTTGCAGAGAGTAACAAAAAAAAAATCTTACTATCAAGTTTCATGTTTCTTTCTGAGAACTACCTTGAGAAACAAGAGCCAAAAAAAAAATCCTTTTGGTACTGTCACATTAGCTATTTTTTAATGCATGTGATCCTGGGATGAAGTCATAGTAAATAAGGAATTTACAACCATTTTTTATGATTTTGTCTAACTGCCATCTATAATTGAATTTTTCATGTAGGCCTGGGACATCAAACCTGGTTCTTAAAACCATTGGAGTTATAACAGAAGACACTGGCATAGTTTTCTTTATTATTCTACAACTAACCTTAGAGTACAGCAAGGAAAACAGAATGTGAAAAGAACGCCTTTATGTCATTTTTTTTTTAATGAATATTCCCACTAACACACAGCAATTCATGCATATGGGGCAAAGAATATTATACAAACAGGTGACACAAATTCGAGAGATATGTACTGCTGTGCAATGTACACGAGCAAAACAAATTATGCAGGTTGGTAACAAATATATAAAATGTTTACACAGTGTGCAAAGTAATGACATGAGATACAGTAAACACAACAGGTTGGTGGTACAGAATTGTTTAAAGTATGAATGTACACAGTGAATAATAAATGCATGTGCACATGGTGAGGTAAATTACTCTAGTTAGTGACAGAATCTAATTATACACATGTTGACAAAGATCAAAAATAGCATAAACTTAAGTGATAATGTCTTGTTTCACTTTTTCAAACTGCTAAGAAAAGCATGATAAATATGAGCACATTATAACAAAAAGCATGCTGCCAATTACAAAGCAGTCTCTCACAAGCATTGTTTTGTTGAAATGTATTGGTCTATATATGCACATATATGTGTGGTATGTTCATTTTAAGTCAACATTTGTGTATTTTAATTTGTTTCATGCTTGTAAAGTTCCTTCTTCTTTAAAGTGGGGAAATGCATTATAAAAATCTAATATATTATACAATATAATATTATACAATTATTATTATACTATTATACAATATCTGGGGATGTTACAGATGTCAAAGCCTCCTCAGCGTAAACCTTGTGAAGTGGCATTGCATGAGCGCCTTGCTCTTCTGCTTAAAGAACTGCAGCCATGGGAGTCTAAATTGGTGCAAGCATCACGTCGCATGCGCATCAAGATACGCCGAGAATTTGAAGACTTTAAGGAAGAGCCATTGGAGGTAATTTCTTTATCTGTCTTATGCTGAAATTGTTGATTTCGTTGACGCTCTTTTTTTATCAAAAAAATAACAATAAAACCAATATTGTAGACTTTTTTCCCCCTCTTTTTTTTTTTTAATATGGAAAGCATCCATGTTATTTCACATATTTACACCCATTTAGATGGTAATGTAATTTGCATTCACAACAGTATCATGAATTAAAGTGATATAAATTTGAGCATGGAGCATCTTTTTTTGGGAGCTGGGTGGGAGGGGGAGCTATTTTTCGATCAAGTCCCACAACTACTCAGCCACTGAACCATCTACCATACAAGGCAGCAAGTACTTGAAGTTACATCAATTAAGATTTTATTTAGGTGATTATGTGAAGATTTGATTTAAGGGCTTACATGGTAGACACTAAGCATTTTACTGTACTTGCTGGTCACCTTTAAACAGTTATTTTTCAAGGCTCATTTAATCGACCAAAGAAATGTGTGTGTGTGTGTACATTTGTAAAGGTTTCCCTGACCTATATATATACTAGGTAGAACCATAGTGTTCTTTTTATGAGTTAATGATTTTGCTTAAATTTCATGGTAGAAAGCAATAAGTCCGTTGATTAGTTCCTAAAAATTGATTGCTGTTTCATTTCTGTTGATGGTGTGTCATGAAATTATTGCAAGGGCTTGTTTTTTTCCACTGAACTTCAGGAAGCAGAGGGGGATGGTTGGGAGACGGAGACAGAGGTGCAGTCTTCAGAAGAGGCAGGGGAGGGAGATTCCTCAGGAGAAGATGATACGGAATCCAGAGATTCTCAGGATCAACATCGTCTACATGCTACTACTGCTTTGTCTTCAGCTAAAAAGAAAGGACCATCGGCTACTCCATCTACAGCTAGTGACTTGACTGAGGCAGAGCAGAGAGATGTGGAGGAGTATGAACTGGATGTGAGCTCCCGGGGTAGGCTGAGGAAGCGCAGGCTTATCCCAACAATGTGGAGGATCAAGGCATAAAGAAGAGGAAAATCACAAAGAAAATAGAAGAAACCGCATCTGCATCCTCAGTTCATGTTCCAAATATCCTACAGAAAGCTCAGATTGGAAAGCCTCTGGCATTGTCAGCCCCTGAACTCGCTAGTAAAATGGCCCTTTCGTCATCCCAGACTATGCAGACAGCTATGGCTGTAGAAAATTCTCATCTTGAGAACATAGTCATATCACAAGGCTTCCAGCATATGCAGAGTTCGTCCCACTCAACTGTGGTACATCCCGAAGCAACTGCTGCAGGAGCTGGTGCAGCTAAACAAAACTCCCACCCTGAAATTCAGAAACTGCTGTCAGTGCGAAGACCAATTGTGCGAGATCGCTATGCTCCATATAAGATGGTGCAAAAAAGTGCAGCAGAGGGGTCCACAGTGGTTTTACAAAATGACATGTCACCATGCAACACCTCTGTCCTTGCTCAAGGAGCAGGTGCCAAAGGCATCTCGATAACTGTCAGCTCAAGTAATGCAGACCAGGCTTCTTCTTTAGCAAAACTTTCTCCACTTAGCACAACCAGAGCTACAAAAGGGGCAAGCAACCATCCGGGAGCAACAATGGTGGTAGGGTTGGTTGGAGGCAAACCACATCTTGTCAACTTGAGTAGCCTGCCACCTAGTGTTCTGCAGCAGCTCATTCGCACTAACTCACTGCGACTTCAGGTATGCCGCTTTTTAGATTTTTATATATGGAATTTCTTTGATACATATTGAGCATCCATGTTTATTTGGCAGCCATATGCATACTTTTTTCCTATTTCAAAGTGCTTGGGAAATATTCAGCTAAGCATCATGTGGAAGACAATTCATCAATTGCCCATTATAGCATAATCTATATTACAGTAAACAAACATTAAGAATAGGTACTTAATTGTGTATGTCTTTTAAAATATCTTGCTTCTTTTATTTGTGTGTGAAGATTTTTTTTATGAAATGTTCTTGACCCTTAAAGAAAACCAAAGACAAACTTCATTAGTTTATTCTGTATATATTTTTTTAAATTCAGTGAATATTTATGTATTCTGCAGATGAACTGGAAACTAAACTGTAACAAGATTTTCTCTAAAGATTAGTGATTTATGACTGTCTCAATACTAGGTTTGTAGCCATTGCCTGTGGCTTGCTGGTGCATCCACTATGAGTTAAGGCGCATGTGCATTAAATCCTTGAGCGCATGTGCAAAGTAGTAACACTGTCTGCAGATCAGATCTGATGAACATTTCTATTGGTCAGTTTCTGCAGATATGCTAATTTCAGCTTTAAGTAATTTTTTTTTTATTTGTTGAGAAAGGTGGATCACCAGATGTTCACAGATAGATGTATGAAATACCTCTTAATTCATGCATTTTGTGCAGGAATCCTCCATGAATTTCATTTGAGAAACAAACTGAACAACACAGATTTATGTTTAATGTATCTTCAGGCTTTCAGTACATCATCTACATCACAGAACTGCACCACAACATTAGCAGTATCAAAGCCACCTAAGAGTGTCTGCTCCATCGCCAGTAGTAGCCTAAATCCAACACCAGCCCTATCCACTACAGCAGCAGTTACCTGTGGTCAGCCTTCGCTTTCTTCCACTCCAGTGGGTAGAGGACCACTTAAAGTTGGTGCTCAGCAGACAGGCACTTTGGTTCTGAAGGAAGTTACTCCTGGGGCAAATCTCATGCCAGTCAGAATGCAGGGTGTGCCAAAGGTTATAGGTTCTGCAAAGACACTGCAAGGACTTGCCATTAGTGTCACATCAGGTGCAGAAGCTCCAGGCAACTCTGCATTAGTTGCTGCATCATCTGTTCGACCACATGTTTCATTGCTGGGCTCTCCTGGACGACAGGCACAGAGGTAAAATGCAGAATTCTGAAGTGTGTTAGCAGCAAATGTCTTCATGTAAAAATCTAGCATGGAAAGATTTTAATATGATCCAGGTTTGTTCTCCAGTAATGATTTAAAACACAACTAATATTTATTGTATTCATAGTCAGCTATTTGGGGTTTTTTTTGTTTTTTTAGGAGTACATAAAATTGTTTTGCAGGATCTTTATGGGAATTGCACATTGTCTCATTATTTCTGCAGATATGCTGGAAATGTAACTGTGAGGACCTTGCTTGAAAACAGAGCTGGTCGTAAGCCTTCTGATGACACCAGCCCTGAAAAGCAAGAGTCTTTAGATGAGCCGCAGTCTCCAGTTGATAAAGATACTCAAGGAGCTGAACATTTGGCAACCACTCAAGAAGTCACAATGCTGGCATCCCTTGGCACCAGCATTTCTTCCATTACAACTGTGTCTGTTACCCCTGTGGCTTCATCTTTGTTGGCCACTAGTCCTCCATTGACAACTTCAGTCACCATGGCAGTGATAGGCGGAAGCATTCCATCTGGACTTCTTACAAAGACTGTGCCTGGTGTAATACGGCTGCCAAGTCAATCAACCCTTGACTGTGCCGTGAGAAGCGTGATCACTCCCTGTATGACGACGCTGCCAACAGCCAACATTAAAGTGCCTTCTCCCACAACACTTCCAAACTTATCGCCACGAAAAAATGTGACCAAAACTGTGCAAAGCATGAAAGCACCCATTCCTATCACTACAAGAATCAATTCCAGGCTCGAAGAGCCGACATCCCTGGTCACACCAACATCCTCAGGGGGTAGCAATGCTAGTGGGTTTTCAGGTAGTGGGGTTGTCATACCAGGGATTCAGAGTGTTGGAACTTTATCCACTATGACTACGAGCTCCTTGCCTGCTATCCCAGGTGCAGTAGTTGTACAAACAGGAAATGAAGGCGCCTTATTAGAGTCTACTGACCAGAAGCAGGTTTTAGTTAGGGTTATGCCTCAAGGTGCTGCAGGCTCCCACGCTTTTGTCCAAGGCATTGCTACTTCGCAGGGAATTGTTCTGCCCCAGACAGCCATTTTGAAAGTGATACAGCCACAGTTAACTTCACTGGATACATCTAGAGATGCCCAACCAGCCATTCAGGGGCAGCAACTGCCTTCTAGTCCTGTTAAAGTTGCAGCTTCATCTACATTACCCCTGGGTGCACCAGCAGCGACTGTTCAGGGGTCTCTCGGCAATACCATCACAACAAACAAAACTACAGCAGAAGTCATTAGAACCATGCTGGCAGCCAAAACTTCCTCAGCATCACCAGTCACTCCACTTTCAGTCATAACAACACAAGCAGCCAGTGATTACATAGTTGTTGGTCCACAGGGTTCCCAGAACACTACCAGGCTTCTGATGCAAGCTCCATTATCTTCAGTCACTGCTGGTATAAGTTCTGGGCCTTCATCAATGAGTGCCACACCCTCTTCAGTCACATCCCCTACACTGACTGTCCAACAACAAGGAGCAGAAACACAAGGCCAGGTAGGGACCCACATCATTACTACTCAGCTTACAAATCTGGGGAACACACAAGGACCATCAGTGCCAGGGGCTGGTGCTGTGCGACAGATTCACTTACCTGTGGGACAGGTCAGCAGGCTGCTGTCTGGCATTCAAGTGACAGGCCTGCCTCTAACTCCTCAGCAGAACCAAGTGGGAGTGAGACTTGTCGGCCAGCCTGTGATGCCACCGAAGACGGAAAAGGTCATGGCAACTTCCTTACCAACAGGTTTGCAGATACGAGGTTTGACTGGCCCATCTGTGGTGCACCTAGTTTCCCCTGGACAAGCAGCTTCAGGCTCATCACAGCCTGTTGTTGCAACCCTGCAAGCAGGAACAAGTGGAGTTGTGGGTTTGCAGCAGCTCCAGCTTCTGCCATCGGTGAGTGGCTTTCAGAAGGTGCATGTTATTTCTCCACAGCAGGCTCAGATGATCACCGTTAATCAGCTGGCTGCTACATCAACCGTAGCAGGACATCAGGTCAGAATGGCAATTCCTCCAGGTCATAGCTCTGGACAGATGACTCAGGGGTCTGCAGCACCCATTAAAGGTCCAGGGAGTGATAAAGTCGATGGGCTTACCTTGCCAGGTGCCACGTGTATGAAACTTCAGGCTGTTGGGCCAACATCATCAGGCCAGGTTAGTGTTGCTTATTTTGCATGACCAGAAAAAAAAATTGTTTCATCTTTTCATATTTGCTGCACTTTCTGGTCAGGTATCTTTTGAAATAAAATAATTTTCCTTGCTGTAAATCACTGTCATTTCATCTACTTTAGCCTTTAGTCCTAACCCACGTTTTAAAGTTTCTTGGAAACCTTTTTTTAATTTCAGGTTTTCCTTGGCATACTTCATATTAGGGCATGATAGAGTTAAAATTTCCCCTTTCTTGTTGACTGTGTGTACAAGCATGTTTGTGTGTATATATGTAGTTTAGTCCAGTTTTCAGTTCAGTTTTTAATGTCGTTGAGTATATGTATATGAAACTGTTGGTGTCTCGAAACTACCATTCTGTTTTGACAGAAAATGTATGTTTTTTTTAATGAATAGTTAAATAAGGGCACTGATGATAGTATTGCTAATTACACACAAGCATTTCCTTCTTTGTGGCTATTTTTACCCCTGTTTGAACCTGAGATTTTTTCCTAACTTGTCACTGGGGGGACCACATGGATAGACATGCCTTAAAAGGTGTCATGCTGGGTCACATGACCAAAGAAGACCACCTTATGTTACTTGACTATTGAAAGTAGAGGTTCCTGGTGTTCTAAAGGTATGACAGTCTTGTTTCATACAAAGTCATTGGTTCTATGTTCTCTGTATGAGATCTGAAGCAGACTCCTCAGCACTTGTTCTTGAATGCTTGGATTCTCCTTCAGTGAGTAGAGTCCAATTGTCACATGGGTAGGCACTACCAGGGATTTGTACAGCTTGTACTTGGTAGTGAATCTTATGGCTATGCCAGATTTGAAACATCTCGGCAGCAGGATTAGTCGATTTGATTATGGACTATCTACTGGATGCTTTCAAAGGAGTGATATGAAAGCTTCACTGACTAGTTTTGTTTTAATGTAACTTTATAGATGCAGTAAAATGTGTGATTTATTTTGCCATTTATTATATTTTGTTTTTTAAACGTATTTCGTGTAGTTTATTTTACTCTGTCATGTTTGTTACAGCATATTGGAAACTGTGGTCTGTTGGATGTCGAATATTTGAATATTTCTAGCTGTCAGTGTCAGAAAAATAACATTCTTTTGCATCGGCACTCACAACTTTTAATATATGTTGAGTATTTGTGTGTCCTACCTTTTTAATGATGTTTGATTATGAAGGTGTCTTTCAAAATGTTCAAATAGCAATTTATCCTGTTTGCCTCTCTCTGATGCTGCAGGTACAACAGGGACTCACACAGGTTTGTCTGAAGGTTCAGCCTGCACTTGTTCCTGGATCATCTGTCACTCCAGCAGTTCTTGGAAAGCCTAACTCCATGCAGGCATCCGGAGTTAAGATGGTTCCCCCCAAATCAGCCAGCAGCGATCCAGCAACGCCTGTTGTCACTATTTCTTCAGCAGTTTCACCTGTTGTCACCATTACCTCAAGTGTCTCACCTTTGTCTGTTCCCTCCTCAACAGTTCCATCCAGCTCAAAGGCAGCTGCCTCTTCATCTGTAACCTGGTGTGGGACTCTCCCCAGCTCTAATCTGTCATCAAATAGTGGGTCAATTCTGACACCTAAAACAGTTGTGGCAGCAGTGGTGAATCCTACATTGATTGTCAGTGGGCAAGCTCAACCCCGTCCAGCAACTCCTGCCAGTACCACTGTTCACTCAGTAAACTCACATCAAGCCTCAGTGAAATCCTTGCTTGGTCACCCTGTCATTCCAACCGTTGCCACCCGATTCCAGATGACTATCACCCCTGACCCTAAAACGGGTCATTTGACTGTCAGACCTCAGCTTTTACCATCTGCTGTAGCATTAAAGAGTGCACAAAACATGGGAACGTTAGAATTATCATCTTCAACTGCAGAAATGTCTTCCTCTGGGTGCCCCTCGAGCGGCATGCAAGCTGCTGAAGAAGGTATGGAAGGGGAAATGGGTGCCACTGAAAGGCTCAGTGCCAACTCTGAGCACCTGCAAAAGGGTGGCCTCACCATCAGTGCATTAGGAGATGGGCCAGGTGGCTTGTCAGGAGCTGTGTTGGCCAGCCTGAGCCAGATGGTTGGTGCCAAGATTGCCAGGCAGACAGGTTCAACTCTGTCTGCACAGGACAGTAACATTCAGGGCATTGTTAGTGCAGCATTTAAAATGGCCCAAGCACCAATGTCCCCAGCTAACCAGATTCAGGAATCTAGTCAGGCCTTGATAAGTCTGGCATCCCATACTGCCTTGCAACAACAGCAACAGCAGCAGCCACAGACCTTGGTGATGAAAGCTGTACCCAAACAGATCAACATTCCTGTCACTGTCAGCAGTGGCATATACAGAGTAGGTTTGGTTTTGTTTTGTATGTTTATTGTTTTTAATTTCTTTACTAGCCATTTCATTTCACTCATATTTTCATTTGCTTGGTGAAATAAGCATTAATGATCGTTGGATTTGTTTTATAGATTTGATTGTTACAGATCTCTAGTTACCATTTTAATGATAACAAGAGGCTAGTCATCAAAAGTAGAGTTTGGGACAATTAATAGGAATTAGTGTTGTTTCTTGTTGCTTGTTTTGTGATTGAATTTCTTGAGTACTTTTTATTCCATTTACATTCTATTAAACTACCAGTTACTTCTCGGAGAAGTTAATGTTAACTGAATTGTTTTCAATATGCAAGTCATTTTCTTGAGAAGACATGAAATAACCACACATTTGCAGGTTCTGCCCAAGACTACACCTCAGCAGGATGGTAATCAAGCAATGGCACTGACCCCATCCAACAGCATGGTCCAGTCCCTGAAAGATCCAGTGACAGTGAAAGTCATGGTCAGCAAAGCTAATGGAGATCAAAAGCCGTTAACAGTTGGTTCGTTTACTGAGCAGCAGCATGATGAAACTGGCAACAAAGCTAGCAGTCTGTTCCCTTCTTCACTAAGTGACTCAGTGTTAGTTCATTCCTCATTTCTCAGCCACTTGGATAGTGACATGCAAACTCATGTTGAGGGGAAGCAGAGCTCCAAAGCCACTTCTGACACAGTTGTCAGTATAACCTTTGATCAGTCATCAAGGGAGCGGAGAAATGCAGTTGGGGCACAGACTGGTGTTGGTCATTTGCAAAGAACCACTTTGGGCAGCAACACTTATGTAGCTGAATCACTTTCAGCTGGAACTTCAGTTTCCACACTAGGTGCTCCCTTGGTGAATTTGATAAATGGTGCACCATCTGAGGCTGTAACTAAAAGCATGGAGCAAACACTTAACAGTGATGCTACAGTAGTCAGTGGCACCACAGGTGGTCAAGAACTTGAGGAGGTCAGCAGCAAGAACTCAAATGTTAGTGGTGACATTCTGATGGAGAAAGAACAGGCAGCTCTTAACCTTCTAACACTCGCAAATCAATTTCATTTGAACTGAGATAGTACTGTTTGGAGAAGACTGCTGGGGAGAGGGTGGGCATTAAATTCTGTATGTCTCTTAAACTTTCATACCTCGATTGTATTTGGTGTTTGTGTTTTGTTTGCAAGTTCGGTTTCCAAATAGTACGTATTTTGTTCCTCCTTACATTCTCTCTCTTTCACACACATATACTTAGTCGCTGCATTTGTGAAACAGAATTTTGTCTGTATTGGTAGAATGCCGGTTGTATCTTGCATAATGAAAAGTGCAGTGCTTGAAAAATTGAGGGTGCTAGGAGCTTGCTCATTGTGCTGTGTTACGTTAAGCCACCTTTCTCCTCCCAGTCACTTATTTTTCCAACCACATTTTTGCTTTCTTTCTGGTACAATTAATAGGGGATGAATGATAGATGCAAAGTATTAATACAGTAAAACCTCCCTATTAAGATTCCTAAAATCCATGAATATCAGGTCATAACTAAGAAGGGTGGTAGTTGGGAAATCAACCAATCTGATTTAATTTTAAAACTTCAAGCATGTATATATTCATTTATTTAAATGTTAAAAGCATTTAAAAACCCTATCATAATATCAATTTGACTTTTGATTTTAGAACAATGTGGTCTCTGCCATTTTCACTTTCGCGTGGTCATACCGACTTATTCTGCCATTGTGCTTCACTGAAAATTTATGGGGAAACTAACTCTCCAGGTAAGCACAATCAATACACAAGTGCTGTGGTAGACAATGACAATCTTTTTAAGTACACCAAAAGTCAAATCTTCATTTTCTTCTCATCTAACTGTTGCAGAAAGTATTAGTCATAGGGGGGACATGCTGGGCACAGTAGAGGTGAATTTATGCCAGTGGGGCCAGTCTTGCACCTACATGAGAAGCTCCTTCAATGGACAGTCCATCCACTGCTTCATGTTAGACACCCAGCTTTGTTGTTGTTGTTTTGCTTACCACAGTGTTGACACTTTCAACATACCCTTGGAGAACTGTCTTCATCAGCAATGTATCACGTTGGACCACATGACTCAACTACACCAACTTCTGCCGCTTGACAATAGAGAGCAGAGGCTTTTGGGGACTCGACAACAGATGACCAGGCTGCAGACAAAGTCATTTGTCTTCTGCTTCCTGTAGGAGATCTGAAGGAGTTTGAACACCTGGATCCATCACTTCAAATCTGCGAGCGAGGTCCACGTCTCAGCCATACAGCATGATAGACATAGCAAGAGACTTGTAAAGCTAAAATTTGGTGCAGAAGCTGACACTTTTGCTTAGCCTGGCCATTGCCACTGTTGCTGCCATGATCCTGAGACAAATATCCACCCAGGTACTTGAAGGACCTTCTCCAGCTGTACCCCTTTCATCTGGATCTCTGCTTTGCTGGATCTGGTAGTGTTCGCCATGTTTTTTGCTCTTGTCTATGCTGATCTCTATCGCATACATGTTTGCATGGGGAGTTTGTCACTAAGGGTCTTTTACTCGCTTTTGCTGCCACCAAAAGATTGATGTCTGCAAAGTGGAGGTTACCGAGTGGCCTCTTCCCAGTACTAGAGATGTAATGGTGATTTTCTGCAGGTAAATGTTAAATAACATTGGTGATAGAGGACATCCCTGACTCACACCTACTGTTATGGAAAAGAGCTTAGGAGTATTGAACTCTTAGAGTCATTCAGCACCTTGATGGTGGGGATAAGACCTTCCTCTGTAGTACATTCTATAGCCCCTTGTGCCACACTATATCAAAAGCATTTTTGAAGTCGATAAAGTTATGGTAAGAGGTCCTTGCCATGCTGCAGGTACTTTCCAACGAGAACTTGGCTGTTGAAGATTTCTTCAACAAAAGTAAAATTGACCCATGCTAAAAAATGTCCGAGCAGTGAGCTGTTTTATATTAACCATAGGTCTGCATAGATATTTAATAAGAACCTCCAAACTTAAGAATAATGAAAACAAAGACTTTTAAAAAAATAGAATTTTTAAAAAATCATGTTTATGCACCATTGTGAGATTTGTTCTCTGAATGTGTATTTCTAAGTGGCTATTTTTGTTTAATGACATAGTGACCGAAGTTGTTCAAATAACTCGTGGGTCTGTTGGTTATATTTGACATTCATAGCTATTCATGTCACTGGTGATCAATTCGTCTTTTGGGCCTGAATCAATGACACTTTCAGTGTTGGAGTGATGTATCCTTATTTTGGATAATATGGTCATAGTAAAGTCAATTTGAATAAGGTGAGTGGTAGATATGACTAGAGCAACATGGTTTGGATTGAAATGACTGGAGAACCAATGAATAGTCTCTTGAAATATTCTAAATTTATTTTATATTATTTTTCCGGAAAGTCGTCCCATTTGGCAAACACGAGGCCAAAAGCAGTCTATTTTGAAAAGTACTTCATATTTTTCAGCAGGCAACTTTTGTTTAAAGAAAGGTCATAAAGGAGCACAAACTGTCAGTCATAAGTCATGTTGAAGAGATAGTCGTAAGATACTACATTTATAAAAGCAAAATACATTTATGAACAAGGGATGTGTATAGGTGGATTGCTGTGTGCCAAGACCAATGCTTAGCCTCTTGCAAAGTTCTGCGCTGCTAGTCTCGCGAGACTAAACAAAGAATGTGACTAAACCGAAGCTTTGTAGTATCACGCTCATTTTAGTAAACTGGAAAAAATTGTCTGCCAGCAGTCCAGTAATGCAAGTTCGTGGTGAAACGTTTTGAGTTGTTTCTAAGAAGGGGTCATAATACTGAAGGTCTTAATAAGGAGGTTTTACTGTACAAGGAAAATATGTCGTAAGAGCTTGGTTCACTTAAATTTGTGTTTCAGATTACCATTATTGTGTTTAGAGAAAATGGTAATGCATAAATCTGGAATGTAAAACATTCTAATATATGTATAAGACAGCAGGATTAGCCAATGCACTTTGTGTAGATTTGTGTGAATGTTCATTGGACTGCATTGCCAGATTTCTACCCTATTTCATATTTCTGGGATTCATGTCTTTACATAGTCGGAAATCCATTTATTATATCAATTTCAAAAGATGTAATTGACATGAAATGTCTTAACACAAACTCCATATTACTCTTGATGCTTGTTGTGAGAGATGAAGTTCTGTAGCATGACTGAGAAAAATATTATACATTATCAGCCAGATTGTGTGTACGTTTGACCCTGTGATTGGTCGGGGAGAGAGCAGAATGCATAGGGGAGTGACATCATTAGATTGTTAAATAATCCATTGCACTTTTTTCCTCATGTCTTTTGAAGCAGATTAGCAATGTTATGTGTATATATTTTTTTTTTTTTTAAAAAAAGGCTCAACATTTACTGATTTACTATGATTGATTGCGATACACTTATGACTAGTTACGTTTAAATCTGAAATCCATGCCTTTAAAAGTGGTGTAGTTTAAATAGTATGTATGCTACATTTAGAATTCATTGACCATTGTGCTTTGCATTAAGAGCCTTTGTTACTGTTTGTTGTTTTACTTAATTTTTTTCTTATGACATTACCCCACCCCCCCCAATCACTTTCTGAGAAAGGAAGCAGAAACGTTTTATTATTCTCTGTAGAATCTGGGGCTTATAATCCCTGTAAGAGAATAAGAACAGAATGTTGTAGGCAAGTCAACTGGCAATGTTTCTTTTGGTTTATATTCATTCAGATAAGTGTGAAATACTATCTAGCACTCATTATAGATCTTTCACCTTCTGGGGGGAAAATATCAAGCGGCAGTTTACATTTTGTAAATAATAATGAAAATAAATTATTTCACCAGATTATTTGTCTATTTTACACTTTTTGAAACTTTGTATGTTTTCTTTAGTAAATGATTTTAGGTGAAAATGTTTCGGAAGATTAGATTAGCAAAGGTCTGACACCATTTTCTCAGTATGTTAACTTTTCAACAGTAAGCTAAACAGGAAAATGTTATCACCAATTCATGTCAGTGCACTTCTAGTTCAAAACCAAGCTGTTAGAATCTGCCAAATAACTAAATATCAACTTTTAATCATGCTTTTTATCCATTAAAGCATAAACTATGCACACACAAATGAGTGCATCTATAAACAAGGAATAAAGTTCTTTATTCGTGAACTAAAAATCTGTATATATGACATCAAGAATTTTAGACCCTTGATACAACAACTTTCATGGCAAAAGTCACCAGTGAAGTCAGATTATGCAGTTTTGTACACATTTAACCATATGTAATGACTGTAAAAACAGATGTGGCACAACAACTACATGGCTACCATCTATTTTTTAAGTATATTTTAGCTGATGACTAAAATACCAGATGTTAATATGAAGACTTGGTTGCTTGGATTAAGTAACTTAAGATGCCTACAGCGCAACCCAACAGTAAGATAAAGTAAAATGTGACTTCTTGTAACCAATTTTTCAGCTCCTAATTTAAAATATTTTGACAGAGGATTACAGTGAACATTCAGGAACTACCAAGCATGCAGAAAATAAACAATTGTTCAGATGAGATATACAATCAAATCAAGTCTGAACCAGGTTTATGTTAGGTATTGTTGAAATTACCATAACAATGCCCTTCTCATTTCTGGATGTCACTGATGTCAAACTATTGGTCAAAACCATGCTGGACAAAATGTAACATTAGACACAATTTTTAATCAGGTAGCTGTGCACTAAATGTGACTGTTTGAATGGCATGTCTGTCAGCAGTTAAAGCCTGTCTACAAACCTATGTTGTTAGCACACGACAGGAGTACATTATGCTGGACACAAGAACACGTCCTGTGAGGCAGGTAGTGAAGGCAGAAAACAGCTATAGCAACTGAAACATTGTGAGATACCTCACTTAGGAAATACAACTAGCACAGATAAATCAAGATTTTAAAAACATGAACAGTAAATCTGAACATCATTAAATAAATACAAACATAAATGAATAAAGTTAAAAGGTAAAGATTACACAGCCTACTGGTCATATGGGCAATGAACTGTAAGTGGGTCTCTGTGTCCAAGGCAAGGCATGTAAGTCTGTAGATGTTAACTGGTATTTTATGCTCCTAAGTTTAATGCTAGAGCACATCGATCACAAAGATTGGATAATAAAATTATTCCTTTAGGTTTCTCCCCCTAGAAATAAAAACACGCATAAAGCAAAATCCAAAAGTGCCATGTCTGCAAAGCTCCAGCAAAAACATTTTAAAAAATGTTAAAAGCTGCACTAAATGGATAATGCAGCAAATCTCCAACACACAAGAATTTTTTTTTTTGGAGTGACCGCAAGTCAAACTATTACTAAAGAATAACAAGATAAAATAACCTACTTGCATGCACTCCACCTTACATAATGTCCAAGACATTAAAATAAAACTGCCATTCTGAGCATACAAAAAAGGACAGCAATTCTGCTATAGATTATGCAAGAACTACACTGCAATTTTCTTAAGACCTTAGGCTTCGATGAGCTACAACACCTTTAAAAAAGACCACCAGTATATAACAATATTAAGTTATTTAGACGCTACATTGAAATTTAAATCTTGGTGTGGAACATTATCAACTTTACTCAGTCCTGCAATGAAGAATGTTAACATTTACTGACCAGATAAATCCATCAAATTTTTGTTCATGCAACAAATCTTAATGAGAAGGGTATTTTTTAAAATGGGCGTCCATCTCTGGAAGAATGCGCAATAATATGCACGAATGTGTAAATACATCAAACACTCTTAATATCTCTTAAGATCAAAGTCTCTAATTCCTTAACTTGTGTATGGGTTACGTTCTTGATTGGTTGGTTGTGTTTTACGCCATGGGTTACGTTCTTGAACTGTACTGCCTAAATAACAGTTTATGTTTTGGACATGTAACACAAAGTTGAATAAATTACAGCTCTACAATATCCAGTTGTTTACAAAAATTTTTGCATTTGAGATTTTATAGCTTATACATATGAGGTCATAAGTTGCATTTCATGACATAAGTAGCAAAACTTAGTACAAAGTATAGGAAGTATATTCACAGAATGGAATAAAGAAGCTAACAAAAGTAGCAAATAAACAAAAGCTAGGTCTTATTGCCATCAAATTAATACTCCCAATTGATATAAGGACAGAAGCCAGTATAAAACACACACAAACAGCCATACGAAAAATCTTATCCTTCAAGCTGTTAAAGAACAGACCAAGAAAAACTTAAGAAATCAGCAATATCATAAAAATCTATAAAAGAAAAGAAATAATGAAAGCCACCTGATTATTTTTAAATACAACAACAAAGAACATTAACAGGTAAGATTAAAAAAAATCATAAAATGTTAAAATGTGCTAATAAGAAATGCAGCAAGCACAAAACTAATAAAAAGCGCAAAACAAAATTTTTAAGCAAGTGAAACAAGAGTTCCTTCGAGCAGTACACAAAGTAGTATGAATTCAAGAACATGGATGTACACCATTATGCAGCTTTTTTTCCAAGCTCACGTGGCTTTGAACCATGCACAAGTCAAGGAAATATTGTCTATGCTGAAGCAAAATTACTGTTACTTTTTTTTTTTTTGCAAATGTAGTCTGGAAAATACTTAAGTTTCACTTTTGACGTATAAAACTCTTCTCTCTATTTCAACAGCGTCATTTTTCACAGAAGATGAAAGGCAAAAATCACTATTGTGTTTAAATATGCTCGTATTGCACAGATCTGTAAAGTGAAATGAAACCAAAGTGTTTATCCCTGAAGCTCAGATGAGCAGATGCAAATTAGTCTTCTTCCACCTTGTCAATTTTTCGCTGACGTAGGCTTGTGTTGGCTTCTTCTGCTACAGGCTCCTCCAAAATGACTTTCTCTATTACTGCGCCATTCTTACCCAGCTCTGCAAGTTCCTCCTCTAACGGAGATGGTGGTTCAGTGTCAATGCTGCATGTGCTGGTGTCTACCTCTTGACTCTTGACAAACTCGTAACTCTCTGTCTCAGGACTTAAGTCACCAAAGGTTTTATTCTGTACAAACACCAACACAAGAAACACAAATGTAAACTCGATTCTTTTCAAATTATAAAAAATATAATGACTTAAGAACATACATTCACACACCTCCATGTACACTGAAAGTAAGTATACATCTAAGTGTATGCAAACATATGCAAATCCCTTCCTTACCAAGCTTTGTTCATTTTTCAAATCATTCTCTTGCTCATCTACCAGTGATCCTAAAGTCTCCACAGCAGAAGAGCCCTCGCTGGATTCTCTGACAGTGCCATTATCATTGATAATATTGGAGTCTTCTTCATTCAGCACTGCAGAGTTCATACGGGACTGCATCAGCTGCATTGCTTGAAGGATGCGAGTCATTTGTGCTTCGGTCTCCTCAAGGCGTTTCTGAAGAGCTTGCATCTCACCCTCCGCTGATAAAGTGAGAGTTTTAAATAAGTTTGGTAGAAAATAATATTATATAATTTTAACTTTTTTTGATGTTAACTCACCATAAGGATGTTTTTTGTTAATATTTGACCCACCTAAAGCCTTTCATTCTCCTCAATATATTTTTTAATAGTGCTTTAATGTAGCTCTGTGAAAGAAATGAACTGGTGAAACAATATGAGTCATTTAAGTCAATCTAACATTACAAAAATTTGGTGTGATCTACGATCAATTATTCATACACACAATAACTGTCTGCAAGCAAAAAGAAGATATGAATTACACTACTTTGCACAAGTCACTTTTCACCTATTTATGCATCTGCTCTTATTTTTTTCTGCACTACAATCACTCACAAACATTTCGGTCATCCATCTTTAACAGCAAGTCCTCCAGCTCCTTTTCTTGTCGTTTCCGCTGCAGAAACTGCTGCACTTCTCCTGGATCTCCCTTCATGTCTTGGGGAAAACCAAGTCGATCTGACGTCCATTCTGCACTTTCATTCTCCGGGTAACGCGACTTGCTGGATGATTCTTCATACTTTCCACGTTTGTTGAAAACCTGATGCAGGCACATGATATGTTTATTTTTAAAAGACAAAAAAATATTAAAGCAGTTGAACAAATCTGTCAGAAATATGTTCTGCAGCAGGATATGATTAAGGTTTTTGTATTAAGCTGATTTGTGAATGTAACATTTTAGTGCTTAAAACACCATGGTATATAACAATTCATGGATACAATACAGTGCCTTTAGCTTTACTCAAAAAATCCATGCGCTTATCTCTTTAAGGAGCAATAAGATTTGTGTTATCTAATTTCTGGCCTAAATATATATATATGTCAAGCCTTTTATCTACTTATTTAATCAAGTGTGACCACAGGAGTGTAGCCTAACTTCCTGGAACCTGATCAATTTGTCACAAATGGTTAAATTTAACAGCTGACAAAATTTTCACTTGGTCAATCCTCAGCAATGAAAAATGTGTTACTAAAATATACTTTAAATAAATTTTCAATCTCACCTTAAAAAGTGTATAAACAAGGTAAACACATATGCCAACAGCATACATTGGTAAAACAATACCCATCATTCCTCGACCTGTCCCCTGTGACTGTTGTTTTTGCATCTCAGCTGCAGCACGTAGGCCAGGATGGGGTCCAGGCTGAGCAAAAATATACACAAGCACATTAAATACACCCATTATCACAACATCAAAAATTAGGTGAAAGTTTGATAAGAACTCTGATTTACATTGCATCTACAGTCCATTCTACACATTATAAAAATCCTAGCACAAATGGCCAAAATGTATCGACTCACAAAATAAACAGAAGGCAATTATAACTGATGGCCTCTTTCTAGTCAAAAATCTTTGACTTTAGTTGATTAATCATAATCATTAATAAACATGTATGTATACATGTATTTAATATATACACATGGAGCATAAAAAGAAGCTAAGAAGAAGTGAAGATAATGCATCAGTGAGAGCAGTCTTTTATATAAGTTTGAATGAAAATAATTCCTTCTGTCCTCTACAAGAAGATAACCCAAACAATAAGATTACCCGCATATGCTGGCGAATATCTTTGGAATCATGAGGAGCAGGCGGAGGAAGTTTATCTCTTGGAGGAACGCCATTTTTCCGAAGATATGGAGGAACACCTGAAAGTACAGATAATTATTTATTCTATGATTGGAATATAAGAAATCCATTCATATTTCATGTTAAATCTACACAAGATCAAAAGATACCTATTTTTCAACATGTGTTTTGTGAGGCAAATACATGAAACAATATTTCACATTTGCTTACTAACCTGGCTCACTAACCCCCAAAGAAATTCTTCAACAATTAAGTAATAAGCCAAAAGGCTACAATACCTGGTGCTCGTTATATTAACAGATATATTTTTTATTTGGTAAGGGCCTTAATCTGTCTGTTTATTGAAGACGGTAGGTTTATTTTGGTTTTTCTTCAGAATAAAAGAACCCCTGTTATTGACTGTGCAAATATCGGGATTATGTCCTTCAGATACTGGAAGAATGAGTACGGGCAAGTTTCATTTTATATAAGCCCCTCGACGAACTTCCATGAACGTGAATGCAAAATAAACGGTGATCGGTGTGAACCAGCGGTCGACTTTTTCGATTCATCGGGTTAAAGAATGATTGGAAAAGACTCGTAATTGTGCCAGCAGACTAATACCTGTGGTGCTACAAGTAGAATGCATGCTGATATTTATTTACCTGGCTCCTCCTTTGGTTCACTGTGTGCACCAAATGTGCGCATTAGCATCGGGTGCAAGAATCTTGGATACAGGATGGCAAAACATCCTACAATAATAGCAAAAACACCTATCGCTTTGAGAGTTGACATCTTCGGGATACACCCGTCATGAATGAGCCTGACGACAAATCAACCAAAATACACCGGAACAGTAAGTTTGTTGTGCTTACATTGGTCGAGAGCTCACTTGACAAATAAAGTATAATGCTATGTATTTTAAATTATTTTTATATCAGAATATGTTAGTGAGATGATTAAACTTTATAATACTATAAATTCGCGAGCTGCTTTTTTCATAAAGAAGGCGCGAGATTAAAAGCCATCATGGCGCTCTCCGTGAAAGATTTGGCATCTTTGCTAGTGTAATTATACGATATTATTTTAATATTTAGTTAATTTCTACTTTTGTGATACTTGGATGAGCTTATCACATAATAAATTCTTACAATTAGTGATAATATAATCTTCTTAATGTCTAATGCATTTCTTGTGGAAGGTTGATTCGTGACATCCGATTTACCTTAATAACAGTTTACCTTAGAGGAACATTTCTTCGGTAGGAGGGACGGAGTTGGAGGGAGGCGATCTTGCAATTATCTAGGGACAGTTCTGCAGTTATCCCACAATTGCGGACATCCAGAATTAAACTCTAGTGATTTTAAGCTAATTTTTATAATTTTATTGTGCTTAATGATAGTATCAGCTGGACAGAAAATTTTAAAAGCCAACAGCAGGAATAGTCATAGCAGGTCATTAAACTCTTTAATATTTCTACATTCTAAGTGTGTTTCCAAATTAGTCCCATCATCAACACTTTGCATGATGCATATATATTAATGGGAATTTAGAGAAAAAAAAACAATCACGAAGGTGAAGCTCCAAGTTAAACAATGCCATTTATGGATTGTGTTTTCTATACTTCACAGCAAGAAATCCAATAGATATTGACAAGTTTTTGTTATCGTATTTTACCTTTGAGGAACCACATAAATAGTCATGCCTGCTATTGCACTAACACTGTTAGGAAGAGCTGTCACATTACTGAAAAGCAGACTGCTGATGACTATTTTACATGGTTGATGGTTACAAAAAAATATTTTGTACGCATCATCATATTTCACAAGCTGCAGCATTTATTCTTTAAGCATCTAATTGAATTGTAATTAACCCGCACTTTAACTGTGTTTGTCATGTTGTAGCTTTCTTTTTTTAATTTTTTAATCTATTGATTGTAGGGTACTGTCAGAGGATGCAACACAAACTCAAAATTTTGAAACCCTTGCCACAAGTCTTCATCACTACTTTGAGAAAAAAGATTTTTTCAAAGTGGGATCAGCAATTGTAAGGCACAATAGTCACTTATGCTTGAAATTTAAAATTATGCCTTTGTTTTTTTAGTGAATTCTTCGTGCATTCTAATTTCTGTTAGTGTCATATGTACTTTTTTACTTCATTATTGTGAATAAAAAAGTAAGGGATTCCATATGTGCTTGTGTGTGTGTGTGTGCGCTTTAGTGAGAGTGCATTTATTGCTATGCAATTTTACACATCTCTGTTTAAGTTGCGTGTCAAGCAGATAACTGTGCTGTAAGTGAATCTATCTGCCCAGGTGCTGTTATTGCAAAATCAAGACTTGCTCCCCCATCCGACTCAGAAGCTTGCTGCCATCTTTTTGCTGTATGAGATGTATCGTACAGAGCCTGTGTCTGTCAATCCATTTGCATCTGTTTTTGTTCATCTTTTGGTAAGTTTTATAATTAGACTTACCTGGACAATCATGTCCTTAACACTCTTCATCGTTTGTACATATTTATAATACAGATGTAAAACATCTTTATTAATCCTTTTCAGAAAGGTGAATCCTTTTAGTTAATGCCTTAAAGTAGTACTAGTTAGGGATAAGACATGGACAGAAGTGTGCACGAAGACTGGTATTATGAGAATGTCTATGTCAGAATGTTGCCTGCAGGCTACACATTTGAACACATAAGTACAAATTTTGTGAAGGAAAATGTGCACGAACCACATCATCTCTGAATCAAGGGAGAATAGAAGTGAAAGCATATTTGTACCATGTTTCAGGTCACATTATTTACTAAAAGTTTGTATATCATATCTCATGTACAGGATCTTGCAATGAAAATGCATAAAGGGAGAATGAGAAAAAAACATTTTTTATGCAGAACCCACCAACACTGGCTGCAGAGAAGGGTGACAAAGGACAAGTAGAGCTGCACTGGGCAATCCCACCCATATCACCTGCAGAGAAGTATTTCCTTTCACAGCTCATCTCCAGTCCCAGCAAAGAGGTAGCTGGTTAGAGACTAGTCACCTTCTTCTTTTAGACCACCTCCTGTTTTTATGAAACACCCAAACCATCATCCAGTCTGTTACAATTTTTGTCTTCACGTGTAAGGTATAAAATTAAATCCAAAATTAAAGATTATTGATTTTAAAATGAAATAGATATATTTGATTCTTTTATCTCTTATTTGTTTTCTTTCTTTTGTCTTACGGCAGTTGAAAAATACAACTGGTCTTCAAATATTTAAGAGCATCATATATGCTAACATTTTCTTTTTTTCTATATTTTGAATTCTAACTTAAATTGATTTTTCATCTTTCAGCTTTTTAAAAAAACATGTACCCAGGTCTTGCAGATGGAAGTTAGCAATATGCAGGTATGTAATCACTCAAGATATACCTACTTCACAGACTCAAGTCATATTTGCTCCTTTCTCTCATGTGGCTCTACTAGTCTTCTGTTTTAAGCTATGTTTTAAGTAGCTCATCCTGCTCAGTTTGAATCTGAGTCAATATTTTTTCATAATTAAAAGATGATCACCATGTTGATTAGTGATCTAGGTTCTGTTTTATACTTTGTCCAAACCTGAAGCATCGGAGATGGCTGGTTCCATGCCTGTGAATGATGTTGCAGTTTACTTTGTCCTAAACGTTCTTCTTAAGTAGTTAAAGAAAAGAAAACAATAAGTAAAACGAAAAGCAGACGTGGTTTGGACTGCAGTAGACTTTTTGTAACTTGCTAATTCTTAAAAAAAAAAAAAAAGTTGCAAGTTCTTATTTCCTATGATTGAACTGTTTACAGTCATATGATGTTAGTGGTCTACAACTTGCTTTGGCTGAGCGTCACTCAGAAATGCCTTTCACAAGTCGTGCTGCCATGCCTTGTATTGTTCCTGATCGTGACAAGAAGCCCACAAGGTACTGAATAAAATATTTGAGTGTTTTTTCATGAGTATCTAGATGTGTGAGATTTTTCGAATGTTTTGCTTTGTAAAGTATATTTGTATATTTTTAAAGCCATTTATGCCCTACAGGAAAATGTGCGTGCAATTTTAAATAATCTTATTTACAGCTAGTAGGTATGTGTTTTAACTTACCAAATACTTCATTTTTAGTAGAATAAGTCAAAGATTATTACTGAGATTTTGAACTTTTTTTTTTTTTTTTTTTTTTTAACATTATTGGGTTGTTTTTTTTTTCCTACATCAGCTTTGAACAGTTTGGCAAGCCCAATGCTATCAATCCAGATGTCCAGCGACAAACAATAGAAGCATTGCTGTCAAGTAGCAATTCACCAGTGGAGCATAGCCTGCGTCCTGAATTTATTCGACTTGCACCACCTTTACACATTGCAGAGGATGAGGCAAGAAGTAGCAGTTATATTATAACAGCATTAAAAAAATTATAAAAGATTATATATAACTTTAAACAAGATATGAAATATTGTTTGGGGGTTTGTTTTTGTTTTTTGTTGGGTTTTTTTTTTTGTGGGGGGGGTTATGTAATGGTATTTTAGTAGATTCTGTTGTCTACAGAAGACTATAGTGTATTGTCTTCTAGAAACAAATAGATTTGGCATTTCATAAACTTAATTTTAACCAAGTCGTGCCAGGTGGGTGAAAATGATTTGTGTGCATGTGGGTGTGTACATGTACTCAAGCATTCACGTACTTCTGCTGCATGTGAGCTGTTTATGCATTTCGATCGTTCTTTTGCTCTTACTAAGATATTAGGCAGACATCTGAGAACATACACTTGCTTTCACTGTTGGCAGTTATCGCCCATCATATATATAGAAATATTTTTTCACCCTATCTGCTTTTAACATTACAACAATCAACAAACTGGATGTTAAAACTCCCAGTGAGGACAACATACTAGAAAAATGTAGGTCTTCTATTATTTGTGTCATAAAAAATGTACTGAGATTGTCAGTGCCTTTGTAATGTTATTAATGAAATGAATATTATTTTACAGTTAGTGTGGATGATCCCAACTGACAGTGAACACAAGGTCATCTGGGACCCTGCTGTTTGTGCTAACAGTTCTGCAGGTGCTGAAGTACGACGACTTCTGGTCAAAGCCACAAAAGGTCCATTAACATTACAGCAGCAGCAGCAAATCCTAAAGCAGTTGGAAAATGACCCAAAACTTATTTATCATGTTGGTCTCAGCCCACAGAAGGTGATTGAAAAAAGACATTTTTAGTGTTTATTGATATTTGACATTCTAATAGATACAAGTCCCAGAATAGAAAAGCAAGTGATACCTGTTTATTTGCAAGAAGACTGGAAATGAAATGAACATTAGGTTAATTTATGGTTTCATCAAACAGGATGACAGTGTATGCTGATTCATGTGAGGCTAGAAATAAGCCAGCTTCTTATGAAAGGAACAACTAGTACCAGTGGACTAGCATAACAGTCAATGGGTATCTGTCTAGAAATGTATATATGCATGTAGCAAACTATCCTGTATCAACAAAATTGATGGACTTTATGCTTTAAATTTCATGTTTTTAAAGACTTAAAACATCCTAGAGATGATGCTTAGTTCAATTTCAGTGTCTAGGAGTGAAGCAGTTGGTCATGAAAATTGTTTTCTTGCAGCTGCCAGATTTGGTAGAAAACAATCCACTGGTGGCAATCGAAGCTTTATTGAAGTTGATGACATCTAATCAGATCACAGAGTAAGCACTATGTCTTCTTTGTGAAAATTATTTAGGAATTTATGTTCTGTGTAATAAAAATACACATTTAAATGTCAAAAGTTGAAGTTTGTACGCAAATGTAAATGTAAGTTTTTGTGATGGCAAGTTTGGTTGCATTTTTTTAATGCTTACAGGTATTTCCAAGTATTAGTCAACATGGAGATGTCTTTACATTCCATGGAAGTTGTCAACCGTCTCACCACTGTAAGATTTGACAATTTTTTTTATACACATTAGATCCAATATTTTTAATATATGATATTTTTTGCCCCCTTTTATTGCTTCCTTGGTTGTTTACAGTATCATCATAGCATATTTTATTCATTTGCTGTTGCAGCAAGTAGATTTACCTCCTGAATTTATTCACCTATACATCTCCAACTGCATATCAACTTGTGAAACCATAAAAGATCGTTACATGCAGAATCGCCTGGTGCGATTGGTGTGCGTCTTCCTTCAGTCGCTTATACGCAACAAGACTATTGATGTTCGGGTAAGTTCAGGATTTTTCCGGTGCATGGGTGGAGAATATTTTTTTTTAATTCTGTGGGTGGGATATATCATCTGTGGATATAAAATATAGATCTGTCATGTTCTGTTTGATATGATTTTGTTTTAGACTTAGATTTATTTACATTTCAAGAAAAATGTCAGTCATGTTTAAGTAAATAAGTAATTTTTGTTTCTAAAATTTTAAAATGCAAATTGGGTGCATCAAGATGGTCAATGAGAATGTCAGTTTATTGTTATTATTTGTTAATAATAATTTTGGGGGAAAAAATCCTTTTCAAGATGTCATTCACATGCAAATGGATTTTGCCAAAACTTCCCTAATGGAAAATTGTCTTTTTTAGGACATCTTCATCGAAGTGCAAGCATTCTGCATTGAGTTCAGTCGCATACGAGAGGCTGCTGCTTTGTTTCGTCTTTTGAAATCTCTGGATAGTGCTGATGCACAACCAGCACCGACAGCAAGCAGATAGCAGATTACTAATGCTGCTCTTTCTTTGAAGCAGAATACAGAGATGATTAGAATGAAAGAGACTGTAACAACAGCATTATAAACCTGAGAATTCAAGTTCCAAACAAATTTAATTGTCCTGTCTTAATCAGTGGGTGGTGGCTGTGTAAGATTTTAAGACCCTCTTGTTGCAGAAGGAAGGCAGGCAGGAATATTGTGTGTGTGGATAAATTCAGAATTCTCTATGAATTAGACACATTTTTTTGTGTTTGTATAAGTGCTCAGTATGTTTTGCGTGGATGCTTGTCCGTGTGTTTTATGATACAGGAAGATCTGAAAAAGAATGCTTGTTTCTGAAAGTATGCATTTGTGATGACTGATGTTTAAAACATTAGAAAATCATTAAAAGATTATTTACCTAATTGTTTTTGCTGTGTGGAATGTGTATGCAGGCTAAATTGAAACAAAAAATTTTTCATCTAGAAGGCACAAACATGCTGGTACCAAAAAAATGCTTAAACACATTGTGTATTGATACTGTAAAATAAACAAAACAAAAATACTTAGCAATGCAGTTTCCTGATGTAAAATTTGAAGAATAATGCAAAAGTGATGGGTTGACCAGAGGCTATATACTTGTAGGTTGATAATTTTCCTGTTTTGCATGCAATTAAAAGCAAATATAGGAATATAATCTTTGAGGTTTAAGACTTTACACCCTCACATGCTCTTCCAGGGGCTTCATGCGACCTTTGACTTTTGGCACAGCCAGTGGCTGGTTTATAACTATTCATTGATCTCCCTGAATTGCTCGACAAGCTCCAGGGAGTTCGAAACAATGCTGCTCGCATTGTATTCCACAAGGGGGACAACTGAACATGTCCCACCACTTGTGCGAATGCACTGGCTGTTGGTTTGGGCTCGCATCTAATACAAGATTGTCCAAGTCTGTTATTGTGTTCATGGCCATTCCAGTGTCTAAGCTTGTATTGTCACACCAGTTCACTCTACCTACGTCGGTTTCCTCACTGTTCCATGTATCAGACTGAAAAGGTTTGGCCTTTCGCTCATTCTTTTTCAGAGTGAACATGCAAAACAAAGCAAAAAAATGTTCATAACCACTTCTATCAATCTTTAGCACATGAGAGATCTCTCCACACAGTTTGCAAAATACGTTCTACGTGGACTTAATCTAGTGTATTGTTTTGGAAAGTATATTATAAAAGGTATGCATCCTATGTCATTTGCTTGTAAATTTTCACTAGTGTATACCTTTATTTAAGAGACTAAATTGTAAGGGAGATAAGCAATGCTTATTGCAAACGGTAAGTAGTCTCCCCGAGTTAAGCAGACTGCACAAAACGCGATCTCGAACCCGTGTTCATACATTCAATTTCAAAACGTCTTATAAATGTAAGTTCGAAATATTTTGCTGTTGAAAGGGGAAAAAAAGTGCTCGGGAAGAATATATGTTTGTATTGAGCAAAGAGCAAACGTTTAAACGAAGGCTAAGATCGAGAGTAACATCACAAACTTGTCTTACTGGACTGCTCGCAGACGATTTCTTTTTCAGTTAACTACTAGAACGATTTTTGATATATTTATTTCATATTGTCTGCTTTTGTTTTGTATTCTATTACCCACACCTTTTTTAAACTTAGAATTCCGCTTGTGTGTGTTATTTCTCTCATCACCGTCAATGAAAAATTTGGGTTGACTAAAAGGATTTGTGTCCAGAGCAAGTATGAAATACTCTTCATTTTGACCACTACCGCAATTTCACTACAAGTAACAGTAATTAACATAACATAGGTTAACATATGCATGTGTTTTCTATCAGTATTTCAAATTTGAACCAAATCTGTTCAATAGATTAAAAACTACAGATATTTTAAGTTCGTTACACTTAAGACTTGTCATTTTTCCACCTGAAAAAATGATGATTTTGTAATATTAAGTAATAGCTGCACATTTCACAAAAGAGATCTTGCAAGTTTGTAGAAAAAATTAGTACAACAATACTTAATGATTACTTTGAAAAACATGTTTGAGTTGTATTTAGTAAATTAGTATTTGAAATGGAGTACTTGAAATATGATGTCCTAATGCAAAATAACCAAGCGCACAACTTTTTTTTTTCAATTTTCGATGCATTGTTTCCAGTAGGTCTTTTGCAGATTAGTTTTTCAGTCACTTGAGTACAAAGTCAGTGTTGGTAACTTCCCATACAAAGTACTTGGGACTTCTACGGTTTCAAGATGCTACTTATGGAGCATATGGTCCAAAATAGAGTACATGTAGTTATAGCTGTGGTGCAAATCGCAATATCTACAAAACTAATAATAGAGACTCAGTTTTTGCTTTGTTTTGTTTTTCTTATATTTTCTTGTACTTTCATGAACATAAAAAGTACTCGCTATAAAAAAATAATTTTCGTGCCGGTACCTACCTCTAGTTACTCAGTCGGCTATCCTTTTCATTCCAATGGTAGCTTTGGATCCTAAGAACCTATACACTAGTCACTAATCAAACGTGGGGGAAAAAATGAGTGTTAAAATAACTTTTCAAAACTTTCGAAAAAAAAACAACAAATGAAGCTACATTGTGTGATTGCTCATTGTACGTTCATTGATAATTTTGTCTGCTTTATTCACATTTTTGACGCTTAAGGCGGCGGAAAGTAGAATGGGTTAAACAGTTTAAATTTAGCCAAAAATGCAGACGCATAGCTCGTTAAGTCATTTAAGATTCTTTTAGCTTGTTTTCACGACTCGCTACATATGGTTAGAGGTTGCGAATAAAGAAGAAACGCACAGTGTGCTCATTCTCTGAGTCTTTTTTTGTTCTTTCGCTTTTCAAGAGCCTGACCATGTAAAACCAGACTCTAGCCAGCGGCAACTGTACAGAAGGTGACAAGTCTGTTTGCTACATGTGACGCAAAACTGGTAAAACTTGACGTACTGTCATCTTTGACGTAACTGACCCAAATGGATTCTGCTTTTGGTCTGGGAGGGTGTGTGCTAATATCCTCGAACACTGACCAAGATGTTTCTCACAAGTCTGGCATTGCTTCTGATGAGTATGATTTTGTAACAAAATATTTTTCTGTTTTAGATTTGTTTCTTTTTTTTTTATTAGCGCTTTTTGAGGAAAAGGTTACATGAAAATGGAAGAAGGCTCAGTCAATTATGTTTCTTCGATACTGCAACAGTCCAAAACAATATTGATATTACCTTTGTGATGTTGCCTGTTTGAATGCTTTCCTTTGTGCAGCCGGCTACACTGGTGGCGCTCACGTGACGGTGTCTCCGGATGATGTTCAAAATGGCATCAGTGTCACGCTGACCTGTGGTGTGTTGGACATCCCTGCGGCCGGAGACCGGTGGGAATGGTTCCTAAATGACTTAAGCATGAATCAGCCTCAGCAAAGCGTTCGCTATTTCTTCCTTCGACTTCTCGACTCATGGTGGGGACTATAAATGCAGCTTCTTCAACAGCACTACCAGTGTCACAGAATTCAGTCCCCCGGTACCGGTATGTCGTAACGGTAAGTCTGTGGAGAAGTTTAGAGGGAAGAGTTATTTCGTGAAGACGACTACAACATGAATATTCTTTGCCACGTACCTTACAATGCTCGTATGTGGACATAGTCGAAATTATCGCTCGACGAACTCAACAGTACTTTCACCAGCAGTCCCACCTTTTTGTTCCAGCAAGCAAAAGTCATTGCATGGACAAAGCAGAATGCGCTACAGCATTGTGTCCACATAAATGTGCGTATGGCTACACCAAACCTCCCAGCTGCGAAAACCGTAAGAACAAGTTGAAAACTATTACCATCAAACGTATTATAACATGTGCTGCTGCAACTGAACTGAGAGAGAGAAAAAAATTGAAGGAAGCGGAGACATTTTATTGTCCACAGTTTTAGTCGAAGAGCTATCGTCACTGTCTATTTTACTCTGCTTCCACACACTTCATTCATTTTCAACTCTCTATAGCTTCTTTGTCCACGCCAGTCCCAGTGAACACAACAAAAATTTGTATCAATTAATCAATCCATCTCCGTCTTAACTTAGTACAGCATAGAGATCATTTCACTGTCTTCGACGTCGTCGTCGTTGTTGTTGTTATTATTATTGTTGCTGCCAACAAGTGGTAGACGTGTCCTGTTTTAAATTTCTGACAGAGGGAAAATCTCCTTCTTTTGACTCGGTTGAGCTTTTTCACGTCCAATTGAATAACACTTTCGTTAGCTCTTGCATGCAAGAAGACTAGCGACAGAAGGAGCTTTAAAAAAACACGCTGACGTCACGAATAGATGTAGATACGAACTGAACTCAGCTCAGTCAACAGAAGAAATAAAACAAAAAAGAAAAAACTGTTGGCCCCTGAAAGACCTTTGAGGCCTCAGCGTATTTGTTGTATGTACAGCATGTCCTGCCAACAAATTCGGAATGGACTGCACTCAGACGTGCCACTGTTTGGACCCTCTAGAAGTGTGCGACGCTGTGCAGGGTGTGTGTCCTAGTCACCAATGTCACGAAGACTGGGAAGGCACTGGATGCAGCCAGCGTACGTCAATGCGTGCGTGCGTGTGTGATATCTAAGTCAATCTAATTGTTAGGAGGAAATATCCATGTGTGCGTTTTTTTAAAAAATATTATTATAACAAATGAACATTTCTTAATCTTGTATAATTTTGCCTTTATGCAGATAACCTTGGTGAACATCGGGGCAATGGTTTGGGGACTTGTGCCCGAACCACCGCCCCCATTAGTAAGAACTCAATATTTGCAAGTACATTTGAAACAACTTTAACCCTCCATCCTCATCCACTCCTCCAACAGGTCTGCCCAAGCTGCACGACGGACCTAGTGTTATTTCTAGCACGTGTACATCCATCACCGTGTCATGGGATGCATGGGATTCTCGGCACGACTTCGGAGACTTCCCCAGCGTCTGGGCTTACAGGTCACTGAACCTACAAAGTCAGGCCGCCACGTGTTGGGAGACAGCTCTTCCTGCTATAATTCTCACTGTATCTTTTCTCGCTTTTGGAAGTTCCAGTGGTTACAAATTATAAAATAAAATTGCTTTTAATTTCGTTGAAAAAAAAGAGTGGGCAAGAGATAAACGACGTCCTCGAATAGTGAGATTTTTTAAAATGCTTTTTGTTTGTTTGTTTTTGAGTGGAAAGGGATGTCTGGTTGGATAGAGCTGGGTTGGAAGATGATTTCCTTAGAGTGCATTTTGGTGACATGTGAACTTTGTGGTTTTGATTCTATGACCAGTAATGTAATCATTAAAACAAGAGGGCTAATACGCACATAGTAATAGTAATGATGTTTACTAATACTGTGAAAGTTTGGAAGGATTTGCAAGAAACTGCTGATGCGACACACAAGTATCAATGTCGCACTGCCGAGCCCCGCCAAGATAGTAGAGTGCATGGGCAGCCCGGGTTTTTAATTGTGCATTGCATCATGGTCCTGTTTCCGTCAGCGTTACTGGTGTTTTTTTCTGATGACACAGTCTGCTGACCTTGTCGGACGAAAGCCCAAACCACTCTCAGTGGACGCTGGTGGACACCTTGAAGCATGACGCGCTCAAGAAGATGTACACGCATACGGTGCCTGTGAATACAATCGCACGCGGGGTGATGCACAGGTTTCGCGTGGACATCTTTTACAATGCTTCCGGCAAAATGGCTGCCCGCTCTAGCCCCGGCTTTTCTTCTGTGCCAGTCTATCCGTGCGATCGTGAGTATGGTTCTAAGATCGATAATGACAATGACAATAATAAATTTATGGATCACCACCAGAGTTCGTCAATAATAAAAGTCACATAAACATTGCCAATTACTCACTGAGTCAAAATAACAAATGGTAATAACAAGCCAGTTTCTCATCCGCTCACGAGATGGCACGGGGACAGACGACCTCTCTGGACCCCTTGTAACTGCAATAGTAAATTATTTTCCCGGTATGTAATAATATTCTTACTATTCGAGTGTCAACATCTACATTTCATTCAGTAACGTAATACCGATTGCAAACATTATCAAGTGATCTAAGATCTACATCCCTACTTGAGCATGGAGTTGTTTACACGTGAGTGGTTAGTAAATGAGGGAAATGACATTAAAGGATCAAACTTGTAGTACCCCTCTAGAAAAAAATCCCCAGAGTGAGGAATGTTACGTCAACTTTTCTTTAGAAGAAAAGGAAAAGAAGGAAAAAAAATCCACCGACTTTCACAGCCATGGGCTCGGGTACACCAGGTCTTCACATTTAATGGTGCCATGTTATGATGCAAGTTTCTTTAAAATGCTCATTCAAGCTGAAGGTAAAAGCAGTGAATTTGTTAACTTTCTAAAAAAAATTCTTTAATTGAAAAAATAATATCAATAGAAGTAGCTCACTACCACAATAATAGCAGCTCACCACCCCAACATACACAGAAAGTTAACAAAAAAAATCACAGATTCCTTCATTCGTGCGAAAGCACGGGGTTTTTTTTCAGCCATGTAAGCAACTAAAGAGAAAAGATAGTGTGATAATTGTAGATTATTTGAAGGTTTGTTTAAGGAAAAAAATTATCAGAAACTAATACTACATACATTTTTAGTTCCAGCAAGTTTGAGTGCGGACACACCGGGACAAGGTGAGTATTAAGTGCGAGCCATTTTAAAATGCTATATATATATATGAGATTCTAGCTATATCATTTCACTTATTTTTCTTTGCTTAATCTGTCTGTCTGTCTGTCTGTCTGTCTGTCTGTCTGTCTGTCTGTCTGTCTGTCTGTCTGTCTGTCTCTTTTTTCTTTCTTTTTGAAAGAAGGTAGGGAAGAATGTGGACGCATGTTTTATCGTTATTCTATCATTAGACTTCTCGACTTGCATGGTTTTAGAATTTTCAAGTAGGTCCTGAAACCCAGCTCGGCAGTCAGTCATAAAGTTAATCTTACACCACCATTGTCCTGCTGCAGCATATAGTCCAAAGACCAATAGACACATCGAAGAATTCTTTTGCGTATTTAAGTACAGAGAGGGCAAACCGTGGCTGAGCTGCGTCATCTGGTTCTGAATATGGAGGAGGTGAAAGTCAAATGGACCTTGTCCGCCAATCTGGGCGCCTCGCCACCCGCTGACCTCCGCCTCGTGTATGTCTACCGCAAGCAGCGTCGGGGCATATGTCCGCCGCTGAGCCCACCTGACTCTTACATCAGGTTCGACATGGTTGCGGGTACTAGGGGCCTTCTCCTGCATCACCTCTTGCCAGGCTACGACTACGAGTACATCTTCACTGTCGAGTCTGCCACCGTCACTGCCATTAAGGAGACACTGAACGGGGAATTTTCCACCAAGCCTAATGGTTGGTCCCAGTAACATTAGTTGTCAACCCCATTTGGTAGAGCCACTAAGATAGCATCAACAGTTTGTCATTTTTTTTTTCATGTTGAATATCATCGCAGATATCATCGGCGTCAACAGTAATATTGTCATTGTTGTCATCGATGTAAAAATGTAAAAATAAAAACTCTTCTGGATTATTTATCCATCGTCGGAAATAATGCAGCCCAAATAAAATTTAGCATACATCCAGGTTCTTGCTGACATCGGCGTATACGAGTAGTAGTGATCGTCGACGTATCAGAAACGGACATTGTCGAAATAACTACTAGAGAGAAACTAAAACACATTTATTAATTTAAAAACGTTTTTGAAGTAAATAAAACAAAAATTCAGGTAAATTAGCTTGTTGGTACAAATGATTTCTGCAGGTGTACTGTGCACTGCAGACAGAGACAATTGATTGGTCTCAACACAGGTTTGTACTGCCTAGACCAGGGATGGGCAAAGTTTTCTGTTTTCGGGCCGGTCTCCAAGTTCTAATCTATGCGGCGGGTCGGAAAACTACATAAAACCCACGCCAGGTGGCTACACAACAAACCTAATGATAAGGAAATGGACAACAAATGAGTAAACAACGGCGTTCTCTTAACGAATTTATTTTTTAAAGTGAAGATGTTTAAATTCTCTCACAATAAAACTTTAAACCAGCCTTTCCTTTGAAGGCAGCCGCCCACGATGCTCTCTAACGACTCCATCAGACATGTCAGCCATGTTATTTGTTATCTTTTGACCTTTTCTGTGTTAGAATGTGGACTGACGATTTCTAATGCTGTTGTGCTTGATAAATTAAATTTCAATCAGCCTACATTGAAAAAAAAAAAAAAGAAAACAGGTGGACTTTACAGTTTGGCAGATAGGCCGGTCCAAAGACGTCCGCGGGTCGTACTTTGCCCACCCCTGGCCTAGACCCTGGTCAGGTTTTTATTTATTTTCTCCTGCTCAAAAGTGCGTCATTTACTCTTTTCTTTCTGTGCTAACACTTGCCATCTTTTTCATGCAGCACCCACTAGTACCATAGACGGGTTGTCGCTTCTAAACGTGTCAGCAACAGAAGTCACTGTCGGGTGGGTTGCCCCTCCGTGCGAAGAGCTGGGAGGCCCCGTCAGCCGCTATGAGGTGGAGTTATCAAGCCTGCAGATGCCGACCAACATTTCCTTCTCCGACAGTCTACAGGTTAAAAATATGTTCAAAGAACTCATTTTTCCGAGAATGTGATTTTTTCAGTTTACTTTTTTAGGTGGGGGAGAAGAGGGGAAAACAGATCTTGTTTTTGAAGGTTGCTGTATGTTTAAAAGTGCTCGAAGACTTTGAGCTGTTTATTCGAAATTCCTCGGTGGTGAGGGGAGGACATTTAATATTAATTCTTCATTCTGTCAGACTGTGTTTTCAAATATCATTATCTCTTTCCAAGCATTTAGACATTTACAGAGTGTCGATTGAGGTCGATAATGTCGTGCTTCACTCCCATCCCCCATCGCACTAAGTGAGACTATAATATATATTATATTATGTAATATAATATTATTTCGAAAAAAGAGAACAGTTATGATCTCAGAAAGGAGCAACAATCAAAATTTTGTGTACGAAATGACCCAGATGAAAGCTAAATAAATTATTCTTTGCGTATCTGCATTTCCCCATAGATTCATAAACAAGTTTCTTGTTTAATATGCAGCATATTAATCGAGTTCTTTTCGCTTCTTGATATACTGTCTTTATGAAAGTAAGTCTTCAGGAAATATTTCCGACACATTCTCAGTCACTAGAATTTTTTAATTTTTATTCGTTATTTTTATAACTTTTTCTCGTTGCAAAAAATATTTAGATTCATTTTGACTCTGTAAATATCTTCTCTGGAAGCGGCCTTTCAACCAAGTGAGGTGTTTGACATAAGCTTGGAGACCGTCACCTTTTACGCTTTGGCACTACAGTGATACCTCGGTTCTCGAACATAATTCGTTCCGGGAGGACGGTCGAGAACCAAATTGTTCGAGAACCGAAGCAATGAAACCCATAGGAAATAATGGAAACTGGATTAATTCGTTCCAAGCCCCAGAAAATGCCTATTTACTGGCCTAATTTGTATATAATATGTAGAAAAACATGAGTCTCAACAGAAATAAGAAATAAAAGTGTATTTATTAAAACAAAAAAAAATAAATAAAATGTACTGTACAGTACAGTAAATTGTGTTTCATTTACTGTACCTCTACCAAACTTTATGGCAGGAGGGAATGAATGTGGAGGGAGGAGGGAAGGGGATGGTTATTGTATTGAAGGGGAGTCCTCTTCAATAAAAACAGAGGGTAACTGCTCTTCGGGTGTTTCTGTTCTCTGTATCTTTTGCTGAGGAGAATCAGAATCTTGCTCTGCAGTTGCTTGTCTGATTCTTTACGGAAGAATTTGTCAATTGTTTGCTGTTTTTTTCTCCTTTGCAAAATTTGCGGAAAGTGGACATAACATTGTCATTAAAAATGTTAACTGCTCTATTTGCTACCACTTTATCAGTGTTGTTCAACAAAATTTGCGATTTCTGCCCATTTTGCACACATTTCATGACTCTCTCCACAAAACGTCACTCTCTCTCTCTGCACTCACACTGATGACGCAAGCAAGGCGCGCTGGGCTGAATCAGAGATCTGTAGGTCCCTACAGATCTCTGGCTGAATGAACGCCATTCGGCTCAACTCGGCTCATCTCGGACGTTCGGATGTTCGAGTTCCAAATATTTGTTCGGATTCCAAGACAAAATTTTCTCGAATTTCCTGGTCGAATACCGATTTGGTCGAAAACCAAGGCGTTCGAGAACCGAGGTATCACTGTATCTGTATGTTCCCCAGGCAACGCTGGTTGCCCTGAAGCCGTCCACCCGTTACGAGATCCGCGTGCGATATGCCAATGACATTGCACCGGGACCTTTCAGCGCCCCTATTATATTTGAAACACCCAGCGATGTCCGTAAGTTTATGCATTGCAAATGTGCATTATTTCAGAATAGTCGTGGGACTTGATCCTCTTGACCAGACCTGGGCAAACGCCGGCCCGCCTCCTGTCTCTGACCGGTCCGCCCGCCCACCCGCCAGTATACAATATATACAGTATTGTGTAAAACTGAGTTAACTATGTTAGTCCGGCCCTCGAAAACCATCCCAATGTCTCATGCGGCCCCTTGGGAAAATTAATTGCCCACCCCTGCTCTTGACAGTGAGTCACGGTCAAGTTGATGAAACTTGTAAAATTTATTACTTGGCAGCTCCTGCTCCGTCTCCACCCTTACGGGTGCGTCAAATATTTCGAGAGCTGCACTGTGTTGGACTGAGTTGGGACCCTGGACCAGAAAACGAAGAAAAAGTGATCAGCTTCGAGGTGGGCTACAAATGTAATAACCAGGACTTCATCTGAAGCCTGCTTTGACGACAGTTCTTAAATAATGACAATTCTTTATTTACGAGCGTGGTAGAATAAGCAGAACTGTTTTTTTTACCTCTAGCCATCTCATTAAATAGGGATAAATACGCTAAACTGCTAATTTACTCAAATAATCGCAGATATGTCATCACAGAGCCAGCGAGATGCATGAAGTTGACATAAGGCGATTCTCTTGGACAAACCTCTGTCATGGTGCAGTTCTTTTCGGCAGATATTTAACCTGGCCATTGCCAACACCTCGAAGAACTTGAAGGGGCACTGGTCGGCCCCAGCTGCTGCACGACAGACGCGCGTGTGCGGCCTGCAGCCTGGGCGAGAGTACTCGCTGGGCGTGGCGGCTCGTGGCCAACTGGCTCTGAGCTTGACCACCAAAGTCGTGGTATTCACAGACCACTACGCGCCTCCTCCGCCCAGTCCGCTAGTGGTACGTCACACCCCGAAGTTTGCCCGCAGATCAGAAATAATCTCCGGGCTGTACCCTACCCTGCCTCTGACCTTTTTTGTAAATAAGTTCGCAAAAGATATACGTAGACAATGATCGTGTTAGGTACTTGTCAGAATGGATGAGTACAAGCCACAATCTCTGCAGATTGATGAATTTTATACTCTGTCTTGAATATTTCTTTGAGAGAAGATGAGAATTAAAATGTCCCCAAATTGAAGCAAGTGTGAACGTGAGACCAGGTACAAGTATTAAATGATAAAAATATAAGCTTATTAACATTATACACACACGAGAATGGGCTTACCGTAGAATTATATTAGAGCATGAAACTCTCAAGAGTGCAATAATATAAACATCTTGCGCATAAAACGTCAAGCAATTAAGACGAGGAATAAACGAGCATGCACTAATAGACGTCGTCTGCTACTTTTGTTCACTTTAATTGTTGATATTCATCACAGACAGACTGACATAATGCTATTTTCTGTTCAGTTATATATAATATGTTGTTTCTTCAGTAAATGGCTTTAAAATAGTGATAATTTCTGTGAAAGTGTGATACACCTGAAATGAAGGTTTACTTGCATTAAAGCTAGTTAAGCGATTAAAAATGATGGGTGGGTGATTTATGGGACGGGGAGAGAAAGACATTCCTTCTATTCCTTCTTCACATGAGAAAGTCATCTTTGATTTTCCATTTCTTGTCTTATGCTTTTTACGTACCACTTGCTAAAATTCGTTTTATTTCAACAGTTAAACAGCTGATAAAGTATGCATGTCTTTATCTGTAATTGTATCTCTCTCAAAAAATGACTTTAAAAATGTTTCGGGTTGAAAGTGGAACATATTTTACCTGGCTCTTTAACATATCTTCCTCATAATTTCGATTAATAAAGCACTAATGTATCGTGTTTTAGAACAAGGCTATGAATTTTTCAAGGAATTTAATTTTGTATCAAGTTCTTTTGTGGTTTTTCTTTTTGTTTTATTTGTTTGTTTTTTCTTTTGTTTTTGTTTGTGTGTGTGTGTGCGTGTGTGTTTGTTTTTTTTAACCAGACCCAAGAAAGTTTCTGTTTTTGTTTGTAGTTAAGAAAATATCGGAAAACGCATGCAGTGTGTCGTCCCTAAATGCTGAATTCTAACCCGTCTTGAAAACAAATTAGATGGCTAATAGTGGCTAGTGAGTAATCTGGAAACTAGATTCCTTCGTTGCTGTAAACGTCATACTCCGTGTCAAAGGTGGTGTCGAGGACACTGAAAACGGTACTTGTAAAGCTTCGCCCCGTCGTATCCTCCCTCGTTGCCATCGCCTATTACTTGATCTACGTGGCCGAGGGGATCCCGACCGAGCAGGAAAAAGCGGACGCTGGCATAGCAACGGGACCCAAAGGCATCGTCCCTTTTGAGCAGGCGGCGGAGAAGAAAGGCTCTGTATATAATCGGGTGAGGAGTGAGCAAGATTGCGCCATGCGTTGGCGTGCGTCTGTGTGCACACAGGAAAGGGTCGGCAAGTGAGCGAGACAAGAAAATGCTTAAAATGCCGATATTGTGTTTCCCTAACGAAGCCGCCATTTGCCTCCAACATTTCACAATATGTAATATATCATTTCTAACGCACGCATTGTCTTCCAACTCAGTGACTGAAGCTGCAACTGTATAACGATAATGGATATAAACGCAAACGTATCATTGTATAAGATCGACTTGCTGCATTAACCTCTTGATAGCAATATAATCATTAATATGATTGTTCATTCCATAACAATAAAAGATAAGTTGAAGTACTTGATGTTCTCTTTCTGTCAGACTACTGCAGACGGTTCCCATTTCCATCTAGACGGGAGTTCTGCGAAAGAAAGAACCGCTCGCTACACGGATCACGCTCCCAGTCACGTGAACTACACCACCATCGCAGGAACCACTACTTCACAAACCTTGTACAACACCTCACTACAAACCTTGTACAACACCACGCCACACATGAACAACGTCACTTCACAGACCTTGTACAACATCTCCTACAGACCTTGTACAACACCACTCCACACGACATGTACAATGCCACTTCACAGAATTTGTACAACACTTCAAATATCTTGTACAACAACACTGTACAGACCTTGTACAGCCCAACTCCGCACGTCACAAAGGTCTTGAGGAGCGAACCAGTAAGTGGACAGGCGGCAGGAGACGCGGGTGGAACGCACAGCCTGGCAACGGTCAGCATGCTGGACGTCGAGTCATTGGAAACCTGGAGTAGGTCCCAGGCCAATGTTCCCGTTCTCGCCTTAAAGCTCCAGAGAAACCTTCGCACTGGCGCTCACCTGCAGACGCATGCTCGCTCAACAAAACGCAGCCATTTGGTTGGGTTGAACATTATGACGACGTATCTGGAGCTACAGTCGGACTCCATATCAAGATTCTTGACCGGACGTGGTATGTTAAACTTCCAAGGTGCCAGTCGACGCCAAACTGTATTGAGAACGGCTTTAAGGGCACACAAAGCTCGATCCAGCTCCGGAAGCAATGGCAGGTCTCGTCAGGATCAGGCAGGAGTTTTTAGGACTTTGGTGGCGGCGAGGAGGACGGCAGGAGTGGCACTTACGAGTGCCCGGCGGAGGAGGCAAAGTGAGGTGTTGTGGAACACCTCCCAACCTCCGGGAAGAGAGTATATGAAGCTGGAGCCCTCCGAGGTACATGACGAAATCTTGGTCATCATAGGCACCGGGGATGTGGTAGGCGGCGTCTACAATGAGCCGCTGGACCCCAGTGGCCGCTACGACTTGTATCTGGTCAGCTGCAGCGTGTGGGTGTCTGTCACGAAGTGCTCGGCCAGCACCAAGTCTACGGTGCACATGCCGAATGAGCCTTTCAAGTCCGGAAAGATGGGAACCGACTGGCGTACGGCGAACATCATCGCCGTCGTTGTCTCTGTCCTGCTGGCATTGGCAGTGGCGGTGACCGTGCTGTGCTTGCGGATATTTAACAAAACGCCTCGCTGGTACTTACGCAGAAAGATATGTCGCCTTCCGAGACCAACATCGCTTTTGCGCTGGCCCCGAAGTCTGGCATCGAGAGACACTGGAGCGATATCTCCCAGTTGGACCAGAAGCGTCATATTGTCACGGGCAGAGAACTGCTTCCAGCTGACCAGGTGACTGCTTTGGAGTCTTTTTTATGAAAAGTTTTTTCCACGATGTACATACACCATGGACATTCATAAACAGACAACAGACGGAGAAATACAATCTTTGACATCGTGGAAAAAAATTAACAAAATTAAACAAAACAAACCCCATACACACAAGGCACCGGATCGCTTTCAACAGCAAAAACAAGCCAGTTATCACAGTATTTTACGCACACTTTCTGGTCAAGATCAGGCTAATGCAAGAAGAGCACTGATCTTGACCCTGGAGCAAAGTAAGCAGTAAGAATGTCTCACAAATATGTAACGTAACCCCTCCCCCAGTTTTGGAGTCTTCTTCGCTTCCAATCGTCGTTTGCTAAGTCTTTGGTGAATAATTTTAGAGTTGCAACAAACTAACAACATTTGTATGTTCTGTTGACTTTCTAGCATTCGTTGGCTCCACGTACGACACAGGTAATCCGCCGACTCAGGCCACAAATATTACATTCCGTGACGAGTTTGACAGTCTGCCCACCTACTTCTCGGGGACGGGCTACCACAGTATTTACATCAACTACTCACCCTCCGGCATGCTCAGCGAGGCAAACGGGATGAGGCCAAACAACAACTCCAGCCTAGGCACTTTCATCAACGCAAGGTATGAGCACACAGGGCTTCACGATTAGTCTTCTTCATGAGTAGGGGGTGAGAATGAGAGCGCGTGTGTGCATGCATGCGTACGTTTCCCTACGACCCTCCATCCCCCCAAAATAAAGTGAATGAAAGAAAGATAAAGTCAAGAGAAAAAAAAAAAGAGGACACGTTTGTCAGATTAGCACCACGTAGTGTTTCTCAAACTGTTTGTTCCTATCGCTGTCTTCCCGTCGTAGCTTCATCACAGGCTACGAGCAGAAGAAGCGCTACATCGCAGCCCAAAGTCCCTGCAGCGCGGAGAGCGCCCTCGACTTCTGGCGCCTCATCTACCAGGAGCAGGTGCATACCGTGGTCCTGTTGTCCAGCGTCGTGGAGGACGGCAGCATGCGGTGCTTTCAGTACTGGCCAGACATCGCGCCCGTCTATTTTGGACCCTTCAGGGTAACACGCGATGTCTTACACATTTCTGACTTAACGGTCACTTTACCATTGTCTGATGCGCAAATCGTACATACCGTCAATTTATTTACACTACCACTCGGTGTCTCGGTGACTACACTAAATGACATTTGCAAGCTCTGACTATAATGTTTCATATTAATGGCGGTCCAAACACATACACACATATATGATACAAGGCAAATTGAGCACAGGTATAATTCTTCTCTCACTGTCCTAGAAGAGGAATATTGGCTTTCTTAATTTCCCCCGCCTCACCAGTCGCTTTGTTTCCCCTTTCTTTTATGAGCTAGCTGTGAACTATGACCTAAAATAAACCAATTTTCATGCACGCTTGGACAGATCCGACACGTGAAACAGCAGACAAGCTTCGCCGATTTCTCAGAGTACATGCTGGCGCTGAGCCTGCACAGAGGCGAAAGACGAGGCGGGGTCAAGGGTGGCGAAGAGCACCAAGTGCGCCTGTTGGTCTTCACCTCTTGGTACGAACCACAACTGTCTCGCGACCCGCACCCCTTGCTGGAACTGCAGCGCCGCCTAGGGACCCAGAGAGAACCGTACAACGAAACGCTGTTGGTCCACTGCGAGAACGGCTGCGGACGCACTGCCGTCTTCATCGCCCTCGACATCCTCATGGCTACCTACGCCAGCAAAAGGGAGGTAAGTGGTTCGGCCGTTACTTTCTTTAGGATTCAGATTCTCAAGACTGCTCCACCTTTTCTTGAAGGGAGATTTAGCGTTACAACAACAACAACAACAACAACAACAACAACAACAACAACAACATTGTCAAAAATCAAACAAATAAGACTGGGTCATAGCGAGCTAGGCCAACCTTAACAAATAAAGTGCAAGAAATGCCCGTTTATCAGAACGATTTCTAACATCATATATCAGACGTAGTTTCTTCTCATTACATTTACCTAATAATCTTAATGTGAACCTTTATTGAAGGTCAGTTTTTGTATGTTCATATACCTACTTCCGTTGACGTCCGAAAGGTGTCAGTTTATGAAGTTGTGTCCGGCATGCGGCGGGAGCGGCCCTACATGGTACACACCTTCGTGCAGTACCTGTTGATCTACATCGCGCTTTTCGAGGATAAACACGCCGGTAACACCTTTTTGGACCTACAGCTGCCCACCTTCTACCACGACCTGCTGCGTAAGCAGCCCATCACCAAACGCACCGTGCTGTACGATCAGTTCCAGCTCCTGTCGCTCGTCACCGAGGCTTACGTGCCGCCTCCGAAAGTGGAAAGCAGCGCGCCGCAGGTGGAGCAGCCCCAAGAGCTCCATCTGGGGAGGGGCGACGAGGAGGTCAAGCGGCTGCGACCGGAGGGCCCCAAGGTGGAGGATAGTGTCTAGGATGCCACCAGTATGGCGTGGTCTTCGTGGACAGCTACAAGCGCCGTGGGCAGTTCATTCTGGCACCGTCGCCGACAGAGGCGAGCCTGGAGGAGTGCTGGCACCTCGTCTGCACTAACGATGTGCGCTCTGTTATCATCCTCGACCTCGTCAACGCAGCCAAGGTGAGGTTGACGAATGGATGTTTCCTGACACGGCCTGGCAACAGGTTTATAGATTTATAAGGTGTGAACGCTCGCTAGTGCTGTATTAATCCGATGTCTGACTGTCAGCTGAACGATGGAAACTCGGCAGCATTCTTCTCTGTGGACCTCGGCTTAAATAGATATTTCATTTCGGAACGGTATGACGAACACAGATTTACACTTCCCACTGTGAGAAAGCCCATGGCAAGATAAGCACTGTGCATTTTTCGTTTCAATAATTGTATTTTGCGAATGCATCGTCATCAGTAGTAGTAGTTGTACATGATTCAAACTTCGACGTATCTGTCTGAACCCTTTTGTCTGAAATTTTGTTGGTCATTGTGGCTGTAGAAGCCTCACCTTCCCAGACACGTCAGCATCTGTACAGTAGTATCTCGGTATTTGAAAAACGAGATCGTGAACACAGCACCAGGACAGGTCTTTACTGCTTGAAATCGAGGCACAAAATAACGTTTTCCCCTTTGTTTCACCCATACGTGTCACGAGTATGCGTGGTGTCTTATACAAGTGTATTATACGATGGTCGAGTGCCGAGAAAATTGTCAAGTAATAAAACAAAATTCTCTCGAAAATATCAGTCGAGGACCGAAAATGTTCTAGCACAAAGTAGTTTTAGTGCCATAGTACCATTATTACTGTAAAGTGCATATGCAAATTATTCGTCACCTTTAATTAACAGCTTTGACTTATTATAGGTTACAGGTGTCGTGGCATGGACATGCCTACTTGGTGAAGAAAGCGTGTAATATGAATCTTTATTCCCGCATTGATGTCATACATATGCCCTCTGTCTGTGCGGCGATGTAGAATGGCAGTGTTTTAAAGGATGGTAATCTAATGGAAAGGTTACTCAAGAGTTCAGAAGCTATTATCTTACAATAAATTCCAGTTAGGTTTTTTATTTTTAAAGTGGCGCTTGGACAGATCTTTTAAAATCCGAGGTAAGAACGAAAAATTGGAGCCGGCAGGCATAATCTCTCCCCAGCTAGTGATAGAGGTCTCATGGCTTCTTCTCTGCGGTCATTTCAAGAGAAACGGTAATGAACGTGGTGTGCAGAAACCACTGTACTGGCCCAGGATGGACGCTCGGCGTCTGGCATCTTTCTCTGTACATCGTCATGGCGCCTTCAACATGGACAGCACGGTTACCGTCTACACCGTCCAAGTGAAATGCAGACACCTTCCCGTCGCTAGCTCAAGGTAAGTCGACATTTGACAGCTCGTCTTTCATCTGACGAAAGAGTTCGTTCAGAACCGATCCTCCACCTCCTCCGCCACTCACACCTATGACTTGAAGATTTGTAGAAGGTTGACTGCTAATCTGTGGTCTGTCTTTAGACTAGTCCGTGTGTATCATTGCCGTACGTGGCCAAAGATCTCCCACAAGCCTCATCGCCTGGTCAAGAAGAGAGACGATAAGATCATCCCACATACCGACCATTTCAGAAGCTTGCTGCGTGTACTTGAACAGGTCAGGGCCAGTCAGTGCACAGGCATGCACATCCACACACATTTTCTCTCACAATCAGATCGGGACGTACACACAATTCTCTCCTTCCTCAGAGAAACATTGGAAATTTTATCTCTCTCTCTCACACACACACAATTCTCTCCTTCCTCAGACAAGCAGAGGAAACTTTCTTACAAATTTTTAGATGTCAAAGACCAGATTCATGCACTTCAAGCAAGACTTGTCCTTTGCATCCCCATACAGGTGGTGGCCTGGCAACAGGAGACCACGCACGAAAGCACGCCAATCCTGCTGCACTGCAGTGATGGCTTTTCGCGAAGCGGCCTGATGGTCGCAATAGCTCAGATGATCTGGCGAGCAAATGAGGAAGGCCGAGTGAGCATTTATCGTGTGGTTCGTCGACTCAGGATTTGCTGTCCCAATGCTGTTGCCCACTACGTAAGTCTGACGCCGAATTATAGTTTACAAATTCAGGGTAATTTCTCTTGCGCACTAAGTACAAATTCAGGAAAGAGAGGAGTTTCCATATATAAAACAGTCACTACCCGTTTCAAGATCACTTTTTCGTCACGATGGCCACAATCTAATTCTGGTCAGGGTAATGAAGCTACATACTTTTTTATTTAATGCTGGACAATTTATTTCTGATAAAGCTTGACCCATTGCTGCCATTTGCTTCCTCGCTCATTGCCATACATAAACCTTTTTGCGACCCCATGCGCTTCAAGGAATGAACTGTATATAAACCATTTCTGATCTACATGAAAATGTTTTAAAAAACTAACCCACCCTCTCCTATTTCATACCAGTTTTTCAATAAATTTATCTCCATTGTCTGTACATCAATGAGCTGAACAAGTTTTCTATCAGAACGGACTTTCATCAATGGCGAAATGTAAAGCAGTACCTATGTGTATGACAACTTTACCTACAGGTGCAGTACAAGTTTCTCCACAGACTTCTCTGGGTCTACACGCGAGGTGTTGTGGAGGAAGTACCTTCAGATGGCGCAAAGCCTTGCACTTACAACATAACGGACGATGACAATCCCAAGACATCACCGGAAGTTGCTAACCCCCCTTCCTCGTAAGATAATTAGTTCAAGGCAACTATTGCTCAAACTGATGAAGAATGCGTTATTCTATGTCAGCCTTAGTGGAATGGCTTCGTCTGTAGTACCGATTGATCCTCAACCCCACGAAAAAGTCAAATATATTTTTAGATCACGTTATGAAAGTGTGTAGCAACATGGTCTGATTTTGCTTATGCTCGTTTCTTCTTTGTAAGGTTGTCAGTTCGTTTCTAGTCTTTCGTGCACAGCTCATTAAAGGTTGTCTCCAAACGGGAAATAAACATAACAAATTTTATTATTCTTCTGCTTCCTTGCATGCACACATGAACACGTCATGCACACCTGTCTCGTCTGTATTTGTAATGTGTCCTAGCCGGTATGGCAGATTTTATCGCTGATCACATATTTTCTTTCAGTGCGGAAAGCGATACTGTTCACATGTCCATCGTGCATACAAGTGAGGAGATCATAGCGCACGAGAGTGAGTCTACGGAAATCAACTGAAGTTCTGCAATTTTGAAGCCAGAGAATGTAAGGACTGAGAGATAACGCTGTGTTGTTGATGATGGAGGTAGCAGCCTTTTTCTACAAACTTAGACTCTGCATGTCTGAGTCGTAACTTTTGAAAACAGCTGGCAACATCACCTGTATTTTCTTTGTGCTTAATTTGACTTTTTTGATAAAGCATATTTTGTAATTTGATACTAATGGGCAACATCAGAAGCTGAGATGACTAGCCCTAATATTTGAATATATATTTTAATACAGAAAATACACAAACTATATCAGTATGTGCTATTCATTGAATTAAGAAAAGGCTTTGATTTTATGACATCTTGCAATTGCCTTACCCAATTTTACTTTTAACGGACTCTTCTAAATTGTAACAAAGACCTATTTGCACTGGCATCCTAGCTAAAATGTATCGAAGATTTAAGTCACATTAATAGCTCAGCGAAATGGTAATAGTTTAAACTAGGTTCCTATCTCTTTTATTAAATTTCTAGGAAATATTTTATCAATGTTTCTACTACCAACAAATGTAATATCACATTTTAAGATCAAGTCTAACACTTAAAACACTGTGTATAAAGTGAAATAAAAAAATTTAGCCTTAAAAATATAAAAAGCAAATATAAACCAAATAATTAGATTCTAGCTTATCCAGAAGAAAATTGTACAATGATTTTCAGATGTGTTAACAATGATTCTAAAATACTCCAGCAATAAGTTACTAGTATGTTTTGTTATTCTCTGGTTCTGCTATATTTCCAACACAACTACTTTTCAAGACCTAGTGGCAGCTTGCTGATCATTTGTCACAGCTTACTTAACCACCTACTACTACTTCTCAAGACTGGCTGATTATTTGTGACTTGCAACTCAAGGACACAAGTCTCTCTTAGTGGTACATCTGAAATTCTTACTCATATCCCCAGGGTATCCCAAGTTGGTAGCCCCTGGTTTTAGTTGGGAAAAAACACTTTATTCTGTTGTTCGCATGCAACTGTTGAATTACAACCAAGAAGTTTTACTTGATGCACTTACTTGATGGCCCCTAAAATAAATTATTAATGCCTTCTTTTGATGCAATGGGACAAAGTGTTATGCAGAAATTCATACACTGAGGCCATACTCTTTTGCATCCATTCCCCAAAAGGAAAATGTGTACTCTTTTTTCCATGTTCCTGCAGATGGCGGTCAGTATTTAACTCATGTGCTAGCAACACACAATTTAAGTGCATGACTGCCACCTTCACCTTCTCATCCAACTTTTTAAAAGGTAAGAAGATGCAAACTCTTGTAAGCAGTATATAACACTGTTTAATTTTTGGCGAATTTTTCCATTTACTGTCCTCAACAAGTCAGCATGCTACAACAATATCACACGATACTTTTGTTTTTATACCAGTATGGAATGGCACAGAAAAAGCAAGTGATTTAGATGGCAAGGACCTGATAAAGGTAATTTGATCCCATTTATACAAAGAAATTCCTTTATATTTTAAAATGAAAAGTGACATTACCAACATTAATACATCCCGCCCCAATTCCCTGCCCAAAGAATCTTTTTGTAAATTAAGCCCAAATCACTATATATATATATACACAATACTAAAGAAAACCACCTACCGTGATTATTTTCTGATGGAAGTCATACACAGACATAACACATTTTATGATAAACTTTACAGCATAGCAACCATACTAAATAACCAGTTTGGTCTGAGAGATGACTTTAGGTCAGTCAATGAAGTCCTACTGCTGACAATGTTTGAGTTTTTCTCCCTTTCAAATGGGACTATGCACATTTTACAGTTTAATCTAAGGCAACATATTATCAACCTGCAGATTTTGTCTCTTCTAATTTGGCCAACAACTCATCAGCATCTTCAGATGTCTTCACACGAATAAGCATTGGCACTGGGTCTGTGCTGGGTGTTTTTTCATCTAAAGGTGGATTTGGCACACATACAATAAACACATTATTCTTGCCTTGCTTCTTTGATGGCATAGCTTGTGATAGAAGAATATTCAGCAAAATGTTACCTGGGAGGAGAAAAAAACAACACGTGAAAGTGTGAATGTCACTGATAAGGGTAGTCTGTTTTCATTTAAATGATCAAATTGAATGTCACATTTGTTCAAAATGTGCAAGCTTACGTGGATTTGCATATTCATTCACACACACACACAGTAGAGATTTTTACCTAGATTGGTATCTGCCCGGATGATAAGCTGGAACCGCCCATCCACAGGTTTGAGGTGTAGATTACCAACACCTTTGTCTACCCACTGACCATCCTTCTGAAAGAAGAGTTTGCATCTGGCAAAAAAAAAAAAAAAAAAAGGTTTTAAATGTGGTTAAAGATTAAAGGCAATGTTGTGTCCAGAAAAAACTTATGAAAAAAATATTCTCCCTTATACTATGCAATATCTGCTAAAGCCATGCAGATAATGAGAACTCTCCATGAAACACTAAAGAAAAACTGATGCCCAATTTTTCCTTCCTTTCAATTTGCAATAAACATTACAGCATAGCAACAGTACTAAATAATCAGTTCAGTCTGAAAAATGACTTTGGGTCTATCAATATGAAGTCCTATTGCTGATAATGTCAGAAAAATGCTACAGGAATTTTAAATGATAATACTGTAAACAGCACAGACTAGGTCTGCAGTAACTCGAGGATAGCTGAAAATTTTATTATGCTTAAGCATAGCTGGCAATTTAAAAAATACTTTAATTAGCTATAACTGTCAAGTCCTGTAGGCACCAGATGCCAAAGAAAGAAATATTTAGTCTTTGTATAACTTTTCAATTTTCCCAGCTGCCAAGAAATTTTTTAAAAATTCGTCAAAAAAAGAAAATGGAAAATTCCTCTGTAGATACCTAAATAAGTTAAAATGCTAAAACAGCAACATACAATTCTGACATGGACACCTGACTATGCTTATTAATGTAACAGTTTTGCTACTGAGACCCAGTTTCGGTGATTTTTAATCAACCCAACAAAGATGGTCATACTCTACATATTCTAATGACTGAACATTCAACTTCCCCACTCAACAAATAGTCTTCATGTAAAGTTTTAAAGAACATTGAATAAAATTTTTGTTAAAACATTCTTTTGAGGGACAGTAGTGGAATGCAATTCAGTTAAAACTACATACTTCTTAGCTGTGCAGCAAGACCTCATCATTAAGACACGTTTTGTGATCCCCCACTCCCCTGCCCAGATACAACACAAAAAGTTTAAATGGATGTATTTCACCATATAAACATTATCCCTATTATGACTACATCTCCAGCATGACTTGCAACTGACAGTTTGTGCTTCATTACAACCTTTTAGCAAAAATCCCACTTTGAAAAAGATGTCCATTTTAAAATGGACTGCTTCTGGCTGGCTGCTTGCCCAATATTACGATTTTCTAGAAAAAATACAAGGTAAATTAAGTACATTTTGAAAGAGACTATTTGTTCCTCAGGTCACCAGTTATTTCCACCCAAAACCATTGTCTCAGCATTATCAACCATCAATCCCAGTTATATTTACCCTACCATGACCATAATCATTCCCTATAAGACTACACCACAACACCGGAAAACGAATCAATGAAGAAAAGAAGAAAAAAAAAAAAGAAAACACCAATGACAGTTACATCAACGTCAGTTTCAACCAACAGAGCTATGCAATTTGAACATATTTATGTTTCACTGTTATATCTTTTTTTCACCAGTGTACATTAGTCAATTGTGCTTCCCCAATGACCTTGCTGCCAAAGTCACCTGTTTATAATTCTTGTGGCCGACGGTGCTCTTTTGCTTTTTTTTTTTGCAGCAATCACTTTTGAAAAAATCATATATAGTGCATTGAAAAGAGCATCTTTGTCAACCACAGTGCAGTGCTTTTACCTGGATAATTGTAAATAAATGAACTTATGACCTGATCTGGTGGATTTTTGTAAGTCTTAACAGGGAGGATTTATGTATAAATAAAAGGTTAACACCAGCTTTAGCTGGTTACATTCTGGACAGTTCTGTCAGCTGTTTTTATGTTTGTTTTTATACAAGATTTTTAAATACATTTAAAGGATGAATCCATTCCGTTACTGTCAACATATCCAGACTTTTTAAAATGTAATTCCTTTCCGAAAACAGAAGCAAAGCATATCAATGGAGACTGATGTTCTATGTATTTTCTGACAGTTTGGTGCAGTACAGTCCACAAGGTCAATTGTGATTACCCTTACTCTGGCTAATCCCTATTCAATTTATTCATGATGAGACAGATATCCCTTCACCCAACTGGCTAGAGGGTGACGGCTTTTCCGTCACTTTTTATCTTTGCCTGTTGATCTGCAAATTTTGTGTCTAATAAATCTATGCATTTGTTACACAATTTGCGATGTTCCTGGATTTATGTGTCTGTATCCTTTTTTTTCCTGGACCTTTTTGTTTCTATTGTCTGCGCAATCTTCCCATTTTAAAGCTGTGCATCAGGTGTCAATTTCAGAATGATTCCCTTTTCTGGAACTGCTCCTTTATGTTTTGATGTTGCAATCACAGCATATGGCTGGCAATGTGTATTTCTTTAAAGTGACTGTTAGCGTGATCATCTAACAAGAGTTTTGTGTATAGAATGATATTTATGTCTGAAGTTAGGCCACTGCTCCTAACATAGTGAGGAGAGCTTCACACAAATGTCATAATAAGTTTGTGACTTAAATGGAAGTTTTTATACACATACCAAGTTTTCAATGTGGCCCTATTGCAGATGTTTGAACAGCACATTCAGTAAAATGATAATGGAGATTTTGTTTGGGGGGGGGGGGGGGAAATCACCAAAAGGTCAGAATACTTAATTTCCCTCCTAAATCTGATAATAAAAATTCCTTCAAAATTATAGTTGGTTTAGAAAAAATAGTCTAAATGTAGAAGACAGTACACAGACATTAAAAAAATAAAGACAGATGATGAGTCAGCAAAGATATCATTTCAATAAATTTTACCAACTCACCCACCTACCTGATCAAAACATTCAATGGGTTTGAAGCGTTGTGATCAATGCAAAGTGATAAGATATTAAGTGGATTTTAGCAAGTCTTAATGGAGGTTTTATGCATAAACAAAAGGCTGACAAAGCTTTATATAAGGTGTTTTACTGGCTACCCACATTAAAAGCTGAATTATCCTACCTCTTTGAAAAGATAGCTCCTTCCTCCTTGATCTCGCGAACTTCAGGTTGTGGCGGAACATAAGGAGCATTTTCGTCATCACCATCCACTGTGAGCAATAAAATTACATTTTATTTGGTTTACAAGATTGTTTGCAAAGAAAAGTAAGAGCCAACGTTAATAGACCAATATAAGCTTTGTTTACCTGCCAATACAAATTATAAGGGGCACATGATGAGATATAGCGGTGGGGAAGATGCGCCAACAGGTTTAAAATTAAGTAGCAGCTACCTCTGACAAATAATTGATTAATAATTTTTATGAAAAAGCTGACCCTTAGATATTTTGAAAATCATGTAATAGTCAAGCACCAACCATTAGTTTTCTCTTGTGAGTTGATGGTAGCTGCATTTTGTGAGCTTTGCTGCCCAAAGCTGAAAGATGGAGCAGTTTTTCCAGAGCTAGATGAAGAAAGAAAGCATCCATTGCTAGATTGGCCAAACTTGAAACCTTCAAAAGCAGGAGCTGTAACAGAAAATAATCCAACATTTTTAAAAGACTTTGATGATGAAACACACATATCTTTTAAATCTCCCTTTTCTGCAGGCAGCATAATGTGAATTTTGTAGCTCCAGTACTGTTATAATGTACTGGCTACATTTTTAACTCTGTACATTACGGTTACCATGCCAGTCATAAACAAATTATCAACAAAATTGTTAATACTGCAACACAGTATTCCAAGGTAAATTTAAGTAAACAGTTCAGGGTGTCTTCATGAGAAAGAACTATTACTTGCAGAAATGCTAATTTTCTGTGCATCTTCCAGCCATCACTATAATCAGTTAAGTAAAATAGACTTAGTAATGGACTCAAAGGATTCAATACAGTTAAAACTTTATATGCTGCACCATTAAAATTACACATGCACAATCATTCTGTATCTACAAACATTGCTGATTCATCTTCCTGTAGAAACAATATGTGCTTCTTAGCACTGAAAAGGCATCTAATGCAGGCACAGACCTGAAATTGGACGAACTTTTTTTTTTAGCCATCTTGAGATTATGGCATATTGTGAATGTTCAACAGGTCCTCTACCGACTCCTTGAGAGGTTTTTCATAAGCCATGTAGAAAATAATGTAAACTTTGTCAAAGTGAGGCAAAGGACGTCAGAACCATATAGGCCCAACTGAAGGGGGCTGCCCAAAACCGGGTTTGCTGGCGAGGTATTTTTGTGGCCCTATGCTCCTCGGGGAGTAACGAGGACTAAACTGTGTTCATTTTATGCAGGAAAATATTAAAAGATGGCTGTATTTTCCATTAAACACTTAAATTGCCTCCTGGGATGAATAAAGTATTTTTTTAAATTGGCTGTTAGGCTTAGATGAAACAGAACAATTTTTAACTTTAATAACTTTTCTCAGTTTCTTTTTTTTTATATTTGTTCATTTTAAAACCTTTATACTGGCATGTGATGCAGGCCTAAAACTTTGTTAATCTTTCTCTCTATGTCTTTAAACATTTTAGAGTTGTCCTATCAATTTAGTAGTTAACGTTTCAAATAATTTTTTTTCTGAAATATAACGATTTCCAACAAAATTCATACCAAAATAACTAGTTTTTACTGATTTCCAAACTTTTACATGTAGATCTTTCTGTCATTTAACTATTTTAGAAAGAATTTAGAGTTTATTCAGTACAGGGAAAAAAGTTATAAGCTTTTGAAATTGTTTAGGCCCATCTTTGTTTCTTGGCAACTCATGTGGCATGTCAAAACAAAAAAAAGCACAAATGATTCCAAATTAATGCATTAAATTTTTTTTTAGCAGTATCTAGCCAACACTTATTTTTTAATCCACATAACTTTTTAACATTCAATATTTTGATGCAATTTGCTGTATAAAAAAGCAAGTGAGAAGATCTGAATAATTTGAGAAGAGCACAGGCTAAAATAAAATTGAAAAATACCAAATACTCCTGTTATAGGTTGTTGATGCAACAGCTAAAACTCTTCACTTTGTGAGAATTTGCTATCATGAGTTTGGATCTTGGCTTTGTCACTCTTTTCTGTAAATCTGACACCTGTTTACTAAGCTTATCATCAATGATATTCTCAGATTTCCCGTCATGTATGTGTGTGGAATATGCTGAATTTTATTCTACCCCTAAGTGTACCACAAAACAAGATGTATCAAAAATACTGTTTGCAAACTATTAACTATCTATAAACACTTTTGTAAATTTTTTATACAAAATTTTATGATATAAAGAGTTATCAATAAACACGCATAAATAATTAGCCTTGGAAAATGATAAAAAAGTCCCAGGGGGCCTAAATTTGATCAATGACCACAATTTAGAACTACCAAAAAAAGTGCCATGTCACTTAAAAAAACCCTATGGCATAAAATAGGCACCTTTGCATTTTCTTTATTCTCGTACTGACAGAATAAATAAAAAGTATCAGCCACATAACACACTTTGTCTAGCCTTAGACACTATATATTAGACCCTAAATTGTGCATTTTGGGAAACTAGGTATGGAAATTATTTTCTACCTCCCACCCCCAAGAAACTAAATAAAAACTTTAAGGACAACTGAAAAATAACTGCTAGTTTGCAAGCAGCTTTATCCCTGTTTAATGCATACAACATTTAAGCTCATAACTGCTTTTCTGACCACACCAACCACCACTGGTAAAGCAGCAGTTTGTCAGCATGTGAACGTTTCCTCTGTGAAATTCTCTAAAACAAGTAACACAACAATCAAAAGTTTACCTTTATTTTCCATCTGCTTAGTGAGCCCTTCAGACTTTTCAGCACTGCTAGACTGGGAAGCCAAGCTAAATGAAAACCCTGAAGCTGGCACAGGACAGGAAGGCACTGCTGTTGAAGGCTTGTTTAACTTAGTGGTTGCTTCATTTTCACTGACTTTGTCTTGTTTTCCAGGATTTTTTCCCTGGTATTTTTCCTCCATGCTTAAAAGGTGTTTTTCATAGTCTTTGAAAGATGGAGTAAGGATACAATAAGGATTCTCGTTAACATGCTTTTGGATCCAAGTCAAAATGTTCTCGTTAAGTGTCTTCAGCTGTCGCAAATATTCAGGGTGATCTTTAACTTCTTTCCCATTGCTGTGTGTTGAGCAGCTGGACTGAGCTGTTGTCAGACTGTTGTTGAAATTCAAAGGAGAACTTGTTGTGGATGCTCCCGATGGTTTGAATGAAAAACTGCTGAACAGGCCTGCCTGGAAATTATTTAGAATGGCAATTACCTCTTAAATTTTCTTCTCTTTGAATGATATTTACCTGTTTTCAACTTGCTATTTCAATGGTCCCTATTTTTTGTAATTTTACAGACCATATATTACTAAGATTATAACTAAATCTCAATAAGTCACATAACACACTACGATCAAATATAAAGTCCACAATAACAACAAAATTTCTCATGCTTACTCCACTTCCACCATCTCCTTGTATTGTCCTCTTAGCTTTTCGAATTACTCGCGTCTTTAAGACATCCTCATCTGCCAGCACAAAACTCCCTGCCTGTGCAAAAGATTTGGGGGTTAAAGCAGAAGGAGAGAGATCATAATTATTCCCTACTCACAAATATCAGAAGTAAAAACATGCCATGTTTTCACTAATCATGTTAACAGAGAACGTTAACTCAATGGCAAACATCTGAAATATCAGATTCGCTACTAATAGCTTTAAGACAGTGCACAGTGTAGTATTTATATGCAGATTTCCACATTTTAGGTGGATGCCATGCTCTAGTGACTTTTGGCATGGCATATAATGATGATAAAGGGAATTTACATAGTACATTTCTCTACTTAATAAAAGATTCAATGAACTGTAAAAGAAAGAAAAGAAAAAGGCCAATACACAAATAAAGGAAAACACAAAATTCAAACAGTAAAGAAAACCAAAGCAAGCACAATATTCTATAGATGACAACAGCGGACTCCTGGTGAATTCTGGATTTCTAGAAAATTTATAAGCAATATGGAAAAAATATATGTGTATTGTACGGTGTACTATTCAAGTGCTTACTTCCTCAGATTCTTCCTCCACATTCCAGTTTTCATGGTTTAGCTCTGTTGCTGCGTTTCTTTTCGGCATTGCTAGAAAGGACAAGCAATTATTTGATGCCAACTAAAACCTGTATACTGGAGAAAAAACATTTTTGCAAGTTGCTTTTAACAGTAAATCCTAAGGAAAACTTCAGTATTCCCATACAGAGGATGTGTAAATCACGTGAGAAAAAAAAAAAATTCTGGAAATAGAATTTTTCTAGATGGTCTAATCTCAAAACAAATGATCTATCATCAGAAATCTGAAAATGCAGAAGAGCTTACATAAGACATTTTGTAATGAATCAGACCTAAGCAAGCGATATTTTATCTTCACTTGTTATAAGCGTTAATGACAGTTACATGTATATAAATATTACACTAATAAAACAGTTTCTTGACACATGATCACAACAACAATGCAGATTCTTTTGTACTTTTTTCCTACGACTGGTCAGTGAAACCCCATGCAATTTACCTGAACATCTTCAACGAATTTAACTTAGTGGGTCTGAAAACTGTTTGCCTTTTGCAAGATGTAAACACTAAAATGTGTGAGCTGATGTTGTAAAAAAGAAAACATCTATTGCAATTTTATCTTCCACGCGCATGAGGAAATTGAAGAATGGACTTGAACAGTCCACTGAAATGCCTATCAATATGCGAAAACAAATAATGAAATATTGCATATTTTGTGACTATTGTGGTTTAAATACAACCCAATTACTACTAAAAAATGTTCTTAATGAAAATGTATTATCTATTTACAAGCAATTTTCTACATGAAAAAATATGCACACAAGTTGTCACATTTTAGCTACTTTGCCCCTTTTTTCAAAATAGAGGATCAACTTGAGCATTACATATAAATCTGCTGTTTCTTCATAGCTTCTTTCTCCACTAAGTTATAAAAATTGCTTCAATAAACAATTAAATTAATCCAATTATGTGTACTAACATTGTTTATGTTTCCAAAATATATGGGCCCATTCACTGTATGTACTAGTGGGTAGTACTTTATTGAACGAGGTAATAAAATTTAACATGTTAGTAGATAAACGTTCGTATTTGTTTTCACTGTACCTAAATTTTCTGAAAGATTGCCATGTAAAATGTGGCAACGTATACGGCCACTTCTACCTACAATTACGCAATAACTGACAAAACGCTATAAGGACTAATCTTTTATTTTTTAAGCTTTTTTAGACGTTCTGTGTACATCGAACTTCCAAATTTATCATACAGTATTTCTAAAATGGAAATAACGATGAACTGTTTATTCATCAAAGCAGTTTCCCCCTACCTCCCCGTCCCACATCAGGGTAGCAACACGAAATACATGGACACCGATCGGTTATGGATGTCATAGTTTATTTCGGACTTGAAGCATCAACGACGCCTACGCCATTCGTTGTTCTCGTTTCCAAGACAATTTACATTTCAAGTTTTTCGGCACAGTATATACCAGTGTCTATTATCCGACGAATAATTGGCTTTAATTTTAGTACAACTGCACGCCGCAACTAGTTTCACTACAGAATATATTAAAATCAAGCAAAACTGCGTCATACGCCAGCTGACCGAATAATGTTGTTATTAATATAGATTTATATCACTTGAATGTGCTGCTACTTTATAAGAAGATAACAGAATCATACCTGTACGGGTGTCGGCAAAATAAACTGTTTACCCCCCCTCACGATTCAACCAGCGCATGGAATCGCCATGTAATATCACGTGGTGCAAGGATAAGCATTGAGTAGTGCCATTAGTCGGCTTTAAATTGTGAAAATGAAACATCAGTGAATACTACGTGTGTCTGAATGACGCCAACACAAATGGATAAGATGAGAAAACTTGAAAATAAATGTATCACCTTTACTTTAATTGTTTCAAAACAATTGTCGAAGACAACCGTCCGTACTGAAACTTTCTGTGAGGAGTTGCATCCGGGCAAGTCGGAAGTGCCCATAGAAAAAGCTCAGTATCGTTATGCCGCTGACAGAAAAATAGTTCTCTATAAAATTGCGTTATCAAATGGAGATAACTTAGATTATAACAAAGAAGTGTTTAATACCTACAGAAGCTACATATTCAATGTCAATGTTTGTACTGTCTTTAATTTTACGTCGTACAGATAACTGATTTCCATAATCAGGAGCGATCGCGGATGAATGTGAAGGGAGTACGGTGTTGTTTTACTCTCAGCGAGTGCAATAACAATTTGATTACAGTGGTTGACCGAAAGGTTAGAAATACCTGAGGCGAAAGAAAAATATTACAGCTTATATTTGAAGCATTTAGCAGCGTCGTAAAAATGTCTAGAGCAGATTTAGACGCTATCCAAGCCAAGCTTAAGGCCGCTATCCAAAGCCATCAGGTAAGCACTGAGAAAGTTTATCGGTTCCCGCACTACACCCATTATCGATCACTTGTCCATTATCAACTTTTAGATGCCGAAGTTAATGAAGTGTATTTGAGTGCGAATTGGCAAAGAAGAAGGACTGTTACTGTTGTTAGAAAATATCCTTGTATATGTAACTGTCGTGCTTTAAGTCTGGAAACGTGCGACCAGTGCCGGAGATTCTTTTCTGTTTTCACATATCTCTTGTGCGACAGGTCCACGAAAGGAGTATCATCTTAGTCACCATTTGGATATTTTTTAGATAACCAGATAAAACTTGCAGTATATTCTTTAAACTCGGCTTCTGATCCCAGGTCAACTTCATTTTTCATTTCAGATGCTGGTAATGAAACTGAAGAGTGAACCACAGGTAAGTCGAACGAAGAAACCGTTTGTTCCTTGCCCTATCACTCCACTTGCAGCAACACCCTCCCAGCGCGAAGCTCGCACAGAAAATATCGATTTTTGTTGTAGAAACTTTTCGTGCGGCCATTTTCTCCGAACTAAGTCAGATTTATTGGACTTCATGTAGCCTTGTCTTTATTTTGCAGAACGCAACAATGAAGGACAAGTTGCATGAACTTCAAACTGAGATAATGAATCTAAGTAAAGAACAGGTATGAAATAAAAGGAGTGGGAAGCGAGAGTGGTGCATCTGTTTGTAGCATGACTGTAGTTGGGCAGCGCAGGCATTCACCTTGAGAGATGCCAGGGAATGGTAGTGTTGTGTGACCTGCTATGCTAATGCTTTTATTGATTTCTCTGTACTTCTGTAGTTTTTTCTTTCTTTGCTACTGCGTGCAGGATTTCATGTTGTCATACTCATCAGCAGCCTGGGACGACTGCCCACAGTGTTACTAATGATTGTCCAGCAAATTAAAATATCATATTCATAATTGTCGTTCTTATTTAAAATTTGCTTATGGAGCAGTATTGTTTAAACTCTTTAAATCTTATTGTAAACAATATTACTACCAAATATCATTAGTCACAGTCAACAAAATCTTTTTATTTTGTGTGTGCCTTGTAGCATTTATTTTCTTAATTGGGCAGGAGCCGTTAGGTGGGGTTGGTTATATCATTTAGGTTTCGAGTAAGTTTTTTTTTTTTTAACATTTGAATATGTGTAGATATGCTTGTTTTCATGAAAGTCTGCATTGTTTGGCAACTAAATATTAATATTATTTATCACTATCAGATTTTATCTTATGTGTACCTTATGCTACTTTTCATTTCTTTCTTTCTGTTCATACCAGTGTTAAAAATTATTAAAATTTTGAGGAACAACCAGACCTTTATTTTTAAAACAGCATAATAGGTGTTTAGTTTGAATTTGTCATTGGTCAACAGTAATTGTTAATTCATTCAAGCTCTTTAATTCCTATAAGCAATGAAGCTGATAATATCTTGTTAATGCTTAAATGCTTGCAGTTTTAAAAATGGCCTATATTATTTTATGTAAGATTTAAAATATGTACTTCTAATTATCTGCTTCAGTATTTATGGTCATGGACACAAAATAATGCCAAACTTGAAATTTGCTCTTGAACGATATTGAAACTGACAGTTGAGAAGACATATAAATGTAGAATTTTGCAAAAGGGGATTATTATGATATCAGATTGCATTTTCTACTGTACTATTGAAAGCTATAAATGATGTAGATGTATTTTGTTTAGGTTGTTTTGCACAAACGTGCATTCCAGATTTGGGTTTTTATTTTCGTAAAGTGAGTAGTTGTAGTAAAATGTGAAAAGCGAGTATGTATTTTAAATAGAGGAATAAGATATTATCAAATCTGTAATGGGGAAGTAGGTGTAAATCTTCATTGTAATTTGTGAGTATCCAAGTGTCTAGTTTTATCATTGGAAATGTTTTCTGTGTATTATTGTTGGCATTTTTTTCAGTATTCTATGAAATGATTGTTGTGAAATTTTATACAAAGGGAGACTAGTATAAGGTTAACAACTATTTGCTTCTGCATGATCGTTTCCAGCCTTGTTATTTTATTTTTTTATTTATTTATTTTGCTTTTTTTTTTTTTTTTTTTTTGGTGTGTGTTCCAAAAGCATATCTTGATTAAAAACATATAATCTTCATTTAAATATTTTTCTGTGTACAGCTGTGTATAAAACCCTTGGTTTCTTTTGACATTTCCATCAACCTAAAGTAATGTAGAATATTTCAGGAAATAACGTTGGCTTTAACATAGCTTGGACTAACCAAAAAACTGCTTAATAATACATCTGCATAAGGGGAATTTTGTGTCTTTTTATAGACAATAAAGTTAACAGAAATTTATCAAGTGGTTCATACTCAAATATAAGTTGAAATATGCATACTTAATTACATGGATAGTTTTGCTACACTCTGTGCCAAGGGCAACTGCTTGATAGTTTGGCCAATATCCAATCTTTGACATAAGAAAAACTGTATCTGACGCCATATCAGTCTTCTTGACAATAATTCTGAGGTAATTTAAACTTTTTGCAATTTTAAATTTTTTTGGCAAATTTCAATATTGTACTGTTTAAAAATACCAAGTTATTTTAATTTATTGAGATGAATGCATTCCATGAGGTTTATTTTTGTGCCTTGCTAATTATCACAGACTTGAATATTTATATCTGTTAATATTCAGAAAGGTCCCTTAATAATTTAGCACTTTTCCCTATCGTCAAAGGCAGGTTCAAAGCGCTTTACAAAAATAAAATCACATAGGCATAATAATAATGGGATTTGAATGAATAATCTGGAGAAATGAATCAGAAGTGGAATTAAACTAAATAAATAGAAACATTGTCTTTCAAAGATTAGATCTTTATCCTTCTGCTAGGTAAATTAATGTTAATGAGGCATGTTAACTGTTGCTTTTCACCTGGAAGTCCATTTTGAAATATTGAAGAAAGAAAGGGAACAGGATCACACACACTGGATAGACACTTGATTTTAATTTGGTGAATATGTAGAAGTAGGAGGTAATGCCTTTCAGAAATAGAATCCTTGTCTGTAGAAATGCTTTTACTCTCACAAATTGTGCTGAAGTGACTGCAGCAGCTAAAGTAGGAAATCAGTTTTGAAACACAACTGCACCCTGATATGAGGAGCTTCGAGTGTTTTTATCATGAAGAAATGTAAGAAAAGTTAATGATGATGGATATGCAACAGAGGATATGATTGCAAGCAAACATGGCAAATGAAAGAGGTGATATCTAAAAGAAGAAGTTATGTATGTGGTGAACACAGAAGAAAAGGCAGAAAAAAGGGATCTACTTAAAATAACTGGCAGCAGTTTTTCATTTTGCTTTATACATAATTTGAAGTTTGATATCGTTTCTTCGTCATATGATATTTTAACTTTATAAGATAATGAACTTAGAGATTAACCCACATATATAGTTCACCCTTCGTGTGACTGTGAAATTTTGTCAATCCCAACTACAAAGACTGTAACATATAGAAAGTGTGTGGTCTGCTCCTGCACTTCTAAAAAAAAATATTAGGCTTTCTTCCATGCCAATTAGTGAATCAGTCTTTAGCGACAGCATTTAAAAGCTCATGGGTAAATTACTTATTTAAAAATATTTTTTGTCCATTATATAAAGCAAGTAATATTCATTATAGCAATTTTCAATATTTAAATCAGTCAAGTACTTTAATACATTTCCTGTTTAGTTAATTGAAGTTTGTTGATCATTTAGTGACCAAGTGTATTTTAGATCTGGTTTTTTGACAGAAGTATTCATGTAAACTGTAAAGAATAAATATGACTGCAATGTAGGAAGAAATCATGGGATCACCTTAAAATTCTACATTGGCTTATTTGTAGCTTCAAGCATCTATCAGAATCTGGTTTAGCATTAAGAACAAGCAAGAATAGATAAATCTTGGTGATGACATTACTTACACATGGCTACTATTGTATATTTCAGAAAAACTTATTTAATACTTGTAAAACTATTATAGTCATAATATCTAGTAAAGGTATTTTGGAAAGATTTTAAAGACACGGACCTATAAATTTCAATCTCTTATTATGGCTTATGCAACCGCTTTGTTCAAAAACAAAGTTTTGTGTTCAGTGTAATCATGTTAAGAGTGGCTTTTTTTTTTTTGTACTGTGGGATAATACTGAAGGATGCTGCAAATCACTTGTAATGAAGTGCAATATTTTTGTATATAAAAAAGAAAAGTTTCATTCTTGCATGGGGTTCAAAAGAATGCTGCAAAATTTGATTTGTGGAAATCAAAGTATAAACACAACACACACTTGCTGAAGGAATTGCTTTGGCTTCCAATACACTACAGTAATCAGTTTAAGATAGCCACTCCTGCCTATAATCACTTTGAATTTTGTCTTCCCCAGCGTTTGTTAACTTCTTTACCAGCCTGCCTGCACTCTCCAATCTGCAGCAGAAAAACTCCACAAAAGTCCCCAAAACTAACCACAATACATTTGGACATCATTGCTTCAGTTTTGCTGCCCTGTGTGTCTGGAACTTTAAACTGAACTGAGAAATGCACCTACACGCAGTAGTTTCAAAACTCAGCTGAAAACTTCTCTTTTGTCTGGCTTTTCCTTAAAAGATTAGATATTTCCTTGTTCTGTAGTGTGTAGATTTACATGTTTTTGCTGTGCAGTTGAGGGATTATATGTGGGGATTTAATTCTTGTGTATGTTTCTGTGTGTTTATGCGTGCACACTTGCTTTATGTGTGTATCCCTATTGTAATGCATGTTAAACCTTAACAAGAACTGCACTATATAAGAGGGATTTATTTCCATCAGAGACCTTATTGATCTCTGGGAAAAGAAGTTGGTGGGTAGAAAGTTTGGGTAAATGAATTGTTGATCTAAAAACAAATCCTGACAAAGCAAAAGTTTCTTTCTTTGTTCTTGAAAAAGGACATGGCATATAATTTCGACTATTTCAGAAAGTGCTAGTCCAAGAGCTTCGGCAAGAATTAATGCAGAACAGCAAGAAGTCTTTTGTGACCTCTACTGGCCTGGGCTCTATTGTTCCTGCTGGTGAGGCGGTGTCTTCTGTGCCCTCTAATTCTGCAACTGCTAGTCAAGCAAGAGTGCTGACCCTTCCATCTCAGGCTCTCCTTCCAGTAGGTGTGATGGTTCCCCTTGCCCATGTACAGGTAAGTGTCTTTTAAATTTGTCAAACTTAGATGAGGTCATGTTGCATTTGAATGACCCAGTCACTGCACCATTTCAGCATTATTTGCTTAAAGTATGATTGAAAGATTTTGACCAAGTTCGATGTTTTAAAATGATTATCTTTCTGAATATGATTAGAACTGTTTTAACTAAATGTATTTACTTGCAACAAAGGCAACATGATAAGGCTGACAGAAGAATTTGGCTTGTCTCTTTACTTTCTTTTGTATCGATAACAAGTTTTCAGGAACTGTTTATATGCATAACCTCAGTGATGTTACAAAGGCATAGGACATTTGTATTAAATAGTTGTTAATATCCTAGAAAGCTTTTCTATTTGACTGATAAACATTGGTATTTCAGGCCCATTCTACACTTTTGGCTTTTCCTGGGGTCTTGAACCAGCCTGGTGATTTGGCATTCCGAACAGATGGTCAGGACCAGCGCCATCTTCTTCTTAACTTACAGACCTTGAACAGCACTGCTGTGACAGCTGCTGCTGCTGCCTTGCATAACAACAATAACAATATTGCAACATCTGCTGTTGGTGGCATAAAGCAGCCACCATCTTTAGAACCTTCCATTCAGCCATGGAGGGGTTCACCACCAATCAAAGTACCTCAGTATCCCATTAGCCAAGTAAAACCTCTTCAGCAGGTAAAACTGTTGTATTTTTAGACACTATTAATCACCTACATTAGGTCTGTAAGCAGTGAACCAATGTCAGGAGATAAAACACTATTCTGTATCTGTGTAGTCCCCATTAGTGATTTAGGATTTTAGGCAGTGAAAGTAAAGAATGACTTGCATATATTTATTTTTCTCTGAAATAAGTTGGGGGAAGGGTGGTCTGGTTAGTTTTTGACAAATAGAAGGCTCCGCTGGCATTTGGGTCTTAATACAGAACATTAATAAGTCTTTGAGACTATAGTGTTTTCTGTTCTCCCTAGTATTGCACTGGTCAAGCAAGAGTGCTAACCCTTACATCTCCCTTCCAGTCCTTTTATTGAAAAAACATGAACTTATTATGGCCAAATAAATTAATGTTTGATGAGTGCATATCTATGCAAGAGGGTTTTTTTTTAAAATTTTTTTTAAAGTTAGAAACAAAACTTAAGACAGATCAATTGGCAAATATGAAAGTGAGAGAGAGCAGTCACCCTCTAGCCATGAATGAACTTCATTTTTATACTCCTGTTGAAACACTTCTATTGGTATTTCTGAAATTGTAAGTTTTGCTCTGCTTCAGAGTTCCCACAACCAAGCATCCTCTGGTAAACATGATTCAGGCCAGAGCAATGGATTTATCCATAGGAGTCTCTCAGATTCTGGAACCAGAAATATAAAAGGATGTTTGGATGTTGAAACAAAAGACAGCAAAAAGGCAACTGCTGAAACTAAAAGTTTTTCATCTGAGGAAAAGAAGGTATTCAAACTAGGAATGAATTTATTTCTCTCCTTTTATTATATTTTTAGATGCATCACTGTTCAGGGTTTGTAAAAATGTTGAAGTCATGGAAAAAGAAAATCTTCCAGAACTGGAAGATGTGGAATTTTTACAGCTTGGTGAAGAGGTCTGAAATTTCTTTGAAGTTAGGAAATCAGGATCATATACAATTCACAGGAATATTTTCTGGAAATAAAAAGTGAGGAAAATATTCATCACTAGATAAAAGTTGGGATTACAATGAACACTTGCAATGAATAGGTTAGAGACTTTCAGTATGGCTACATACATATTTATGTTGAAACTGTTCCTAGTGGGAAGAAAAGGGGTTTTTGTAAGGTCAGAGCTATTTAGACTTTAAAAATGTATCAGACGTGCATGAAGACCATGGGAAGATGAGAAAAATATGGGAGCAAATGTATTTGGTGCAAGTGGACGATAGGTTTGGTCACACTTTTATAAACCGGATTGCTTTTTTAGAGAATAACGTTTTGATAGTTTTGTAATAGATGTTGAGTTTTCTGCTCAGAATTGAGTTATATTGAATTTTAAACATGAGTGTGTTTTAAAAATGTTTGGTAATTTTAAGTCCTGTGAGCTACTTTGACTAGCAAACTTCTTATCTGTTGAGTATTCTTGGATTAATAAAATATACATTATCTTAAGTCTTATGATGGCATAATGATCAAGGTAAAAGTTAGTACTTTAGTGGAAATTAAAACATCAGGAAGATGTTCACCATGTTTACACACAAATATAGTTGTGATGCAAACAAAATTTTTTTTAAACTACTTTTTATTAAACATCCTGCTTCAAAAAGCATGTAGATGAAAAGAAATACTAGAATTAACACTTTAAATTGTATCATTGCCATATTTGTAAGTTGACAAGTGGCATCTAGCTCATGATATTGTTTTTTTTTTTTCTCTCTCTCTCCCTTCCCATTAGAAAATGGACTTCATGGCATGTCTTGATTTGGTAACTCCAGCTTCCTTGAAAGGCAAGTATTGACTAACATTAGATCGATGCATGCTGTTGATTTGATATTGTAATATTGCTGTGTGCCAGTGTGCATGTCTATATTCTTGCGAAACTCCTTTAAATATTAATCCATTAAATTTGACATACAGTGTGCATAAATTCCATGCTGTTGTGCTCTTTGAATACAGATGCTGCATCTTGATTGCTGGATGGTTATTTTTATTGTTTCTCTCCCAGTCAAGTAGTCAGAAAAGAAAATCTTTTTGGATCTTGAGTTTTTACATTATAGATGATATGTGTATTGCATATCTACTTTAAACTGTGAAGTCTTACCTTTTTTTCTTTTCTCTTGATAATTCTCATCACTATGTTCACTTTCTTCCAACCTTGCCAAAAAATTATATTAGAAGGAAGTTGGAAGACAACAAGGTAGGACTTTTAAGATGCAAGTTTCGTTTTAGAAATATCGACGAAGCTATATGAAGTGCTTATTTCAAAAACAATTTTTAGTGAGTGTGAAGAAAATTTAAATTTTAAAAAAAAACATTTTTTTTCGTTTAATATTATTTTCCAGTGGTATTCACAAATGATTTAGAGTTTCCTGACCTTCATAAGCTTACAATTGCTGTGTAGAGTCACATATTTGCAGTGGACTAGTTTTATAAGAGAAAACAACAGCTGTTATTAATTCTCAAAGAGGCTTGTTAGGAGTATTTCTGTTTTCTGCTAACATGCTGAACTGTCTGAAGTGATGAGCTTTACTTTATGTGATTTCCTATGGAGCTGCCTGTCTTAGTTATTGTTCATTACTAAGTTACAGCATTGCCAAACTGTGGGTAATAGGGACAAGTTGTTAAAAAAGGTTTTGTTGTTATTGTTTTCTTCTTTTTTAACTGTTCAATCTTTGACAGGTTTACTTACAGTGGTAATCCCAGCACAAGGTGATTGCATTAGAATTAACTATCTGTTCGTGTTGCCATTGATTGGCCATGAAATATGCATGTATCTAATTAGACATTGCCTTGTAGGATGCTGGTCTTTTCTTTATGGGTGTGTGTGATGACATGCCTTAAATGATTGGGAACTTACAAGAACTAGTGAGTACTCAGTGAACATTTGCAACATTTATAAACTGTTTTTGAGATGCTGCATTACTGGCAATGGTTAATGGATTCCCCGAAAACTGACTTATTAAATTACTCACTCAGTAGAAAGCATGAACTTAATGTTCCATTGTTTCAAGGTAGCGATAGACGAGAAGAGGATCAAAACCCTTTTGTTGGGGATTAGAAACAATATATCAGCAACTAAAACTATGATTGTGTTTGACATTTATAACATTGCTTGAAACTTGTAAGGAGCAATAATTATCTTGATAACCCTGCAAAGATGTATAAATCCTTGCAATACGTATGATTAAACCTCTTATGTACTTCAGAATCAAGAGACCAAATGCTTAAAATCCTGAACAGCCAGTCACTGAACTCAGAAGTTTTCTTAAGATCTCTGTTGGCAAAACTGTTTAACAGTCTGTGATGACAATAACTATGATTTCTTTTAAATTTTGGTTTAATGAAACATTTTCAAATATGACTAAAGGTGTGTGTGTGTAGATGGGTGTACAAGAAAGAATCAGTTGTGATGTGGGCCTTTACTTTGGCAAGCTTATTAATGATTTAAGTTGAAGCATGCATAAAGTTTGTAAAGTTATGATAAAGTGTTCACCAAGAGAAAATATCTGGCAATGCATGATGCATGGCATGGTTAATATGTGTCCCTTATTCTCCATCAGTATTTAAGTATAAATTTTGATCTGCTGTTTTGTGAAGAAATGTGAAACTCTAACAAGAAAATTTTGACAGGAAAAGGATTTTTGTCCTTCTTTGTCAAAGACAAGTTAAATACAAACCCTGGAAATTTTTTTTTCATCTTCCTTCATTTTTCTCTTTTTGTCTTCAGGTGTACTTAGTGATGTCAGTATATTTGGAGCAACATTTTAAATACTAACGTGAATCAAGCACAAATTCAAACTCAATTTTTCTGCAAATATGCAAATAGATTTATGTGAATTTTTAAATCAATTCTTAATGGGTTAAAGCACACATAGATTGGCCTCAATTCCAATTTTAGGGCACCATTAAAGGCTTCAGCAAGTCCCAAGGGCTTCAGAGCCATTGCCATAGCTACAAGTTATCACAGTTTGTGATGTCATAGGAAATGAAGCCTTGATCTCTTTGATATAATGGGGGAGAAAAGAACAGTGTTAAAAGGCCCATTCTTGTAAACAAAGTACTTATTCACTTTTAATTATTAATTTGAGTATTAATACCTTTTTAATGAGCTCTACTCTCTTTTATTAAAATGTTTTATTTTGGGGGTTGTATTTATTTTAATTTCTTGGAATTTGTAACTGTTCAGAAATGCAGACAAGGAGGGTGGAAAGGAAAAGACGCTCAACTGCAAACCCTCAGTTCAGTTACAATTTTGAGCCAGAGGTAAGGTGGAGAGATTTCTATATGAACATTACACATTATAGTTGTATAATACATTTTGTATTCCAAGAAAGGATAGATTGTCCCTTGTATAATTATAGATTATTTGAACACAGATATTTTATTTTTACTTTGCCTGTACTGCAATGTCAGAAGTTTTCCAAAGCTAGAAGAAATAGAGTCATTGCTTGTAATTTCTAAATATACCATCCTCACATCCTTAGGGATCATGTGAGGCATTGATCATGAAGCCTGTTAAACATTTATCAGAGTCTAGCATTAATTCTTGAACTATATAATTCATTAAAAATTGTAGTTAGTACTCTAGTAATCTCTTCACCAAAACCCACTAACATTTTTTTTTCAATTTTGTGTGTGTGGTGGGGGGTTGTTTTTTTTTTTTTTTTTTTTTTTTTTTGTTGTTTTTTTTTGTTTTGTTTTGTTTTGTTTAGAGGCGGCGTGGCAACAGTGCATGGCTAAATGGATTACCGTCGGTAGTCCCTAAAAAACCAAGAGGTAAACCTTTGCTGTTTTACAACAATAACTTTTTAAAATAATTTTAATTTTACTTGTTATGCTGACTTTCAGAAAGTTTGTATCAGCCAGTGGTGAATAATGTGTATGCAGTTATAAGTTTCATAATTATGGCATCTTTTTCATCATCGTTAGCCATATATTTTATGCATTACCTTATACTTCCTTTTTATTATTTGTGAGAGAAGATGGAGGAGTATTTGGAGAAAATAATGCCCACATTGTTGCTTAAGTGGTAAAAACCCTGCAGAAACATCCTGCCCAGTGAACTTTGGTAACTAAAAAAGTTTAAAGAGCCAGCTATACTTCTTGTGTAAATATAGAGCAAAGAGGTGTTAACGACAGATCACTTTTGTAGAGGAAACAAATATAAATTTGGTGTGTTGTGATATTTACAAATCAACAAAGTGATAGTAATGTTTATGGATTATTGAACTTTGTATGTTACTTTTTTAAAAACCAAATATTTTAAAAATTGTGTTTTCAAACAGGCAGACCATTTAAGCCCGGTCCTTCCCCATTAAACAGTCGTCCAGGCACACCAGACAGTATTGAAAATGCCGGTACAGAGTTTAGAAAACAGCTGGGATCTGAAGTAAGTTTACTATTCTAGTCATTCCTGATGATCTGGATTATGGTGAAGTCATTGTGTTGTGTTCAACTTAAAATCTTGACTTGCCTGCTTTATCAAATTGAAACCAAGAAAATGATGCTGAAATAAAAATAACGCTTGTAACTTTTCTTTTAAAGAAAATTTACAGCTGATAAATTTTCTCTCATTAAATTGCTAAATTTTACTTTAAAAAATGCTGATAAATTATTCAGTTTGTGTACTGACGCTAAAGTTTCCTGTCGCTATCATCTTAAAATTTGTCTGAGATGAGTAGTATATGTAGTTGTTTTTTGGGGATTTTTTTTTCAGTTTATTCTGGCAGAATAAAAATTCTGCATTTAAAGGCATTTTCATTGTTTCACAGGGTGATAATCATGATGATGTTTGTGCTGAATGTGGGAAAGAAGGCAAACTACTGCTTTGCTCTACCTGTACTCTAGTCTACCATTTGGACTGCCTTTCACCACCATTGGCTACTGTCCCACCTGGTCCATGGAGTTGCCCTGGATGTATAGTGAGTTATTTATCTTTATTTTCATCCTTTTTCTCTTTATTTGGCTATTTTCCATTTGCTGTTACAGGGTTGATATAAATGTATTATTGCTAATCTCATATACATGGGAGAAGACAAACAGGTAACATTGTAAGAGAGGGTTGTGGGGAGCTAATTATTGAAGAAGAAGAAAAAAAGACATGTGTAAAAGATACAGGATTCTTTGCTAGCTCAGCATAGCGCCCCCCCCCCAAAAAAAAAAAAAAAAACAAAAACAAAAGAGAGTAGGAAAGTTTCTATTTTCTAGAAAAGGGTTTCGACATATGGATAAATTTTTTTGTGCTTTAGTTTATGAAATATTTTGTACACCTATAATTGCTTGCATATTTGTTTGCTATTTGTAAATGTCAGGTATATTGCATTAAATGTATAGGTCATTAAATCATTCAAATACAAATTCCAGCTTGATGCTGCCTCAATCCTTGCCTTCCTATATCTGAATACTAGATTTTAATTTTAGATTTTTACAGCTTTGGAAAGAGAGTCTCAACAAAAGTCTAAAGCCTTTTATTTTTTAATATTAACATGATTTCTAGTCCCATGCAATGTCAGCATTTGAAAAAAAAATTACAAAAAAATAAATTAGCTAAAAGTTTTATATATATATAAAAACGACGGTGCCTTTAAGGCTGGCATATTTCAGTCATTGCTCACAAATAGAAAGGTATTTTACCATAGTTGCAAGAAGTGCAGAAGGACAAAACAAGTTTTAGAGCCATTTTTGGCTGCAAGAATGGAATATCAAAAGTAGGTATTGATTCAGCATGTAATCATGCTGAAAATAAAAGGCAGAGCTTATTCTGGCTTAGCAGGACCTTCAAAATTTCGCAGAATGGTACAAAATTTACAAGAGCGCATGTATAGACAGGTAGCACAGAACTTTAAAACTCATGGTTGTCATTCTTTGAATTGGTATTGAATCAACCATCTCGGTTAATGTTTAAATGCTTTCAAATAACTGTTCTCCACCAACCAGTTCTAACTTTTGGGGCAGAAAACTGGTGAACTACTAGCACTTGCTACTGTCACTTCTCACCATCCTTGAAGGGTGGGCTAAAAGAGACATGAAGAGAATGTCATGAGTCTGGGGCTAAAAACCCTTTAAACTTACCCACTTAGCAGGGGGAAATGTTTCCTTAGGTGCGCTTCTTATCATTTTATAATTGATTAAGTCTGTGTACAACAGGTAAAAGGAAATGGAATGACTGGACTCAGCAATGGGGCTTTGACAATGGTTCACTCCTATATCAATGCAAAAGCAAGTAAGTATGTGTGTTTATGCACTTTTTAAATGGAGCTGGTGGATCTGTTAAAAGCTGTACCATGGAGCGTGCTAATTAGGTTGGTATGATGAACTGTCTTCTAATTCCCTTGTTAATGAATCCTGTTTTTGTGCTCATGCTGTAGATTTAATCCAGACTGCAGTTAGTCTTTCTTCCAGTCACTTGTGTGTATCGTTTGCTGTCACAGGCAAAGAAGAAGAAAAGCGAAAATTGCAGCGTAAAAGTACAGAGCTACTTAGTGAGAAATTGTCACTTCAAGAAAAGACGAAGCGGCTTCAGGAGCAGATTGTGGTGAATTTTACATTAATTTCTTGTTTTTCTTTTCCCACTTAGTTTTTGGAGAAACATAATTGTTTGCCGGTCTGTGGTTCCTGACTATTTTTCCTGACTATTTTCAATTTCTGTTTTATTCAAATGTCTTTGACAAAGAATATTTCAAAGACAATATAACAAAGGTAGATTTTTTTTTTCTTTTTGGTGGGTTCATTCTACATAAGATAGGATATCTTGTCACTATAAAAAATATCAAGATAGCAAAAATGTAACCTTGCACATTGTTTCTTGTCTGTGTAGGAACATAAAGAGCAGAAGCAAAAACTCACAGAAGTGACAGCCAAGACAGCTGAACAGGTTGAGACCCTGACAAACTTCATTAAAGTGTTCCAGACGCCCACAACTTCTGTGAAACTTTCTGAGACAACAGCATGACCTTATTCAGCCTGCTGACATTTGCTGTCTTTATCCCGTTGATAAAAGGGAGGGAGAGTTCAGGGGAGGGGGAGAAGAAGTAGGGGAAACAGGCAACATTAAAATATGGTTGACACTTGCAAGTCTTTTAGTTGAAGTTTGTTCAATCATGGACAAGAACAGGAAAAAAATTTACAGAATGGCGTGTCTGTAGAGGTGCCCAATAGCAAGGCCAACAGGAGAATGGCCTGCAAAGCTTGTACAGTAAGAGTGGTGACTTAGGCTGGAAACTAATATTGAAACCTTTTTTGGCAGCTAGGAGAGGCTTCTGCACTCTTGTTTTGAGACTTTGAACTTTAGAATTTAGGGTTTGGGTGGGGTGTCCAAAGGTGCCTGCATCAGGCATACTTATTCCACTGCTCCAGGACATGCTGAAGATTTGCTGAATAGACCTAGCTGACATTGTGACCATCCTGTGCACTTGTGGCTGTTAAGTCTTCATATTTTACTTGTTACTTAATAAAAAGACTGTCTTGCCTTACATTTGCAGTTACCCGAACGCCTTGCTAGATTTTACTGCATTCATTCTGTCAACAGCTTTTCTTTAAAATACATGACAGTGGAGCTGAGATACCTTAGAGACTGTCAGTTCTTATTCTTGGCAGCTTACCTAGTGTTGGCAGCCTGTTTTTTTTTAGAAAAGCTTCTCAGTTCATTGGGTTCTCAAATGCTGAGACTAAGGGAACCCCACAAAACATTCCACAAAGATACATTATTTTTCTGTATGGCAAAGTTCATTTCTATAAATGTATAAATTTCTCACTTTTGCTGTTTGATGATTTGCAGTCTTCAATATGTCTTTTGCTTTGCATCAAATGAAATTCTCCTTTCTGTCTTCATTTACAGACAGCTAGAAGTATTTCAAACTTTAAAAAAAAAAATTTATATTTAAAAATAGTCGTCTTGTTGATGCCAAAAGCATTGTTAAACTTTGCCAAATACTTTCACCTGTAGAAAATTAACCTTTGTCAGTTGTAAAACTACTGTATTATACATTGGCAAAGTATCAAATTGTGGCCAGTTGAGGTGCCACATCAAGCGTGTAGTCTTTCTTCAAACTATATTCCTTAGGGGCATATCGTTTTAATGATGGTGTGACATGGATGGCTGTATAAACTTTGCATAAGCCATTTTCTACAAAAGCCCACCCGGCATTAATTTACCTCTGTTGTTGATTAGCAAACACTGTACCAATTATCAGGGGAATCAATTGATACTAACAGTTGCTTCAGTCATAATCAAAAATATTGGCCTTTTTCAGAGGTCAGAAGTCATTGGTCTTTGGTGCTAATTACTCAAGTTTTCTAGTATTAGAGATCATTTCAGTTTATACTTTTCTACTGTATTGTGCCTGTCAGGATGTCGTTCATAGAATGTATGTTTTACACTCTCAACAACAACAAAAATCGCTTTATGCATTTAAAAGTGTTGAATGCTCACGGTGCATGACATGTTTGTATGTATATATGTAAAGATGAATGAAAGTGTACTTAAAAGAACATAAGAAGGATTTAGCATAGGTGAACATGAGGTTTTGTTGGGTTTTTTTTTCAATAAGGACAGGCAGCAAATTAAAATGATAAAGTGTTTTCATAAATGCTGTCTTCATTCCTGGTTTTGGCTGTGCACAAAGACCATTTACTACTGGCTTGTTAGCATTAGTTGTGTGCACCCTTTAAAGATGCTGAAGTTTTATTTTAATCTCAACATAAATGTTGTTGAATGGATCAGGATTTATTTTTCTGGTACCTGTAAAAGGTTTTGGTTGCCATTAAATTCTAGCTTCCACCATGAGTTTACAAAATGTTTCAATTAGAGGCAAGTGTAACCTTAAAGTATTAAGTCTATATGTTAAAACTGTTGTCTAAAGTTTGGGTATTTGTTCATAGCATATGAATTTTGCTAAATAAATGCTACTGTTTTGCCTGGCAGAGGCAACCATCCTGGTTGTGAAACCTTTGTGCACTTAATATTAGATGTTCTTTCACTCTTCCAATCATTTTTATGTGAACCTTACCTAATCACAATGCTGCTGTTGCAGAGTCTGTGGTAGAAGTGGATGTCATGTCTAAGACAGCAAGGTTTGGGAGAAATGATTGTTGTGGCTGGCAAGAAACAGGAGTCCACAAGACAATGTTATTGTTCTATTTCTAAGATTTGCTGCTGTATAATAAAGTATGAAATCAAACTGAAACTGCATCATGTTACAGAGCTTCCCCCATCCCTCCCCCTTTTCATCTTTTATTAGCTATGTTTACTAGCTCCAAAGATATTTTAGCGGAGCAAAATATAAATGATGACAATGGTGTTGGAAAATAGAAGTGGTGCAATCTTTTCCATAAGATTTTATTTTGCATGTACATTATTTCCTTGGACACTTTGTTTTAAAGGTTGAGAGGAAGTTTATAAAAGTACATAAAATATAAAGAAGTAAATAGACTTAAAAATTATTTTAACTGGTCTTACAAAATGATAGAACAGTGCTGCTTTCAATCTGAGGCCCATTTAGTCATCAGTTTTCTTGCATTTTGCGTGGAATCTAGTAAAGAAACTAATCCTATTACGTCTTTGCAGGCTAGTTGATATGATTCTACCCCATGGGTTAGAAGATATATTGGCGGCAGCCTTCACTAATTACTTCGGTGACAGTGTATCTATTGTAATATGAAATCTGAGTCAGTGCACGTGTGCTTAAACAATTTTTTTTAAAGAACAATTAGTGCATTTTCACAAAAAATGAATAACTTCTACTTTATTAACCTGTCAGCAATATTAATCTTAAGTTTTAAATGAACGACTAACAAGGCATTTTCAGGGACGCCATTAGCACAAGTTGCTTGCTTTTTCTCCCAACAAGTACATGAGAACTTGGGTATAGTATAGAAACTGGGGACGTCACAGAGAAAATTCCACTTGGCCACCCCATGCATGCAAGAGTTTTTTTTTTTTTTTTCTGGTTGCTTCTAACGCATAATGGTTTGGGTTTGTTTTTTTTTCCATTATCGAGCAAAACCTGCATGTCAGCTCATTTTTAAATATGATGGTTGCTTGGCAAAATCTGCATGCCAACTCATTTGTAAACATGGCGGTTGCTGGCCTCTCTCACTTGCAGCATCATGGTTTGGGTTTATTTTTTTAAAAACTGATCTTATTATGCAGTCTTTTGCCTTGCACAAGGTTGTGTACTGTCATATCCACTTGAACCCATAGCATGAATAACTATTTCGTTAAGCATCTAAGCTGTCAGCAGCAGTGGCTTTTTAATGGAATGTTTACTTCTTTCTAATCTGCATTATCCCTAACTTTAAGGAGTGCATGAAGACTGCCTGAATGGCCACACTGTTTATATGTACAACTTTTGTGTTATTGCAGGTGTGCCTGAAATTTATTTCAGAAATTTATGCCTCGTTCATGGGAATTTGGTGGTTGAGAAACTAGTTCTTTTTACAATGTCTTGTTAACTGAAAATGTAAAATAATGGTGTCTCTCTTTAATGATATTATTCTCAAACCACATATATTTGCCTTTGTGCAAAAATTTGTAAAATACCTCATGCACTTCCAACTACCCTTGCTGATATCTAAAGGAAAGAGATTAAATTGTTAAGTTTAGGTACATCTTTTAATGCTTTATCAGCTATTTTTAATAAATGCCAAAGTTTTTATGTTTCAAGTTCATTAAAGGTCAACCTGAGTGTACATTTTTATTTTCAAAAGAGTGGGTTAAGTTAAACTAACTGCCCAAATCTGAGCAAATAACATTGTTAATGAGATGCTAGATTTTGAAAATTACATCTCGCGCCTGCATTTTCTTTTCCTGTGTTGTCTTAAAAAAAAAAGGCTCACTTTTACGGCAACAGATTAGTAGCATGTGTTTGAAGCTGTGAATCGTCTGCAGTCTTCAGTGATGTCGGACGTTGAAATCTAGTCAATCGGTATGTGCATTTAAAAAAAATTTATAAATCAACATATTGTGGCAAACTAAAGACAAAGGACTGTTGTGTAAACCAAGAAATTGAGCTAAATTTCATGTTGTACTCGGACTTTAAATCTGCACTTTTATAGCAATCAGTATTGGTCTAGGTTTGTCTAATTGCTGATTTTTTGTCTGGAAAAACTCATCATAAGATTCATTTGATATCATAAATACCTGAAACCATTGCAAATGCTATTTAAAAACAGCGCTGAATGAACATTGTCCATTGTTGCGATTTTGTGTTTGGTGCTTAATTAGAATTGTAAATTAAATGCTGCTGATTTCCTGATGAATGCATTCCAGTGCAGAAAAATTTGCCTTTAGAATTTTTTTAGCTTTAATGATTAGCACATCTCACAGTAAAGAAACTTAGTGAACATAACACTATAGTTTTAACAAAACATACACCATCTGTTTACTCAACATGTATTTATACCTGCCTGAACTTTAATAGTCAAAACACTGATTGGATAAGTGTTTGAGCTTTGCTCAAATAATGTGTAATTTGTGCTTTAAGATTGAAAACAGTAGATGCCAAAATCCCTTGTCAAAATTATTTCTTACGATGGCCATTTTCTGTTCTTGTGATGTTAATAAAACAATATATATGCAGGATTGAATGTGATCACTTGATACCGACTGTGAGAAATTAGGAAAAAGACATTATCTGTATGTTTTTTTTCTGTTGTGCAAGACTGAAGTAATCTTGCATGAGATACATGATTGTGATGAATATTTACTATGTACAGTTGTGGATGTATGTGCATGACGATGTGTATATGAAATAAATTTTTAGCCGCAGTGAGATTTGGTTTTATTTTTGGATACTTAATATGACAGTAGAGGATTTTGGTTTTGTATTTTCAAATGTCGATAATCAGCCTGTGATATTTCCAATAAAGCTAACACGAAGCAAAAATATTGGGCAACAGTGGATCCACAGAAATGTTTGCAGAAACGGCCATGAACATTATTCTCGCGCTTTATTTAAATTATTCTCAAGTTTAGATTGACACAAAGTATGTATTGCCAATGTCAGATTGTATTCATTACGCGAGTTAATGTATTGCCTGTTTTACTTTTAAAAAAATAGCACGAAGGCATGCACGCAAACACAGGTCGACCCATCTGACTGCGCATGCAGTGGCGTAAGAACGTCGAGGGGCGGCTTCCTTTAAAAAAAAATACTGGTCAAGGGGCCAAGAACTATACCTTTTTGCCCATCCACCCACCCACTGGTCCAGTGCTTGAGATGTTCTTCATAAAGTACTGAAAGGATGAATTAAGGAACCGAGAGAGAAAAATGACAAATTAATCGTTTACGAGGGTAATGGAATAAGCAAAAGCTTATATATATATGTATTTTTTTTTTACATGCCCCATGATCTGAAGAAATGAAAACGAAACACTCCAACAAAATAATAGCATTAATCAAAGAAGCTCTGTGCACACGTATACGTGACTTGCAAACCTTTAATTAATGTGATTGATATGATTACAAAATTTATCCATTGAATATTACGTACATCATTTATTGTGATAAGTTTGTCATTTTTCAGTGACTTTCATTTGCTTTGTCATTTAACACTGAACCCACTGTGTGTGAGCGTGGCTGCACTCACGCATCCCTTCCTTTTTTGGTAATGCGCGAGTGCAAATTAATGTCTTTGACGGTCAATATGGATCCATCGATCGTAAGAGTTTCCCCCTAAAAGACGATCGAGGATCTTCCTACGCCACTGGCATGATATTCCTATCATTAACGTGAAAGAGTGCAAGTTACCTTTAAAATAATGTATCTTCTCTATGGGCTAGATAAATTCATTCCATTATTTTTTGTCAAGAATTATATACTTTGTCGTATTTCAGAAATGGAACGGACACGTTGCGTATATGTTGCTTAGCTTCACTTTTGACAGTGTAACGTCTTCCGCCAGGGTGTAAGTGATTCCTTATAGGACGTATTCATATTTAATGGGATTGTGTGTATGATTTTTTTTTCGGCCCTCGGTCTCTGCGATACAAAATGCTGCGAGTACACAATGCGCAGTAACGGGAGCACGACATTGTTGACCTTGCCTACGTCACAGGTTAGAAAGGGAGGCAAGCCAGCTGACCCATTTGTTAAGATACAGACAATAACCAAAATTATTACTACCGGTTCGTCATTATTATGCTCTTTGTTGGTGAGTACATGATGCTTATGTATTGTACATATTGTTAAGTATGATTAGTGTATTTGAACACAAAGAGGTAGCTGAGCAGAGACAATCTGCAAGCAACGCTGTCAGCTTTAGATTAACCACGGACGTAGAGATTATCGACTCGCAGCTGATGCAAAATAACGTTTCCCATAACATCTGTTTCTGATTAGTTAACGTTTAACGTAGAATTATCAGAAAAATTTGATCTTATGAAGTCACAAAGTTTTGTCATTAGACACATTTTTGTCAAATGTAACGGGGTTAGAAGCTGTAATGTAGACTTCCACTGAACTTGAAGCCCTCGGAAAAATGGCTGAAGCCATGAAGCGCAATACCACGGACGTAAAGAAGTTCGTGGCAATACCACGTCAGTGCATGAGCACCGTGCGAGTTGTATTGGTAGAGGCACATTTCTAACTCATACAAACGAATGAAACGTTTATCATGCTTTCTTTATTTATGGACATGATAATGGTTTATTGACGTATCTCTGTTAGATCAGCTGATCTGAGGATTTTACTGTAGTGTTGTACATTAGTATGCACAGCAGTTTTTTGCACTGACACTCTAAATATTGTAGTTGTTATGAGGAAAAATGATTTAAAGTTTAATCCATGCTTGTTGCGAATAAAAAGGTCGTGGATTTGGCGACGTGATTGGCAAGTAATGCGGACGAAAAATTCGGTCAAAAACGTTAAAGAAAATTGTATTTTTTAAAAGTATCAACTATCAATGAAATAAGTTATTACCCATTCAGCAAGTGTTATTTTGCTCTGATTCTAGGACAAGACGTAGGGTCTATTTCGAATAACCTTGACGTACAACCTTCTTACCCTACATTGTATCCAATCGCGAAGAACCCTTGTTGACACACCTGCTGGCAGCTAATGTAAGACATTTCGAACTGGGTAATGCCAGTATATAGTCTTTAGCCCATCAAAGACGATATCGGCTCTGCGGGCAGTCAGCTGTTTGGGAAGTGAATATATGTGTGCACTATCAAAGTAATACCAACATTCAGATTGCAAAGACTGTGGCAACTCATTTAGTGTGTGAGAATGGTTCAGATAGGGTAAGTATATGTTAGTGAGATAACAGGTTTTTAGCCTCTTATTTTACAAATAATTGTTTTAAAATTGAATTTGCCTAGTTTGCTTGTTTCTTATGAATTTCAGACTGCTTTAATTCTTGATAAAGTAACCAAATTGTTGAATAAGGATGGTGGTAAAGTTCAGGGGTTTTTTTTTGTTGTTGTTTGTGAGGCAGCTGGTTGTGTGGAGTATTGTGGTAGTGTGATTTGTTTGTAGTGTTACTAACATAAACGTATACTACATATTTTGTAATATACATACATTACTTACTTGTACTGTTGTACATGAAAAAAACAGAAGAACTTTATGGTTAAGTCTTGAGTAGATATTTCTAGTCCAGCCAACCAGTCATTTGCACCTGGAGATTGCAAACTAGGATACATTGTCATTTAGTATTAGTTTATTTGAGTCTTGGAGAGAAGTTTTTTTCCACTCCAATGGCATTCAGTCTGACAATTTTAAAAAACCCAGGATGTTTGGTTGTGTCCTTTAATTGTTTATTGCCATCTTTGAAAAAGATTACCCATCTTGATTAAAGAGAGTATCTCAAGGTCATTGCTCAGAAATTCTGAATGGTAGTACAGTCTATACTCTATAGCAATCTTGTAATCAATGCAAGCACCAACTGGCAGCCAACGAAGCTCACAAAGAAGGGGCGGAGCATGGTCTGCATTTTGCCTTCAGTAGATATAATTATCTCGAGCCATTTGAAATTGATCTAGTAGGCAGATCAGGGATTATTTATATTTTATAGAGTAGAAATGTTGCCACAAAACCACACAAGAAATAATGATCGAGTGCTTTTTCCATACAGGTTGCACTCTGCGCTTACCAGCGATAAGAAATTAATGTCATTACAAATACTTGCTATCAATAACATGCTATGTGTAAAACACATTCACCTACTGAGCCACAGGATAAAGAATACGCAGGTAATGAAAGTTAAGTTAGACATTTAAAAAAAAACATGACTAAAAATGTATTTGTGCTGATGCATAATGGTAAAAATGACCACGAAAGATCAAGTATAATATACTTTATAAACAGAAGTTTTCAATGACCGATTGATTACTGCCTTAGAATCAGAATAGTGAATGTGATAGGGAAGAAGAGGTCCACTGCCTAGAAGCACAACATTAGAACATTTAATCTTCATTGCATTATTATTATTTAAAGCTGGGCTCCCAATGTGCCCCTGTCACCAATACAGTGAAGCCTGGCTGCCCTGAGTATATTTCTCGTCTCGGGCACGCTGTTCTTTCTATGCACGTGGCATCTGTTTACATGGCTGGCTGCCTTGCCGTAATATAGCCTCAGTTGCTGGCACGGCGTAAAACACCATGCAATCACCTCCCAATGTGCCCTTTAATGTCGACATGATCTTGGCAAAGTACGTTATGAGGACCCCCTCCCTACATTTCAGAGACTGCGTCCGTCTCATCTTACATCCTTTACCGTGCCAACAGATTTTTGTACCCATTTGCACAGAACCATTTTGTGGGGTGGGAAACACGCCAAGCACCGAAATTGAATAGGTCAGAGGAGGGGACGTTTAGGTGTGTCGATTTGTGCGGTATGAGAGACGCATGGCTAGGACAAACCGTGGATCAAAATGTTGCTTTTGTGATAAGAAGAAAGCATTATTTTCTTTTTAAAATTGGTTTGGTTGATTTACTACTTTGTTTCCTTTTGATTATTCTTCGTTCGTCAGCTGATATTCAAGGGGCAATTAGAAATAACCCAATGTTAACGCCAGTAAAAATGAGATTTATACATAGCGCAATGCGCTTTACAAATATACTCTAGGACAGAGAAGACCTTTACTGTCCAAAGGTCTTTATTGTGAAATAACAGACATATTTTCCTATGACGATCGACTTGAAATCTGTAGAAATGTACGGAAAGTGTTGAACACCGGCCCTTCCATCACTTTTACGACAGACCGCTATATTATGCAACGCTCAACGGGGGACGACGCGGAAACCAGTTTTCTTGTGACGTTAGATGTTCGCGCGTTGGTAGCAAGCACAGTCGTGGGGCTCATGACTTATACAAGTTTGGTCAATGCTACCGTAATCGCCTACTCGGCCTCTTACAGACCCTCAGATGGGGGACACGCTCTTCTCACGTAAAAGCTGCGTGACCAGTCCATCTCAGCCAATCATTCTTTTTCGCTGTAGGAGTTGACCTATTGCCTTTTTTGGTGGCCAATCCGCGGATCGGGAGGGGGATTATTGTTAGTAAACAAAAGTTCACCCCCACAGGCAAGGTTGCATCACCAACGTTTCTTTGTGAGTGAATAAGAGCGTCTTCTGATAGAGAAGAAATTCTGGGGCTGATAGAGGTGGACGAGGCACCCGAAAAATTTCTCGATGGGAGTCTCGGTTGTATCCAGCAGCATGAGCATTGTTTTAAGTAAACTCAATACGTAAGTAACACTATGATCGGTGTGTTCAGTTTGTGTCTCATGAAGCTGCACCAAATTGCTGAAAGGTGGCGATTGAAACTTGATTTTAGCGCATTGAGAATTTTCGTTTAGATGTGTTATTTATTTTCATAAAAATTATTATGCCTTAAAAGTATTGTAATTAAACACTTGTTTAAAAAACTTGTTTTAGGTACTAATTAAGAAATCACAAAGTATCTTCACATTGTGAATCACTTAAAATTTTATAATGATGTTACTACTGTTTCTGTGGCCACTTCATTGATATGCATAAGTGTAGTATGTTGAAGTCCCAGAACTACCAGGTAACCAGAATGACAACTAGAAATTAAAGTCCACAGTTTTTGTAGCATATTAGTGTGATGTAAAACCCCAGCTTAAACATAGCAAGGTTTTGTATTGAATGATGCCAGGAACATTCATTACCATTCAAATTAAATGATGCCAGGAACATTCATTACCATTCAAATTAATTACTTCTTTGGCCTTTTATCCGATTGACAAATTTCAGGGGTTTTTTGCTAAAGCCTGTTTTTATTTGCTTATTTTGGGGTTTAATTTTTTATGTTTGGTGCAGTTTAATACTTTAAATTTTACAGAAAATCTTAATAATTAAAAGCACTTGTTTTACTATTCGGCAATGAATGCAATAAAATGGACTTTTTCCTTTTCAAATACAGCTTAAAGATTATTTTTCCAGGGAAGAAGTCATAGTGTTCATAGATTATGCAATATGCTTCTGTCAATCTTTGAGCAACTCCACTTTTTATTTTTATATTCTTGCAGTTTTCTTTTCTTCTATTCTGTCTAATGCTGTGGTGTGTTGTAAGTTTGTGGGTTTTATTTTTTGGGGTGGGGGGTTTGTTTTCCTTGTGGATACAATAAAATATCTCTAAGACTAAGAAGTAGATATACTTTTTTCAGAACTTTAAAGCAAGAGGTCAGAATGTCAAAAGAACTTCCCAGTACTCATGGAACCACAGGGACCTTTGGAATACCAATCGACAGATCATGGTATCGATACGAGCAGGACTTTAATACAGTTCTGTCTCCTCCTCCATTAGTTCCACCACCATATTTTCAGTTACCACCAGAAACTGTAGGAAAACTAAAGAAGAGTTACTCTCAGCCATCAATGAATGTTGGAGCCATTACTTTGACTTCACGTGAGTATGTTTAGAGTTTACTTGGTTTTATCAAATGCCTTTTTCTTGGCCCAAACCAGAAGCTTTTATTTCTGTTTTGTAATGAGGTAAGTGTCAAAATGATTTTTATATGTACTTTATAAAATGAGATTTGGTAAAATTGGTGAATGGTTGCACTGTTAGGTTAGCAGCTTTTATTTATATTTTTTGGATGCTTTAAAATGATTGTGTAGTTACATGTGTCTAGCTACATTTTCTGCTTGTCCCCTTATAAATTTCATTTATTGCAATTTTTGGGTTTTAAGCAGTACATAATGATGTAAAATAATTGTCCTGTTTTTTTTTTTATTAAAAAATTTCTAAGTGATTTAAGAGATCCTGTTTTGATCAACAGATCTGCAAAAACAGAAAGGAAGGGAGGTCACCTCGACAGTGACTTCTTCTCAGCGACAGGAGTTAATGGTGACATCAGCTTTAATGCCAAATCATCCCACACAGAAGTTGTGCAACTCTACATTTACTGATGCTTTGCAGGAAACTAACAGTTCAGCTCAGCGCTATGAGACTGGACCTGTTTACAGCAGCAGCAAGATCTTGTCATCCTTTCAGAAGAACTTAAGAGTTTATGGCCATGAGCTTAAACCACGGGAGATGAACTCACTGAGTGCTCCACCCAGCCCCAAACTTTCAAAGCGATTGGATAATGCTCTGGCAGAAACTGACTGCATGGCAGTTCAAGAAAAAGAGCAGAGACTGTCGAAAGTAACAGAATGTGTAGACTGTTCCCCACAGAATGCTGAAACCAGTGTAAGTCTGCAGCTAGATAAACATGGGAAATGGGCTTCAGAAAAGTCACAAAGACTGGAAGACTGTCCAGATTTTATAAAGACAGAGTTTTCAAATTCATCTCAAGCAGGAAGTTTGAGAAAGGACATAAAACCTTTGTCAAGCCAGCTGATGGACTGGTTAAGCAGTCCAAAGAGTGATGTGAAAATAAATAAAAAAGAATTAAATGCCCTGACTCCAACATCTTTTTAACATAAATTTTCATCACAGCTTAAAAGGAGCATCATAAAAGATGCATTTTCTTATTAGACATGATCAGGATACTTTTAAACTTAAGTATTTTCTTTACGTTGAGTTAATAAAGTTTTTTTGGGGAGAATAGCTTTAAATGTTTCATTATACAAAGTGGTGAGCAGTGCTTGACTTTTTGTTAAATGATTTGCCTGAGAACTATTTATATGGGCCAGAATGAAGTCTGTTTTGTATGTAGTTCAAGCATTTTTTATTTCATGCATTGTGCAGTGTTGAGGAAGTATATCTCAATTTTTTTTAGTAGTTTTATTTCTTTAAGATATTGATTTTTTTTTCTTGCAACTAAATATCGATGATGTTAGCTCAGGTTATCCCTACCTTACTTACAATGTTTTAGTATAGAAAAGCTCACATTTAGCGGTGGTGGGACAAGCAGTGTTGTGAATCTAGAGCAGTCCTGAGTGAATTACTGCCTTAGAACCAGAATAGTGAATTTGATAGGGAAGAACGGTCCACTGCCTAGAAGCACAACATTAGAACATTTAATCTTCATTGCATTATTATTATTATTAAAGCTGGGCTTCCAGTGTGCCCCTGTCACCAATACAGTGAAGGCTGTATTTCCCCAGAAATTTATTGACATATGCACACGTAGTACTTTTAAAGCAAACATTTTCTAAGGAAAGCTTGTTGAGCCAGACAGAAGTAATGAAGATAGGGTAGCCAGCATTGCAAGTGATTCTCACTCCCTTTCTCAGATAGAATCATTCTTCCCACCATAAGGTATAAGTTTGGCCTTTAAAACACAAGTTTATCAAATTGAAAATTGTTGTGATCTTTTAAGTTATGAAGTCCATTGATAGTGCAGTTAGAAATTGGTAGGACTGGCCTTGTCATATGCAGAGCATATAATATGAAATAATAAAAAAAAAAGAATGCCTTGAAACATTACAATATAAGGTAGCTGGCACAGACTAAGAATGAAGGGCCAGTACTTGTAACTTTTCATTTGCAAAAAACACATTATGGAGCAAGTATATTCCTTGTAAAATTTATCACCCTTCCCACTTTTTTCTGATTTTGACAACAGCCTATTACATATAGTCCAGAAATAGTGTGGCGAGAATAGTTCTCGGAAAGATGCTTTAAAGTTGTCAAAGAATGGGTCTAATTTTCTTTTTTGTGCGTTTTTGTTTAGGAATGTCCTGTTTAGATGCACATTAAGCTAACGATACTTGTGTTGATAGTCTTTCCGAACTCCACCGTAGCTCGTGTCACGACCAATACTAGTTGAATGTGTCCTTTTGCAGTCTGTGAGGGTCATGTACAGTGCTGGTGGGCAGCCAAGCATCCATTTAGTACCTGCTTACATGTGTGTTTTGGTTGACTCTGCAATGTGTGGGTCATGTCTAGTCACCGTGGGCTGTGTCTATGTCTGTGATAGAAAGGGAATGTGGAAGAGAGAGCAAGTGAGAAAGAGGAGTAGTATGTGCATATGTATAGGATAGGCCTGATTATTTTCTTTTATCATTCCAAGTGCAATGCCACGGCCACTAAACTAATTCTAATTATGTATATGCAAGCAGCTCCTTGTAAACACATAGCAATTTTTTGCACGAGCTTTGCAGTGATTGTCCATTTGTGACCGACTTAGGTGAAGACTTGATGTACCTCTTCGAATGTAGAAAAATATATGTCCTTTATTGTGAAACCATATATTTTGTGTGTATGTGTGCGCACTTGTGCCTGGTTTTAAATACTCAAAATGCCATTAGTTATGCCTCAAGTATGTTTGCATCAGCATTGTTTTTAGTTTTGGATCAATTGTAAATGATTAGGCAGCTGTGTGTGCATGCACAGTTGCCTATGCATGTTGTTTCTTGCTTCTGTTACTTTATATTAGAGCGAACCTATGAACTGCTTGTAGCATTAATTAGAGAATAACAATAAACGTATTTTCCACAGTTATGCCTGTTTTTATTACAGGTCATATGGAGGAAGCATTATTATTACAGATTTGGTTTTGTTGAGACCAAACAGACAAAGTCTGCCATCCCATGCAAGGGAATAAATAGTTTATGATGCGCATGCACTGGATTAAGCTATGCACTCATCTTTTCTGGTTTTCCTTTAGTTTCCTTTATGAATGTTATTTTGCTGCTTTGCTGGGGCTAAAAATCTGAGGTTACATAAAATTATTCCCTTGAGAATTAGATAGGTATGGGATGAATTCTGTTATTTAATGCATTTCTTTCTAGTTTTAAATTCCTGATTAATATAGAAGCAACTATGATCTTCACTAAACGATGAGTGACAAAGCAAAAAAAATGACATGAACATAAGCAACTTTATTCATTATTTGCGCAAATCTATTTCTCTTCAGTAAATTTACACGGTACTACCAAAATTTCCAGGGAGATCTTACAAGTAAAAATACAGAATGTCACAAAATGGAAAGAAAAAAAGGTTTTTGCCCTATTTCTTTCCCTTCCCCTACTGTGACGAAAAAAATGAAGAAGAAAGATATGTCTTCCACAGTGAACTGTTTTCAGCACTAGGGCCACAATATGCTACTGGTCAGTTAAAATACTTAATTTGTTGAATACAAATTACAGGGAACACTAAAAGACTATTATAACAAATAAATATGCTTATACTATAAACAAATATGGTGGAGTATCTGCTTAATAAACATTTCATTAACACTAAAGCTATAAAAATAAAATTAAAATATTCCTAATAATGCCCTTTCAATACGAACTGGTATGTTTAAAATGTCGTCACAAATGCAGTTCACCTTGAGGAATAGATGAAATTTTGTAATCTAACTATATTCTGTAGTCGAACTAGAAACTGCTGCTACCTGTCGTAAACACACTTAAACCTGAAAGTTAGCTTACTTGTAGAAAAATAGAATGTTTTCACTCAATCAAATATATACAATCTTTCCTTCAAGAACCAACAAATCAATAAATAAATGTTTGAGTTGGGGGAGTTATAGTAGTATTTTTGATACTATGAAATAAAGAATAAAGAAAATCTGTTTGATAACCAAATTTTGCAAGCATTTTATAAACACCAAGGAGAAAAGTGCTTCATAAAACAACAGTACATTCTAATTACATTCACATAAACCAAGACTCGCAAAAGTTTAGCACAACTGTGTAATTTTATTCCTGTACTGCGCAATTTGCACCCCTTGGAAATATAACAGTTAACACATTCATGTCACATTTCTGCTCCACCATTTTCAAACTGAAAAAAAAGAAATAAAAAAACGTAGTAGCTAATGATTGCACACACACCCTTTGGTAATATGACATTTTAAACAAGTTTTGACCATCGAGCAGTTTCACTGTCATGCTGTAGTGGAAGAATCAAGGGAGAAGTTGGGCACTCAGGTGAGCATCACCTATAGCTCTCCTGCATGGAAACCTCCAATATTTCTAATGCCCTAACAATAACGAGATGTGCCTTCCATTTCTATATATTTTCAGTATGTTTATGTCACGTGATGAAAAACCAAATAAATGCAGTATTTGCTCAAATGTAATTTGGTTGTGGGGCATCCTGAATATTAAAAAGACGCCCAACTGTGACCCTAACGTCACTAAAGACTGGAAAACTTATACCCACATAAAAAAGAAGACAAAAATGATTAATTTCAGCATGATGTCAGCAGCTCCTGAGATTTAGACCCTCTGCCTTAAAACTTAAGCATCATTAGTTTATGTAGACAGCCACATGTGTACCTTCATCAATCCATGCAGCTATACAATAGTACTCTTGTGAACACATGACAAGGTCTGTATGTGAAAACTTGTGGAAATGCAACAGCAGCAGCAACTTTTAAATATGCCTGTCTCCTCACCATAGAAGCTCCAAGTAAAATGACAAAAACTGGGCACATGAAAAATGGTAAACTTTGTCAAAAGTCATGTGGGTCAGCAAGAATGAAGGACAGAAAACTGCATTTTACAAAAGTTTTTCATGAAATAGTCTTTGGACTTCACATAATTCGTTGCAACCCTGACACATTAAAAAAAATTGCTTCTATGAGTATATGTATTTACTTAAAGTTTGCAGTATATACATTCTAAAAGTGGCTTCAGTCGTTTCCTTCTTTCCCACATAACAGGTTTAAAAACTGATTTATTTCCGATGGCAATCACCTTCTTCAGTTCCTTGTTGGAGTCAATAAAATGTATCTGCAAAGATAGGAGCCTGAAGCTGTGATTACAATGCCAGGTACCGGAAGAAGCTTTTAAAAATATCATGCTCTCATATACAATCACACAGAAACAAATGTAATAAGAAGCTTTGAAAAAATTCTGTGGCTGTGACAAAAACATATAGTCACATGGTTTAGAAAGAAAGATAAATGTGCAAACTGTGGAAAAACACAAGACATTACCAAACAATTACATGAACCCACTTTATATTAAATTCCATAAACATCCCAGTAATAAGACCATCAAAACAAAGATTCCAGCATAAGCAATCATAAACTAAAGGCACATACAAATAGACTACAAAAAACACTGTGTTGACTTCCTTTAACGGTTTTGTGAAGGAGACATCAAGAATGGAAAAAAAGAGTAAGAGGTGTCCCCAAAACTCATATGCCACTGGAAGGTCAAGGAGGGACAAAGAGATGTGGCGGCCATTGAGAGCATGCCGTTGCTGGGCTTCGAAGTGACCAGGATGACCACTGATAATATTATGGATGAATTTGCTGAGGATTCATCTTCAAATGAAGATGTGAATGATCCCACACCAAAATCGACACGGGTAACATCTAGAAAGTTTTCAAGAAGCCAGTTCATTTTCTTACATTTTCAGCAAATCACATCGAAATTGAGTGATGCAAAATTACAACGATTGGAGTTTGAGATTCATAAATTGATCATGCAACATCTTGAGGACGAGTCAACATAATAGAAATGTTCCTTGGATCCATTTTCAGCCTCAAAGAAAACATCAGTCACTGGCATGATTATGCGGAAAAGGATTGTTTTTGTTCTCACCGTGCCTTTGATGTGTTCCCCATTTAAAGGAATGGAACTTTAAGGTTAAAGTTTAATGTTTACAGATGTTTTGTTACTGATCTAAATATTCTAAAGACGCAGAGATAGATATGGATTTATGTTTTTCTTCCCACCGTGCATTTGATGTTGTGTTCCCCATTTAAAGGAATGGAACTTTAACATTAATGTTTACAGATGTTTTGTTACTGATATAAATATTTTGTTACTGATATAAATATTCTAAAGACGCAAAAAAAAAAAAAAAAAAAAAACCACCACTGTGTTTGCCACATGTAAGTCCCTCTTGATAGAAGCTCCAAGATTCATTCACACACAGAAAATGCAAAGCAGAGGAAAATGTTGGAAAGTAACTGAAAAATTGAGCAGAATGGCAGAATAAGTCTTTTAGTCACAAAAAATATGTATTATTGAAATCAACTGAACATGCAATTTTTCTGCTTGTAATGCTGGCAAAGTTTGACACAGAAAGCTGTTCCAAACAGCAGGTTAAAAAATAAAACGCACCCTCAATTTAAACTTTTAAGGTCATTTGAAGAAACCGAAACTTGCAAGGTGTATCCACCGAATGGAATGCAGAGCTATTTTCTCTAATTTGCAGTCAAATGAAAAGAACTACACACTTAGTCATTTATAAAATAAAGCACGTTAGAAACAGATGAAAACTATTCGTGGTTTCTTGATATTGCTAGTACTTCACACAACGCATCTCAAATGGATTTGTATCTTTTACACACATTAAAGTGCCCATAAAGTTAAAGGGGACTGAACTTGTAAAGGGCACTTATAAATAAGCAGAAAACTCGAGCAACTTAGCCCTGGAGTTTAGAGCAATTAAATGACCTGGTTTCCACTTTTTTGGACCTGGTTTCCAAACAGAAATATGTGTTCAAACTCTTTACACAGCCTTTCATTCCTAACAGCAGTTAAAACTGGCAACATGTTATAGCTCAATCATGTTATAGCTATAGCCTATTGCTATAACCATACACTGCAAGGAAATATATTCAGTATGTCTTTATCAGGGCTAGAATGCTTTATAAAAACTTGATAGAGGTAAAAATGGCAGCATGGTGAAGAAAAGGGAAAACAGTAAGTGAACAAATTTTCTTTTAACAACTAAACATGGGTGTTCCTATAAAATGATATAAAATTGATATTAAAAATAAAGTTGTAATAAAGCTAGCTTGTTTAAATACTGATGAAATTTGTGAATTTTTGTAAATGCAAAAAGCCCTTTTTATGTGACACTTAATATTGTATTGTGTCATAGCAGGAGATCAAAAAGTTACGAGCTGCAGTCATGTAGACAAGATACCTACCAGAATTTCCTGACAAGGCAGAAAGTAACAAAGCCAAGAGAAACTAAAAAAAAAAATACTGCATATCTTGTAAAGTTAACTAAAAAAAGGTAAACAGTATCATAAATATTAACCCATGAACTATTCTGGCCGCTGAAAACTTTAAATGTACATGTAGTTTAATAACACAAATTATGTCTGTGGTCTTGCAGGCCTACCCACTCTCCTGAAAATGAAAGTAAGCAAATTTTCAGTTTTAAATTTATCCCATTCATCATGGTAGAGGGGGGAAATTGGTGTTTTACGCCGTGCCAACAACTGAGGCTATATTACGGCAAAGCAGCCAGCCCTGTAAACAGATGCCACGTGCAGAGAAAGAACAGCGTGCCCGAGACGAGAAATAAACTCTGAGCAGCCAACCTTCACTGTATTGGTGACAGGCGCTAACCGTTGCGCCACCGAACCGCTTTATCATGGTAGACATTTTTCTTTTATAGCATGGCAGTATCTACATATATGCAAGAACTTCAAGGACAATGAAAAACTCTCAATCTGCCCAATATAAGTCATCTTCCGATGCACACAATTCTAGCAATAAGTCTGAAACTTTTATTGATTACACTACACACCAGCTTTGCCCTGGATATCAAGATTTGAGTTTCTTGTACCCACCGTAAAGAACAATCCAATAATTGCAAAGAACTCAAGGCATATTCAATATAAACATCCTAAGGGACAATGGGAGCTAAAATAAAAAATACTGTCTGCACTGAATATATAGTTCACAAGCAAGTGTAGCAAAACCATAGCTCTTCCCAAATCTCTTCTATTGTTCCTTTAAAAAAAAAGCCTTCCCGGTCACATACCCTACAGCACAGAACACTTTAATAATCAATGCTTCAACAATTTAAGGCATAAACAAACTATTTACAAATGTATATAAAAGATAGATCACATTTGATGCTGGCAAGTTACTCCAACACCCTGCTAGATGAAATTCAAAAATGGTATTTTTATTACCAGAAAACTGATGCAGATTATGAAAGTTAAAAGATACTGGTGAGACATAAGTCTTTATTCTAAACCAGTGGTTCTCAAAGTTTTTCGGACCGCGGACCACTTTACTTAAGTAAAAACTATTAAAAATCACTCTGTACTATGACTTTTGTAAATAGTAATAAGTTGATATAAAACTACCTACCTCACATAATGGCCTAAACAACTTCACAACAACAACACATAGCCTAACAAAATCTGATGCACCTACAGAATTTGTTCTCTCAACTTTACACTCTGCAAGTTCCAGAAACATTCGTAATCTCTTCTCTCCTGCCCCTAACCAGACATAATATCTTTGGTCTTTGTCAGCTATCACGTCTATCCCTGCACTTCACCCAGTGATCAGTAAGGTAAACCTTTTTCAGGTTTTGAGGGAATGAGGTGTTAGAGATCTCACTTTTCTTGAGGCCAGCTTCACATCTCTTCTCCCTTGTTGCCTTTTCTTCCCCAACACTCTAGATAAACTGCATTTACGAGTATGCATATCCTGAACCATCCAAGGACAGATGAACATTTTTTTCTGAAAATATGTTTCCCTTTCCTGTCAACATTTACAGAAAGACAAGTTAATAACCGTGTGTAGATTTACTGCCTCTGGAAAGGTATATTGGTACAGTCTCAAAGAACAGTTTCTGGGCAGATTGATTTTGGTAAGACATTAGATTTGGTCATAGTAGTTTGCAAACAAGCCGTTAAAATGTATTCCTTGCTATATGGAAGGGAAATATGAAGATGAATTATTTGGGGAATCTGAAATCTTTGATTTACTGATACAATAGTATAATCAATCAATTGTTAAAGAGTAACCTCAGTCAAACATTAAAGTAAGTTTAAAGATGCTGGCAGTTTAACGGAACACAAAGTGTTACTAAAAAGCAAAGTGAACTGTTAATTAATTTTTTATCTATTTTTGCCAGAATGTTTTTCCTCTCTTCACATTTTTTTGCATGCATTTACATACTACTGTCTCTCTGCCAATTTTTGTTCTTGAATCTAGTCAGCAGCTGTTTTTTTCCATTTAATGGCAACAGACACTGAAGATTTTAGCCAGTGCATTATTAAGAAGCTAAAACACTGCTCTGCTCAGATCCTTCATTTCTGTTATATTATGAATATAGAGGCATGTATCTGCACCAAGATCACAAAACTAAGATTGACTCAATTTCATTAATATAAAAATCAATGGTGGACTCCCTTTTACAAAGCTTGAATTAACTTGGTCCTATTAGGTAGCTGTTTCAAGGGAAGAAAAATGATAGTAAATTCGCAAACATTTCAGCCAGAGATCTGAGGACCTCACGTCTACAACTGTCTTGAACAATAAAAAGATATTTTATCAAAATATATTTTTGGATCGAAACAAAGCTATTTATTCAAAATTTTGAATATATATTAATATTTACTCCACCCAAAACTGAGAAACATTTTTAAAAATCTCCTTTTGCTGATAATAAAGATCAATCCACAAAAAGCAATAAAAAAATTTTCTACAATCTTCCTCATTAGAAGAACACTTTCAGGATATCTTATTTTTGTCTCTGACACACAAATAAGTATCAACCACCCAGAAAGAGAGGGGGGAGGGGAATTGGTGTTTTACGCCGTGTCAGCAGCTAAGGCTATATTACGGCAAGCAGCCAGCCCTGTAAGCAGATGCCACGTGCAGAGAAAGATCAGCGTGCCCAAGACGAGAAATGAACTCAGGGCAGCCAACCTTCACTGTATTGGTGACAGGCGCTAACAGCGCTAACCGTTGCGCCACCGGACCGCTCCCAGAAAGAGAGAGGCCAACTTATGAACCCAATGCAATATACTGAACACATCACAATAAATCTAAAGACTGTAGAGGTGAACTTGAGCTCTATCTTAAGAAAAGATTAGCTTCCTGGCATTGAATGATGGGTGCACATGGTTCTTTGAAAATAAAACATTTAAGTTGTGAGATACTTGAGAAAATATATGCGGTTCGAGGAATATTCTAGATCTTATATTCAAATAAAGTTTCAATTTTTGTAAATTTCAAGATACATTAAAAAATGTCTGCTGTTGCTTTTTTCACTTGGCTTTTAAAACTCAAGTTTCTATAAAATTAAAATGCAGCAAAATGTGTGTACATATAATTTCAGCCCAATATATCTAATACTCTTTCTATATATATATATTCCTTTAACATTCTCTTTTCTCACTCTCATACCCAACAATCTGCCAAATATTTTAGACAACTCAGAACACATATAAAAAATGTATAATGAATTTTCAGTCTCCAAAAGAAAAGTTCCCTTGGCATGAAATGTGCTCTATAACACGGTTACATCACAGTCACATCACACTTTAGTGCCCTGAGCAGACTTTTCTATTGATGTTCTGAATACCATATTTTGCTCACCCCAGGCAGTTTGACATCCAAGAACTTCTTGTAATACACAAAGAGAATGAATCATGTCACCAGCTTGTGGAAGACTAAGGACATTATTGCCCTAGTGCTTAACAAAAAAACCTACATTATCCCTCATAACAACCATATTTCCTGCATATGGAAGACATATGAGATAAAGACAATCATACAACAAAAAATGTTGAGTGATAAGGCCACCAATCTGTCTATATTCAATCAACTAATAGTGATCTCATTTGTTACACCTTCATGCACCACAATCCACTGAGTGAATATGCATGCAAGCAGGCCAAAGGCACCAGCAGCCACCATGTAACTGACGACAGTACCAGTGATGTGGACAATGGTGCCCATGATGACTGTCAGAATCACCTGCAACCACAAAAGCATGTCTGTTAGCATCGCTGCAATCATCACTGGTATAAGAAATATAATTTAAAGGAAAAGGCAAGTGAAATACAGGTCTGGATGGTTGCATTTATTCACCCACTGAAGTGGTTCTTGAGCAGAGCTTTGGCTTTGCTGTATGGGATTGTCTTGACTAGTAAAGTTTGTCTGCCTCATTTTGATTGGTCAGTGTGCAAGGATCCACTAGACAGCCAGATTCATGTGCCAAGAGAGAGTGTTCAGGAGGTGATATGTGCTTTGTTCCAGGTGTTCACTGGGGAGTTTGCAAACTCTGGATGATAGAGTAGTAGAGAAGCCAGTAGTTAGAAAAAGGTGATCCAGCAGGTAAGGATCTTGAGGCACGCTGTTCATCTGGGTGGTGTATAAAGATTACACTTTCCCCATTGTGGATGGCAGGATCCATCCATGTAGACACATTGACAATTGGAAGCCCTGATGCAGCATTTCCAGAGTGAGGGACAGGAGAAAGGGAATCTGGCTGGTCTCTCTTGTTAATTATTTCTGTAACTTCTATACAACAGAAGATGCCCTGGAGCTGAGTGTTCTGTTGATTAGCATCCTGGAAGGGCTCTCGTTTATCTGGGATGTGTGTGATAATGTCGCTAGTTTTGCCAGATGTGTAAAGCTGTTTGTCTTTAGTCCATTCTTGGTGACCACTTGTAGCTGTTGGTGGACAGGATGTGAGGAAAGGCTTTGTAGCTTCTTGTGCTGGATCAGGAGCTTTTCTTCTCATCTCTGAAGTAAGTCCTAAAGTGGTCTCGACAAAGTGGATAGAAGCAGCCTTTGGTCCACCTGCAATAATCTGTGTTCCTTAAATTTGTACTTTGTCCAAATGTTGTGTTGTGTCCGGCTTGTTTTGTTTTTGGGTGCAATAGTTCAGGTGGCAGAGCTCTACTCCATCATGAGGCAGATACTTCCAATGTAGACCGATTTTAGAAGGGTGCTTCTGGCTCCTGACCTGGTTCCAGAGAGTTTCTTTGTCAGGTACAGTTGTCACGTGGCCTTTCTCCAACCCACTGAGCACAAGCTTTCACTTTCAGTTTCCTAAGTGGGGCCATTGAAATGCTGGCATCATGGTTCTGGAGACTATTCCAAACAATTCTGAATCAAGAGTGAGGAAGAGCTAAGCAAAATGAAGATTAACACGACAGAGCATTGTCTTTCTTGTTAAATGGTGTCTTTAACTTCACAAATTAGGGTCAGTTTTATATTTATTTGCTAAAGAGTTAAAAATAGAAAGAGTACATCAAGCCTCTGAGAATTGTGTTTTAGACATGACTTTAAGTAACTATTATATTAAAAACCCAAAATTTTGAGCAGGATACAGAACATCAGTGTCTATCATGAACTTGTACTGCTGGACTTGCAAACAATTTTTTCCACTTAACTACTAGAACAAGACTGGTGTATACAAAGCTTCTGGTTTAGTCACATTGACTATTTAGGCTCGCCGAGAATAACAGAGAACTTTGCAAGAGGCTAAGAGTTGTTCTTGGCAGACAGCAGTCCATCTATACACATCAATGGTATCTTATCATTAATTAATAATTACTGCTGTTACCACATACAGGAACATGAATGCCTATTACATTAATTGTTGCATTAAAATAATTGAAATGTAAAAAGAACGTATAAAGAAAAATTATCCTGATTCTAGTTTTGTTTACAGCTGTATAAAACTAATATAACCAAACAAATTATAGTTCACAATTAAGTTAAACTGAATTTTACTCCAAAAAACACACCTCTGATAGGAAATATGCTGAGTCAAGAGTTGCCATGTCAGTGCCAATCCCATGCTCTGGATTGTTTGCAGTACTTGCAGGTAAATCTTTAAAGTAAGTCTGTCCACAAATGGGAAAAGTATTTACGCAGATTTTGATGAGAAAACAACCAAATGTAGCATGTATGCAAAGTTTTATAAAATGAAAAACCACTGCTCATTCTTTAATATTGCCACAAATCCTCGTCTCCGGCAGTGCGAAATAGCCTTTACATAAACAACAGCATTCAGAATCAAAATATCTGAATAATATTTTAAAAAAAGCATGCCACAAGCTGTCACCTTAGAGAATTTTACTGGTATGTTCAGTAAATTAAAAAAAGCTTCCTCCCATATAATGTGTAACTATACATATGCTGAAGACTAAACTGCATCGCTCAAACAATATTCTCATGTTCCTTCGCACACAGAATTTCACATGCACAGATGCATGCTGTCAGCACATGCGTACCTTGTGATCAGTGTGATACAATGTGACCAACATGAAAGCTTACCTTGCGATCAGTGTGATACAATGTGACCAACATGAAAGGCACTGTTGTGAGCGTGGCATAGGCCACACCAGTCAACCCAGCCATCAATGTGATAAACACCACATTGTGCACCAGCACCATACCAGTCATGGCAAAGCAAAATGATGTCATTCCTACAAGGTAGGTTGTGCGATAGCCATAAGTTTCTGTCAATCGTTCAATCACCATTGCATAGCATGCTGAAGTCAGACAGTGCAGGAGCAGCCCCCAACTACCCATCCGCACACCTTCATCGTACAGGTGACCCTCAGGTGTTGTTTCAGGAGAGTTGGGATTTCCATTGTAGACAACCTGTTTCCAAAAATTAAATTTGAACAAATCAGTTTTAGTATCAGCTGAAAAGATTTAAAAGAAAACTGAGTGACAACAAAACAAGAATAAACACAAAAATATTAAGCCCACTGACTATGGTGTAACTGACACACTGCTGAAACAATGGTCTCATCGTCCCTAAGAGCTATGCAACTGATTCATCTAATTTTTTTTGGTAACATCTCATTCTCTGCCTCTTACTCATTTTTTCTCCCTATCATAATCTGAATTCAACAAACATATTCATAGCAATTGCACCGAATCTATATTATTTATAGAACATGAATTAGAAAAAGACTTTTGGAAGAGTATTATCTCAGATATGAAGTATCCTTACCTGCCCTACAAAGTCTGTGAAATAGAGATTAAAGCCCATAACCCCAGTCCAGCTGCAGAAGTTGACAAGGGCCAGGTAACGAAGTACCCGTGGGATGCAAAAGAACTGCTGAATCTGTTTTGGCAGCATACGGTGGACATTAGCTAACACAACTTTCAAGCAGTCTATAACCCAGGAACAGAAACGAGATCTTGAAGGCACACTTACACTCAGCTTTGTCAAGAAACGCTGCAATGAGCGGAAGCGCTTTGGCGTGCGACGGTTATTGCCACTCTTAAACACTCTAGTCCTCTCCTTCAGGTAAGAATCAGTAAATACTCTATCTTCATCACTGCTTGATGATTCGTATCCAGATTCCTGTGCACTCTGAATGATGGGAATCTGGCAGGGAACAAGGGTGGCCGGTCCATGCACACCAGCAGCAGACATCTTGCTGCTCTCCAAGGCAGGGACATCATTCTGAGCAATCATGGCCACACTGGCTGGGTGAGCTGTCAATGGTACCTCATCTGCTGTCATAAGAGTGGCCGTAAGAGATGTTGTGAAGATGATGATGAGCATGGAGAAGATGGAGGCCTCCTGACCTCCAAAGTAGGATCCTATTGGATTTGTAGTCCAATCTATAGCTGTAAGAAGATATCCCAAGACACCACCTAGACTAACCATGATGGAGTATATTGTAAAAATTCTGTCATGCTGATGAGATTCGCGGGAAGCATCACTCAGCATGGCCTCGCATGGAGTCAAGCATGACTGGCTAGTAAAATCAAGAAATATGGCACCAACTGTCAGGAAAAATAGTCCCAGGCGGTGACTAAAGTCACTTTCTCCAAGAAATGCTATTGTGAAATATTCACCGAAGGGTATCACATACATGGAGACTACCAGTATGATGCTCAGAGCTAAAATGAAAGGTCTGCGTCTCCCAAATTTGCTTCGACAACGATCACTTGCCCTACCAATCCATGGGACCAGGAAAAAGGCAAGCAAAGGGCCAAAACCTAAGATAAAGCTCATCTCCTCTTCAGAGTAGCCAGCCTTGAGCAACATGGGTGGGATGTAGGTAAAACCTGCACAGGCACAGATTTCAACACCACAAACAACAGCGTTTAGCAATAACATTTGCATCAAGGACAAGGTTTGAGTCTTGGATGGTACAGAGTTTGGTGCCATGCTGACCAAAGCAGATTCCAATTCCACAGCTGAGAGAGGCTCCATGGCTGGATATCATTCACTTTTAGACGTTATCTAACAAGTGGATTGGAAATGCACTGGAGTTTGCATCTGCCACAATACACCTTTACAACTGCAAATCTGAAAGACAGCATTCATTTTATGATCTGTTAACAAGTTTTCATTTTAAATCTCTCTCTCTCAAACACACACTACCCCTCCCCTACCTTTCATGTTCAACTATACATCCATACACACCCAACACATACAACAACATAAAAGTTAAAACAATTTGACAGCATTTCAAAACATCTCATTATATAAACTCCATCACACACACACATGTATATATTCTCTCTCATATACTCACATGCCTACTTATTAACTAGTTACTGCCACTTTTATAAGTTCTTGACATACAGTTAAAAGTGAAAAAAGAAACAAACTGCTTCAGTCTGATTACACGTATTATAAAGTCAAGTGGAAAGTAAACGCATATAAAATATATTTTATCATAAATATGATTTTGCCTTCCCCCTCACTCTTATTGTCAAAACTAGAACATTGTAAAACTGAACAAGACAATCACCAGCAGGACAATTCAGCTGAAAGCAGCATTTTAACATGAATAAAACTCATTATATCTATATGTCCTGTCTTGGACAACTTAGAGCATTAGAAGGGACATGTTCACATCCAATTACGCACATTCAAAAAAGCATAAAAACTGCCACATACCTTGTTCAATAAAACAAACTTGATAGCGTTCCCGGCTGCAGTAAGTCATTGATCGCTGGTGCTCACCCCCTAGGTGTAGAAGCAACAGCTATGAAGGTCCATACAGATGTGAAAAGGTGTGACAGCTAATATTGAACTGCACTGTATATACATCTACACTCATTGCACGAGCACAAGCACGTGCTCTCATGCACACACCACACAGACATGCGCAAGAGAGAGGATATGTGGAGAGAAAGAGATAAAATCCACATGTACAACAATGCTTCGTATTAAAGACTTGACATTATCTTGCAAATTGCTCTACTTTGAATGCAAGCAGATTTCACATAGAACCACTTTATTGACCAGAGTCAGATCCTGCCAAATTACTTATAGCAGCATTTTAATATGCTTTATTTGGTGGTACTGATTTATACCCACTGCTTGTTAACCTATGGAGCTTTGAATGCGTAAGCATAGCTTTTAAGCTATTACTACATTCCCCCAATCGGTAACTTACTTAGATCTAATATAATGTAGTATGTAGCACAGTTCTATTCACATCAGATCCAGATGACACCACCAAAACAGATGTTGAACCATGTGTACAATGTTTGAGTGGTCAAAAGGAAGCTTATATGATCAGCCCCTTTTGAACAGGCCACACGAAAGGAGCACTTGACTGAGAATGGGTAATAGTTAACCAGCACATGCTTGCATATTTTACCTGCAGGTACTCTCTCAAATTCTCTTCCACACACAAAACTACATGTAACATAGTTATGAGAGTTTTTACAAACATGCACATCCATAAATACATATGCACTGCCCATTATCTGGTCTGCTAACAGAATAAACTGCCAACTCATCTTTAGTACCTATAAAATAAAAACATAGAACATTTATAGAGCACTTTCCCTAGCATCAGCCTGGGTCAATATATACTTACACATACATATATAAATATATACAGCTACATGAGCACACTTTTTTTTTTTTAAGGTAGACATCAAATGCACCTTCATCAATCAAACACAGCACACAAATAAACACACACACAGAGGGTGCAGGAAGCCGGAGTACCTGGGGAAAACCACTGATGGTCAGCCCTGTAGAAGGGTATCACATCCAGAGTCAGGTATACAGGACAAACCCATGACACCTGAGCCTCAATGCCATGGTGACGGGCGCTTTAACCACTGTGCCACTAATCAACTAAGAATATTTATTGCTGAGGCTAATTTATAAGAGGCAGATAAATTACTAATACTATTTTGTAATGCTCTTCCTTTGCAGTTTGTTAAATGGGTAACAACAAACAGTTCCCTCCTATTTATTGAATGAAGAATCTTTAATTATGAACACCTTACTCAGCAGAGGAACAAATGGCTTACTTAAAGACCAACCTGAACGGTTTGCATTTTTTTCAGATATCAGTATATATATCTGATATAAAACTAACCTGTAAATTTCAGCCTTCAAAACCTATCTGTTAATTATCTGCTACGATTCGTACCTGCGATCAATGAGTGCTAATAACAGTGTACTACGTCACATTGGTACACCATTCACAACATTGCCTACAGTCAACACCAATCAGACAGAGAGAATGAGCAATAGTTCAGATTATTCGGACGCTGACAGTCTGCATTTCTCGTGGTTCTGAAAAACTGCTACTTTACCATAAGAAATGCAGACTTTCAATATCTGAATAACCTAAACTGTTGCTCTGATTGGTGTTGAAAGCTGGCAATGTTGTGAATGGCGTACCAACGTGACGTAGTACACTGCTAGTGGAGCTTGTTGATTGCAGGTACGAATTGTGTATTTTGCTAGCAGATAATTAATTAATTAATGGGTTTTGGAAGCTGAAATTTACAGGTTAGGCTTATATCACATATACCTACCGATATCTGCAAAAAACACAAACCATTCAGGTTGGTCTTTAAATGTTGGGTCATGATGCATTGATCATTTAAAGCTCAAGCTTCTCAGGCAAAATTCAACATCTGGTACCTGTAAATTGCTATTCCATCAATACATCTAGACTGGTATTATTTAAGATACCAACATCTTTATCACTAGACCTAACAAAAAATTAGCCAGGCAGCAAGGAAATGTGAGCAAACAAGCAAGTAAACGAACAAAAAAGCATTGTAGCTGTAGTGCATTATTTTAGAAAACATTTTGCATGACCTTCAACTGTCTTAATGCCACCAGTGAACATTCCACCACAGTCAGTTAAAACATGTATTTATGCAAAGATGAATGATGAAAAAAGCAAGATAGTATAATAGCCTCTGATCATAAGGCTAAGAGCATGTTTGCCTACATTACCCTTATACCCTCTTTACTGCAATGATCTTTCTTAGAAATCTAAATGTTTGAGCACTTTCCATTTTGTTTGGCCTTACAGACTCAGCCATATTAGTTCTTACTTTACTGTTTATTCAGCTGAAATGCTTGTTTGTGTTTGCAATGTCCTGGTTGGATTATGAAACTATTAGTCCTGGTGCCTGTTTCATAAGCTCTAGCAAGCTAAAACAACATTTTAATAAGCATAAGAGAGATCTCATTACACTTCTTGTGTGTAGTGCATTGATGGTCACTGTGCTCACACTGACTACATTTACAATGTACTACCAATGCACTAGTTCTCCTTTACCTCTCAGTCTCAAATGTTTGAGTAGTTCAGTTGCTTTACTTATGCTGATCTTCCATACTTTAAAAGTTACACTTTAAAGGTTTAGCTGCTACTTGATTTTCTTTTCAATGTTAAGTAGAATTTCAGAACTTACTCTGTTCCTTTCCAACACTATGGGCATTCATCAAATTCAGCTTAACACACTTCTCTTAAATATATGCTCTCTCTTGGGCCTATCTGTCCATATAAGATGGGGTTTTTTGGTTGTTGTAGTTGTTGCTACTGCTGTGTTTTATTTTAGGCTGGCTGGGACACCAGGTTGCACCCAGGTTGACCCAAAACAGTGAAATACTTGTACTCTTGATGTCCCCTCCCTAATCTGACATGCTGGCAAAAATGACTGGCTTCCTCTTCTCACCCCATCTCTCTCTCACTGTGTGTGAGATTAGTGCTATCTCAAATTATGATACTGTCCATGTTTGTTCTGCATTAGTAGGAATATTTTCATCTGCACATTGTCACAATTGCTTCTGTGCAGCATTGTGGAGCCAGTGGCAAAGTCATAGAATGAAGAAAGTAACAAAAATAAAATGCTCCTGAATAGCATATAGCTGTCAAACATAGCCTATGACCTTCCCATAATCAAAACAAATATTCCTGCCAGATTTGGTGGAGATCCGACTAAATGTGTGGATATGATCATAAATGACATATGTCATAGCATGTTTTAAAATAGCTTGGTGTCTGTTGTCAAAGAGATCAGCTTGGAGCTTTCATTTAAAAATCTGGATCACTTTGTTCTCAAAGCAAAAAGAGGTAATATATCTACAACCCAAAGAAAAATGCAACACTTGGTCGCCAATATTGAAGGTTAACACAGATTGATGAATTATTGACTGCACATCTACTCAAGAGGACAATTGGTACATCTGTTTTAATATGTCCATGGTGATGGAAGATTATGGACTGTTGCCAGAGTTGTGTTCAATTATCATAAATGGAGGACCTCTAAAAATCTATTTTGTAGAACAGATGAAATTAATTTGAGTTGTATAGCAATTCTCTCTCTCTCACACACACACAGAGGAATACCTAGCAGGACATCTCTTCCCACCTCTCTCTCACACGTACACTCTTCCCCTTTACATGGTAATGAGCTAGTGATTTTTTTTTTAAAAACCAAAGCACCTTAGGATTCACAAAATGCATCAACAGAATATACAGTAAATAGGATTCATGTTAAATGTGATTAATGGTGAGAAAATAAGATGTGATGTATGCTTACATTTAACATCCTGGCACCATGACAAAGTGGCAGCTGTATTGAAAATAGTTGCACACCTGGGACAGCATCTGCAACCAGGTGGAAAAAAGCACCAAACATGAGCTTCAATAAATGAAGCCACCACAGGCACAGCTGTTTATGCTGTAAAAATGTCTCTTTTTAAAGTAAAATTTCCATTTTTTAGAATTACTACACACTAGAACAAATAAGAATATCCTCCCAAACATTCTTTTACAAACTTCAAAGGAACACAGCATGTTCTCAATATCCATTCCTATGAATGCTGAACTGTTATTAATACTTAGGGGTGCAAATTGAGGCATGTGTGCTCAAGGACTGACAATAATCACTTCAGTGACATAAAGTGTGCTACACCACCTGGATAATAGTCTCATTTACATAGGCAAAGGATGGGCTGGTTATCTCCTGATGTCATCAAATTGTCCATCCCAATCACAGGTACTTTTGAATTATTGAATTATCCTTTATTTTGTGCCATTAAAGGAAGAATAGTTTTTTTCAACTATTTTTGCATACACACACATAAGCAAACAGCAGAAGAAAAAAAAAAAACCCAAATATTATTATGCACAACATAAACAAAAATAAATGTATGCTGAAATACATACTGACATATATGGTTTGTTCATGCCTGTCAGATTTCATATTTTATCACTACTCCTATCTTAAACTCAGTTTTTTTAAAAACAAGCACCATATGTACACCACATGTCGCATAGATGGCATGACACTTTTTTAAAGCAACTGAAATGGGGACTTGCTGGGAGTGGCTAAGTGGCTGGGAATACAGCCTTTACATTTTGCAGTCAGAAAAACTGAGCTGTTATGTGAAGTTATTTCTGAGAGATTCTTCCCTTTCATTTTAAAAATACATTTCAAATGGAAGAGGTGGAGGGGGGAACGACTCCTGATACATTAAAAAATGATAATCATCAACAACTTTTCCACATGGCATAGTAGCAGAAACACATTTCTAAAGAATGTGAGAATGTCTAGAAGTGCTATGCACAAACAGCACGTGCAAACTTGACTTTCCAATTTGTGTAAACAGTAGCAGTAGTAGGGAGAGGAAATGAAAATTGAAGAAACATGTTTTCTCAAGAACTCTACTGATGTGAAAAATAAATTGGTGCGAACTTGTTTCATAACTAACTGTGTGTTAAATGTCTGTATGAGTATGTATGCCTGCCTTTGTGAGCAAAAGAAAAATTTCTGTCTTGGGTATCCTTGACAGACAATAAAGTCTGATTTGATTTGATCTGATAAGTCAGACAATTTACTGCTATTTCCTTTCATTTACTAACAGAACAAAACTGACAGAGTAGGAAAAGTTTGGATGCATAGTGAACACTTAGTCCATAATCACAGGGAAGTAACAAAGACTTGACGTTTGCCCAGGAACCAAAAGCTGCTAGTATATCCCAATCATCTTCCTTGCAGACTGGTCAGCAGATTGTGCTTGTCCCCTTTTTTGTTTCTCTGGAAGACCTTAATGCTGAGAAATATATTCACTGCTACAGTGAGGAAGCGCATAAAAACGTATTAATTTTTTTTTAAAAACATTAATCTGCTTCCTAACTTTTCTGGGAAGCCTAAAATTGCAAAATTAAAACCCTACACACCTAAGAGCCATTAAACCCAAATGGCACTATCCATATGGTCACCTATACATTTAAAAATGCACAGAAATCGACAAACAAAAGAAAAAATATGGCATGTCTCTGTCAGGGATGATCTGAGATTATAAGAGATATGTTTTTACAAATTTTCTCTTAAGAGTGTTGAGACTTTGAAGAAAAAGAAAATAATGAAATGAGTGGTCTGATTGATGACGTGGAAACAAAAGATAGACACTTTATAATCTATTCATCGGGTGATGGAAAGTCATATGACACAAAGGATAAGTGCAAAATATTGTCATATGGACAAAACAAAATCCAGTCAACATGTCTTGATTTGTGAGTAGGTGTTTTCACTGTCTTTCAATCTTCTGTCCATACTCCTGCTCTAAACCTTTGCATAAACTCTTGCATTCTATCCATTTCTCCCACAAAGACAGTCATATACAAACAACAGCCATTATCAGTCAAACTCTTTTCCACACCACATTCACCACTCAGACTTGAAGGCTACGATCAAATGCTCTCTGAAAACATATTTGTTCAGTCACTAAGTACTATCCCTGAATTACTTTCCTGAATTTTTAATGCAATATTGTCCATCATGTGCACCATTATGTAACTACTTCTAGTTCTACAGTGTTTGCAATCTATATATTCCTTCATATCTTTATTCACTGCATTACATTCTACTGTTGTATTTCATCTTTATGTTGTTCAGTGTGCCTATACATATCTCACTATCCACTGTTTGTTACCTAATGTTCAAATGTTCCTTTTTATTATTACTCAGTGCAGAGAGTGTGACCTATCCTGATTGTAATGCTTAAATACCAAGTGCACAAATTATTATTATAAAAATGTTCAACTTGCTGCCAACAAAGTGCAGCTACAATTTTCAAGAAGGTGATATAATGCCATAAATGTATTGTGGGGCTTCTTAGACTTAATCAAAGCTTTATACCTTCTCTCTAAAATAACCTTTCGTCCTATGTAGATAACAAAACTATAATTATATTATAAACACACCATAGCAAAACACTGTTTGACACAAGTGGAGTACTAAAATAAAATGAGAGGAGTTGATTTTAGGTTTTTTAAAATTAATTTACAATAATTTTTGAAGATTTATCTGAATCTCTGCGTAAAGGATTCAAGAATGTACAATTTTAACAGTCAATGAGAACTTGATGAATGAATGTTTTTAATGATAAATTCATTTTTTAGTCATATTTATCACTGTTTGTGTGTCAGATTGCTGACTTTGTGTGTTTAACACCATGTATATCATCTGTTGGGCACGCCTACTCTCCTCCAAATATAATTTTCAAACATAGCTGGATATTTTACTTGCTAGCACTTCATACTATCTTTAAAAAAAATAAATTCAATAATAAACAGATCAGCGGAATGATGGAAAGAGCGACAAGTAAGAGGAAGATTCTTCGTTTGAATTCTCAAAAATAAACGAATTCTGATAGAGTCAACCGTTAAATCAGAACTAGTTTCTTACCTTCTGATCCAAGTACAAGCCAACGGGCTAAATGAGGCCACTAAGTTACTAGCGTGGCAATCCTGTGTACTTCTATGTCACAGATGCGTCTATGCCAGACGACGTTGACGTCTTATTTTAAGCTGGTTAATTTACCTTCGCATTAGCTTAATGAATTATGCAGCTTACACATGATTTTCATTAATATAACTGATATAATCAATATAACTCTATAAGTATTTACGATTCCTATAAAACAAAACAAAAACTATTTGTAAAGATCCCTTCATCTGTATTTTCGTAGCTGAAGTCCTACTCTGCATTGCAAGTGGAGGGAAAAGCAAAAACGTCTTTTTCTTGACAACCGATTGACTTAATAAATAATGGGGGAACGTCGTTCTGCAAGGTATACCAATGAATATTTTTATGAAAGTAAATATGTAAGGCTTGGAAAATAGGGGGGATGAGCAATTTTTAGCTAATTACACTAGTGAATTATCTTCAAATTCGAATAATACTATAAAACACAAAATATATTAATGCATGTACAGTAATATGGTTTTCATGAAATCCATTTATCGAAAGCTGCATACGTACAGTATAACGTATCCTGAGAAATTTATTAGATTGTATCACAATGTATTATAGAATGCAAACATTTATAGATGCGCCTTACTGCAGATGATATATACTTAGTCTTTGTTGCAACTTTCTTTGTTCAGCCATATTTTTATACTTTGAAAATGTGTGTGTTTCATAACTCATTTCATTTCTGGAACACAGTTTCTTTACACCAGTTACAATCAGAATATTTCATATGTTCTTAAAGGTCTCATAAACAAGTTAACTATGCCAAGTTTGATGATGAACTGGATGGTACGAAGTCTTTTTATATTTATGTACAAAAAATACTATATATGTATTAATCTCTCATGAATTAGAATTTACTAATATATATAAAATATATAATACTAATTTATTACCCATTCTCAAAGTTTGGAAAGAGATAAGAACTTTAATCTGTGCTTTCCTTTTATTTTTGACTATCTCAAGCATACACGTATATAAATAAATGAAGGTGCATATACACAGACACTGACATACATATACACACAACTGTTTTTAAAAAATTGCTTGTTTCTTTTGGGGAGTTAATTTGAATTCTTGTTGAAAAGTGTTTTCCCTATCTACATGGCGTAAACTGCCCTAAGAGAAGTGAACAATGTACTCATAACTTTTTGAATCTTATTGAACAAAATTTTATCATTTATTCTAACAGTAAATATTTTGTTGTGAAATATTTCATACTCATCTATATTATTTCAGTAATATTAATTTGTATCCTTAATTTAAAAAAAATAGGTGTGTTTGTCATCATCCAAATCATGCATGTTTTGCATTAGAAACTAGAAAGCTTCCAATATCAATGCCCTTTAGGAACACTGACATAAAGTTTATTTTATAGTGTATGGTCTTATTTGTTTGGTGTTTGTTCCTTTTCTTGGTCATATGGTCCTTTTCTTCAGATGATTTTGTGGACTCGACACCACCACCATCTAAAAAGCAGAAGAAAATTGATATCAAAGAATGTACACAAAAGGAGAAGAAGAAAGATGAAAATGTGACAAGTTTTCACAATGCTGAAATGAAGAAAGCAACAGCAAATGCCAAACGGTGTGTAATCAATGATACCCTTCAATGTGTTGTGAAAAATCTTAAATAACAGTTATTAGATTGACTTAAAAGATCTTATAAATGCTGTATATGTGTTTCTGTGTGTATGTATTTATAGTGTGCATGTGTGTTTTTGTGTTGTTTTTTTTTAACATGTGGGTAATTGGATATTTGTAATATTTATTTCAATGGTTGTTTTGCAGGGTGCCAGTGGAAGAAAAAGTGTATGAACGAGATCTGCAAGCAGCCCTTGAGCTCTCTCTCGTCAACACTCAGAATAATAGAGAATGTTCTCCAGACCATGTTCATCACAGCATTCCTGCAACAGAGATAGCAGCTAAAAGTGTGACCATTATTCTTTTAAAAATAGCATTTAAAGATCATAATAAATGAAAGATCTGTGTAGCGCATATTCACACTCGTAAAGAGCATGCACTTAGTGCTTAGACAAGAATGAGACATGGACAGCATACAAGGAACAGAAGAATAAATACCAGTATTGATGATGAATCGAAGACAAATATAGAAAACACAAAGATCTTCCATCAGAGCATATATTAGTCAAGTTGCTTATTAACTGCTTATTCAAATGGAAATTCCCATCAGTTATCAGTTTATAGACATAGAAGCTGATCCTTTTGTCGCTGTGCTGATGCTGTGTCGCTGTGCTTTTCTTTTAAAGGTGTAGAAGATAAAGCATTTTTGTTTCCATTGATCTAGTTTGCAATATGATCAAAGTGGCTTTTTTTTTTTTTTTTTTTTTCCTTTCTGGATATTTTCTCTAGGATTGGATGACATCCAATTCAAGAAAATGCAGTCACCTGTGAAGTCTGTGTCTGGTACTGGTGTTCCAGACACCGATGAGATTGAATTTCTTGGGACTGTTGTATGCAGTGCCAATAACTCACCACAACCAAGACGGCAAGCAGCAGCCATGAAAGACTTTAATTCTGCTGATGATAGTGAAAGTAAATACTAAATGACAAACACTTAGCATCTTATATGTTTATAAACATATTGTTTATAAAATGTGTAGACTTTATTTTAAATTGGTGGGGGAATGTTTTCCATTTGGTTGTATATTTGGTTGTGTATATATATATACACTCGCATGCATTTATAAGCTTATCATAGTGCATGTATTTTACAGGGTGTGCAGTCCCATATCTGTAAAAGGTATTTAGAAATCTGTATGACTTAAATTCCTCTATCAGATAATTTTCTTTACTTTTTTCATTTTTTCAACTTTCTGTGCTTGAGCTTTTTTCTCTCTTGTGGTGTATTCAGGTTCTGATGAGGAGGACTTAAGTGCTGATGAAGAATATACTAGTGACTGTAGTGACAATGACAGTGATTTTGATGGTGGCAGTAGTTCAAAAAGGAAAGCAACAGATAAATCAAAGACATCGTCATCACTGAAAAAAACAGTTGCAAAAAAATCCACACCAAAAATTTCTTCCAAGAAAAGCAAGAAATTTGGTAAGCCTGTACTAATAAGCTTTGTAGAACTGCATAGAGTTATCTCCCATTTTTTAGAGGTGGGGGGGTGGGATCTTTTACGCTACTTCCACTATTTGAACTACCTCAATTTCTTTCATACCCATTTCCACCCAAAACAACAACAACAAAATCACATGACTGCATACATGCATGAAACAGTTACTCTTTCATGTAACTGCTAACCTAAGTTGGAAAGAAACAAGTTTTCACCATGACCTGCAAACAGAAATGTCATAGGCTGTAATAGTAACCCCTTTTTTTTTTTTAAGGAGTTGATGCACAGAAGCAGAGTGTATCGAATCCTGTTAGTGAGCATTTGACATCTTCAACAGCCTTGTCTCGTTCTTCAGCATCAGGCTCAGGGAACAACCCTCTGTCATGCAGAAAGCCTGCTTGGACCCCACCAGGTAAGAACACCTCATCAAGTGATAAACCTGATGACAAAACTAGTGGAGATGATTGCAAGGATTAGGGCAGCTGTTCCTTGGCGCCTTTTTTTTTTTTTAAAGTTTTCTTTGTGGAAAGTACTTCAACAGAAATGATTGATCTGGTGAACTGTTTGAGGTGTACTTTACCTTCAGCAGCAGTTCAAACCATTTCAGTCAAAGTAGTTCAGTATGGGCTGTTAACCTAGTTCAAGGCTCTCCCAGGCCTTTGACTGGAAAATAAAAGGTGACTGTAGGAGAGTGCTGAGGTTCATCTTCCACATTCTTTAAGACATAATGAACCAAATGCAGTTAACTACTCTAGGCTATGGCAGCCTTTGCCTTTTTACAAATGATTGTTATATTTCTTCTCTTCTGTTTTCATCTAAGACCTCTTATAGCTGCAGTCTGACTTGTGCAGAAGTCATGATCAGCAGATGAGATTTCAAAGATTGATAGATATTACATCAATGTAAATCAAGTTCTAGATCGATAAAACTATCTGCTACTTCTACATACAACAGATATGGAAAAAGTCCAATGTATACTATGAATAACTTCTGCCAACTTGAGTTAGTAGAGCAGGCTGTGATCAAAAGCTGTGGATGAAGGTGCATGTGTGGTGGGGCTGTGGCAACTAAAGACAGCCCCTTAAGAGCAGTTCTGAAATTATTTTATTATTGTGATTAACCTCTGTATTTCTATTAATCCTATTCACAACAATGAGAATAATTATTTTCATGGTAATTGCTGTTATTCTAGAAGAAGAAAGCAGTTCATTGCCATTTGTTTTATATATTTATTTTTCAAGGTCAGAGTGATGGCACCAAGACACCCAAGAGCTTAGCTTTGAAATCACCCTCATCAGGTCTTCGTCTTGGCCTATCTCGTCATGCTAGGATTAAACCACTGCATTCGTCGCCTGTTGTGAGCAGATCTTGAGGCAAAAGGTGTTTTACAAAGACTTACAGCAAGTCTGAATTTCACTGTGATAATGTAGAGACCAGAATTGTGCTAGAAGTGGCACCTTGACCTAAGCATGGTTTTCATACTGTACATATTCCAGAGCGAGTGAGTGTGTGTGTGTAGATGCATCATCTGGAATCAAAGAGTTGCTCTTAGCAAATTTCAATAAAAGTTTAAAAGCTTTTTACCAGATGATTGTCACAGTTTAATGCAGCATCTTTAAGTTTTGAAAGAGTTTGTGTCCTGAAAACATTTCTAAACTTTATGGCAGAATATTTTGATCCTAAGATGTTGAAGAGGAGCAAAAAAAGTGAAACAACTTCATCAAAAAATAAGGTTGTTAGTAATTTGTTCGTTTAACTCATAGTATTAAATTCCTGTTTGTCAACTGCATTGCCTGCAAAACACTGCAATCAACAGTTACCACTTTAGAGACTTTCAAGGCTGGCCTGAAAACCGGCCTCCTTCGGTAATGCCTCTTGTTCCCTCCTTTCTGCTTCTTCTAGATTTCCTACTTTTTTTTATCACACTTGGAGGCCAGCTTTCAAGATAAAACTGGCAGTCATCTGCAAAGCATATACAGGTCCATACAGCATGGTTTCGAGGGATAGCGATGACGGCAAGACTCCCGCACTCGGTACCTTGAGAAGCCTACACTCCTGTAAGATATACTCTGTGGTTTATTTACCTCTCTTTCTCAACCTTATTCCGTCCCTCTCTACTTCGCACAGGTTTTTTTTATCTCACTTTGTAACTGGACTTGTTTCATACTACTCTTTTGTAGTAAAGCATTCCACTCAGTCAAAAGGGAGAAGCAAGGGTTCAACACAACACTTCAAAATCAAGCGTGTGTTCTTAAAGACTAATGTGCTTGCTCAATGTGCAGTCGCTTTGTTTTCTGTGACAATGTATCACTTGTTCTGGTGAGTGTGTATGTGTACAAATAAGAGCATGTCGCGTTTTGTAGCTTTCATCCTTTCACAAGCATTCAAAACCGGGACTTTTTAAAACCAATTGAACCCCACATCACATAAAGTAACAAAACAAAGCTGACCGAACAGTCATTTATTCAGCACTGAAAAGGAGTAAACTGACAAGATATATTCTTGAACCCTTCTTTCTTCGTGTACTGTATTTCTTTCATTGGCAATTTTCAAACATTTCTAGTGCAGAAAGCTTTTACTAAAAAAAAAACAAAAACTTACCAAAAAAAATCCACCAAAGCAATAAAAAAAGATCTAAACGAGATGTTAATGTTTGAAGCGGTTCAATGTTTCTAAATAACACGGTTCGTTATGTCAACCTGTGAAGTCGTCATCTTCAGCTGGACACGTGTCAAATTTACTCGCCCCGATTAAGATGTAGAGTGTAAGACAATTGGAATTATTTTGCGTTTTGTTCAACACATGATTGCTTCTTTTGTCTTAAGCTCTGATTTCTATCTAGTAAGATGTCTCTTAAATTAACACTTTATATGGTGGCACCATGATTTTGAATTCCAGTCTTCGCCTCTATTTTATATAGTCCTTATTTCATGTTGTCGTTGCATTTATGTAGTAATCGTATTCTTTAAGGTTCAGTACAAAATAGAATAGGCGTTCTAGAAAGGGATGTTACTTAACATGAGTAACAGCAAAGAGGAATTCAGAGTGGCCAGGAGCATAATCGTGAGAAACGATTATTTGCAGATACAGCTCAGACATATTTAGCAGCCACACACCCGAAGGACCCCAGAGAAATGGCTATGCATCAGTCCCAGTATCTACCAGGTGGTCTGGATAGAATTGGCCAGAGTTTCTAGCCCAGATTCCTGGTCTTTAGCTACTAATTGCAGAGCAATTCCAGTAGACACGCCTTTCTGTGGTCGCAGGTTGTGTGGTGTTAAGAGGGCCATCCTGGAGACAGGTGTGCCAATTTCGTCTGATGGTCTACCATCACTCTCGCTTCTTGTGAACACTTGAGACTGCGAAATAATACACTCCAGGGGCTGGAGCAGTTGAATTTGCCGGTTGCTTGCAAGCTATACGCGGTTGCCACTGTTAAGATGACGTTATCGAAAGATGTGGGACCAGTTGCGGGTGCTGAGCTTATTGGTAATATTTCTCTTGGATACCAAACTGAGCCTGAAACGCCACCATGCTGTCCTAGGATACCTGTTTGAAATATTCAAGAACACAGAAAAATTGTACATAAAGACAACACGTTTTCTATCGGGGCGCGTGCTGGGGTGTGTGTGCGTTTGAGAAACTGGGAGAAACTGTGTACATATAATATGAATACAATGTAAATGTTTAGGTAGCACGCAACAGCTCGACTGTCGTCTGGGATAGCTTGAATTTTCTAAGGCTATTAAGAAACACAAACTATCCCCGTCGCGACTTCTGATGGCTATCTTATTTACCTGTCTTAACTCCATGAACTAGACATGCAGTAATAAGGACAGTGGTAGCAGTCTCATAAATGTCCTAGATGAATAGAAAAGTTGGTAAAACGCTGTAGGAGGAAATCAATAGAAATGTTAATTACTGCATTAAGAAAATCGTTTTTGTAGTAAAAAGCAAGCCTGTTTGAGACCTATTACTATTTGTACCTATTTTGGTAGGATGTATTTTCCACTTTCTTTTGTAGTTTTCTGAGTCAGAGTTTCATTTTTTAAATGGAATTTTAAGACATAATTTTGTTTACTTATTTATTTACAATATTTAAAGCACACAAATTGGAGATATGCTGACCAAATATCGTGCTGGCACAAACTCCTATCAAACATTTGAAAGCACTCACGCTTGCCCCAGCAAAGGAGAGCTTACGATCAAGCAGCAGCAGAATTTCATCTTTGCAACTTACGTTTCGAAAACGTCAACAGGGAAATGTTGAAACCTAGTTTGAAAAACTACAATGGTCACAAACAACAACACAACAACAACAACAACAACAAACACAGTCAGAAATTCTATTGATAAATCTAGCCATGTGGACAGTTTCGTACAGTCTTTGCGACAATTTTAAGTAGTACTACACACTTTCATTAAACCCTTTTGGAATTGTTTGAATGTTATTAGAAGGCTTTACTACGCCCAGCTTTCACGACAGGAGGACGAGTTAGTGGCGGTGAGACGCCATCTTTTTGCTCTTTAAGTTTATCTGAAAAATTCTACCTCCATCTCCAGCTCTGATGCTGCTTCCTTTTTCTCTCCAGTATGGTTTATTTCATTTTGCACTACAATCTCTCACTTCTTATTCCACGCTCCATGGTCACGTTTTTAATGCTTATTCAAAACGAGTTTAATTTTATCAAAGACAAATAACACTTCATTTGTTGGAAAACAAGAGCGCGCGCTCGCTTGCGCTGTGTGCCATTCTCATATCCTAATCATCATCAAATAAAATTTGGGGTCGACTAAGAAAGCTTTTTACTTAAGACTAGCACAAATGTTTCTCTCACATTTATAAACCATTCCCTAAGTTTGGCCCGCTAACATTCAGTTACCGCGACGCCTTTTAATCAACTTACTGTCAATGTAGGGCACATCATTAAAATGAAAAAAAAACAGGTACACTCATCGACACATGATGATGATGATGATGATGATGAATGATGACGACGACGAAGATTTACCTCTATGCCTTGAAGAGTGTGCCTTTCCTTGGTCTGTCCTCCTCGATTAGCACGTTAGCAGACAAGTGATGACTTATATAGGCTGACACCACTAGTTAATCACGATTATAAATGCTTTTGTCTCCAAGAACTCATTGTTTTACATTGTTGTCACCTTGAAACCGGACATAAGCAAATGACAAATATTCGCCATTGGTGCATCCACTATTGGCTGGGTGGTGTTTGTGGGAGGAGGAGGAGTAAAGTTTTTGAGAAGCAGGTTGAGATGTCCTTGACTTACAGATACCGGATACTGCCTCGCCACATGTTATCATCATCGTCGTCGTCGTCGTCGTCGTTATTCAAACGGAAGCTATTAGATTGTTCTGAAATAAAAAAATATTCTGCATCCGGTATGGTTGTTTGTGTGGGTGTGGGTGTGGGTGTGTGTTGGGGAGTAGTATTTGAGAAAAAGTGAGTTGGTGTATTATGTTAAGTAAATAAGCACACGTGCATGAATATGTTATTGTTTCATAGTCACGGTCTCTGGATACGGCGATGGGACTGAGCACAGGTGGTGGATCTGTTTCAGCCTTACATAAAGGTGTTTTAGAGAACTGGCGGACGTGACTAGGAGGGTGGGGGAGTGCGTGGGTGCCACCCCACACCCACACAAACAACCATACCAGATGCATCATTGCAGAATATTTTTGTTGAGGCAGTATCCAGTATCTACAAGTCAAGGACATCTCGGCTCTGGAATTGAGTAGCGCATGGTGTGTGCCAATTCTTTGATGCGAAACTCACTTCCAACCAGCGATCAACCCACGCTTTACCCCACCATCCCCACCCGAACACTCGCATCCACAGGTACTTCAAACATACCATTAGGTGAAACTGAAACAGATGCACCACTTACACCTCTTTCCTCGGGAACGTCAATAATTAGTCAGTAAATGAAATGATTATGGAAACGTGAGAGAAACTCAATGATGATGCGATAAAGACCCGACACGCCGTCATGTAGTGCTCAGTCCCATCGCCGAATCCAGAGGCCTTGACTGTGAAACATGAACCAGGTCCTGCACTTGTGATCATTTAACACATAATATGTTTAAACGATACGCCAACTCAACCTGCTTCTCAAAAACATACTCCTCCTCCTCCTCCTCCCACAAACACCACCCAGCCAATAGTGGATGCACCAATGGCGAATATTTGTCATTTGCTTATGTCCGGTTTCAAGGTAACAACAATGTAAAACAATGAGTTCTTGAAGACAAAAGCATTTATAATCGTGATTAACTAGTGGTGTCAGCCTATATAAGTCATCACTTGTCTGCTAACGTGCTAATCGAGGAGGACAGACCAAGGAAAGGCACACTCTTCAAGGCATAGAGGTAAATCTTCGTTGTCGTCGTCATCATCATCATCATTATCATCTGTATCGATGAGTGTACCTGGTTTTTGTTTTTCATTTTAATGATGTGCCCTACATTGACAGTAAGTTGATTAAAAGGCGTCGCGGTAACTTGAATGTGTAGCGGGCCAAATTAGGGAATGGTTTATAAATGTGGAGGAAACATTTGTGCTAGTCACAAATTAGTAAAAGCTTTCTTAGTCGACCCCAAATTTTATTTGATGATGATTAGGATGTGAGAATGGCACACAGGCGCAAGCGAGCGCGCGCTCTTGTTTTCCGACAAATGAAGTGTTTATTTGTCTTTGATAAAATTAAACTCGTTTGGAATAAGCATTAAAAACGTGACCATGGAGCGTGGAGTTATGAAGTGAGAGATTGTAGTGCAAAATGAAATAAACCATACTGGAGAGAAAAGGAAGCAGCATCAGAGCTGGAGATGGAGGTAGAATTTTTCAGATAAACTTGAAGAGCAAAAGATGGCGTCTCACCGCCACTAACTCGTCCTCCTGTCGTGAAAGCTTGGGCGTAGTAAAGCCTTCTAATAACATTCAAACAATTCCAAGTTTAATGAAAGTGAGTAGTACTACTTAAAATTGTCGCAAAGACTGTACGAAAACTGTCCACATGGCTAGATATCAATAGAATTTCTGATGTGTGTGTTGTTGTTGTTGTGTTGCTTGTTGTTGTTGTTGTTGTTGTTGTTGTTCTGACATTGTAGTTTTTCAAATAGGTTTCAACATTTCCCTGTTGACGTTTTCGAAACGTAAGTTGCAAAGATGAAATTCGTTCTGCTGCTGATCGTAAGCTCCTTTGCTGGGCAAGGTGAGTGCTTTCAAATGTTTGATAGGAGTTTGTGCCAGCACCATATTTGTCAGATATCTCCAATTTGTGTGCTTTAAATATTGTAAATAAATAAGTAAACAAAAATTATTGTCTTAAAATTCCATTTAAAAATGAATCTGACTCATAAAAGTACGAAACAGGTGGAAAATAATTCCTACAAAATGCAACTATCCAGACGACAGTCGAACTGTTTCGTTCTACTTAAACATTTACATTGTATTCATATTATATGTACAAAGTTTCTCCCTATTTCTCAAACACACACACAAGCACGCACGATAGAAAAGTGTTGTCTTTATGTACATTTTCTGTTTCTTGAATCGTTCAAACAGGTATCCTAGGACAGCAGGTGGCGTTTCAGGCTCAGTTTTCTTCAGAATATGTCTCAGCGCCCGCAACTGGTCCCCACATCTTCAATAACGCCATCTTTAACCTTGGCAACGCGTATAGCTGCAGCACCGGCAAATTCACTGCTCCAGCCCCTGGAGTGTATTATTTCGCGACCCAAGTGTTCACCGCTAACAAGATGAGAGTGATGGTAGACATCAGACGAAATTTCACACCTGTCTCCAGGATGGCTCTTAACACCACACAACCTGGCGACACAGAAAGCGTGTCTACTGGAATTATTCTGAATTTGGCAGCTAAAGACCAGGTCTGGGTAGAAACGGCCAATCCAGTCTATCCTGGTAGATACTTGGGACTGATGCATACCCATTTCTCTGGGTTTCGGGTGTGCGGCTGCTAAAGAAATCTGAGCTTATGCAAATAATCGTTTCTCACGTTATGCTTGGCCATTCTGAATTTATCTTTTCACTGTTACTCATGTTAGTAACATCCTTTCTAGAACCCTTTCTTTTTGTATGAACCTTAAAAGATACGATACTAATAAATGCAACGACAACATGAAATAAGTATATAAAATAGAGGGCGAAGACTGGAATTCAAAATCATGGTGCCACCATATAAAGTGTTAATTTAAGAGACATTTACTAGATAGAAATAGAGCTTAAGACAAAAGAAATCATGTGTTCAACAAAGCAAATAATTCCAATTGTCTTACATCTTCAACTAATTGGGAGGTAGATTTGAACACATGTCCAGCTGAAGATGACGACTTCATAGGTTGCACATAACGAACCGTGTTATTTAGAAACATTTGACCGCTTAAACATTAACGTCGGTTGTTGTTGTTTTTTGTTTGTTTTTCTTTCTTCGGTGGATATTTTTGGGTAAGTTTTAGTTTTTTTTAGTGAAAGCATTCTTCACTAGACATGCCAATGAAGATAATACAGTACACGAAGAAAGAAGGTTCAAGAATATATCTGTCAGTTTACTCTTTTCAGTGCTGAATAAAATGACTGTTCGGTCAGCTTTTGTTTGTTTTGCTATTTTATGTGATGTGGGTTAAATTGGTTTTTAAAAATCGGCTTTGAATGCTTGTGAAGGATGAAAGCTACAAAACGCGACATGCTCCTCTTTGTACACATGTTATACACGTATTAATTCACCAAAACAAGTGATACATTGTCACAGGAAACAAAGTGACTGCACATTGAACAAACACATTAGTCTGAAAGAAGACTCGCTTAGGTCTGCAGTGTTGTGTTGAACGCTGCTTTCACTGAAGACACTGTAGAAGGCTCATTGTGATCAGATCATGTAGAGGACTCAAAGCGGATAAACAAATACAGTAACTGAAGGTGCAGACAGAAAAAAAAATCAGGGGAACATGGATGGATGAAATATGTGTGAGAAATAAATTTGGTAACAAGATCGAGGTATTTCATAAGGAGCTAGATGGTCTAGTTTTCAGGCCAGCCTTGCAAGTCGCCATGGTGGTCACTGCATGTCGTGCTCAGTGTTTTGCGGGCGATGAACAGAAAGTAAAACGCTTATTCGAGGAAGAGTACGCAAATTAACTTTCAAAAGTAAGATATAACCAAGGACAAATTGTTGAACACACTTAATTCTTGAGTGCGTGCTTGTTTAGAGTACAGCCTAAACTTGTTAACTCTCGTTAAAGTCTGCGGTAGAACGGATTTCCCCAAAAAGCCACAAAATTTCTTCCCATGGAATAAGTATATACTTATATTCTTCCACTCTATATATCACAGTTTTGACTACAGCACATGGTTAGTCTAGAGTAGACAATTAAATTCTACTAGCAAAGCATTTGAGTATTAATCGGCGTTTTCACTTGTACATGTATTCAGTTTTGTCCACTTGAGTGTGTGTGTGCAAGAGAGGTATATATAGTTCAGGTCTTACATCATGTGTGCTTAGCTATTTTGTTGTGTGTTCTTTGAGCATTGTTAAATTTTCTTAAAGATATAAATGTATAATAAATCGCACTGCCTAAAGACTGACACTGTTGTCGCCCTTGGGAACATTTTCAAACGAGTTACGGCCCTTGTAACATGGCAGCACTTTCAAACTCTGAGGTGTCCACTCTATCGACACTCATGCCACTGGTGACAGCAATTGTTGCCTTTGTGTTGTGTACTCTAATCAGATGCTTTGATGCAGCTCCGATTCTTTCACCACCTGATATTTTGCGTTTGTCGAAGTCCAAATGTATCGTTGCTGTGTCTTCGACATTCCTGAATATGAAGCAGACGAAAGATAACGCCTACGATAGACAGCAAATCCTTTTGGACTGGGCTGACGTGGCCTTCTGGAATGAGGCAAATGTTGTCTATGGTGTATGCGATTTTGAAAATTTTCAATGGCCTTCTGGAAAAAAGCTCAATTCGGGAGACTTTTCAGAACGACCTTCAGCTGTCGTTTTCCCACGGATGGTGGAGGACCGAACTTGTCTCCTCGAACCGGAAGGTTACACGGTGCACCCAGAAGCGTTGGCATACGGTGGCTTGACGACAACAGAAGCATTCGTAGAGTTTGTCAATTCCGCCTGCCATACTTTCCGCCGTATAGATGGGGGTTTGACGATCGAAGGACTGCACCGTGAGTCTATATTAGAACAACTGTTTCACGTCCAGGAGCTCAAAGGTTCAGTGACGATATCCGACATATTCCATAAATCAGCCACTTTGAAACAGTGCGAGAAAGGAGACTTAGTACCATGTCAGTCAGAACTTGCCGCGGAAAGTAATGTTAAGCCTTATCAAAATATACCAGAATGTGAGCGGATCCCAATGCCCAGTAAAGACCGTTTCTTTAATGATTTCTAGCACGTTCTAAACCAGTTATTATAACAGGTGCAATGGACCACTGGACAGCTTTGGTGAAATGGACAAGTGATTTTTTTTAGAAAGCGTTATGGCGATAGACATGTTCACATAAAATTAACCCCAAAAGGAGAATATGAAGGTATTGAAGCAGCTAACATTTGGGACAGCTTTGCAACATTTAAAATACTTAAAGCGGTTATTAAAAAACTTCCCTACCCAGATCTGGTGGTTGTCCTAGTTTCTCTTTTATATGCTTTCATGCTTTTGGTACACATTGGTATGAAAAGCATTTTCACCAAATAATAGTAGGGTTTCATAATAATCAGAAACATTGTTTAGGCTGTAGGACTAGTAATAAATGCTTTCAATAACTGCAGTAAGCATTGATAATCAACGAGTGTGTGTGTGTTGGGGTGCTGGTAGCATTATTGCTGTGACTAAATTTTTTTTCTCATAGCAGTACTTCATTTGTGTCCTGTTTGCAAGTTTAGGTTAAAAGAATTTTTACCATTTCTCTATACATGATTGATTTGGTACAGATTCATAAAGAATAATGTGCTTGCTCGATGTGCAGTCACTTTGTTTTCTGTGACAATGTATCACTTGTTCTGGTGAGTGTGTATGTGTACAAATAAGAGCATGTCGCGTTTTGTAGCTTTCATCCTTCACAAGCATTCAAAACCAATTTTTAAAAACCAATTTAACCCACATCACATAAAGTAACAAAACAAACAAAAGCTGACCAAACAGTCATTTTATTCAGCACTGAAAGGAGTAAACTGACAGATATATTCTTGAACCTTCTTTCTTCGTGTACTGTATTATCTTCATTGGCAATTTTATAAACATTTCTAGTGAAGAAAGCTTTTACTAAAAAAAACAAAAACTTACCCCAAAATCCACCAAAGCAATAAAAAAAAAATCAAACCGACGTTAATGTTTCAGCGGTCAAATGTTTCTAAATAACACGGTTCGTTATGTGCAACCTATGAAGTCGTCTTCAGCAGGACACGTGTCAAATTTACCTCCCGATTAGATGTAGATGTAAGACAATTGGAAATATTTGCTTTATTGAACACATGACTTTTTTTTCTCTTACGCTCTATTGCTGCATGGTGAATGTCTCTTACATTAACACTTTATATGGTGGCACCATGATTTTGAATTCCAATATTCGCCCTCTATTTTATATACTTATTTCATGTTGTCGTTGCATTTATTAGTATCGTATCTTTTAAGGTTCATACCAAAAGAAAGGGTTCTAGAAAGGATATGTTACTAACATGAGTAACAGCGAAAAGATAAATTCAGTATGGCCAAGCATAACGTGAGAAACGATTATTTGCATAAGCTCAGACATATTTAGCAGCCGCACACCCGAAACCCAGAGAAATGGCTATGCATCTCTCCCAAGTATCTAATATCGTACAATGGATTGGCCGTTTCTACCCAGACCTGGTCGTTAGCTGCTAATTGCAGAGTAATTCCAGTAGACACGCTTTCTGCGTCGCCAGGTTGTGTGGTGTTAAGAGCCATCGTGGAGACAGGTGTGCCATTTCGTTTGATGTCTACCTTCGCTCTCATCTTGTTAGCGGTGAACACTTGGGCCGCGAAATAATACACTCCAGGGGCTGGAGCAGTGAATTTGCCGGTGCTGCAGCTATACGCGTTGCCACGGTTAAAGATGACGTTATTGAAGATGTGGGGACCAGATGCGGGCACTATGATATATCCTGAGGAAAACTGAGCCTGAAACGCCACCTGCTGTCCTAGGATACCTGTTTGAACGATTCAAGAAACAGAAAATGTACATAAAGACAACACGTTTCTATCGCGCGTGCTTGTGTGTGTGTGCTTGAGAAACTGGGAGAAACTGTGTACATATAATATGAATACAATGTAAATGTTTAGGTAGCACGAAACAGTTCGCCTGTCGTCTGGATAGTTGAATTTTCTAAGGCTGTTAAGAAACACAAAACTATCCCGTCGCACTTCTTGGTGGCTGTCTATTTACCTGTCTTAACTCCATAACTAGGCGTCAGTAATAAGGACAGTGTAGCAGTACTCATAAATGTCCTAATGAATAGAAAGTTTAAAAACGTGTAGGAAATCAATAGAAATGTTAATTACTGAATTAAGAAAGTCTTTTCGTAGTCAAAGCAAGCCTGTTTGAGACCATTACTATTTGTACTGTTTTGTAGGATGTATTTTCCACTTCTTTGGTAGTTTTCTGAGTGGGATTCATTTTTAAATTTCACTTTAAGATTAGCATTTTGTTTACTTATTTATTTACAATATTTAAAGCACACAAATTGGAGATATCTGACAAATATCGTCCTGGCACAAACTCCTATCAAACATTTGAAAGCACTCACCTTGCCCAGCAAAGGAGCTTACGATCAGCAGCAGCACGAATTTCATCTTTGCAACTTACGTTTCGAAAACGTCAACAGGGAAATGTTGAAACCTATTTGAAAAACTACAATGTCAGAACAACAACAGCACAACAACAACAACAAACAACAACAACAGCAACAACACAATCAGAAATTCTATTGATATCTAGCCATGTGGACAGTTTCGTACAGTCTTTGCGACAATTTTAAGTAGTACTACACACTTTCATTAAACTTGGAATTGTTTGAATGTTATTAGAAGGCTTTACTACGCCCAAGCTTTCACGACAGAAGGACGAGTTAGTGGCGGTGAGACGCCATCTTTTGCTCTTCAAGTTTATCTGAAAAATTCTACCTCCATCTCCAGCTCTGATGCTGCTTCCTTTTCTCTCCAGTATGGTTTATTTCATTTTGCACTACAATCTCTCACTTCTTATTCCACGCTCCATGGTCAAGTTTTTAATGCTTATTCCAAACGAGTTTAATTTTATCAAAGACAAATAAACACTTCATTTGTCGGAAAACAAGAGCGTGCGCTCGCTTGCGCCTGTGTGCCATTCTCATATCCTAATCATCATCAAATAAAATTTGGGGTCGACTAAGAAAGCTTTTACTAACTTAAGTAGCACAAATGTTTCCTCCACATTTATAAACCATTCCCTAATTTGGCCCGCTACACATTCAAGTTACCGCGACGCCTTTTAATCAACTTACTGTCAATGTAGGGCACATCATTAAAATGAAAAACAAAAACCGACACAGATGATGATGATGATGAATGATGACGACGAAGATTTACCTCTATGCCTTGAAGAGTGTGCCTTTCCTTGGTCTGTCCTCCTCGATTAGCACGTTAGCAGACAAGTGATGACTTATATAGGCTGACACCACTAGTTAATCACGATTATAAATGCTTTTGTCTCCAAGAACTCATTGTTTTACATTGTTGTCACCTTGAAACCGGACATAAGCAAATGACAAATATTCGCCATTGGTGCATCCGCTAATTGGCTGGGCGGTGTTTGTGGGAGGAGGAGGAGGAGTATGTTTTTGAGAAGCAGGTTGAGATGTCCTTGACTTACAGATACCGGATACTGCCTCGCCACATGTCATCGTCGTCGTCGTCGTCGTCGTCGTCGTCGTCGTCGTCGTTATTCAAACGGAAGCTATTAGATTGTTCTGAAATAAAAAAAATATTCTGCATCCGGTATGGTTGTTTGTGTGGGTGTGGGTGTGGGTGTGGTGGTTGGGGAGTACGTATTTGAGAAAAAAGTGAGTTGGTGTATTATGTTAAGTAAATAAGCACACGTGCATGACATGTTATTGTTTCATAGTCACGGTCTCTGGATACGGCGATGGGACTGAGCACAGGTGGTGGATCTGTTTCAGCCTTACATAAAGGTGTTTTAGCAGCGTTGTCCATGGGACATATTTTCTATCCCATCCCATCCCATCCCATGGCAATTTATGCCTGTCCCATCCCATCCAATCCCATGGGACGTTTCCCATGGGATTCCCATGGTAATAACATTCCCATGGACAACACTGCGCATTGCACACATGTTAACAAAGTCATGGCATAATGAAACTGGAATAAAAAAGTATTTTTCCTGTGCTTAAAAAGTCTGACAATGCAAATTTTAGCGTAAATTTATTTTACAATATCAAGTATCGACTACCATGGGAAATACAAATGTGTGCTGTCCCATCCCATCCCATGGGACGTTTCCCATGGGATTCCCATGGGATTCCCATTCCTATGGACAACACTGTGTTTTAGAGAACTGGCGGACGTGACTAGGAGGGTGGGGGAGTGCGTGGGTGCCACCCCCACCCCCACACAAACAACCATACCAGATGCATCATTGCAGAATATTTTTGTTGAGGCAGTATCCAGTATCTACAAGTCAAGGACATCTCGGCTCTGGAACTGAGTAGCGCATGGTGTGTGCCAATTCTTAGATGCGTGCTAAATTAGGTGCATAATTCTTGCAGTGAAACTCACTTCCAACCAGCGATCAACCCACGCTTTCCCCCACCATCCCCACCCGAACACTCGCATCCACAGGTACTTCAAACATACCATTAGGTGAAACTGAAACAGATGCACCACTTACACCTCCTTCCTCGGGAATGTCAATACAGTGGAACCTCGGTTAGCGAACGCCTCGGATAGCGAATATTTCTGTTAACGAACAAAAATTTCGTTAAAAGTTTGTCTCGGATAGCGAACAAAATTTCGGATAACGAACAGCCACGTGAACAACACGTGACCGACTAGCATGTCATCATTCGCGCTCGAGACACAGTTACGATCGATTGTTCCTTATCTGTGCGCATCCTTCTTATTTAGTGATTGTTATGCTTTATTTTAATAAGATAATCCTCAATCATGATTCCAAAGAAGATTAAGAGCAATTAATAGCAGTGAGGTAATGACAAGGAAGCGGCCAACAAATGAATTGAAAAAGGAAATGATTTCAAAGTATGAAGGTGGCATGCGTCTGTCGGATATGTGATGTCGTATTATCGAAGAGTTTTACAAAAAAGGCAGAAGGAACAGACACTGGACTAGTTTTTTTCCTTTAACCTCAAAGCTACAGAAAAAGGTTAACCCCGATTTTATTATGTCACGTGTTCATGGAGGGGGAATCAAAGCAGTAATTCCACCCCATCCTCACCACACCCGCTTGCATCCACGCCGTCAAAACGGCAAGTTTTCTGATGTTTCAATGCTTTCGTTAATGTTTTTATATTTAACTTCATTTAAACTGCATTATAACTGTTCTCATTAAAACAAATACCTATATAGCCTGCAACTTTCAAATATTAGCGAGTCAACAGAGGCTGGGAACCAATTAAATCTATTTCCTTTATTTCTTATGGAAAAAAGTGTTTCGGATAACGAACATTTCGGATAACGAACAGCTTTCCAGAACGGATTAAGTTCGTTAACCGAGGTTCCACTGTAATTAGTCAGTAAATGAAATGATTATGCAAACGTGAGAGAAACTCAATGATGATGCGATAAAGACCCGACACGCCGTCATGTAGTGCTCAGTCTCTTTGCCGAATCCAGAGGCCTTGACTGTGAAACATGAACCAGGTCCTGCACTTGTGCTCATTTAACACATAATATGTTTAAACGATACGCCAACTCAACCTGCTTCTCAAAAACATACTCCTCCTCCTCCTCCCACAAACACCACCCAGCCAATAGTGGATGCACCAATGGCGAATATTTGTCATTTGCTTATGTCCGGTTTCAAGGTAACAACAATGTAAAACAATGAGTTCTTGAAGACAAAAGCATTTATAATCGTGATTAACTAGTGGTGTCAGCCTATATAAGTCATCACTTGTCTGCTAACGTGCTAATCGAGGAGGACAGACCAAGGAAAGGCACACTCTTCAAGGCATAGAGGTAAATCTTCGTTGTCGTCGTCATCATCATCATCATTATCATCTGTATCAATGAGTGTACCTGGTTTTTGTTTTTCATTTTAATGATGTGCCTTACAATGACAGTAAGTTGATTAAAAGGCGTCGCGGTAACTTGAATGTGTAGCGGGCTAAATTAGGGAATGGTTTATAAATGTGGAGGAAACATTTGTTCTGTGACACCCAAGTTAACAAAAGCTTTCTTAGTCGACCCCAAATTTTATTTGATAATGATTAGGATGTGAGAATGGCACACAGGCGCAAGCGAGCGCGCTCTTGTTTTCCGACAAATGAAGTGTTTATTTGTCTTTGATAAAATTAAACTCGTTTGGAATAAGCATTAAAAACGTGACCATGGAGCGTGGAGTTAAGAAGTGAGAGATTGTAGTGCAAAATGAAATAAACCATACTGGAGAGAAAAGGAAGCAGCTTCAGAGCTGGAGATGGAGGTACAATTTTTCCAGATAAACTTGAAGAGCAAAAGATGGCGTCTCACCGCCACTAACTCGTCCTCCTGTCGTGAAAGCTTGGGCGTAGTAAAGCCTTCTAATAACATTCAAACAATTCCAAGTTTAATGAAAGTGTGTAGTACTACTTAAAATTGTCGCAAAGACTGTACGAAACTGTCCACATCGCTAGATATCAATAGAATTTCTGACTGTGTTGTTGCTGTTGTTGTTGTTGTTGTTGTTGTTGTTGTTGTTGTTGTTGTTGTTGTTCTTCTTCTTCTTCTTCTGACATTGTAGTTTTTCAAATAGGTTTCCACATTTCCCTGTTGACGTTTTCGAAACGTAAGTTGCAAAGATGAAATTCGTTCTGCTGCTGATCGTAAGCTCCTTTGCTGGGCAAGGTGAGTGCTTTCAAATATTTGATAGGAGTTTGTGCCAGCACGATATTTGTCAGATATCTCCAATTTGTGTGCTTTAAATATTGTAAATAAATAAGTAAACCAAAATTATTGTCTTAAAATTCCATTTAAAAATGAATCTGACTCATAAAAGTACGAAACAGGTGGAAAATAATTCCTACAAAATGCAACTATCCAGACGACAGTCGAACTGTTTCGTGCTACCTAAACATTTACATTGTATTCATATTATATGTACAAAGTTTCTCCCAGTTTCTCAAACACACACAAGCACGCACGATAGAAACGTGTTGTCTTTATGTACATTTTCTGTTTCTTGAATCGTTCAAACAGGTATCCTAGGACAGCAGGTGGCGTTTCAGGCTCAGTTTTCTTCAGAATATGTCTCAGCGCCCGCAACTGGTCCCCACATCTTCAATAACGTCATCTTTAACCGTGGCAACGCGTATAGCTGCAGCACCGGCAAATTCACTGCTCCAGCCCCTGGAGTGTATTATTTCGCGACCCAAGTGTTCACCGCTAACAAGATGAGAGTGATGGTAGACATCAGACGAAATTTCACACCTGTCTCCAGGATGGCTCTTAACACCACACAACCTGGCGACGCAGAAAGCGTGTCTACTGGAATTATTCTGCAATTAGCAGCTAATGACCAGGTCTGGGTAGAAACGGCCAATCCAGTCTATCCTGGTAGATACTGGGGACTGATGCATACCCATTTCTCTGGGTTTCGGGTGTGCGGCTGCTAAAGAAATCTGAGCTTATGCAAATAATCGTTTCTCACGTTATGCTTGGCCATTCTGAATTCCTCTTTTTGCTGTTACTCATGTTAGTAACATATCCTTTCTAGAACCCTTTCTTTTTGTATGAACCTTAAAAGATACGATACTAATAAATGCAACGACAACATGAAATAAGTATATAAAATAGAGGGCGACGACTGCAATTCAAAATCATGGTGCCACCATATAAAGTGTTAATTTAAGAGACATTTACTAGATAGAAATCGAGCTTAAGACAAAAGAAATCATGTGTTCAACAAAGCAAATAATTCCAATTGTCTTACATCTTCAACTAATTGGGAGGTAGATTTGAACACATGTCCAGCTGAAGATGACCACTTCATAGGTTGCACATAACGAACCGTGTTATTTAGAAACATTTGACCGCTTAAACATTAACGTCGGTTGTTGTTGTTTTTTGTTTGTTTTTCTTTCTTCGGTGGATATTTTTGGGTAAGTTTTAGTTTTTTTAGTGAAAGCTTTCTTCACTAGACATGCCAATGAAGATAATACAGTACACGAAGAAAGAAGGTTCAAAAATATATTTGACAGTTTACTCTTTTCAGTGCTGAATAAAATGACTGTTCGGTCAGCTTTTGTTTGTTTTGCTATTTTATGTGATGCGGGTTAAATTGGTTTGTAAAAATCGGCTTTGAATGCTTGTGAAGGATGAAAGCTACAAAACGCGACATGCTCCTCTTTGTACACATATTATACACGTATTAATTCACCAAAACAAGTGATACATTGTCACAGGAAACAAAGTGACTGCACATTGAACAAACACATTAGTCTGAAAGAAGACTCGCTTAGGTCTGCAGTGTTGTGTTAAACGCTGCTTTCACTGAAGACACTGTAGAAGGCTCATTGTGATCAGATCATGTAGAGGACTCAAAGCGGATAAACAAATACAGTAACTGAAGGTGCAGACAGAAAAAAAAAAATCAGGGGAACATGGATGGATGAAATATGTGTGAGAAATAAATTAGGTAACAAGATCGAGGTATTTCATAAGGAGATGATTAAGTTTTCAGGCCAGCCTTGCAAGTCGCCATGGTGGTCACTGCATGTCGTGTCAGTGTTTTGCGGGCGATGAACAGAAAGTAAAACGCTTATTCGAGGAAGAGTACGCAAATTAACTTTTAAAAGTAAGATATAACCAAGGACAAATTGTTGAACACACTCAATTCTTGAGTGCGTGCTTGTTTAGAGTACAGCCTAAACTTGTTATCTCTCGTTAAAGTCTGCGGTAGAACGGATTTCCCCAAAAAGCCACAAAATTTCTCCGCCATGGAATAAGTATATACTTATATTCTTCCACTCTTTATATCACAGTTTTGACTACAGCACATGGTTAGTCTAGAGTAGACAATTAAATTCTACTAGCAAAGCATTTGAGTATTAATCGGCGTTTTCACTTGTACATGTATTCAGTTTTGTCCACTTGAGTGTGTGTGTGCAAGAGAGGTATATATATATTGTTGTGTGTTCTTTGAGCATTGTTAAATTTTCTTAAAGATATAAATGTATAATAAATCGCACTGCCTAAAGACTGACACTGTTGTCGCCCTTGGGAACATTTTCAAACGAGTTACGGCCCTTGTAACATGGCAGCACTTTCAAACTCTGAGGTGTCCACTCTATCGACACTCGTGCCTCTGGTGACAGCAATTGTTGCGTTTGTGTTGTGTACTCTAATCAGATGCTTTGATGCAGCTCCGATTCTTTCACCACCTGATATTTTGCGTTTGTCGAAGTCCAAATGTATCGTTGCTGTGTCTTCGACATTCCTGAATATGAAGCAGACGAAAGATAACGCCTACGATAGACAGCAAAACCTTTTGGACTGGGCTGACGTGGCCTTCTGGAATGAGGCAAATGTTGTCTATGGTGTATGCGATTTTGAAAATTTTCAATGGCCTTCTGGAAAAAAGCTCAATTTGGGAGACTTTTCAGAACGACCTTCAGCTGTCGTTTTCCCACGGATGGTGGAGGACCGAACTTGTCTCCTCGAACCGGAAGGTTACACGGTGCACCCAGAAGCGTTGGCATACGGTGGCTTGACAACAACAGAAGCATTTGTAGAGTTTGTTAATTCCGCCTGCCATACTTTCCGCCGTATAGATGGGGGTTTGACGATCGAAGGACTGCACCGTGAGTCTATATTAGAACAACTGTTTCACGTCAAGGAGCTCAAAGGTTCAGTGACGATATCCGACATATTCCATAAATCAGCCACTTTGAAACAGTGCGAGAAAGGAGACTTAGTACCATGTCAGTCAGAACTTGCCGCGGAAAATAATGTTAAGCCTTATCAAAATATACCAGAATGTGAGCGGATCCCAATGCCCAGTAAAGACCGTTTCTTTCATGATTTTCTAGCACGTTCTAAACCAGTTATTATAACAGGTGCAATGGACCACTGGACAGCTTTGGTGAAATGGACAAGTGATTTTTTTAGAAAGCGTTATGGCGATAGACATGTTCACATAAAATTAACCCCAAAAGGAGAATATGAAGGTATTGAAGCAGCTAACATTTGGGACAGCTTTGCAACATTTAAAATACCTAAAGCGGTTATTAAAAAACTTCCCTACCCAGATCTGGTGGTTGTCAGGCCTGCAACAACAGAAATTAAGTTTTCTGAATTTCTTGATCTTATTGGAAATGTTTCAGAAGGACGACTTACAAACTTTTCAGCATATTTAGAATATACTTCAGTTTCTGACTACTTCCCAGACCTCAAGGAAGATATCACAGAAATGTTTTTCATACAAAATGTACTTAACCTAAAACATTTAAACATTTGGTTAAGTGATGGAAATACACTTGGAAAAACTCATTTTGACCCATTTGATAATTTTCTCTGTCAGGTATGCTTTTAACAAATATTTTGATATAATCTTTGTTAACATGTCCAAATTCCGTAATGTTTAATGTAGGTAGTTTTCTGTTAATTTTCAGCTGATAATTTGCTTGTCCTAGTTTCTCTTTTATATGCTTTCATGCTTTTGGTACACATGGGTATGAAAAGCATTTTCACCAAATAATAGTAGGGTTTTACAATAATCAGAAACATTGTTTAGGCTGATAAATGCTTTCAATAACTGCAGTAAGCATTGATAATCAACAAGTGTGTGTGTGTGTTTTGGGGGGTGCTGGTAGCATTATTGCTGTGACTACATTTTTTTTCTCATAGCAGTACTTCATTTGTGTCCTTTTTGCAAGTTTAGGTTAAAAAATTTTTTTACCATTTCTCAATACATGATTGATTTGGTACAGATTAGTGGCTCAAAAGAACTTACCCTTTTTGAGCCCTACAACAATGAACTTCTATATGAAGCACACATTCCTGAAGCTCTCTTGTCATACAACAAAACAACCAGACAGTTTCAGCGATCTACTCTTCTGGACAGCACCGCCATGGTCATGACACCCATTGACATTTTAAACCCAAATTTTGAGGTAGGTAACGACGATTTGATGTCACATTGTTAAAGAATGGAACAAATGTCCACGATTATGTTACGTGTGATAAAGAACCAAATGAAGAACTAATTTACCTTCAGTTAAGGAAGGTGTGGTTATTTATATATAATTATTAAGAGTATGGCATAAGGCCAGTCACATCCTCCCCAACCTCAAAAAGGAAAAAAAAAATCAGTTCATGGGAAATAACTCTGTAAATCATAACGTTTATATGTTGCAGTTAATTGAAATATGAAGGCCATCTGGCCTCCTTTAGTGCAACAGCATATCATCTACCTTAAACAGCAGTTTTGCTGAACTGGCAGACATATCTCAATCTTTAAGTGGTTTTCTTCTGCATTTGTATACAAACCTAGCAATACAAATTATTTCAGATGAGTCATTTTATGCATCTTCTATTAAATATTCACTTTAATTTTGTTTTCTCACTTGGTCAAGAAATAGCAGTTTTAAGTTACGTACAATTTCCCTTTATCATTGCACTTCAGCCGTACATATTGCTTTTATGTATTACAAAATCTCCACCTGTCACAAAACTGGTTCTTATTTAGAAAGAATAAAATGTTGTTTCTCTAGAGATTTCCTAACTTCAAACAAGCCAGACCGCTTTCATGCACAATAAAAGAAGGGGAAGTCTTGTTTATGCCTGCATTCTGGTGGCATGAAGTTCAGTCTCATCCAAGTCCTTTGCAAAAACGCAACCTGGCTGTTAACTTTTGGCAAGTCATTTTTTTTACACTCATTTAAATTTTGTTGCATGTGCCTCATTTTTCAGATATTGCTTTCAGTTTGCAGATTAAAAAGGCCATAAACTCTTAGCCGTTTCCAATAGGGTAAACGGCCTTTTGCATTAATATATTCTTGTTTTGGTACATTTGTATGTAGTGAAAGGATCAATGTGTGATCTTAGTATTTTAGTTATTTAAATTTATAAAAGCAATAGCAGATAGCCTAGAGGGTAAAATAGAGCAAGGGCATCATAATCTAGCTGGTACCAATAAAACAGTTGAGGGAAATGAGGAAGACGGGAAGTTATGCATCAACCTCTCAAAAATGTTTACTTGTACCAATGAAGCCCCCCCCCCATTTTTAAGCAAGCCTAATTATACAATGTACTAGGTAGCATAATCTGGATCTTTTTTTGCTCTTGATATGCTATTTCATAGTTTCATTTGCCTGTTTCAGGTATGAGCCTTTCTTTACCAGACAGTTTCCTTGTCCAGAGTGCAGATTGGATGTGAACCCAAAATATAGGCATCTTTTATAATCTGCTTCAACATGAGTTATTTCAAGAACTTTAGGTAATTTCGATTCTATTTTTAAACTTTTATGCATTGGATGTAGTTACAGTTGTAATTCTGTTTTTTAAAAAAAACTCCTTTGGGGTCATGGTGAATGGAGCACTCCGGCAATGTGTGTAGGCATCACAAGGTATCAGGATTGTGTGTAGGTGGCTTTGGTACAATATTTCTTTCTTGATGTAGCACTTGCTTATAGGATGCCCTAGAGCCTTAGATTTTTCACTTTTGGCAAGTAACTTTCAACTCGCTCCTTTCCAAAGTAAATTTTTCAATGAAGAATGGACTGCTTAATTAAATTTTGACAAAGTACGCATATGCTTGGTCAATTCTGTATGCAATAACCATTACGCACAAAGCTATTGGAGTAATAATAAACCACCTAGAAAGGTGGCTACATTAATGCCAGCTGCATGATCAGTCCGGGGCAAAATGACCACAGAGCATGTGAAAAGGGAGTTGATGATACTTGCATCCATATTGATATGTATTCTGGAGTAAAATTGCTTTGTAGTATTGAAGCAAGGGTAAACCATTGTTCAGAGGTCAACACTGACACCAGAACATCTACTGTCCATGGCTAATGAAGATGTCTAATCTCATAAGCATATCACTTTAAATAGGACCCAAAAGGTAAACAAAGCTGTCATTTGGCCTTTCAAATGTCTTACTCTTGCTTCTTTAAAGGATTTCAAAATGGCAAGCATGAAGCAGTCAGATTGAGTATAAAATGTTTACATAACTGTATCATCCTTAACATTCCAGCTTACAGTAGCATGTTAACTGATGCCTAAAGGCTTATACAGTTTGCTCCAGGTTCCATTAGAAATAGTTACACTTTTGTTGCATGCCAACCCTTGTTGACACATTTTTGGTGCACATGCTGCTAAAATAATGAATGCAACTGGCTTTCATTGTGCAAGCTTCTAGCACAATAAAGCTAGGCAAGCAAGATAAACATAAAATTACAGGATAATTATCATGAAGTGCAGGTGGAACAAAGGGCCAAGAATGTCCCTAGTCGCAACTTGTGAGGATAATTGAATTTACATATAATATGCGAGTAGCTTGGAGTGCATTTCAGTAGTGCACACGATAGCTGGATTACTTTTATCAGAAAACAGCCAGATATTTACATTTGAGATTCATTTCAAACCTAGCAACAACTAGTACTTGCTGTGTTTAAGAAAACTCGCTACTCTGCAATAAATCACTAACAGCAGACAATCTGAAACAAAAATGAACATTTTATTTTTACGAACAAGTTGAACAGAACACAGTAAAATGAGACCATGAAAATTTTACAGCTAGCTCTTGAAATCCAAAAGAAACATGTCTACACTTTCACACTAGCCACGATTTAGGCAGATTCTTCGTTTTCCTCCTCTGCCTTTTCACTTTCTTCTTCCTCCTCTGCTTTTTTCACTTTTTTGGTTGGACTCTCATCTTCAGCTGTCTCCTCTTCTGCACTTCTTTTTTCTGCAGCTGCCGTTTCGGTGACATCTGTTTTAAAGGGAAAAAAGGCACTACGAATATAACAATGCACTTTAGTTATGAATTCTCAGACTACCAATAGATGCAATAAAATTTTTCCATTGCAAGATGAGCCACTCTTGTTTTCTTTATAGTGTTGCACAAATCTTTTATATGTACTTATGAATGAGAACTGCTTAAGAAACACAAGCCACCTCACATCAAGCTTGAGAATAACATTCGGATTCATGCACCCAAAAATACAGCCCATGCATTAGTTTAAAAAAAAAATTGTTTTGGCCAAGTACTTATAAATTTTTTTAATTTGGCATCGCACTTAGGAAAGAAATTTGAACATTCTATCTTATAATTACAGTAGAATAAAAATTCTAAATGGCAGACAACCACTAAGTGTTAGGCAATACCTGGATCAAAGAAAAGAATGTTAACTCTCTTAGCATTGCATATAATTGTGTACAAAGACCATGGCTAATAACTGGAAATGTAGGTGACTTTTTGTCCTTTTTATTACTACTGCTTTCAGGCAAACATTAGACCAAGAAGCCTATAAACTTTTGTTAACTAAAGTAATGAAAATGCCTTCTCTGACAAAGCCACAATCATGACTCCTCATTCCACAAGGGTTAACTTTAAGTAATGACAAAGATGACGACAGGGGGAAAAAACCCACTACACGCAACCATGTAGATGTTTAGTGTATGTGATAAAGAATTAATCAGAGCTTGATTTTAAAAGATTGTTTACATACTGCTATCTAAATGATTGCACTTCATATTAAACCTTGCTTGATATGAATACAATATACCACCTGATGGGTACTAAAGGGTTGACTACTCAAACCACTAAGTCATAACCGATTATGTTTTCTTCAGTAAAAATTTAAAGTCCAGGCCATAAAGCTTACTACAACCAAGATCTTTTCTTTAAACCAGTTATCAAATAAGTAACACTTTTTTTAAAAGTAATAAATGCTAAAATTTAGTTTACTTTTTTAAAAACGACTTACAAGTATATCTCAGCATGTCCATTGACACTAATTATATTAAATATAGCACACAATGGCATACCACTAGTGCTGAGTTGTAACTATGCCATCACTGCATTTTTTTAAAATGGGTACCATATAGATTAATGAATATAACTGAAAATATCTTTTTAAAAAATCTACTGCAGAAGATTTTGTTTTCAGAAGACCTAACTGCAAAATAAGCTGTCACTGCCAAACTGTTGTTACAAAGTTACAGTATACCCCTTCATTTTACCAACAGCATACATTTAGTAGCAAGCATAAGCTGCTATAATCTTAGAAAACTATAATGGTCAAGTCAAAGTCTTTGTGACAGAGGACTTCTGAGTAGCTCTATCAGTAATGCATTTTAATAGAAGCATTTTACTGGCAAACTCTATGCGCATTACAGAAATAGTATCTGTAAAACTGGAACATAAGTGGCACAAAGAGCCAAACATGGCTGATCCAGGAAAAAATTCTATCACTGGTCTTGCACACTGACGCATTCGTATTGAAACATCAATTGTTCCTAATTTCATCGACATTTGTTAACATTTTAATAATGAATGAATTGACTGATATGTGTATATGCTAGTTCTCCGAGAATATGCTGATGGCAAAGTCAGAGGCAGCACACTAAACTGGTAATTCTCATCACAAAACTAAATTAAAAATTGCTTTTAGTGCTGCATCTTTAGGAATATCGTGAATCAGTCCTGCAAAGCTTTGAAAACAAGTAGGTTGTGGTTAATACACAACAGTAATTTTCTAATTTACTATTGTAAAGTAGTACCTGTTGTAGCTTCTGTTGTTTCAGATTGGTCTGTAGATGCGTTATCGTTTGTGTTTTCCTCTGCGTTGTCTGTTTTTTCTTCTGTTGATTCTGCTTCTTCTTTTTTTTCAGCCTGAAGAAAAAGATCTACTTAAACACACTGTTGTATAATGGTGCGAGGTGATGGGACTTGAAATGCCGACTTACAATTATTAAACAGGCAGACATTAATCGGTTACTATTTACTGCGTATGGAATGAAATAGTCTCCCTTTAAGAAATTCCTGTTGTACTACAGCGCCACTTAATCAGTATAAACCACGTGCTTGTATTTATGAATCTTCACCTACCTGTTCAATCTTAGCTTTCACATCCTCCACGGTCTTTCCCTTGATTTCTGGAACGGTCTCGGTGCTCTCGACCTCAACTTCTTCCCTGCAGGAAAATCAAAAAAAAAATTTTTGTCTCCCACCAGTTGATAAAAAAAAAAGGCCCGGCAGACTATACCGAGACGTTAAGTACTGCTGGGAAGTTTCATCCCGTTACACCGCTATAAACAATATACCATAACAATCTTTACATAAATTTACTTCGTTCTAAATCTGCATTTAAATGTACTTCATTCTAGAAACATTTTAATATGGGTCTATTGAAAACAAAATGGTAAAGGTTCTTATTTTCTTCCAAGGAAATTGAATCTTGAAATAGAGGTTTCTAGAACATGCGTCAATCAATGCATCTAGCACACGGCACAGAGTTGCCGGGTCCGTGACGTCATTAATGAATTCGCGATCGCTGACAAGGAAGTAATGTCAATTAAAACACAAAGTTAAACACTAAAGTTGTTTTTTTCGAAGGAACATTTTGATTGCTTTTGATATCCGGTTTTGCTTGAAAGTACGAGCATGTTTTAACTAAGCGTAGTTTTCTTTTCTTTGTGTCGGGCTGATGAGAAAGCAGGTCATGCAAATAAGCGACGATTCACCTCCTCCATAGGTTTATCTTTTCGCACAACAAAAATGACATAATTTTAGAGAAAAGCATTATGAAGTACACATATTATGATGATAAAGTAAGTGTTAAAACGATACTACACTTACTTAGTTCCAGGCATGCTGACGTTTGGTGATCTTCAAATTATTTCTTTCACACAACCAAAGCTGCTTCCTCGAACGCGAACAAAGACTGAGAGCGTGCAGACGACTGCCTTTAGATTCCCGCCCAAATTCGGCTCATTATGCATCACGTGATGACAGCGGCCACTAATCATTGGTTTATACTGAAGTTGCTTCTGAAATGACTGCGACGCATGCGCGAAATTGTTCGACGTCATCGGAAATCTTGGCGGCAAGTTCGGCAAACGTAAAATCTGTGATGTGAAAACTTATGTAATAACAATCACGTAACAAGCATAAAAAACATGTCATCCAGATGTATCATTCTCAAACTTACAGTTATTCAACTAGGTAAGTTTCATTTGAAAGATAAGAATTTTATTGCATCTTTCTAACGGAAAAAAAAAGTTTGTAAAAATTTGTAAAGCTCATCTAAACCGACTCTTTAGTTAAAAAGAAAAAAAGTAGCATATCCTCTAATGTATTCACTATCAATATTTACTAAAAATGAGGATGCTACATTTATGTTTCTGCAGAAAAATATATGATCATAGACACTTGTTGATATAGTAAAAACAATTAATCGATACTGACAGACTGTCGGAAATAGCACTAGATCTATAGACTAGACCTGACAGTTGCTAATAAGATTAAGTTTAAAATTTATGTCCCCTTTTTTATTTTGACAAAACTATTTCCTCAGAAAGAAGGCTGCGGAAGATTATATCAGCCAGCGTTCTTTTACGTATGCAGGTCGAATGCTTCCTCTAATAAACTATTAGTTCTACTAATGGTGTATTTACGTAGACATTTTCTAATAATATTATATCTATTCTGGCAGACCTGTTTTAGCATTACTAAATGACAAGCATTAGAGCCTATTGGCAGTACATTAGCTGACCCTAAGCCCTGGATCTAAGCAGAAGGAAAACAACTTTGTGGACACATTAATCGTTGCTCTTTAAAAAAAAAAAAAAAAAGCAACGATTAATGTGTCCACAAAGTTGATGTATGTAATATTATATTTTTCATTGTTGCTCCCCCTTCAAAATGGGCAATGGCCCCTTGAATAAACTACTTTATGTCTGTCTTATATTTAAAAAAAGTAATTAAAAGCTATGTTCACAGCAGTTGTTTGGAATTCGTTGAAGATCTAGTTGAGTTCTAAGAACCTCTGGGGGCTTCTGTCTCCTCTTGGAAGAAGCGTAACGTTCCAGTCTGCGTCAAGTGTATCAATAGGGGCCACTCTATGGATCTCTCTGATGTCAAAGGCTAGTCAATCTAGTTTAACTGAACAGCGATGACGGTCCTTGGTCGCTGAGTGCTACATGCGTCTATTGAGACGATCTTCTTTAGCGCGTTGCTGGGCGTCACGACGGAATGTCTGATGTGATGCCTATTCAAAACTGAAAAGCTGGCAGGACAGCCTTGTCCACGAGAAAGTTTGGACGTGGACTCGTGTGTGTGTGGCTGACACTATAGCCTCTCTCGCGTTTTCTTGCGTATTATGAAAAGTGCATGGAATATGTCCCTTTTCTATTAACAGAAGTAAAATTTTAAGGGCTTTAGTTAACGTGAATGTTCATGGATGACTCTTTATTTTGTATATTGTGTGTTACAGCAGTCTGTGTTTACGCTGGTGAGTATTTTCAACAGTTTTCAACCAAATTAGTTTCTTTTAAATTACAATTTGATAATGTGGTGGGGGAGGTTTTCCTTCTCTCCAATTCCCTTTAACTGACCGTTTTAGTGTACTTATTGATAAGTTTGATCGAAACGTACCCGGACGAAGCCTCTCCTAATTAGCAAGTACTGCAATGTTAATAAAAGATCAGGTTTTTTAAACACTTTAGATTTAGGCTTCGTGAGTAGATTAGAGATAGAAAACTCGCAAAAGCTGCGCCTGAGTGGCAGAGACCTCATCCAATTGGGTGACATGATGGAAGGTGGTGGTCAGAGATTAACACCTCCAGTGTACGGAACATATGAAGTTCACCCTCCATCCGAGATGATGCATCTCTGTCTTCGGGACGAGTATTTGGTACATCATCGATTTCATTATCAGTTTTAAAAAAAAGTATGTAAAAGAGCCAAATAAAAATCAAGGTTTCTTTTATGCTGTAGATATTCATTTTTCTTAATTTTAAGTCATTTTTCTTTTCTTGTAGAATTCTAAGCGGCGGTTAGGCTTTAGTTTTCTACTTATGTCATGGCTATACGCAAACAAAGTATTATAAATAAAGGTTTTTCAAGTATTTTTTCAAATTTACCTTTGATCTGTAACACAGGTCCTTCCTCAAATATTTTGTGACACCCTTTCAGAGTTAGATATATGTTTAGATGCATATTATGTGCGATGTCAGGTTTCAGCAAGCGGTGGGCATGCTTAGAAACAGTATATCAATGGTGCTAAAGTGGGAATTGCGAACGCTGATTTTCTGCACTCGTTATCAGCTTTGATCAGTGACATCAGCGCCTCACGGAACTCGCCTAGGAAACCGCAACTAGTGTTGACACAGACTCGACCCTCACTGCAGCCCTACGGTCTGGCGCTATCCGATATGATGTGCAGTTCACCCTTGAACGCTGACCGAGATTAACAGACTGTCTCTGGTGAACTGAACATTAGTGCGCTGTTGCCAGGGCTGTTTCGTTGCTGGTGTAGCACACACCGTTCTAAATAATTTTAATTGTAGAAAAATCATCGATGCTTTAAGGGGTGGGAGTGGGGAATCCCCGCAACTCTTTACCGTACCATGCAACCTGACGTTGGAGCATAATCAAACCACCAGCTGTAAACTTTGACGGAATAAACTTGCAACATTGTTCTGACACAGAGCCTGTAATGGTCACTGGGTTAAAGGATTGCTCAATGTCATGACCAACGGTCTACATATGGTGACAAATGTTAACATGATGGAAGGGAGGGTTGACGTGATCCGAACATTGACGACTGCTTCTAGCCAATCGTTTTCCTTTGCTCAGCACCAACTTTTGCGGCTGGCTAACGAAAGAGAAAAGAAATACAAATGTCGATCAACAATTAAAAATGAAAGCGCTGTGATGATAAGGGGTAGGGAGAAGAGGGATAGGAGGTATTTGTAATCATGTATCCTACTTAGCACTGATGACTACGGACGCCAACTTCGAGTTTCGAAAGACAGCAGTCCTTCGGTGCACCTCGGACAATCCTGGCAGCAAAGTTTACTGGGAATCGTCCAACGGGACCCGAGTAGTGGCACTCAACCCGCACAAGCCAGCCAGATATGAGGAGGGAGCTAACGGGAGTTTGATCATCTGGAAGCCAAGTAAGTTGTCGATGAACAAAAAGTTGTCGTTAAAGGGAATACAATGTGCGTCGTTTTTTTTTAACCTGACAGCATTAAAAACATATTGATACTTCCGAGTAGCTAGCCTTGTTAACAATTTCACTGTTCATGCAAGCATTAGGACCCCACCCCCCGTCTCCACTCCTCCCAACACCCACACAGGTTGTCTTTAGTTTTTTTACAGCAGGTAACGACGAACACCAGTGACGCTGAGTGGCGTTACAGGGGGGCAGAATACATGAAGAAAGGAAGGGAACATAGAGAGGAGACGGTCATCACCGTGCTCTGAGGCAAGTGGAGGCTCTAACACCTCTGACGATCAGATCGTGCGTGCGTGCAGTACCCCCCCCCCCCCATCCTTTTACGAAATGTGCGAGTGCGAACGCCGTTCACTGTCAGCAGGGAGTTTGCCCCCCCAACGCCGAACATCTTCCTACGCCACTGTAAAGTAATGTTTAGTAAATATGTCCTTTAGCTTTAGTTTATACCACAGATTGCAATGGTCTTAGTAATTGTAACTCTTTTCTAACAAGATATAAATACAATCAATTTGCTCTGTTTTAGTTTTAAATAGCAAACTTTAAAGGTCTCAATATATTTTTTCACGAGATGCAATAATAGTAGAGGCTCCCAAAGCTCAAAGCTTTTGCATGTCTTCTTGGATATATGATGAATCACCCCTTTCCTAACTTGGTCAGGCCTAACAGAAAAAAATCTGTGGGATGAAAGGGAGTTTAATAAGTAGCTGGAAAATCTTCTACGGTCACGCCTTGCAAAAAATATAAAGGGAAACCCTTATCAGGCTACTGATTTTAAACGGACAGCCGTCATAAAATAAAAAGAGACCAGAAAAACTTGAGGCCCGAGGGTGGGGACGGTGTGGTGCAGTTGCAACTAGCGTCATTGTAGCTTTCAATGTCTTTCTGTGTACGAAGGAAACGCATCCAGCATGCCGCATGAAATTGTACTTGTTTGTACATGATATCTGCTTTTCGATAGTGTTTCAGGCCTACAATAACTACATAATACGGTTATGCGCGCACACCCACATACTCTCGCACACAGAGGCATTGATTTACTCCATGGACTTTTTCCACGTATATTATATACTGTATTGCAGGTGTACAGTTTGAAACACACTTATTCTCGAATAATAAGGTAATTTCCGCCATCTAAACATAAAGGATTGTTTCGTGTTTCAACAGGTCGTGAGACTGCTGGCCTGTATTACTGCTGCCAGGACTCTGCTTCTGGGAAGATTCGGAAGCCAGCGAATTTCTTTGGTCTGGGATGTTAACCTTTTTTTTTTGAACGTTCTTTTGTGCCATGTGTGCTTGTAACATTTGTAACATTGCAGACATTTACTAAAATACTAACATACTGTAATTCCTAGTAGCAACGAAGACAATTCATTGTCCCAGAATTTTAGTGATTAAATGTGAGAGTAAGACCACCTATTTATAAGAACACCCCTACCACGTATTCCTAGCTGTGCTGTAGCCGTTACACATCAGTATCCCCAAAGTCACTACTGCAATGCCATTACGAGAACACCTCTAACACGTTCTCTCAGCTCTTCCGTTGATTTTCGTCTCGAAAAGCTGAGCGTTTCCGTGTCTTCCAATCATGTCACATTTTGTCCTTTTCCTATACATGTCGCTGTTTGAGATCTCTTTCTGTGCGAATTAATGGAAATAGAACATTTATTCAGATTTAAGTGTAGATTGTCAATCATAGGGTGGGGACATTGAGTTTGACTCTCGCGGTTTTGTCAGACAGGTAGCAGCAGCTCCACCAGTAAATGTTGCGCGTCCACTCGAAGGAAGCTCCGCTGGAGCTCTTTCTTCCAGATCATGTCAAGTGTGTGGATAAGGTCAAAGAAAACCGCGAGTATCTTTTTTTCTTATTTTGGAAAGATGTTTTGAACTAGTGGACAAGTTGGTCTTCTGTGGTTCTGAACTTCCTGTAGCCAGTCTGGGTGGATATCACTTTGTTCGCCATGCAGCTCAGAATTCTGTAACTTCATGTGATTTTTTAAAATCTTTGTTTTTCTTAAGGGTCGGGGTGATTTCTGTTTCTTTCCAGATGGAGGACAGCTGGGCTCATTTTTTTTTTAGCAGATGTTAAAGATGTGAAACAGCGTCTCTGCATAACGCCAGTGACTCCACCTGGGCCGTGAGCTTTTATTGAGTTTCAATCTGGTGTTTTAGCTCATTCGTAGTGGAAGGCTTGCTCATGCAAGTGTCTGCAGAACTTGGGTCATCTGATTGTAACATGGTCGTCTCTCTGACGTCCTTGGTTCGCATTCTTGACATGTGACTTATAGTACATATCTGCAAAAATATTAGCTGCAACTTTTTCTGTTTTCAGCTGGTTAACCTGTTCTGTTACTGTCTTAGATGTCTTACGGGTTTGTCGTTGTTTATGTTTTTCATCAGCTTTCAAAGGCTTTCTTGTGTGTCTGGTGCCATATTGAGGCAGACTGTCTTTTGTGCCGGGGTTTGCTTTATTGTGATTTCAAGGTGAACTTTTTATTTTGTCCCTGGCCTTATTCAGGTTGTTGTGTAGGTTATTAAGGCTAAGAACTCTGGCCGCTTCCTCCGAGTGGACTAGAGACTTCTCTTGTTGCGATGCTGTGTCATCGGAATGACGAGTATGTAGTGCTGCTGCTTCTCCAGGGTCACGAGTAAAAGGATGGTTTCTGATTATCCAGTCTTTTACATCTTCAACTTTTTGTCGCCGAGTTAGCCCCACATTATAGCCGTTGAAATCTCTAGTCGCAATCCAGTTGTGCTGTTCGGCTATGATAGCTTATAGTTGGATGTTGCTTGAAGCGATGTCGATGGTCCCTGGGTTTCCTGGAAGGATTAGTCTAATTTCCAGGAATTCCATGTCGAAGTCATCTTTGCTGGAGCTCCCTGTGTCAATGGCAGGGGTTTTGACCAAAGTGAATAGAACTCTCTTGGGCCGGGTTTTCCTGCCTTGTCTCAAGGTTTTATATCATCTTGTGAAGAAGATGTTTGCTTGGGTCAGATGTGCTTCTTGAATGCAACCCACATATATGCTGTTTTCCTTCTGATAGCACTGGAGCTTCTTCTTTTGTATGCCTTCGTCATTCCAGTGTGTTGTTCTGAGCGCGTAATGTCCACCCGTTTTATTTTTGCCTCTACTAGGAGAAATAAGAAAAAGTCACAACCGTGGTCGGTAGGTGTGGGTGGGCACCGGCCACGATCTAGGAAGTCGATAGAAAGATTGTTTGACAGCCATGTGTCGAGAATGTGTGAGAAACCCGTTTAAGTTAAACTACTGCATTGCAGCCTGTAGGTTCCTGTTCCGGTGGTTTGATGAACTTGTGATGGGTATCAATTGCCCAGTTTGGAGAGTTTTCTACTTGCCCATAGCTGGGGGCATCATGGGCCTACCTGCCGCATGTCGGGTTCCTTGCAGTTTCCGCTTGTAATCACGTATTGCATAACAGTTGCAAATGACTTACTACGGAGAGGCTTGTTGTGCCTTATTCTCCTTTTCGCAGTGCTGATACCTCAATGCTAGCCAGTGGTGAGAGGTGGTGACCACGAAAGTACTTCGCCAACGCGTCACACATCAGTCTAACTGGCTTAGAAAGAGATCAAACACGTGGCATTATCAGTGTCTACAGATACGGCCAGTTAATGTATGGTTGTAGATCTCCCATTACTGTAGTCTTGACAACGTAAGCGTGTCCATGTGTATTCCTGTTTGTACTAATGATAAGGTACTCATTAAGCGCATGTCCCTGCATGATAGCGAACCCACCGCGCTTGAGAAACAGCAGCACAAGAATGAACATGGTTGCAGAGTTGCAAACTACAAACACTAAGGGGAGAGGAGTTAGAGACTGGGTGGTGGGGGGAAAAGGTGAGGAAAGGGAGATCACCTTCTACTGAGGTGTTCATATAGACCTAGATCTCGCGAACAAAAAATGGGAGGGGAATTTACTCTGAAGTGACAAAAATACTATCTTGTACCGCGTTCATTGCTGTTCTTTGTAAAATATCGCGTAGACCTCTAAAATGGATGAGCATTCAGGCAGCATTAGAGTCCTTTCCCAATAGCTTTCCACGGCGTTTATTTTCTGACATGATCTAACGGCTGTCGTGGATATCATTCCAGCCCTGACCCTTGTCGTGAGCATCCTGGAGATGAGTGCCTATGTGAACCAAGGAGATACTTTTGTCATGACTTGTCTGGTTTTGGGCCATCCGAAGCCAACAGTTAACTGGTACAAAGATGGCACATTAGTACAGGTAACTGGTCAAAAGAAAGCCTACAACCCAGTCTCTCTCTCTCTCACCGTTGTCACCGCGCGCGTGTGCGTGTATGTGTATGATGTAATCTATGTCTCGCGCAAAGCTAGGGCACATTACTGTCGCTAACATTAAAACCTTTTGCAATTTGAGATCCTTATGAGCGAGCCTCGTAAATATACGAGAAAAATATCCACAATAGCTCTTAGTTTAAAGACCTTATATTTTTCTTTGATCAACAGTTGCATTGCAGTTAGTACTTATTGTCACCGGCCTCTTAGTTACTCAAGTGAGTTACTCGCATTTCATCATTTTGCTAGAATAGCACGTTGCCACTTGTTCTCTTCTACTGAAAGCAAAAGAAATCAACGAACACATGTCACACTGGGCCTTTGAACTGAGTAGAACGTTGCTGATCGGCTGACTTTTCACATCGCCAAAACTCTTTTCAAATGAGTCTCGGTCCGTATACAATTTTGTGATTATAGAAAGAACTCTATAATTATATAATTAAATTGTATAGCTAAAACGCATTCTATAGCTATAGAATTGTCAGGAAAGTGATTCCTTCTGGGAATTTCGTACTATGAGGGCAGAGGAATAACGGAAGGTAAAGAAGCGAGAATATCTGGAGAAAAGCCCCCGCGAAACAGATGTGTGAACAGATATCACAGAATGTCCCAAGATGAAATCTAAACCCAGGCTTTGCATTTAATATTTATGGAATATTATTCATTTGAATCTATGTCCATAAGCTAGTCTGACCATAAACCTGACTTGCTTGTGTATACGTAGGTACAAACAGTACAACTGTGTGTGTGTGTGTGTGCAGCTCAGTAGCAGAATTACTGTCGAAGATACTTTCGTGAATGGAATTCCAGCACAGAATCTGAAAATCACCAACGTTCACTATGATGAAGGAGGAATATACACATGTGAGGCAAGGAGTTCGCGGCACCCAGACAGAGTGAGCACCGGGCGTCAAAGACTGCGCGTTATTGGTCAGTTACTCTCCTTTCAGGATGTGAAACGTAATAGCTATTGAGACTGTTCTGTAGAGATTTTAAGAGATTTCTTTCTTTTTATCCTTTCCGTCTTGTGTGATGCCTTATTATTGAAAATATGTAATTAGCTGTCAGACAGAGATCTACCATTGTACCTGATGGTCACCTTCTATGGCTGCCCCGTGTCCAGTCCGTGATCTAAAGGAAGGGATTCGCTTTTTAAACAGCATCCTATTCATATCTTCACCCCTGCCAACCCATAGTCAAATCAACCTTTATTGTCAGTACGTATAATTCAGCCAAAGACAGAAATTTTTTCTTTTGCTCTCAATCACCATACACATACAAACATACACAGTCATACATATGTAACCGAGTAGTGGGGGTTGTGGAGTGACGACAACAAACTTCCAACGCTCGAACAAAGGCAGGAACAATCAGCAGGTGTGCGACCCTTTAATACACGGGCTTGTACGATGGCCATGACTGCTTCGCATCGTCAGGCTGTCTCTTCTTTGTCGCATGTCTGTCCTCTCTCTCTCTGATCCGCCAACGTCTGTTCTCCTCTCTCTTTTCGTCTCAGCTCTGCCCTTATATACCTCTCGGAAGGACAAACTTTCCGCGATGCTCCTATACAGCCGGGCATACACATGAACTCCTAAGAAGGATGCCAAGTAATATGGTAGGCCTCCGAGTCCTTGTGCCTTTTATTTTGGATGGTGATTGCGGCTGGCACGAAGGACCTCTGGCAGGTTTTCTGATAAGTGGCTCTTTGTAGCTCCTGCACGAAGGCAACAACTGAAAGCAGGGATGGAAAGGGCGTGTTTGGTGTGAAGTGGTATTATATGCCATCTTGACTGCATGAAGGTACAAGTCAGAAAGTGGATGCTGTGATGTACCAAAAATTTTATTTGCTTTATGGATGACTCTGGCCAGGCTTGCCTTGTCTTTTGACGAGGAGGTGACCATATCAGGCGTCGATGTTAAATATGAGAATGCTCTCAACAATTAAGGGACACGTACACAGTTTCCACGCACAGAAGAGCTGACGTTGAAGCTGCGGAGTTTCCTCAAAAGCTACAGTCTTTGCTGGGCCGTATTGTATATTGGTGCACGTGATCACTAAAGGAGAGCCTTCCGTCTATTACTGTACCAAGGTACTTAAAATTGGCACTCTGCATCTGCTATCCTTTGATTGTGTTCTGTGCCACTCTCCTAAGTCAGTCTGAGCAGTGTCGAGCTGATTTTTTTTAAAGATATGTCTGTCACCGTCTTCATTTGAGAATTTTCGTAATATCACAACAAACCGTGATATACATGAAAGGCCATGGGTACGGACGTGTAAAGCAATCAGTACTGATGAGTAATTGACTATGCCTGCGTACACTGCAGTATGCAACGTTTGTTCGCTATTAGAAGTATTCATTTTTCAACACCACGCACCTGGATCGCCGCCTACATGGATTTACTTAATTCTTATTTTGGTGTGCTTATGTTTCTGCGGTAAAGTAGTCTACAACTTGCGGATACGAGGTAACGTCTCATGGTCTTCATGAATGAGAATCTGGAAAATGTTAACCTTAAACTGATCACAAAGTTCTGATTACGTATCGCAGATGTAGTTACTCTACTCACGACCATTAAAAAAAATCATATCCTATGTTTGAACATTTTTTCCATACATTTTAGCATTTGTTACTTTGGATTCTAGCATCTTTACTTTCTCCACTACAATAGAACAAAACACCGTCGGTATTTTTTTTATTATTAGGACAGAGGTATACTGCCTAGCTCTAGTGGAGGACGAGGTGTATTACATATATTTTTTTTTAAAAACAGAATAAACTCTTCATAATCATTTTTCTGCTGTTGTTTTGCTGTATATCTGCTTACTTCTCATGACTTTTCTTTTAATTTTGACAGTATTTCTGATATGCTTGGTACTCCTTTCTCAGTAGAAAGTTAGTTGTCGTTTGAAACACATTTACTTATATAGATGTAACTCTAGAATGCCTGAACTATAACCAACAGAACAAGGTTAAAAGCACATACAGTAAATTTTCTGATAGGGAATGCAGGTTATAATTGTATTTATGTCCAAAAGTCTAGAAAAATCTTTCATTATTTACTCAACATTTTGTTTCTCTTTCTCAGACAGGTATGCCTTTACCTGGCCATTATTAGGCATCATTGTGGAATTTCTATTAATTTTCACAATCATTGTCATTAGTGAATACAAGAAGAAAGATGTGGAGAGGTATTGTGTTGAATTGGATTTTCTTCTTCTAATTTTGTTCTTTTCCTCCTACTTTTGTATCACCCAAGAAGTCACACGTTTGTGAGAACTGGTGGAGATATAATGATGGCTGTGTGCTCCCGTTCATTGCTTAGAGCATACTTTGTGAGAGCTGTAAACATTTCAAAATGATGTCAATGATGAGGTGTTTGTCTTTTCGCAAAGGTGATCAAAATGATTGCTTATTATATCATGCAATTTATCTGCATGTTTCATAATTTGACAATTTAATCTTGTACAAATATCAGATTTATGGAAATTAAAGAAAGCAATGGAGATGTTTTTAGAATTAAAACTGAGTACATGTACTGTGAAAAAAAATCCACACCCACTTAAAAAAACAGTTGAACAATTTAAGCCATTTGCATTTAGTGACAGTCTAAGAACAGAAACTAGACAAGATTAGGATGTTTTCTAATGTAAGAGAGTTTTTTTTTTGTCTATTGCAGTGAAATTCAAGAAGTGGAAGAGAAGCCAATTCATCATCATCGTAGGAGCAGAAGCCAATCAGTCCCAAAATAAATATGCCAAAAGCCATTACTGACAGTTTTGGAGATGTATGTCATGAAAGTATCAACAGGAAAGAGCATGAACAAATGCTATAAAAACAGCTAAGAAACTGCACATTCAGCATGCACGTGGGTGTGCATGAATGCGGATGTGTGTGCATGTGATGTAGGCAACAAAACCCTAGTGCCATTTTGCAAAGATGTCATGAACTCAAAAGTTTATTTTCTTCATGATTTCCAAACCATTTTTACTTTTGTTTTTATCAAATTGGATATTAAAGACTAATTTGTTTCTTTGTTACATGCAATGTATTGAATATTTTTGTGGTTTTTATTAAATTTAACTAAATTGAACAAGTCTTGACTTCAGATCTGATTCTGGATATTACAAAATAGTGATAGTGTTATAGTGCTACAGAAATGTAATATGGGTAATAATAATATGTTTATTTATATAGCGCTTTTTCCCACCATTAAAAAACAAGCTAAAAGCACTTTACTATATAAAAAAAACACACACACATAAACATTATAAGAATGGATGTTGGTCTCAAAAACAGTTGTAGAATTACTATATTTGTGACCTTTGCCTTTCACAGACAATAGATGATAGGCATAGGCAACACTGTCAAACTGCATGATGACCACTTCTGATGCTGATGATTCATTGATGTTAAGAGTGACTGTCACCTTGTTTTCCTGACAATGGTGGGAAAGTGATGCCATAAAGCTGACTTGCTGGTGGAGAATCGGACAGTTGAGCTTTGGAACATGCACAATGGTTTGTTAATGATTTGTCTGACATAACTTTTGTCTCTCTTGTCACTCTTGAATCTATGAACTTTACCAGCTACTAGTTTTAAGAAAGAGAGTATAGTAGCAAACTCAAAGACCTAAAAAACAAGTTGCCTTTTTCAGCATCAGCATCTATCAGATTAGTCTGAGCGGCATATTTCACTGAGCTTCCTGGAGATACATGTCAATCATTGCAGACTGGTCTGTACTCCATGCAAAGCTTGCTGTGATAGCTCAAAATTCTGAAGAAGCTGGAGGAAGATAATCAGATTTTGAAGTTGACATTGCTGATGTGTAGATCTCAAATCAACGAGTTATACACCTATACACCATTGACTCGTGGGAACTGAGGAGGTCCCTGGTCTGTTTGAGAAGCTGATTTCCAAACAAAGAAAGTCTTAGCCAAAACTCTGACCTCTCATTCTCCCCCGACCCAAAACAACTAACTCTAATACAAAGCTCTACCACAATAACTTCCTAACATCAATCGGGAACCCCCATTAAGACCAATGCCCACCAACCTTCTCAGTTCCATACATACACTGCTCTGTGTGCATATGCACATGACAAAAAAATCCAGGTTAAGTATAATCCATCCTTGAAATACAAATATATTCATGTATAAATTATTACTAATTACTGGCAGCTGTACTTTTGTCATCCATTTACGTCAAAATGTGCTAGTGGTGATCTCCCATAAACAATGAAACTTTCTGCTGGTTTTAGCTGAATGTTTTTGGTTTTTTTTATTTGCTTTTGGCAGTTTTTTGTGGATGTCCTTTCACACAAATCAATAGTGTCATATTCATGTGAAAGATTAATAAAGATGTAGGGTTATTTCATAAATGTGGGTTTGGGATTGCAGACAACAACAGAAAAGGCTGATCGCACTATACAAAGACAATACCATATGAGAATTTGACATAAAAGTACTACACAGTCTGCTACTAGCTGTACGTATATCAATGTATATGTATATATGTTCTTCTAAATTGGAAATGATTATAATGTTAATTTAAAGTGAGAAATTGTATAAAGTGTCGCACGCAGCAGAATTTGCTATAGCAAAGAACTTGCGCCTTGTCGCAAAGCATTTAACTGCCATGCACAGATCGACAGAGCTAATACTAATGCTTTTGACAATGCAACGATAAAAAAGGCTTACTCAATCATTAAATTTTTCTTGAAAAATATGAATGTTTGGAGAGTACTACTCCATTTCTAAGTCTATCGCTCTACGGCTAACAACAAACGAGCAAAACGGAAATAAATGCTTTCGTAACTTTTGAATGGAAGAGCTACTAGAGGTAGGTGGAAGAAAACGTAAACCTATATTGAGTGTGGTATTTCCTTACTCCCGATAAAGGTGAGAGCGAAAGAAGACACCCTAAATAGAAATTAAATCAAAGAATTAACGAAAGATCACAGAAGGACGAGAAATTAATCCGTCGTAAAATTATGACTTATGCGAGGCAGTTTGCTCCTACCTAGTACTAGTGCTAAAGGGGCGTTGAGGGTGATAATAAACACGTCTATTCGTACGTCGTTGAATATTTTATACAATCTTCCCGCATTTCGTTGTGAATGCCTTTAATGTTATTTGTCATGAATGAGCAATAACAAAATTACGGATTACTGACAGTATGCAGATCATTCACTTTAATTTATCAATCCAGTTTACAACGTGGAGCAATCAGTAGCCCTTCTTTTTTTAATTTGAATTTTTTTTTTACAGTCGATTAACTTCATTTCGAAACGTGTGCACTTCTTCTTTGGTGACAAAATTCAGATATTCCTGTTAAATTTCCTAAGTAAATGTATTCATTCCTTATTGTTTCACAAGTTCAACACAAATCTGTTTACATACCCCATACCATTCTTGTCACACAATTTGACTATTCTTGAAGCTGCTGACAAAATATCCCATGGATAGCTCACATTCAACCAGTTTCCAGTTTATTTTTACTCATGATGTATAGTTTCTGTGTGTCCATGTTAGGCTTTCCTCTGACCCATCCTCACATAATATATATCATTAAAAATAATTTAATTATTTACATTTCACTGATGTGCTACTTGCTTGGTTATCTCGGTAAAATGTAATGCAGTGATTACTGTGTACATAATCAGACTTTCTATTCAGCTTTTAAAAATCTTATGATTATGTTAATTTCTTCTTAAAAAGCAGTGTCTTTAGTCATCAAGGAGGACTATAAATTTGTTTACTTACATTCCTTTGATGCTGTAGAGTGTAGACAATTGCTGATCACACTTGTCTTTTAAAAATTCTATTTTGAAATCTGGCAAACAGAAGAAGCTGACACAATTTTCCTAGACTGAATTATATATTCTGATAATTGATCACTTCTTGTGGTGAATGTAGATTAGCATTTATGTCTGTTTCTGGCATGTTTTTTTTGTGATTAGAGGATTTTTTCTGCCCTGTCAAGTGAGAATAGATACATTTGTATCTGCATACAAAGTGTTGTAGCAGTAAAGCAAACAGTGTTATCTTAATCACTCAGTCTCTATCTTGATCACTCAATCTGCTGTCTTTTTGCTTCCACATAATGAGCACACACTCATGCACATGGTCGCCTGACCCCCCCCCTTCCTACTCCCACATTTTAAAAAAAAAACCTGAAACAAGTGATGATCTATTGTTGTGCATTGTGCTGATGCATTATTTTACCTTCATTAATTGCAAATTGATTAACAAATCATCCCCACTTTGCTTCCTTTTTTGGGGGAAGAGGAAACAAGAAGGGGGTGGAGGATGGAAGGCATCTTTCTTGTTTTATTAATATATTAGACATCTTTTGAAAACTGCTGTTGACATGGGGTATATAACACTGTGTGATCTCAATCATTATTGACTGGAAAACTCCTTTGATTAGAACTTTTTTGGGGGTCACACTAAAGGTACCTGTTAGTAATTTTAGTAACTTTGTAATAGTAATAGTTTCTCTGTTTTGGGTGAAATGAAATATAAGTCTCTAAGAATCAAGCTCATGTCCAGCGGATTGGAGATCTAACATTATTGGAGGTAGGGTGGAAAGAGAGAAAAAGACTCAAAGAAGATGAGCAATCTTGGAAAGGCAGTGCATTGCGTCACGTCATTGACCGTGCGTGTTGTCCTCGTGCCAGAGCAGTTGGTTCCTAGCGTCAGATGCTCGATCAGCCTCCGCCTGTGCATCTTTCGATCGCTGCCCTACCCTCCCCCAACCAACCAACCCCAGCCCAGGCGCGTGCCAGTGCCCGGGCAGTAGCTCCAAAATCGATGCGAAGGTTTCAGCATCAGCAGCACGGCGGCAGTGATTGCACGCACAGAACCCGGCCATGAGGATCAAACTGAAGGGGTAGGGGTGCTATTGATTTATCGATTTTTGCCACTTTAAGCAACACACGTTGGAACCGCAGAGGAGTAATTCGGTGAAATTCTTCCGCGCCAAGAGGCTGCGTTCAGCACAGTCGCATAAAGTGCTCCATGCCTGGGACACAGCTACAGTCATTTATACACAGATACTGCTGTCAGTCCATCACAGTTTTGACCACACAGATAACTATTATAGTATTTGTCATATAAGTGTATATATAAATAATCCTCTGAATTAAAAAAAAAAAAATGAAACAGGTTTTTCTTTTTTTGTGCACACAAGTATTTTCAAGTGATTTGATACACATTTTAAGAGGAGTCTTGGAGTCTTGGGTTTTTCTTTCCCTAATTTGCACACTCTGTGTGCAATGTAATGTAGAAAGGTGTGTAAATCATGTGAGAGATCTCTAAAGCATGTAAAGAAAATTTACCTGTGGGAGTCTCACAACGTAAAGAATTTGGCGTTGGGGAAGTTCTGGTTTAAAAGCGCAAAAGAAATTATGTCATCATTATGACATCATAGATAAAAGTTTCGATAATTTTATAAATGTTCGCTGCTGTGTACTTTTAAAAAATTGTTTGGTCAAAAAACTTTACATTTTTTGATGTTGGTAGTGGAGAGTGTGTGTCAAAATCACAATTGTTTTAACTGACTGAAAATTCTCACCAATTTTGAACTGAAAAAACTTCACATTTTATGGATTAGAAACCCTGTTATATACTGACCAACAAACCCCGATTTTACTTAGGAGCCATATTTATAAACTTTATGGTGTTTTATGTCCTTGTTTAGTGCTCTAAGATGAACATTTGAAGCAGCTTGCCGCTCTTGTGAACTAAAGGTGAAGCTCTTGTTATTGTAATTTGTTTCCCTTTTATGCCCGCTTTAATGTGTCGCTTTAATTTGTTGAACAGATTAACAAAAACGACTAATACAAGCAGAAATTCGACGGAACTGCTATGGTGACAGGAGGAGCGATGTCGAAAGAAAAACGAACGAAAACGCTAACAAGCGAAAGACAAGGTAAGTCTCTCTCCATGTGTTTGTTTGCGAATATCTTTGTGTTGTTACATGCGTATATGTGTGTGTGAGAGAGAGAGGTGACCTGTGGAAACGCTTGCTTTGAAAAAAAAGTAGTTTTGACTTTAGCAGCGGCTTAAGGTTGTTTTTTTTTTAAACTAGCCCATGTCAGCAACTTCCTGGCAATAGAATGGACTGTTATGCACCTAATATTTGCATATAACCACTAGTGCGCAGGAGCAGACTGTAAACTTTTTGTTTTTTTGCGGGAGTTTTATGGGTGTGGGAAGGGAGGTACATGTAAGTTCCGGATAGAACAATGGTTACGTTTGTGCGTCTCAAATCAGAAGTTGTATTTCTTTGTGCATTATGTTTTGTCACTTGAAGTTCTGTTTCTGAGAAAAGTCAGTGTCCGTGACCTGCCGAAATTTTGCATGAATGCACATTCCCAGTAGAGTGTGAAGTGCCAACCCATCGGCAGCGTAAAGGCCCCTATATTGTGACTGTCCCTTTTCACCCCACGAGGGATGCAACCCTGCCTGCGGTAGATTAGTTTTGCCATGCCAGAAGGAGGGAGCGGGCGGCGGAGGGACAGCTGTCGGCCCTTTTGCCACTGCTCTCCCGTGAGCTGCTGGAGGGGTGGGTCGCAAACACAAATCCCACTCATTCCATTGAGTTCTGACACTGGACAGTGAAACAGCGCACGGGATGTGGGTGGAGGGGGACTGGACGCGGGCTAGACAACACGATCACAAAGACTCTTTGGCGATATCAAGGAAAGACGCGTAAGAGTTGGGGGAGGAGGGTTGGGGGACAAGGATCAAAGACTTGAACACGTTTGTAGTAGGAACCACAGTGGGCTTGTGAGAATCCCGCAACTTCTCAAGGCTGTTTTGGAATAGGCAAACGGTTTCATGCACGTAACCCACTCGAGCTGAAAAAAACCCTAACCCCATAACCTTAAAGAAAACTACAATGATTATAATCGGAAATTCAAAGTCTATTTCATAGAAACGCTGCCAAGATACTAGTTCGTGATCGAGTGTCGAATGGCAGCAGGTGATCCTAATTTGCATATCAAACGTGGGCGAATCAAACGTGTTATACACTCAAAATACGTTTAAAAATGAATGAAGCATGGTGAAGAGTTCATTGAAGAATTGCGTTGTAACTAAGCCTGTATGCACATTTGTCGCCCTGCCATAGCCTTTGATGTTGACACGGCCTCCAAAAAAGACTTCATTTTGGGCGTTAGGCGCTCTCTCTCTCTCACATTCTTCCAGCCAAATCATTTCCTTCTCGGAAGTAATGGCTGCGAAAAAATAATTGCAGCGGGCCGTTTGAAATGCACGATTGTGCGGCAAGCTGTGCCCCCCTCCCTGCCTTTTCGCGTACGACCCTCCATTCTTAATTCCAGTGAGGAAACCCATTCGAGCAACGTTATCTCCCTTCGAAACGCTCCTTTGTTGTACCCCACATGGAAGTGGCTAGGGCACCCAGTTCGAAAAAAAAGGGGGTTATTTCGAGCGTGGGTGGGGGACACGTCGCATTACTGAGGGTGGTGGAAGGGGTAAGTCTTGCCACAGACCTTCATATACTATACGTTATGTACATCTGTGGGTCTAGCAGGTTCTTTTGCTCGAGGTGCATAATAGCATACTGTGCCATTCAGCGAAATTAAGGAGAGGAATAATACTGATTGTGCTTTTAAGGATATATGGTCTTGTTTCACTGATGGTCGAGAAGATGTGCAAAATGTTAAGCACATATACTTAGATCGTTCCCTATTTGCAGATTTGCGAGCACGCGCCGCTAATGCCAGGGATGGATGTTTCCGGTAGTTTTCCTTGCCCTTATCCAAAATGTGCTGATCACCTCGCTCTGTTGCATGCTTCTCAGTTCCATCGCTAAGAACTATTGGTAATATGCATTTTAACGTGATCACTGCCTGTCCTTGTTCGAGTGACTTGCTAACCCCGTTTCTCGCGACATTTGTAGAGAACGCATTTCCCCTAAAGTTACTCCTGCTTACAGATCATAATCCTATTCACCACCGTCACCATGGCCTCTGGCCTAATACTCCTATTGCTCGGATGGCGGAGAGATAACGGGTACGCAACTGTATATTTTATAGATGTATGTGCGATGTAGAGGGTCATGATGTTGATGTAGGATGATGTGTATCTGGTTATTTGCGACATGGTCGGCGACCCCCCTCCCCCATCCTCAACAACTCTGTAAGATAAAAGCACCTGCAACATTGTTCTCTTCTCGGGCAATTTCGTGGAAGGCATTAGGAATATTTACTTGTACTTAATGTAAAGCAGTTCATAAAGAATGCGATCAAGTGTACCCGTCACAAAACCTTACACGCTCCAAGGTAGAAGACATGTCAGCTAGGCTATCGGTCCCTCCACCAAAACTCTCTTTCCACCTCGGAAAACAGTCGCGATAGGCAGGATGCAAGAAAGCCGGCGTCCAGGCTGTGTGATCTGCCACTTCTTTGTTCACGAAAGCGGCAGTCTCGCCGGCCTCACCACCTCGCAAAGATGGCCGAAGGGTTACTGGATTACAGGGGAGGTCACAACAACGCACTGGCAAACTCCGTACGACCTCACCTCTGTCTTTACCCCAGCTTTGTGTTGCACAGTCAAGGCAAGGGCCACGATCAGGCACCAGACCGCTTTCTTTATTAACCCCCTCCCCCTTCCAATTCCTTTAGGCGCTCAACACGCACCTTTCCTTTCTTTGGAACTAGAGAAGACATAAACGTCGTCACAACCATTGTCTTCCCACCTCTCCCTCTGGTCTCTGCCTACTTAAAATTAAATCGGGATTGCGTTTAAACGTTTGGTGAGCGAATTAAAATTAAAAGGTATTTGTCCTGGAACAGGAACTGGTGGCCTTTCCTTGCACCAACAGTATTTTCTTTAATGGTTTTTCAGCCGGTCTCTCCGTCAAGGCTATTGTTTGTATTCCGGGGTGATGGTACCAAGTACCCACGGTGCCAAGCAATAGGATGATAACTCCAAGAATTGATGCCAGCGGCTCGTGGCTAGCTGCAGTAGAACTCGCAGCGACCTAAATGTTAGTAGGTCAGCTTGTGCCTGGCTGCTGCTGCTGCTCGCGTCAACAAGTTGACGTTGTTGCTCGGCACGTGTTTTGCGCGTTTCAAAGTCAATGTAAGACGACACTGTTCTATCTGAAATCGAACTTGAGGTAAACCTGGCGAATATTAGCAACACACGGTAATGTCCACTGGGGTTTAAAAAATATTAGAGGAGTGACCATGCGATCACACGGCAAGATTTTTTTTTAACTCATGATGTCTGCAGTCCAACCAGTCCAGCTCTTCAGGTTTTTTCAAAAAGAAAACGTCGCACAGTTGGCCAGCACAGAATGTTTCCTCAAACACAGTGCGAGGGCGCCTGGCAGAGGGAAGGCTCGTATACGTGAAAATAACTTTTCTGTCCGGGTATCTCGAGGGGCCGGATGTGCAAGTTGCAGCTATAAATCACTGACATGCTTGGGTTGATGGCGTGCGCCCTTGACGGAGTACTTTGGATTTTTTGTTCTTATGTTTTCGCCAGCTCTCTTCGTCTGTCTCCGCCGACAGCCGCTTTGGCTAACACATCTGCCATAGTGCGCGTGGTTACACAGTTGACTCGCTTCACTTCTCTAAAGCCAGTTTCACACTGTACAACTAAAGTCGTTGAAATCTTCTGCCACAGTGCGCGTGTGTGCTGTTGCGCCATGCATAACAGCACGGCTTAAACCCTCGGAGAGACTTTGTGTAAACTCTGTCACACCCTATACTCCTCTAACGCATTTAGAACGTATTGTTTCTACGTACGCGCGGTAATTATATCTATTAATTTATACCAGCAGGCCTAATTTTAACTAGTACAGAAAGCATCCCTGAAATATCCCTATCGCCTGGTTCATTAGAGGCAGTTTATTAACGGAGCACAACGCCACGCCCCACTGAACACTGCACCGCTCCACCCCCTTATGTTTAGTCATATTCGATACTTCAGTTGAAGCTATTGCGCCACAAATAACAGTTCACATCTGCCTCAGTACAGCGTGTGTGCTGCAGCCATGCGTAACGGCACATTCGTCACGCTTCGCTCTTTCTAAATGCCTTTTCACACTGTAAACAGATGCCACACGCAAAGAAAGAACAGCGTATCCGAGAAGAGATCTGAACTCAAAACAGTCATCAGTAGTCAAACCAAACAATTATGTAGGCAATTATGCCAGTTTTTTAATGGACATTGTTCTTATGTCTTTTACATTATAACTCAAATCGTGTTTTTCAGAATTCCTCCGAAATTAAGCAGCACATTGTTATTTTAAAAAATAATTTTGCACGGGAGAGATCGGAGAGAAGTCGTGTACTGCCATTTTGATGATGCCAACAGCGGCCGTTTTCAAAATCCACGAGCCCTCGGCATCGATCTTGGCAGACCTGTTGTTTGGGGTTTTGATCAGACGCGACGCCGTGCTTGCCTTCTCATTGTGTGCCGGAGGATCGGTCAGTATCTCCGTGACTGTATTGATTGGCCGGGAATTCAGATGTGTGCGTATAGAGAGAGAACAGCCTTGTAAAACACTGACAGTCTCATTTTCATCACCTGTCAAAGTCAATTCGTCCCGAGACATAACGGGATAGCTGTTGACATTTATGCAGAATTACATAAAACAATAAAAGTAAACATGTCAACATTATTTAAAAGTATACATGGGCGAATTACGCGTCTCAAATACTTGACCTTTCTATATTCACCGTTTATTTCGGTTAAATAAACTTTTTAAAAAGTGGAATCTTGCGGAGAGGAAATACGCTGACAAACTTTTTGATGGCTGCGTTTGCCTCAAGCGACGACCCAGTGCTCAGAACTCACACTTGAATGCAAATCAAAAGAAAATTCACATCGTCCTTGTATGATTAAAGTGGGTTTTTCTGATTTTTCTTGAAATTTACTATTGCACTGTCTGTAGAATACTGGAAGACTTCAGTCGCGAGGTGTCACATCACAAGCTGCGCCAACGCGGCTTCAATTTCGACAAGAGCTCCAGTTGTTTGCTGCCCGCCCAAGAAAGTTGAAAGGTTAGTAGGTCAGCACATAGACGTTGATCGCGCGGGATTGCTAGTAAGCCGTCGCAGGAAGAAGCTGCCGTATGTCTATGATAAGCACGTGTGCTTCACGTGCAGAACAATGCGAGCAAACACTCGCCCTTCGCTGGTCAGCCAATCGGCAAGCGGCGTGCTTCCATCCGGGTCACTTCGTGTTGGGCCCATTTTAAAATGTTTCGTCTGCGCTCTTTAGAGGCTAATTGGTTAAGAGATAGGCTAATAATTATCGTTGATTATCTAATTGATGATTACACTAGCGAGATGGCATGCGGATCAGAAGGGCTGCGTTATAATCTGTACTGTGTAAAATGTAAATATTTGGCTGGTTTTAGGTAGGGGTGGCGGGGATGGATCGGTTGAGCGGCATTGAGGTTTACGTACGTCACTGACTTACACGGAAGATTGCATTCTTATGAAACTAGACACAAAAATCCTAACCAAACACTAGAACAAATGTACCCGATGAGAATATTCATAGCTGATCATTTTGTAACCTTGTGTGATTATTTTAAAAGGTTGTGCTTTCGCCTTCCGGTGGGGAAGACAATTCGATCCGACAGAGGGAGTTGAGGGTACTTCTCGAGAAGGTAGAATGACTACTGTGTTCATTACTTCCCTCCTTCCTTTCGTTATGCTATTAGCCCTTTCTCTGCGTGTGGCATCTGTTTACAGGGCTGGCTGTCTTGCCGTGATATAGCCTTAGTTGCTGGCACGGCGTAAAATTCCAATCCTACCACAAGCCAGACATTCAGCCTTTAAAAAAAATTGAAGTGAAAATGAACTAGATTCATTCCCTTTTCCCAGCTGCTTAAATGTTTAAGCATATCCGTATTGTTGTCACAGTAGTTTCCTTCATGGCATTTGTGAAGGTGTTTACCTCGACCATGAACTCTCTGGTGGCGAAAGCAGCCTTCGTCTATCGCCTGTAAACAACACGGTCGGCCATCACCTTTTCTAAGCATCAGAGTCGATCGCTCAAACCTAACAATTGTGCCATTGTGGAATGAGACAGTGGCAGTGTCACCTATATTCTGTGGTTTTCCTTTCCTGCCCACCATTTGTAACCCCACCATGTCATTTTCCTGTTCTGTGTGTTGAAATGAGCCCGCAGTGTGTTCGTACCCAAGTATTTTCCTTGTGCAGCTCATAAAGACAGAACAGACAACGATCTCATGCAAAGCAGCCCAGGTACTTGGCGTTTAGACACCTTTGTGTCTACGCAAGCTTGCGAAGACACCAGCTATTTCAACTTTGCTTACAGATTTTAATGACCTACGTAGAAGTGAACTGCGGCTTCTGCAACGCAGCCTCAAATAGGATATATATATATCGATTTATATTTTTGCTGGATTTAAAGAAAAAAAACAAACAACCACAACCAAGCGTTAACAGGTCACCATCGTACATCTAAAGCAAACAAATATACTAATGAGATGACTGCGCAGTTGCTGGTGGAAAATGAGATTTCTATGCGGAACGAGTTCAGAAGCAGTTCCTTTGATCGTGTACTAATTTTTGCCGCAGAAGCTTTCGGACGGGTTACACCCTTGCGCTCGTTGAGCGAGGACGACGCGAACAAGAGGTTTAAGCGGCCCCCCATTGTTTGAACAGTCATACCGTTCATTCCGCTGGTTGACCTGCGAGCGGCAACCTCAGGACGAAAAGCAAGTCCCCAAATGGGTCGAATAATGCGCTGCAGAAGATTCAAGGCCGAAGGGCGGGGTGATGGTGAGGTAGGGGGTGGGGTAGTGGGAGACGAAACGTTTAGCGTGACCAGGAAGCCGACGTCACAATGTTTCCAGACGTGCACGACACACCCGCGCGTCAAGCACGTTGGCAGCAGACACTAGGCTAGTGTCAGCCTCCTCCCCTAGTCCGTCGGTTTAGGAAGCGCAGATCGTGCGTGGATGCAGAACATAGCCGATCGATGCCCCACGATCCCCCATCCCCAGCTGTCCCTCGCTCGTGGAGGTCAGACGTCCAGAGACGTGCTTGCTCACGCATGCAGCCACCAGAAGACCGCGAAGACTACTCGGCAGTTGTTGGGTTTTTTTGTGCAGACAATGACGGCGCAGGTTTTTCACAGTTCCTGATCATCCTCATGGACACGCCTGAAAGGACATCACCGAGAGCTTCCCCACCCCCATCCCTGGTGTTGAATCATGCATGCTTTTCGTCATCATTTATGCACATTGCACCGCTGTTTTTCGTAGCGGGACTGCCTGCAGGTCATTCGTGTTCGTCGATCAGCCTTCTGTTCACGTTTGCGCATGACAACGAGACAGCTGTGGCGCAAAACCTCTCGATCGCTGATCGTGTGAACTGATTTCAGACTGGATGCTAATCTAGTCACTTAGCAACGCCCACAGCGGGCCCTGACCGACAAACGTGTAATCACTTGTTTTTGTTGTTACTGTTGTTATTGTTTAAAGGTCTGATGTAGTATTCATTTTTTGTTTCAAGTGACTGAGTACAGCTCAGGCCAAGATGATCTTTTCCAAAGTCTGGATGATTGTACCTTCCTTACGTTCTCCGGTACACACCTGCAAACATCACTGTGTACAGGGAGAGCTAGGCCAGGAACACAGATGCCAGGATTGTACAGGATACGTTTACGTTGTCAAGGTTTCAGTCAATAGGCGAACTGGGACGATATGTTAATTAATGGTATCTGTGGACGAACATGGCTTCATGAGTTTGACCTCTTCTTCGTGCAAAGTGATGTTTGTGGGCGTGCATTTGAAAACAGTACAGGGTATTCGTGTAGACTGCCAAACACTATCTTGCATTAAGCTTTAGCCAGGTATAAGAAAAGAAATGTACCCACTAGTTCACGAATGGACAATTACCACTTTGACAAGAAATGCCGTGAAGGTGACCACGTCTTCTCCTTGGCAGCTGCTCTCAGCATTTAATTGCATCAATATATAAGCCATCTGACTTTATTCCCAATAATTACAGTTATATACTGCTCGAAGTAACGTAGTTCGAATGTGGTCTCAACATACCTTTGAATCATACCTTCACAGTTGTCTTGAATGGTTTGGATCCTAGAAACTGTTGTAATTGTAACTGTGGACAGGCTTGTCTCTGCGCCTAGCCGGAGATTGTTTTATTAGGTTGTGTACATTGGGCAGTTCGCAGTATGGTTATGTATGCATGCGTGAGGTCTGGTGACAAGTTTCCGGTAGATGAGGAGCAGACTTACATCATTAGTTCTGTTCTTAACCTTTTCGTCCACCTCAGCCAGACAAAAACTTCGTTTGTGAAACGTCCCTTTCCCCTTCCCCCAACTAACATCACCACCACCACCACCTTCATACGTTTGCACGCTTTGCACCCGCTTAGGGAAAAACGGCGTGATGGTGACGATGGTGCATTCCTTATAGTTTAAAGGTCATCTTAATGCATTGTGTATTTAACAGCTGTATGGAATAGTTTAAAGGTAGTCTTAATCGACTGTGTACTTAATCCTCGCTTTACATTGGTCTTACATTGTGTGAATCCTAGCTTATCGCTCTGTGCGGGCATCCTCCCGAGAGAAGAGCGTTTTATGGACATTTCTTCGCTTTCCTTGTTTCCTGTCCGCTTAAACTCTCAATACGGAGGCATGCAGAAAGAAGTCTTTTTCATAATGCAGAGGCTTCATCTTACCTTTACGGACACCGACCTTCCACTTTGCAGATCACCTGTCGACGTATCAATGAAAGGGGGGCTCGTTTTACTGTTGCGAAGACGTGGGAAAGCCTCTGTTGCTTGTTTGAGGCTAGCTTTGTCAAAGCCAACTAGACGAAGGTCAGTTTGCCGAGATGCTAAGCTGGAACCCTTAACCCACAGTCGCTGTTATTTGCGCTACCTGACCGCCATTAAACATTTTTCATCATGGCCGTGTATTCCCTGCCCGCCAGATCCCCTTTCTTAAGGATGCGACAAAAGTCATTAAAAAAAAGGGAAATTAACGATGGACTTCAGTCGACGTCCATTATCTTAACAAGGAAAATGCTATAAATAAACGTTAATTACCTTATCGACATCTTTTCTATTATAACCCTGATTAAATTCTGGGCTGCCGGTAAGCCCTCGACTAAGGAAAGAGAAAGAGTGTGGGGTGGAACATGGTAGTGTCAGGAGTTGCTGTGTCTACCCTACGATCTCTGCCAAGCTGTTTCCCACTGAGACAGAAACAGGCGAACGAGAAAGCCTCAGCCAGTAGGTATATCACACGTACGAGGGCCTTCCCGAGGGCAGTCGTCTGTGCTGAGTTTGTGTACCAGTACAATCCCTTTGCTAATATAGGATTTTATGCGCCCTCGTCAACTGCCAAAAAGTTGTTTTTGAACAACAACCCTGCACAGGGCAGAGAACGCAATAAAACCATTTCCACTCTTTGCTCTTAGATTTAGTCTCTGAGGGCGGGAAGGCAGTCACGTGAGCGCATGCGTACTGTGCAGCATCAGGCTGCAGGGAAGGGAGGAGAAGTGGAGGGTCAAAGTAAGCTCAGCCGTATGCAAGCGGTGATGCACGTCACCTTTAAGCACTTTGCGTTCTTTAATAACATCGCTTGTATGCGATAACATGCAAAATCACTTTTATTAACTTAAATGTGTTTAGATGTCATGCCCAGCCTGTTAGGTCATCTCTCAATCCATTTTAAACATCAAGAAAATGTCAGTTTAAAACAAAAGTGGTGGAAACATGGCATACAATTTTTCCGATTAACCATAGACCATAGCCATTGTTACTCGCATGAAGTACTACTCTGAGATTACCATTTTAGAAAACACTAATGTTGGCTTGTTTGTGTGCTCTGTGTGTGTGCACGCGCACGCATATATGTTGACAGTATCACTCCCTAAGCTGGTAGACTTTGACTGGCGTGTAGATGTAAAGACATCTTCAGATGCAGTGGCCAGAATGTCTGTTCCAACCTGCATTCTTAACCTTCAGGTGAGTTGCTAAATAGCTGGAGTCAGAGATACAGATCACATTTCCACAAAGGGTACTTTACTGGTATGTCTCTAAAGAAGTTCAAGATTGTTTCTCAGTAATAATCATACACAATAATGATGATGATGATGAAAAGTAATTGAGAGAAGCAAACTATATTGCACATTGGTATTCTAGGACATGTTTTTTTGTTTTATTTACTTTCGTAATTACACTTTTCTCTGGGACTCTTTCATGTGTGTACACAGTCTCACACCATAACTCCACCTCCCCCCCCCACCCCCCATTTCTAATTTCTCAAAGGACAAACTTTATGTTCTGTGAATTAGTCATTAAACCATTAAAAATATTTTTAAATCTGTACAGTTATTGATGCATTAACAATGCGTGTTTTACACATAAGAATTTTTATTTTTATGTAGTAAATTTGCTTACGCACTAAGCTCCATGTGCAATTATAGTCATCATATGCTGCCTCAGCTTGCTATTCTGTGCTAGATGAGCACAATTTGAGTAGATATACACATTTGGTTATCAAGAAATATAAATCTGTGATGATAAACACTATCATCAGAAATTTATGTTTTCTGAAGGGGAATTGTGCAGGGCTTGAATATTCATAAGCATAGACAATAGGAAAGCACAGTAGTCTCTCTTCCTGCCTTGTAGCCTAAGGGAAATAAGTTTGTCAGGGATAACCCAATCACTTGCAATAAGTGGAGACAGTTTGCAAAATTAAAAACTGCCCAAATAATTATTTGTATAGCAGGTTTTTTTAAATAATAGTTGCCGTGAAGAAGGAAGACATTCTCAGTATGTGCTTCACACTTTGCAACCTCACATAGACGGGATTTCTGTTGTAAAGTACTGTCTGTACAAGCTAGGAGCACACTCATTATTTTAAATTTATATCCACATTGGCAAAAATGTTAGGACATTTGCCAGACATAGAGTTTTGGAAGTGAAGAAAAGGAAAATATGTCAGTGTCCTAACTATATATATAGAGAGCTGTTTACACCTTCCTGTGTGCAGTGCAGGTTCTATTTATTTGTTCTTTTCCTTTTTTATGTCAGATGGAAGGCAATCTGGAAGGAAGGGACAGCCAGACAGAGTGGCAAAGTGTCAATGTAGAATTGTCAAAAGAGACGCTGGACACCATGCTTGATGGCTTGTCCAAAATCCGCGAGCAGCTGGCTTCTGTTGCCAGGCGATAGCATTTTTCCACTCTAGAAATAACTTGCTTAAATTTTCAGTCATGTTCATTATGGAGAATGTAATTTTTTAATGCTAAGAATTAGCTCATTGCTTAAATTAGAATGGGTGACAAACATTTTGAAGAGACATGAAAAGAAAAGCTTTATCAAAATATGAATAGGGAAAGTGGCCATTGCTTTTCTTCAAGTTTAATTCAAGAAAATTATTTCTGGATCAGAACACTATTGCTTTTACAAAAGTGACCAAGTGCAATCTTTAATACCATGACATACACCTCATCTTAGCTTTGTTTCTTCTGCACATGGTTTTACACTAGCACAACATGACACCTAGGTGCACTTTGTTTTTGTTCAAATAATTGGTTAAGCTTTGTTAGTTTTCCTTTCTCAGGTCAACTGGTCATGGCCAGAATAAGCAACTAGCTGTCAGCAACCCTAACCCTGTCTCAGAGCAGTAGACATATTAAGCCCTTGGTGGAATGGCTGTTTGTGGGTGATTTAGAATAGTAAGTTTACCATGCCATACTGGCATTATTGTCAGGTACTATTTCAATTCAGGTTTATAAAAACAATGGGCCATCCTTCAAGAACCATGACAAACAGCAAGAAACTGAAGAATTAAAGTGATTGTCGCCTCCAACCCATTCAGCCTGATTTGGATGGCTAGGGGAAAGAAAACCCTTGGTAGATCACATTAAATGGAATCTTTCCTACCAACCCTGCAAGATATCAGCCAGGAAACAGATTGAGTGTGAGGACAGGCTAGTTTGAACAAGTAGAAGTCTCCTTTTTTGTAATGCAAGAACTTGTGAGGAGAAACTGGTTGGATTAGATGGTCACTCCATGCAGCAATGGCGCTACATATGGTCAAGAGAAAACATTTTAAACATGGGACTTTGAATGTTGTTGACTGGCAGTTGTGAACTAAAGACTCTTCTAAAGATGTACTTGAGCCCATCATTTGCAAAAACGTTGATAAAACTTAAACTGTTTATTGATTGTTTAACATTTACAACAAATATTTTGCCTAATGTGATACTATTTGTACAATAAAAACATCAAACAGTTTCAATTGTTAATCCACAATTTTGTGTGAATAAATTTTAGTTAGTTCTGTACTGATTACTCAAAAAAATACAAAATATACAGAATATCCTATAAATAAAAGAAGGCAGTTACCTGCATATGCTGATTTAATGAAAATGAATTGACCATGAAAATCTAAAAACACAAACTTGTTCTACCACCATATGTATTCCATGGGTTTTGACTTTCATCATCAGTCATTACTTAAAAAACTATGAGCTTATAGTATCTCATCTTTGAGATAACCACAAAACTGTCAATTATTACATGTGCCTCCATGAAGGAAGCAACAACCAAAATATGAGAAAAGAACAGGCATGACAAATACACCAATTTTTTCAAAATAAAGCCAGATATAAAAGCATCTATCACCTGGCTATTTTGTAACATCAAAGGCAATTAACTTCAATCCATCCATTACAGCTGTACACATACAATATTGCATCACAGATAGTAGTCACCTTGTGAAACAATGAAAACAGATTTTCACTAAAAAAAGGGAGACAATCACTTACGGCTTGGTATGCTCCAACAGACATATAAACAATTTAACTGGAAAGGAAAAATCTTTTAGAAATATTTTCATAGGCTTAGTATTCAATAAACAAAGGAAGTGTGGTGAGGTTTTAAATGTAATGTTCTACTATGTTGTTATGAGACTCATCACCACTGGCACCATACAACCCTCCAAATTCTGTGATGAACATGTGTCGAATACTCACCTTTCACCTAAATCTCCTGGTCCCTAACCTTCTACTAGTGATACAATGAACAGAAAGCTTGACTAAAGTTTCATTAAAACAACATCCTCCAATTCTCAGTCCCCATCTCCTTCACCAAAGTAATGCACATAAAGCTTTTTTTACCTTCTACAGCAAGGATTCACATTTCCGCATATAAACTTGCCTCTAAATTTCGACTGTACTCCAGGTACTTTTCTGAACAGCAACAGAGTGGGAATACATACATCAACCCATCCACTGACGGACTGTGTAAGCATTCACATCTTTCTGTACACAAAGGTCCTATAAACTTCAAAGAGATTTGGTTTTGCAGTATGGCAGCAAGGAAACCAATGCAAAATGAGGAGTGTTTAAAGGGTGAGTAATAAATGTGTGTGCATGCACTCACATGAAGCTAGAAAAGCCAATTTAAACTTCGCACAAGTGAATATAAAATAAGCTTTATGCACTATGAAAGCATATTAATTTAAATAATTATGAAATCAAAAGCAATTGGAATATTTTTTGGCCATGTCTTTTTGCAGTTTCCCTTCCCATTATTTAGGGCATTTCTGATAAATCGGTGCCTGAATTGTACGTTATTTGATATCTTCATGTACAGCTGGTCTCTAGGTACTACTTGGATGCCTAACACAACAGTTGAATGCTTTTATCTTCATATGCTGACAGAATGTTCTACTGAGCTTTTGAAAGGCACTGAAAGAAATTTTGTCAACATAACAGAAATGTTTTACACCTGACATCAGTATGAACATACACTGGCAGCAAAGCTAATGTCTAACTGGAAAATTTTCTTATTTGTAGTCTGGAAACAAAATAAATTTACATATTTTTTATTATTGCCTCCACATAACATGCTTCATTGTGATAATTGAACAGAAACTGCAAACCCATATGCTGCTTGCACAAAAAAAGCCAGGAAAAAATCCAGATAATCATGGTTACTGAAGAGAAAAAGACCTGGCCAAGGCCAAGCAGAGTAATTTACAGTTTTGATCCATCAGTTGTGGTCAGACAACCAAACTTCTATACATCCTACAAGCCAAAGGCTTAACTTAAAAAGTTGTTAATAAGGAATGTGTACATCAGTAGTAATAAACATCAACATTTTTTCCAATACCATTTAAGTTTACAGCAGTTGAGAACTGCAACTGCCTGTTGTCAATAAGCTTGTATGTCACACAGAAAAAACTAGGCAGCTCCAAAGCACATACTGGTGGGGTGCAAAAGCACCATGTTAACAGCTGTTACAAGCAAGCACTTACTCCTCAAGGCAAAGTCCTCGCAACAGCTGAAAAAAAGTCAGGATGTTCCTGGGAAATGATCAAACAGAAGGCCACAATGGACTAAAGAAAATTCTTGATCACTGCAAGATAACCACTCACTTGCTGACTAGTACAACAATATAGATTCCATCATGAAACAATTCGTCATGAAGACACTACAACAATTAAGATTCCAAAATGTAACAGTTTATCGCAATGACAACATAATAATGAGTCAACACTGTCCACTTATTACTGGACCTTTTGGTCAAAAATGTTTGATAGAAAGCAGTAAACCAAGGTTTACTCACACTAACAGCCAAAAAATGCACATCAAATATTATCAACTTTCTTTAATCCACATCAAGGAGCATTTCTAAAATTAAAAACAAATCCTCTATATACCCATACTTCTACAGCTTTCGCTATTATGATGCCATCACATGAAGAAAGAGAGCCAGTTTCAAAACACATACTGGTGGCCAATATAAACAAAGTTTGCAATACGGCAGGGATTATCGCTGAATGTTGTCATTTGCAAACAGCTAGTCTGGATCATTCTTAATGTAAACATTATTTACTGGCACTTGCAGACTGTGGCTCTACTGCCTTAGGGCAAAACAGTAATGAAGTGTAATTGTTGAGATATCCGTGCAGACCACCTTTGAGTTTCTTAGCTGACCAGGGATATAACAGTGTCAAATTACAGATATATATGTGCAGCTTCCATGTTTCCTTATATTCAGCAAACGATATGGTGGTGCATAAATCAAATCCCACTGTCATGCACTGACAAGCAAAAAAGCAAGTGCACTGTTGGAGAAAACCAAGAAAAATGATCTGGTAGTCTTTACTGGCCAGTGCTATCGCAGTGGACTGGAAGTCTATGGAATGAGACTGTTGTTACCTACAGCACACATGTATAGAATGGCAACTGTGTTTGCTTAGCTACGCCGAAGACAATCAAGTGTAGACTTCAAAGCCTGCGACTACACAGGTCAGTGATTGAAAAAGACTGGGGGAAACTCTTAAGTGACTTGAAGTCATAGTAAAACAACACTTACAGGTATAGTGAAAGTGTCTGTTAACCTGTATTATCAAACACTTTGCATTCATATATATATATTTCAATTCTGAAATGGGAAATGAGCTTTGCTGCATTCCTGCAGAAAAAAATCTTTTGTTGTACGCTACTGCTATGTATTTCTTGTGTATGTAACTGTGCAGGTGAGAGAGGAATAAAACTACTCTAGCATGAAAGTGTGCAGACATGTAAAAGGAGCTGAGCAGGGTATGAATCCGAGGAACAGGATGTAGTCCAGATCATTCAATCTCCCTAATGATCATACAAACACACACACAATATGCATGTATGTGTGTGTATATATATATAAACTGTACAAATACAACTGAATTATTGTCAGTAAATATCTAATTTCAGAAATTTCTACTGATCACTTGGTCAGAATATCTTTCCATGTAGCAAACAATGTTTTTGAGAAAGTACTAATGATAAACATAGCAAAAGACTGAAATATGTCATAACCAAAATAGAAATCCATATCATGCTGCTTTCTACATCACTCTTTGCTGATACAATCCATTGCACCACCAAGATAAGGGGGAATAGGGTATGTTGTGTTCCATATTAAGCCAGCTACTAAATTAAGGCAAAGTACTAGACTTGTAAACAAATGTCGCATATAGTAAAAGAACAGTGTATCTTATATGAAATCAGAACCCAGGAACCCAATCCTCACTGTTTTGGTAATAAACACACATCTATTACGCACTGGACTGCTCTATCCAATATATATAGATTCTGTTCTCAGCAATGAAAAGAAATAAATATAATAAACAAATAAGTAAATAAATGAAGAAAAATGAGAATTAAAAATGGAATGACCATTGAAAAATAGCATTTTGTAGAATTATATTGCATTAAACTCCATCATTGTAATTTTTGGACAACCTAATCTGCTGTAAAGACAAAGAAATGTTTAGACAAAAAAGGTCTTTTTTCCTTCTGTGATGATCAAAGCTCCCAAAATAAAAATACATTAAGGTTCATTCTTTCACAGTCTTAATTTTTGGCACCCTGATCATCCACAGCTAATCAATAGCCTGACGATGATAGCACTGGCATGCAATGCCCGTTTTTTAACATGGAGCAGTTCTTCTCTGCTTTCGAACGAGGTTTGATGCGCTCCTCTGGTTTGGTCAGCATCCACAACAGGTCCTTGTACTGCTGTGGCCAGTGATACACCAGATGGTGAGTTAGCCAAGACGGGGTGCCCTCGAGCTTTAAACCCTCAAAGAACAATGGAACAAAGCGTGAGGTGCGACGGGTCCTCTCATACTCTTGCTGCATGAGGTGGTAGATGTGCGCTGCATGCTGCCAGGTCTGAGAGTTTGCATCTGATGCCTTGCTGACCATCTGAATCTCTCGCACATATTGTGGTGACAAGCACACCAAGATGAAGTCAGCCTTGAAACCAAGACAAAAAGAAAAAGAAATTATACCAATAACCACTATGAATCCGAACCACAAAGGGGAGAGCGGGGGAGGATTGGTGTTATATGCTGAGCCAGCAACTAATGTTATATCACAGCAAAGCAGGCAGCCCTGTACTGGATGACAAGGAAAGAATCTCGACATCTGAGACAAAGAGCAGGGAAGAAACAAACTGACAAAATGTACATACACATACAAAGATACATGCATACTTAGGTTTTATATTTCTGGATTATCTCTATAGGACATTCAAATATACTGAAAAACGTCTAGTAGGTGGATGAGGAAAACAAAATGTAAATTGTAAAGTGTTAGTGTTAAGTATTTAATGCTAGAGGCTAAGCATTTTTTTTTTTCAAAGGAAGAGAATGAGCATGTTTTATGACGATAAGCATAAAAATACCTCTCTGAACTTGCGAGTACACCAATCACGTGATGCCTGTTTTTCTTCAGGATTTGATTCACGTTGTGAGTAAACATCAACACAGCAAGAAAACCCATTACGATCCAGACAGTTGCAAAGACTCAAAACCTGATGGCTATGCTGCTTGCTATCATTAGCATAAGTCACAAACACTTTGATGTGTCGGAAAGCTGAAAGAGAAAGATGGCAAGAGTCAAATATAGTATGATAATCAGATGACTTCAGCTGGTTTTCCACCAACATGCTTCACCCTCTGCAACCCCTACTCCCACCCATTTAAAAAAAAACCAAAATTTTCATTAGAACTGTCTTGACTCTGCATAAATATATCAGAAATCAGTAATGACAAAATGTGCAGCGGCAGGAAAGATGTACATTTTTATAACTCTGATTTTTTTTATACCTCTGAATTCTTGGATTGTGAAATAGCAAAGCAAGGCTGAATGGTCAACTCTGGCCATCAACTGTTCCCCCCCCCCTCATTTTGCCATTTTGGTATCATAGTGTTGAGCTATATCAAGTGTTCTTTTTTAAAAAATTATTACTACTTACTATTTAATGACCATGAAAACAAATACTATATTTATCCCTTCATTCACAATCACATGAGAAGTAATGTCACCTGCTTTTACTCTAAATAGCTATCAATCAACTGGCTACCTGTAAAAGATTCAAAAATAAGATATAAGAATTTGTAAAACACTTTAAAGTTGAGGCAATGAAGCAATAACCAGCATGTGACCTGTTACCTTTTTTAAACTCTTCCATTTTCATGTCCATGGGGACTGACACAGTCTTGGTTAGCTGACCAGGCTTCAATTTCCGCACTTTTTCAACAGTGGCACCCCCTGACTGAGACTTGACTCGCATGGGAAAAGTATTTGGGTTTTCTCCTCGCTGTGTCACCCAAACCTGGCTGTTATTACTTCCGCTACTGGTAGATGATACAGCTCCTTTGCTGCTTGCAGACCGGTTACCATATAAACAGGATGACTGTACTCCAGTTGTTTCTTGCTAAAATACAGAAAATGTCTTTATTGTATAATATCATCAAGTCAAACAGTAATTAAGGGATTGATGGGTTTGGTTGAGTGTGAAGCTGAGCATTTTTATCTTGTACAGAGGGTAATATTCATGCACACACACGTAAAGGTTTTGCAAGACCAATATGGGCCTGCCCACATTGCTCTGATTAAAGTGTAAGGAGTACTCTGGAAAGTTAAACAAATGCTGATCACTTTAGGCATCGAGCACTTTTCCCCTCTTCCAATATTCTTTATTAAAGTTAAACGTGAAAATCTTAAAACTTAAAACATTAAATCAATTTTGTTTCCGCCTTTAGCACTCCTCTGACTACATCAACTGCCTCAATGGCCTCTTTATGTTCAGTGTTGTCAATATTGTCAAATTAACCACGCCATACTCAACAGCTTATTCAGACAAATGTATGCCACTCTCCTACTTAGCAAAAAGCTCTTTTCTTTTTACTCAATAGTTGTTCTTACTGTTTTTCTCTTGCCTTTAATTTTTGCACTAGAAAGTTTCTTAGGAATCAAGATGACCATGTGGTATACTTATCTATAAACATGTGCATCTATATGTAAAAGAAAAAAAAAGAGAAAGATCATGAATACAGCATCAGGACGGGTCCTCACTGCTTGAAACTGACTATCAAACTGTCATTTTCCTCTTTGTTTCTTTCCTAAAATGCCATGGGTAAGTGACAGCTTATACTGGTTTTAGAATGGTCAAGTGCTAAGTGATTGAGCACTAAAACAGAATTTTCTTTAAAAAATATTGGTTTAAATCATTAGTTCATATACCTGTTTACTAGCTGTATCTGCATGCTGTCTTCTTCTGATGTAATGGATGAATTTTGCACATATATAGGTATTTGTTTTGGAGGTTCCCCATCCCTTTTACATCCAAAAAGTACCCTCTTTCCTTATCCATTATAATGAAAAGAAGAAAGAACCTAGACTGGATTTTGTAAAGTGCCACTACATTTTTTTTCATAATTTTAAATAATTTTTTGAACTATCTTCCTCAAAGCCAACCTGTCAATCCCTGCTTAAATAAAAGACAACTAAAGCCTAATAATAACAAATTAACATACTTGGTTACCAACAGACAAAAGGCCAACGTTAGTTTTTGAGGAACAAATGCAAATAAGTGTGTTCCAGTATGTACATAAAAATCATACGCAGTGTAAGAATATGCACACCTCTTTACCATCCTTACCAACACTTACCTTAATACCTTGAATAGCTTTGCCATTTGGAAGCTCATCAATCTGTTGGTCTGCCACAATTGTTTTATACTTTGTGTCTGGCATATAGTGGTCTGGCAACTTGGACAGCTTTACCAACTGTTGCAATGACGTCGGCTGCTCTTTGTCACACCCAACACGGCCTGCAGCTCCAGTAGGTCTGCCAACACTGCCATTGTTGTTGCACTTGTCAACACTTGTCCACCTACTGCTAGCTCCATGTGGATCAACCATTGCTGGCTGGGTGATATCCCATGTTCTTACCCTTTGCATTGCATCTCGTGCAGAATAAGGCTGCTTCATGTTACACTCTTCAGACACTTGCCGTTCAATATTGTGGTGCCCAGGACTGGTACCAGCAGCACGGGCAGCTGTGTTCAGCTGATAGCCAGATCCTGTGGAAGAGCAATCATTGGAGCTGGTAGAAGAACCTTCCTCTTCTCCAATGTCCATACCGATGGGTCCAACAAGCGGTTGTCCATTAAATGCCATTGACACATGACCAAGACCTCGTGCAATGGCAGCAGGCAAAGAGGCAGGTTTTTCACGAACAGCGTTACCTTCCATCTCCACGTCTGAGGAGAATGAGCACAGAACCCCTTCGTTGCGATCAGTATCTGGTTGTACAGCCATGCTGTCAGAAAGCTGACGATGGCCAAAACTATTGTTAACAGGAGGCATGTACTGAGGATGAAACAGTGGCGACTTCTTGCTGTTGCTCACACTAATGGAAGGGTCTGCTTGTTGAGGCACATGATCATAGTTGCTGAGCTCTGACATTGGTGTCAGAAGGTTTGGGTTGGTGTGGTCTGACATGATTGGTGTCAGATGGTTTGCATTGGTGTGGTCTGACATGATGTTGTATTTGAGGTCTAAAGGACCTGCTCTGTTTGCCCCTAGAGAAGGCTGTATAGAGGCAGTTGTAATGGTCAATGGAGCCTGCTGGTGATGGTGAGTGGAGGTGGGGGGGACTCTGAATGGGGTGTTGAAGCGGTGAGGAGGTTGGTGGTGGTCTGGATGATGGTGGCAGCAGCAGCTGGTAGACAGATGGCTGCATGGAGAATGATGGTGTCTGTAGGACGAGCATGGACTGGAGCAATGCTGACTGCTGAAGGGTGCAGATGAATTTGGGCATTGACATCCCAACTTTAGAAGAAAAAAAAAAAAAAAAAGGAAATATTTATTAAAGCATAATAAACTAAAAATTAGTGTCTATATATAATTTAGCATTCATCAAGCAAAAATTTGATCCAAAACATTATACAACAGGAGACATGCAAATACAAACCCTTCAAAAACAATCATATAAAGTAAGCATCCACCTTTTTAAAAAAAATGTTGGCTTACCGGAGACATATACTTTTCATCTATTTCAACTGCATGTGCCAGTTCAGACTCATGTTGTAGATCCAAATACTTTTGTTCAATGTCTGAAATGATATAAAAATTATTGAACATGGTGGCTGATTTACAGGACAGGACTTGTTAATCCATAAACTGTTTAGCATTAGTGGCAACTCTTACACGGTACAAGCTGAAGGTACAGCATGCATCTTTGTACATGAATCTGTGTAAAAGTGAAGTGTAATTGTGTTGGGTAGGGGTGTGTGTAGGTGATGATGCAACTTTGTTAAAACTCTCCTGCTTCCCAATCCTATCATCCTTCCTCTCCATTCAACAAAACAAAAGAATATTCACACCTGGTACAGCATCCAGAAGTATTTGTAGGGCGTCCTCACGCTGCATAACTTTAAGAGCACGGAGTACTTTGTTGACCGTGGCACCACTTTCTCGCATGTAGGATTTGAAGAGAGAAACGGTCTTCCCTTCACTGTTTGCCTCTAAAACCTACACACATGCATGCACACACATACACACACAGAGCCATACATACATGCCCACAGAATCAACCTTCTGATAAGTATGAAAGAAGCATAATTAAAACATAGTTGACAGTATATTGCAATCTCCAACGTCTAAAACCACTTCTGTCGATACATAATTTCCAGTACCAGCCAGACACACATGCACTCTCTTATTTTCCTACTGTCTGTTAGTCATATAAGCAGAAAAAAATGAAAACTACAAATAGGCACATACAAATGCATACTCTTTCAGAAAGGAAAGAGAAAACAGGAAAAAAAAATTAGAGAAAATCCATAAAAAATCATGCCAAGAGGATAAAAATCAAAATAGCACCCTTACAATTTTTTTCACACATCCTGTTTTTTTTTTAGACAAAAAAACTCACCGCCCTTGTAAAGGTACCAAATTTATTTCCTTATACATATATGAAAAAACACAGGATGAAAACTTTTATGCTGTTTCTTTCAAAACTGAAATATTAGCAGTGTTCCTTATCAGAATAAAGAGCAAGATCCAGTACAACTCATGAATGTTTTCACATTTTGCACAGAAGCAGCAAGGCTATATCAAGCATCCTTAACCACACATTTCAATAGCCAAGAATCACACTGTTACTGACCAGGAAGTTGACAACGGGTGGGGTTTTATAATGATTGACAACCAGTCATTTGGAGGTGGCCACTAAAAAAGGGCTTGGGGCAGTTTCATGCAAGGAATGAATTAACAGGCAGTCCTCAGATTTCAACCTAGCCCTTGGGAAAGTAATTACTGTTAGCCTCTACAAGGAACATTTCAAGGGGCTTGGCCTAAGCCTACAATCACCCTGCTGACTACAAAAGTTTTAAAGTGTGCTTGAATGTGTGTCTGTGTCCATGAATTTGAAAGTGCACATGCATGTGCAATAGTCTGTAGGTGTGTTTCAGACTGCTACAGTGGGAATTAACATGTATAAAGACTGCACTAACACTTACCATAAGTGTGTTTGAATGTTGTCTATTTATATATTTTTTTCTCTAAAATGGTAATTCTGTCTTATTACTTCTATCAGTGAAACAGCTTATTGAAAACATTATCAAGCAAACAATGACAGATTTTAGCACACTACAGAATTTCATTCAGCAGCCTGGTCACAGATTTACAGAACCATCCAGACTCAGCACTTCACTGACTAGACTTAAACTTCATGTGCACTTCTTTGTCAAGTGTGTGTGTGTGTGCATAAGAGAGAGAGACAGAGGAAGAAGGTAAAGTACTTTCAAGAGACGTCAGCAAGATCAGCTAAATAACTTAGTCCAACTCGTTCTCCGTTCACTCCCCTTCCTCTCACCCACTCTCTTTTATGTACATGTGTGTGTGCGTGCGTGCGCGCGCGCGCATGTGCATTCCTTTGTCAAGTAGGAAGTAGAATAAAAAGAATGAATACCAAATGAATTTAATATTGGCATTTGGGTAATTTTTACATTTATTTCGCAATGAAATCAAGACCAATGCTCCTTCAGCAATTTTTTTTGGTCTGATTCATCAATTTCTTTTCTAGTGTTACTGAAACAGAATATCATACAGTTTATAACATTACTGATTTGGAGTTGTTAAAAACTAGCAGACTGACCATTTACTTTTTACATTATTTACTACAATGGTGATTATCCAAATACACCAAGAAATTTGACACTTACTATCATTATATACTGTTGTTAGGATTAAACATCTTTAACATATTAAGCTATTGTTTCAGCAAGGACTAGTGCTGTCAGTGATTAAGTTAATAATCAGAAAAAAAAAACAACAAAGAAAAATTTTATTCTGATGCTCTGCATTGCTTACTCCCTCCTTCCTTTATATTTTGTTTCCTGTCTGCGCACACATACGCCATGTTTCACTCACAAGGACTGAGTTACTGAGTTCTTGAGCAAGTGACAGGTGTTAATTTCAGTAACACAATAAATTCACTCATGCTTTTTGTGGCACCCATCCTATTCCCTTTTTTATGTTTTCTGTCTGTCTTTTATTACTTGTCTGCATAGTTGTTTGTCATATATCTTGGGAATAGTCAGTAAAGTACAATAAAAACAAACAAGAATACTGGTTCTGACTCGCATGTCTTGATTTGGTAGACTGCTGATTTTTAATTTAATGATTTATGCAAAGTCTGCAATTTAGATGACATCTGCTACCACCACCACCATACACCAAACCTAAGGATGAAGATGCATTCATCCTGAGATTAACTGACACTAGGAACAGTCAAGTCAGGAACAAATAAAAATAAACAATAAATAACCCTGATAGTATGATGTTGTAAGAAATGCCTTTTGCTGACTGGAATAAAAACAAACTGAGGGAAATATAAACAGATGCCACATGTAGATATAAAATACCTTAAACTCTGGTCCCACAGATTCACCAATGAATAATGTATCAGAAGTAGCTAATGATGTCAATGACTGACACCACTCACCAGGATATCTTCAGTACTAAAACCCAGATGTTCTGCCAAACCCCGCCAGTCATTGTTGCTGATGGGGCTGTTTGGGTCCAGCTTTTTGGCCAGTTTATTCCAAGTGGAAAAATTGACCAATCGCCATGGCAGTGATGTTCCCTCCTCCAGCATTTTGCTGCGTCCTCCTGTATCAAATTTCTCTTCTTTGTCCATGACTAGTGCTTACCTATTTAAGACAGAGGAAGACAAAAAGTGGGCTGTTGTTATACTGAAAAATACTTGTTCAGGTGATTTTTCATTTTCTTTGGTCTGTGGCGTCCTAAATTTCCTCTATGTTTTGATACAGCCCCAACCTCACCTCTCATCCCCATCATCAAAAGTTATAAAATCTAATGATCAACTGCTAAGAAAAAGATCTGTGTTATTAAATAAGCTGCTTCTCCATTGTATGAGTTTTTTTTGTAACAAGATAAGATTAAACTGCTCACACCAAAATTTAGTAATAATGCTGTTCAAAGAAAATTTTATCATTTTCAATTATTTTCATCAAGATTTGGGCAAAAAAATTCTTTTTAATGGTCTAATGAGTATCTTAACTACTTAAGGTAAACTAATGGTAAGGGAGAGTTAAATAGTTAAATACTGTGGCTGCGTTGAAACTGTCCACTACTACAGTTTATATCAACAAATGACGGCAATACAATCCTGTTGAGACCTCTATGGATTATAACCATACATTTCATGAAAACAAAAGATTTTTTAAGATTAACGGATATATATATATATTTTGAACTATTTTTATGATAGATATTGTGCTCACACTATCAAGAAACTTATAAATGATGGATGAAACATGCCCCCCCACCACCACATATATAACTAAATGCTTTGGCTATTTAGTAAAGGAAAAATAATCACAAAGTTTGGCCATACAATGTTCAGAATTTCCTTGTTTAATGGCAGTCTCTGAAACCACCTGTCAGTGGTTTGAACAGATTTACACTTGTGTCAGACTCTTTTTAACCCGGCCTGACTTCCTCTGAGTTTTTGCTTTTCGCAGATGAGGCTGAAAACAGAAACAATCTTTGTTACCATTTCTGATTTCGATTGAAGAAATGGCTTATTGTTCAAAACATGAACAATTCCCTCTCTTGGTTTCCCTCCCCAGCGAGCTATATATTGAACACAGTGCCTCAGTATGCCCCTAAATTTCTTTAAAACTGTTGTTTGTTGGAGTAATTAAAACATGATAATAATATCGGTGTATCTTCAACCCGCGATAAAACATCTAACACAGCAACTAAAAACACTGTTTGACGAAGACGTGATTTATATCAAATAACGCAACAGCACAAATATAGGTCAAAAACAGTAATAGAAAGGAACGGAAACTAATGTGTTTTTTTCTTGGTATGAATAAAAATCGAAACACCACAGTTGGGAAAACACCCGTCAAATTTGTTAATAACACCAAGGAATAAGAAGAAAGGTGGAAATTCTCACCAGACAAGGAAGTTTCTTGGCGATGGCGCCATTTTGTTATTCTATGGTGCAGCGAGGTCGGGGGTCAAGGCTGCACTTGGAGTGCTTTCACGTGGCCGCTACAGACGTTCACAGACTTACAGCTGCACAGCGCATCGTGTGTGTGTGCGTGTGTGTGTGGAGGGGGAGGGGGTCGCTCGTGAAAGTACATTCAAGCTCGACCATCTGCTGAGCAGTGAGAGAACAGACACAGCAGACGTGAACAGTATGTATATATAGCTCTACCACGGGTGTACACACATAACGTACATTAATGTTTCATCAAACCGAAAACCCTGCAGTCTCTTGATACTTGTAACGACCACAAGAAGATATACTGACTTAATAAATGGATAAATATAGTCTGAAACTTTTTTTTTTAAAGATCAGCGATCGTGATTAATTTGCTTATACATAAATTGTACGTATCATGATACGCCCCTCAATGACAAGCAAGAATTATAACTCTGCGTGATCGAATTCTACCTGTTTTTTTATTTCTTTAAACGACGAAAATGTCTTCTCGTCGTTTGACGTCTTCTGCACCTGATAACGTACGGTACAGTATTACATGAGCTACTGACCAGATCCATTCCCATTGTTGAGCAATCATGCAGTTCCATGTGCTAGTCTTAGTTTTAATCTTGCAACGGCTACAGTTTCACTGCAGTCAGCTATATATATATATGCACATTCTCCCATCCTCCATGAATTTAGCAACAACAAACTATGATTATAAACTAACGGGTATTATATTGGGAGGATACATATACCTACTTTTGCATGCATGCACGTTATATACGTGCCCGTAGATTAACATGTGTGAATATATAGTTGTTATTGACTTCGGTCCTTGCTGCATATATGTCATCAGTACAATTAAACCCTCGATCTCCTATACAGCTGTAGATAGTCAGCCGTCCTTATCGTGTCCAGAATTGGTGTCAGTTCGCACGATTACAAGATCTGCTTTTATTGTATACATGTATTGTCTTAAAGAGCAGACGATTATTTCAAGGACCATGCATTTAGTGATAAACCTCATTATTAAGACTTTTACTGGCATTTAGTTTTACTAGCCATTTCATAATTTGTGCTTTGTTCTGTTGGTGAGGCTAACAGAGCCATGAGTACAGCCCTTTAATTCCATAGTAATCTTTACCTTCTCCCGCTTCAAGATTTTATCAAAAGCTTTTTCCAGGTTGATCAAGACTGTGATGGTGTGCTTTTTTTAAAATTTATTTTTGTCTTGAAAAGCAATTCTTTGTTTCCTGTGCTAGATAAGCCACCTGATCTTTTGTGGATCTGTTCTGCCGAAAACCAGCCCTTTTGTTACTGATGATTTCTTGATGGATGTGAGATAAGCGTTAACACAAGAATAAACTGAAATGGTGTCGAGAAAATAATTGATTTTTACATCAAGCAAACGGCCGTGAAAATGAGCCAATCAGAAAAAAACCCCAAAAACAATAACAACAACGAAGTCAGATAACAGCAAAACTGGATCTGTTATTTCTAGGTGTATTATTTTAAATTTAAAGACTGAGGAAGACACACACATATATATATAGTCCCCTTTTACACGTGACCTAACTAAATTAAGGTGGACTAGCTACTTTCTCACTGCTCGACAGCCACAAGGCTATTTTTGTTAAGGAAAGCTTGCTTTTATTGTTAGGAAAGTTCAAAGCAGACGATATTGCTTGGGTCACACTTGTCAAAAGCACATTGGCATTCTTTGACTCCAAAATGGCAAAAAGCCTGTAAAAACTTTGTCACGAAGCACCTGGTTCAAGGCCAGAACAACATGACCGAAGTCAGGATAATTATAGGTGGGCAGCGGTCAGTAAAGGGAAGGCTTTCTGTCCGCTTTTACGACTTGACAGGTCGCCTTGATTGATGAAGGCGATCGAGGGCCCAAGGATGGGGGTTAGGACTTAGCTGTTTAGGGGTATAGCGCGATGGGCAGTATAGTTTCTTTAGTAAAATATCGATGTCTGGGCAGAGTAGATTTGTTTCTGGGGGTCACGGGGTTAGATCCTGGAACAACAGGATCGAGTGGAAAAGTCAACTGAAGTCTCATCGACTTCGAGAAGGCATTTGACAGCTGACATCGTACCTCTCTGTGGAAGATTCTACCTCATTATGGCATCCCGAAGAAACTGGTCAACGTAATCAAGTCTTTATACAAAAACTTAAGTGCCACGTCATCCACAAACAGGGGTGCATCCTGTCACCGATCCTATTTTCAGTGGCCATTGATTGGCTTATGCACCATGTCACTCGGGGAAGTAGACAGCGCCTACAGTGGATTCTAACCACAGTCTTGGAGGATCTAGACTATGACCTAAGACTATATTATCCCATAAACACCAAGACCGAAAATCTTAGTAAGACTGCCAGCGTGATAACACTCATTGTCAACAACTGAAAAACACAAGTAAGGAACAACGTACAGCGAGACAGCTTTTCCACCCAAGACTATTTTTCCAAGCGAGGAATGCAGAAGCTGGGTTTTCTAGTGTTGCTGAATGATTTAGCAGACATTCTCTTGGTATTTTTTTATCATAACCAAAAATAAATTTTTAGTTGTATGTGTTTAGCTTTTTCATGTTATTTTTATTTACATTTGACTTGTATAGTTACTTGTAGTTACTCTTTAGCAGACGATCAAACACCCACTCGCGCAGTGATATCAAAAGAAAATAGTCCGCTATCCACATCTCTTTGTAAGCTGTAATAATTTGAACCTAAAAGTTTCATGTGTTTCTCAACTGTTAAATTTCATTTTGTAGTATGCTCAGACCATTGGCTCTCGCTGAGTTCGGTTCTGTCCTTACAACAAGCCGCATACCTCGCTTGGAAAAATAGTCTTGGGTGGAAAAGCTGTCTCGCTACATCGGCTAGTGGACGTATTGACGTAATAGTATTTGCGTACCTTATACAGCAAAGGTGACAGCTGACGGTGACTGCATGTGAACAGGATGTCAACACCAGGATCAACAAAGCCAACCAGTTAGCTTTTGCAATGCGTAAGCCCATCTGGAGATTCACACAAACATCAGTACCTATCTTCAATATGAGTCGGAGGCAAACCGTCGAGAAGGATCTAAAGAACAGAGATGGCGGACAGAACCAGATGGAGGTCCATTGCTGTCGCTTCACGTGCCAGACGGCACAGAGAGGACTGATCGCGTGTTTGATTCCATAGAATTCAACAATAATTTCTCTTTTGTGATTAATAATAATTTGATGTTGTTGTACAACAGTGTTGTCAGTTGTTCTCTGAGCACGCGAACGAAAGGAATTACTTGTGCGAGAGGCGTGCGAAATGAGACGAGTGACATGAGAGGATGAAAGTCGGGCGTGAGAAGAGCCAGCTGAAGTGTTCCCTTTCCCCTCGGGCTGTTTAATCCATCCCTTCAGTTTCGTCACAAACTTGATGATTAGCATCACAAAAGTGAAGAGAGTGCATGCGATATTTGCAGCAGAAAACAGCATTAGAAAGGTGAAATGTATGACAGAATATCACATATTTCTAGAAAAGATATGTATGTTTGCCCTATCTTTCACATTTGTATGGCAAATTTTGAGCCACAGCAAATATAATGTACGCACACACTCAAACACACTGACAACAACAGCTACATAATTCTCAGTAAATGTTGTAATTATCACAACTATAAACAGGTATAAAATTAAGTCACAAAGTTAATGGAATGCTGTATACCACTTCAGAATCATTCTGCACGAGAAAAACCTTCTGGGATACCTGCACAGAACTACATCATTTGGAACACATAAGATTTACACCAAAGCTCAACATATATAAAATATCACCTTCAACAAAGCAAACCAATTCCAGTGATAATCACTGGGACACTGGATTTTTTTATTTTTTACTCATATTTTTAAAACTTATTTTATATTCTTTTTATAAAACTTATATTTTACATTTTATATTCAAACAGTTTAGAACTAAGTCTATTAACTTTTCCTATACACCTCAACCCACAGACGCGAATGTCTTCATAGTTAAAGCTCAATTATGTTGATTCATCTGTATTAACACATTAGTGCACATTTAAAAATATAACTTACTTTGATTACTTGTTTGGTAACTTGCAACTTACATATATTAACAACAATCACTGGCATGAGCCTCACATATCAATAGTAATCTGATAACATGATTTTCTGCCAGTTATGTGAAAACGCTCTTTACTTACAACTTACATGCTTTGCAACTATATAGCAAGTCAAAAAAAAAAACTATTTTTATGAGTGTACAATGTGCAAATAGGCTTTGCTGTCTTCAACACCATAAACAGCACAGCAAACACGGTAAATATTCGTGCAAATACATCAGCACAGATATGTGAGCATGTGCAGATCAAGTTTAACTGTATAAAAGCTAATGTATGATGATAGACTCCATTACAACATAAGAACGAACTGTCTAAGAGTTCTGTTATTTCATTCTAGCTGTTTAAGCTAAAAATGATTTGAACAACTGATATGAACTACATTATCACTTTAAGAAAGTTTATAATGTTGCATACGTCACTCAAAAAATAAGCCACAAAATAAAATTTTTAATGTAACAGCTGATAGACTTTCTTATGCACTTTTTTTTAAATGGTGTCCATCCTATCGCTCCTGACTACCCTGTCAATTTGTGGTATCACAAACAAGATGAATTGTTCTTTTACAGGGTTCCACATCACATGACATGACTCAGAGTGACGTGTGTTTTCACGCCCATCACCCCACACTTCCAGTCCCAGCTCTCACAGCCCATGCTACCTTTCTCTCTCTAGTCATCAAATACTTCAAGAATAGGTATTTCTTTTTTCTTTAGTTCCCCTGAATGCCATTAACATTTGATCAAGGTTATGTTTATGATTTACTCCTCTGATGAATGTGTACGGACTTCTGTTTGCAATAGTTCTGCCACATCTTCTGAGCCTTGCTTCTTGGGAAAATAGTAGTATAGCACCTGCGACAAGAACCAAGGGATATGTTGACGATCTGTGTCCATTGTGGTAAGCAGTACAGGCCACAGGCGGTGTGTTTTGCGCCTCTCATCCACATGTTCGGCATACATTTCCTTAAACATCCACTGAATAAATGGTTGCCATTTTTCATTTGCAGGTGTGTTGCCACTGCTGTTCGAATCTGAGTATCTCACAAAGTTGGGTGACACAGCAATCACAATCTTTTTGGCCTGTAGACATATCAAATAGGAAAACATGTTTTTAACTGACCTTTTCTTATCCTTCCTTCCTCGTTTGTTTCATTCTTCCCTCCCCAACTCAAAGACATAATGATTTTTCAAATCAAATCAAATCAGGCTTTATTGTCTGTCGAGGAGACCCAGGACAGAAATTTTTCTTCGCTCACAAGGGCAGGCATACATACTCTTCCAGACATTTAACACACAGTTAGGAGTAAAGATATAAAAATTTGTTTCCATGCCTTTAGAAGTCTTGCAACCCCACACAGACTATAGTGGTATTTCTCCATTATTGAACCCTATAATCATAATTTCTTTCTTGATTGCAAATATTATACCAAATCCCAGAGAGAATGCACTATATACCCTCATTTCCTTGCAGCTGAATGAAAAGCCTCATTTTGAATGACAGGATTCCCACTTTTTCTATCTCTGATCTTTCTGTGACTAACCCCCAGTGTAACCTCAAGACACTACAGTTGTTTTTCATGATTACATTGCCATTTTAAATCATCTTAAACATTTTATGTTAATGAAATAGGATTTGAAATTTCCACTTAAAGAATGAGTTCATCATGTTTTAGAGATTCAGTTACTTAAAAGTATGAAAGTATATTTTTTTTCGTAAAGGTTATTCAGGTACAGATACTCTTGAATGTATCTGCAACAATAATCATGAGGTAAATCATGTAAGGTTTACAATCAGTTACCCTGCACAGTCATAGTGCAAAGTGAACTAGATAGTAAAATGCATAATGTGAGCATTCATGTACAGGAAAGAGCTTCACACCATATTTCTCCATATATAAGCAGTTATGCTCACCTTTTTATAGCAGTTTTTCAAGAAAGCAGCTCTTGTCTGGTTGGGAAGAATAAGTTCTTTTTTCTGTTTATCTGTTAGCCAGAAGACTGGACATTCCATTGTTGGCACAATGGCTACATGAGGCACCAAAAAATCCTTAAGTACTTGACAGAAGTGTTGAACTTGGCTACAGCTTGCTGCCTTCTGGTCTGTATCTCCACTTATTATAAGAACAAAGTGCTCTGCAGCATCTGTGGAAAAAAAAAAAGATTTTCTTTGCTAAAGAGGTAGTGAAAGGTTTAGAAACAAAATAATGCCCCGATCTCTGACCAGAATCTTAGCATTCATTAATTTACACTTTTGTGGAATAAAAATTATTTATTATTCATCCCAAATCTCCAGTTTCAAACCACCATCATCACACAAATTCTCAACTCTCAGCAGACCATAGTATCCATATTAAAACCAGAGCTAATGATTACTTTTGCTGTTTACTCTTTAAGCAGCTTTGGTGAGATTTCCAGAAGACCGTAATTTATCAAAATTACAGTCTACTTTCACTTTGTTGTAAAAGTCAGCCTTATATATCTGTTCAACAAATAAGTGTTCCCAGTAACAAGAGAATTTCCACATCTTTGATGATTTATGACTCCTTCTGTGTCTATACCAGTTAGCAGCACTGCATAAAGGAACATCTGCTTTTTCAGTCCATCTAGTGTATGATACTTAGAAAGCATTGCAATTTCTCTGACCATTTTAGTTGCCTCTTTGCTTTTATCGTTTTTGTCTGGAAAATTTTATAAGTCATTCCCTCTAAATTTTAAGCATTTTTTTGAGGGAGCAATCCTTTTTTAATCTTCCTCTTTCAACAGTACTCAGACCCTTCAGTCTAAAACTAAACACTTTAAACTATTTAAAGGCCTCAGCTGAAAAAAATATCATCTAAGTGAATTAAAATAAATTTTGTAAGGATTCCCAGAGGACAACAGGATGCCATAAAATGTCCATGACATGAAATCAGAAATACCTAACTTTTCTAAATCATAAATAAAAGTGTAAATGATGGCAAAGTGCTGCCTGAAGTCATAATTATAAGTTAAGGCAGGTATAATCAGTGTTTCACTAGAAATTTGGTTAATGCTAGTACATAGTAAATCTTCTTGTTCCTAATCACCTCCAGTGGAGCATAGTACATATATACTAAATGCCACAAGCATAGAGTTTCTACAGAAATAAACAGTGTCATTGTTTAGGCAGCAGGTATGCACATACAACTTGGTATTTCATGTATTCCGATAGTAAAAAATCAAATGGTGAAGAACGGACACACACACATGTGTATGAATGTACATAAATACCAAAAAAACCAAAAAAAAAAAAAAAAAAAAAACCCCCGAAAGCAAACAAAACAAAAAAATATCATCCACTGACCACTCCAACAGTCTTTCCAAAAAAAAAAAAAAAAAACACCCTACCCTTGGAACACGGTGTTTTCTCAAGAAATGCATCATCTGTAACCTCCATACCATGATTTTCACAACTTAAAACTGTTTCTGTTGCTTCCTTTGGGCATAAAGAAACCATGGATGGGGTTTGAAACCTGGCACCATATTTTAAACTCCTCTTGCACAAGAAACGGAATTGTGTTGGCTTTTTCATTGCTGTATATAAAAACCAAGTGCAAAGTGCAGAAATTCTACCTATACTGTTGTTACTAAAAGTCTCATTAGCAGTCTTTATACTACTACTAAGCTGCGGGAATGAGGCTAACTGCACTGGTCCAACTGTTGGACTCATCCTGCACTATTTATATTTATAGGGAGTAACATTCAATGACTGCTGAAAGTTAGGTAATTTCCCAGGTTTTCATTATCCTGCTTTCAATTGGGTAATTATACCCAGACTTGACACTGCCCTATGCAAATGCACAAAAAAAAAAAGGGCACGTGGGTTCAAAGCACTTCCTTGATAAGAATATCAACAATGAATGAAGACAGCCACTTTGGTTTCAATATTTCGGATGGCATGACTATGTATAAGCTGACACAATTTGAAGCAACTAAAAATGGGTTAATAAATAAAATCTACATCGTGAAAGATATTTCTGATAGGCACTTGATCCCAAAGAAGGAAGAACAAGTCTCCCCTCAATACCTTATTAAGGAGCCACTAACTGGGTTAGGACTGGCAGGTTTTGATCTGCTGACTCACTACCTGCTAGACAACTCCCTTCCTCCTCTCTCTATTTTACTCATGCAGTATGCAGTGGTTGAGAATAGGCATAGTTGTATGTGCGCGCGCACACACATATAGAGGAGAACAACAAAAACCCCCCACAAAAACAAAAAAATGCCTTATGTCTTCATGACAGCCATATCATACACCTCAGCTTCAATTTTTATCAACAGTGATTATCTCTAATAGCATTGTGGGATGAGTTAAAACTTTCTAGGGGCAGTTTACACCATGAAGATAAAACAAAGCTGGAGCCAATCACAAGCCAGTATAATAAGGTAACTTCCTCCTTAGTGCAAACAGGAAGTATACACTGTCCACAAATAGAAAGCAAGATCCTGTTTCAGAGCTCTAGCAGGATGCAGCATTAGTGAAAAAACATGCACCTGTACAATCACGTGAAAAGCTTTTTTTAAACCTACAGCAAATCCACTTATATAAAGGTGTAAGGCACAGAGACAGGGACTGGACCTTGTTTTATTTGTCCAAAACTGGTGTGAAACTTTGCTGTGGAACATCTTGCTGGCACAGTTTTTTACTTTTATCACTTTCAAGCAAAATCTTTTAACGGGAAAGTCAACTGAAGATTGTTTGTTTGTGTTTTATGTTGTGCCAGCAACTAAGGGTATATCACGGTGAGTGGATAGAATAAGTGCTATTCTTAGAATAAACAGTCTTAGATGCCATCAAAATAAGAATCTTGAAGGTATTTATTTTAATTTGTTTGTTTCACAAATTAAAAGTACACCATTATTTTAATCCATCTCTAAAAGGATACTTGTTATAATTACTTCTCATTAAGCATGTTGTCTGCCTGGAACACTGCATACTTCACAATCTTTTAAAAATTCTGATGACAAAGCAAAATTCAATTGTTGTGTCCATTTCAAATACAACACATGCTGATAAATATGGTAGTAATGATGGTCTTTAGCACCTATCTTTTTTAAGGCTCAAATATCCTACTCGGTGAAAGGAAGAGTGCATTCACAGGTGGGGAGACAATTGTCCATGAGTACAAAGATGTCTACCCAACTTCCTTTTTCTAAAGAAGTCCTGAAGAGTTCAGCATGAAGGCCATTGAATTTTCAAGTTTGACACACACTTTGTGTTGAACAGAAATGGACTGAAAACAAATTAAATTGAAAGAAAATGGGAAAATGCAGCTAGAACTGTACTAAATTTGGGCATATCAGACAAAAAGCATGACCAAATCTGACATTTTTCCATACAGGTTTAACATAATCTATTTCTTCCTTTGGGGTAAAAATTCTAGCAGTATGGTCTTCAAGTATTGAAGGTCAAGATAAGTTTGCATGGAGCCACACAAGAACCACTCGGCACAGTTTAACACAAGACTTGCAAGTGCATGTACACAGGCCCGTTCTTAGCCCCCGCGGGGCCCGAGGCAAAGGGCATGTGCGGGGCCCTCACGCCACGATCACACGGTTTTAGTTGGGATCTAAAGTCACTTTTTTCCTCAGGGATAGTTCGTCTTTTATCATTGACAGCATGCTGCATACACATTACAACATAAGCCTACGATTAATTTAAAAGCACGGGGCCCCTTGAAGCGCGGGGCCCTAGGCAGATGCCTCGTCTGCCTGCCCCTAAGCACGGCCCTGCATGTACATACACAGTCAAATTATTCCAGTAATTCCATCTGACTGGATGATAGTCAATGAAACAGAAGCTCTAGTCATGTCAATCTTTCATTCAGAAAAATTGATTCAAATACCGAACTAAAACAATGTTTCCGAAAACATAAAAAGTGCCTCAATGGAAATAAAAGGTACAAATCTCTCCCTCCTCTCATCTACACCATCTTCCTTACGATAAAGTAGTCTGTTATGCACAGGTATCTAGCTTATTGATGCTCTTTGTGCTTTCAGTATAAGTAACCAAAATGGCAGGACACTAAATGGGGCAAGTGAAGGTGGTTCTGGTGGGTCTGACGGGTCTAGTTGGTAGGATCTAATAAACAATGACTCCAGTCAGAGAGAGTTAAATAGGTCTCATGTTCAGAAGATTTTTGTGCTTCTTTTGCACTAATAATGATCCAGGAAGCTGTGTTTTGAAGTTCCAGATGAACTGTGCTGGCATGTACAGACATGGCCAATTTAGCATCAATGAACTTTCCAAAAGTCAACAAAATTGTACGGCTGCATCTCCAACTTGTACAGTGTTGATACCAATCAGCTAATGCTAGTTTGGGGACCATACAACGATACTTCTGTCACATTAGATAAATAAAAGTTTGCTTGTATAGTGCCTTATCCTCTCCTTTGGACAAGCTCAAGGCCTTTCACAAATGACAGAAAGTGATATGATGTCAAAATAAGGTGACGACAAAACAAAATGATGTACAGGTGTGTATCGGACAGTGTACTCCATGCCAAATGGCACCTTCCACATACAGCACGAACCACAATCCGCAGGCCAAATATCAATTAAATGTATCATTCAAGCAGAAATACACTCCATAGCAAATGCAGTTCCAAACAGCTCACCAACAGACGAACCTGTCCCACCGGAACTATGAATGAGTCCCACCACACACAAAAGTTCACTGATCAACAAAGATCAAATGGACATGAAGCCCACAGATCTGCAGGTTGAAAAGGAACAGAAGCCCCAAAACGGAAGAGGAATTACATTCAAAATGCATGATGGCAGGCATGTCAAAAACACACAATCACAAGTCCAACAAGAGGAAGATGTCGGATAAGACAAAAATATCATAGAGATTTGCCCCCTCCAGCCAGTTAGGCGAAGGGACATCACTCTAAATCTAATATTGTTGATCACTTTGATACAGTTTCTTGTCACCACAAATTTATCAGCAATATAACACTTCAGTGCTGCTGTGACTGGGGAAAAAAAAATGAATGAAGAGCTGGGAGATCAGCAAAGAGTTGCTGTCCAGTTTGAAACTGTACAACAATTGTTCCAAGTTGAGGAGTTAAAAGGAAAATCCTAATACAGATTCCTAAGAATCTCTGCATAACGAAGTCAATAACAAAAGAGACAGCACCAACCAGACAGCAATTAGGCATAAAAAGAACTTCTAAAACACATCTTTTATTACAGCTTCTGCAGCAGCAAGTTATGCTTCAAGGCTGAGCTTTCACTGTCTGGTAGGAAAGAATGGATTTGACCCTGGAGGTGAGGATACTTGCTGGGACAGATGCAAGCAATTATTGAAGACAAGAGTAACCGGAACTACATATGCTTCTCAACTACTTCCTTAGGGTTGAACCATACTTTCCCATCATATGCTAATTGTTTGGCATTTAAGCACTAGTCTAATAAGAGTAATATTGAAAAACTTCCTAAGTTCACATTGTAAAGCATGTCATCCACTATCTGCAGCAACACTGTTAGTATACTGAGTCCAGATCTGTAGGCAGATGGACACTTGTCAAGAACATCATACAAGGTCAAACGAGGAAAGAGTTGATGAGCTATGGGTCTCTCAGACAGCTCTGACACATAAGGAAAGTTTAAGACGGGATGAGGATGTTTATGCATCATCAGATCCAGATCCAAACTCTTATATGGGGGTTGACAACAACTGTCTCTCGAAATACAGAAGCACAAGACCAATCTCTAAAATGCCATTGGCATTTTTCGCAAGCACTGGAAGTAGAAAGTCTCATTAAGTTAGTCAGATCAAGATCCTCATCATAAGAGGTTTTAAGCAGCTTTGTGATCCCCTTTCAGAGTTCACTGGCATCAGCATGTCTAAAATTCATCAAGGGTGCTTCCACAAAACATTTACTCTCTTGGTGCTGGCAAACTGTGAGGAACATCATCAAAACCAGTGGTAACACAAATTTAAATTACTGAACTTCTACCAAGCTATGTAAATATGTGTATGCATAAACAACTGCAGACACTCCTCATTCTTTCTCCTTCTGTTATAATCTAAATTCTTTCACACCATCCCGCTCACAATATAAATAATTTTAAAAAATCTGCCTTTGGGTAGTAATACCTGGTGCAAGTCGTCCATCATTAGAATTATGTCTTTGATGTGACGATGCCTGCAATGATCCAGGGGTGATCTTTCCTGTAGTTAAAAAAACAAAAACAAAATATTCTTTGAAAATAACTAACACCCTTACTTGACAGCAGTATGTTAACAGCGGAGAGAGAACTTGATCAAATATGGAGAAATATAGTAGACCAAAGTGCTAAAAATGTGAAAATAAATAAATTTTAAAAAATTAATGAGAATATTTTATAAATACTAATCTAATCAACAATTATTTCAGCATAATAATATCAATATCTGAGTAAGCTAGCAAAGGAAGCAGAGAAGACTGGCTTAAAGGTAAACAGAAAGAAGATCAAAGTGATGAGAACCCACAACAAGCAGGAACTCCCAATCCAACATCAAGGTGAGAACATCCTGAAAACAGACTGCTTCACATATCTGGGGAGCATTGTCAACAAGGATGGTGGAGCAGATGATGACATCAAAAGCTGCATCAACAAGGCCAGGCATGCTTTCAACAGCCTACGCCCCATCTGGAACTCTTGAGCATTATGCTTTTGAACTAAGACCCACATCTTCAACACCAATGTGAAAGTTGTCCTACCATATGGTTCTGAAACCTGGAGAGTGACAAACACCATCAACAAGCTCTGGACCTTTACCAACCGAAGCCTACGCCATATTCTGGAAATAAGATGGCCTGAAAAGATCTCCAACAGCACCCTGTGGAAAAGAACCAACCAGAATGCCACTAGCCAAGACATCAAAAAGCACAAATGGGGCTGGATAGGATGCAAGCCAGCTGACACCATTGCCAAGCAGGCACTTGACTGAAATCCTCAGGGGAAGAGGAGAGTTGGGAGACCAAAGCAGACTTATAAAAGAACAGCAGAAAGCAAGGCATAGGAAGTCGGAATCACATGGGCCCAACTGAAGGGGGCTGCTCAAAACCGGGTCAGCTGGTGAGATGTTCGGCCCTATTCTCCTTGAGGAGTAACAAGGACTAAAAAACATCAATACCTAAATGATTACAATAAGAAAAACTGTATTTTTCATAAACAAGAATTCACAACTGAGTGCACCACATACCTTCTTGAAAAGACTGCAACCTCTGGCTACTGTTCTGTTTCCTCTGTGTCTTGGAGACACTTTGATGTCTAGAATCCTCTGTGTTACTGTTTAGAGTTTTAACCTCTGTGTTGTGATAAATTCCATCCCACGGTAATCCTGAACTGAATACTCTCTCTTGAGTCAAGCTTGGTGGTCGATAACTAGGTGGGTCATACACAAACTGGTGCAGTTGTTCTTCAATCCCATGGTAACAAGTGATAGCAGATGCTGGATGATAACAAATAGGCATACTTGCAATGCTGTTTCCACAAAGTGCATATTGGTAGCTTTGAAAAGGTTGTTTAATATTTGGCTGTTCGTATGCTCTTCCTGGCCACAAAGAACAAGCAGGGGTGACATGACTCTGGAATGCACTATGACTCATTTGCTTCTTTTGTTCAATATTCAAGGGGAGACCAATAGACATCTTTGTTTTTGATAAAGAACCCATGTGTGGTTTTGACTTCTCCTCCACAAGACTAAGGCTGTTGTAGATTTTTTCTCCCTTAGTGTCCATGGAAAGATCCTTGCTGCCAAAGGGAGATGGATTACTGACCTTGAGATTACTGTCATGAGCTGCTTCTACGTGCTCTACTGTGATTGAGTACTCAGTGTGTGCTGAGCTGGGATACACACTTTCATTACTTGGTGCACATTTTATACATTGGCACCTAAAAGCTTCTGTATTCTCCTGACCAGGTCTGCTTTCCACAGCAAAGTAAGCCCTCTTTATATCTGCACAAAGAGAAGAAACATTTATAAAGCTTCTATCTCCTCTAGGAATGTCCAAAAGAGAGAAAAAGAGACAGTGACTGAGAGGATGAGTGAAAATGTAAGAGAAAGTCCAGTGAACACAAATATGGCATTTTGATACGATTCCATTCAAGGTAAATGCACAAGTGTAAACTTCACCTTAAGTGCTCGTTGGACCACTTCCCGCTTTGATGGTGATTGTTATAGTACAGTATCTAAACCATATCTGTGCTTACTATGAAAAAAATGTAGTTGAAACTATGTTCAGCCTTATTTTTTTTTAAATTTTGAACCTTGTTTCTGATGAATTTTCTAAACAGAGAAAATGAAAGTACTGTGAGTGACTCATGTGAAAATTTGAAAAACACAAAAGGTGACTCAGATTTCCATGAAACGTGATAATATTTTTGGCATCAAAGCTGAGAATATTCAGATAACTATTACATTGGTTTAGTTTGCATTCTTAAAGTTTCGTGCATGGGAACCTTCAAAGTCTTCATGAAAACAAAAAACTTGCAACTTTGCTATGATTATGAATCATGAATTACTGAGATGTACTGTTTTACTGCTCTGTAGGAAAGGTGTTACTATGCATTTCTTACACTTGTGTCAATAAAGTTAGATCTTTTCTTTTAACAGAACACATATCCTGTATTTTTTTAACAGTTTGTGTCACAATATTATCCCTTGGTTTGGAGAATGTTCACTTCATTCTCAGTACATATTTGCTGGATTGCCAGCAAATCTGTCAAAAATAAAAGTTGCAAATTTGTGAACAGGACAAACTGCACAAAGTACTTTTTAAAACACAGCGACTTAAATTACATATTACCTTCATAGAATGTTTTATAATGGTTGGTATAATAGATTCAAGTTGTTAAATGTTATAAATGCATTCTAAGTTTAACCTGATGTAAAAATTTCCCGCCATCAGATCATCAAAAAGCTTGATGTAAAATTAAACTCCTTTTAAAAAATTCACTACACTATTTCAAAACGCAGCTCAAGGGGCATAACTCATGGACGATAAACTAGTATCATGCAGAAAATGCACTACGACAGGGAATTCTACGATCTAAACTCTCGTCAAAGTGTATGAACAGTGTCTAAATGATGACGAGTATATTAGCTATTAATTTTGAGACTGTTTTTATTGGGAGATTTTACCAGTGTGCATTGACTGTTTAAAATGCACAACTGACTGGTCTCACTGCACTATCCAAGGAAAGTCTACCCACCATCCTCTGTTTAGAAATATTCAGGGATAATGGTTTTTTTCACAAGTACAAAGGAGACTATAACCAGCTTTTTTTTATTAGTAAAACTTACCTGGCCAAGCTTTCCACAGGACTTCTCTGGCTGCACTTCCCATGACACGAAAGTGTCATAAACATGAAACACTGTGAAGGAATTACCATGCTCATCTATAAGATACTTTAGCACTTTGCAGAATGAGCTGGTGTCCCCTTCTATCTTCTGGGCATCTAGCCACTGTAAAAACACAAAAGCAGTTTTATCTGCCTCCAATTTTCTCATTAAAATCTCTGCCATTAATAGTAGGTTTTACGTAAACTGTTTACCACATCCTGCATAAGATGTCTGATAAAAAATTAAATACAAAACAAAATGACACTTAACCCACAAATAAATTGATAAATTGGCTCTTAAAACATTAATGACAAAATTTTTTGTCATAGGCTCGTTCGAAAGATTTATCCTGTTTCAGACAGTAAAATTGGCATACTAGTTTTGGCATTATTGAGGCAAAATAATGTCTAAATATAGTCAAACCTCGCTGTTTTAATGTAATTATTCCTTACGCATTAAACATTTTAACAATGTATACCCATTTAATCATATGATAATAATAATACAGTACATTTCCTTAGCACCAGTTGGGCTCAAAGTGCTTTATATATAACACACAAGCACATGCACAAACTTTTTTAGAGTAGCAATCAAATGCACTCTCACAAACACACCACACACCACAACAATGACAATAACAACAATAATTACCCTGTCAGTATCCAATGAGAAAAATACATTTTTTTATTTACTAGCAGAAAATAAGTTGAGGATATAGACAAAGAAATGGCAGCAGTCCTATCTGGGTTGTAATAAACTTTCATCAAGCTACACAATCTGACCTACTGTCTAATTCAACTGTTCCAATGGAATTTCCAGGCCCCTTTTGTTACAGGAGGAACTGATTTAAACAGCATGTTAGAGTATTTGAAAGAAACCCTACCACTTCCCAAAAAAAGACACACACGATATAATATAGCAGGAAATCAGATAGCGGAATTTGACAATGATGTTCTATTATAATTTTTTTTTGTCAAACTTTCAAAACCTCTTTAGTTAATAAATGATCCTAAAATACTCTTTATCGATGTTAGGGGTTAGGGACATTAGCAGAATGGGATAAACAATTTGTTTTATATAGTTTCACTGAGTAATTATAACCAGCTGCTTTATAGGCCAGAAATGTAAAGCAACACAGACACTAGGCTGGTGCAGAATTAAGTAAAAGGGAAGATAACTCTTATTTGCTTGTTCCCTCCTCACCTCCTTTGGCAAAGTTTGATCTGCACATTAGAATAAAGCTGAAATGTGTTCTGCAAGGTAGACATTTAAAAAAATAACTTTGGAGCCACCAGTAACAGAAACAAACAAACTCTGGAGCAACATACAGAGACTAATCACAGTCTAAACCTTTCCACTGATGAAAGGAACATTCCTCCAAACTTTTGTCAGAGTTGGACAGTGTGAATCTGCATTAACATCAATAAGAACCACAAAGACAAACATACTTTTCCACACTCTAGTCTTTAAAATAAATATATACATATATATGTAAGGTGACCAGACATCCCGCATTAGGTGGGACAGTCCCGCTTTTGACCTCGTGTCCCGCCTGCTCATCGGGCAGGACGCCCAATGTCCCGCTTTCTGGCTTTCTGGCAAGTCCATCAAATATCCCTGATTGTCTTTAAAATCACTTTTTTCGGCGTTTTTTGACGGTGGCGACACCATCATCGGCATGTGTCCCGCTTTCGCCCCCGAAACGTCTGGTCACCTTATATATGTGAATGTGACTGTGCTCACAATCTCCTTGCCATATTCTCTGAATTAGTGGTATCACCTGTGCTTAGATGTAGAAGAATATTACAAACTATGCAAACACACACCTGCCATATTTCAGGCAACAAGCCATTTCTCTCTGCAAAGTAGCGGTAGTCTCGATCTTCTAAATCACAACGTCCATCCAAGACAACAGACATTTTCCTCCTGCAGTCTGTCGTGATGTACTTTGCTGGAACAACTTTCATTATATCTTCTTCTGTATCGCTCTCTTGTCTTGATGTGGCAGCCATTATTAGATACACAGTAATCTGAAATGTTGAAAATTAAAAAAAGGTCATAAAACATTTAACATAAACATTTGATTCAAAGACATTTAGCCCTGTCCACATTTCTCTTTGTTTAAAAATATTCCTATTCTGTTGGTCAGGTTGATATTTCAGAAAACAAAATGATAACAACTTATTATTATTTTTTTTTTTAATCACTCTTGAAATCACGCTCTTGTAAACCAGGGGAGACAAATTAACAACAAAACCATTCTTTACATTCTAGATTTGTTTCCCTTACACCTCAGCCGTGTCATCGCCAGCGACTTTCATCAATTTATTGGCTGTTGAGAGAGTTGGCAAGCTAAAAAAACACATGCTCTTTTCACATTTCATTGTTGTAAAACTAAGGCTCCTTCATTCAGTAAACAGTACCTTCTGCCGATGCGATGTAACGGCTACACACAAGTTCTTTCAAGCGCCCGTATCTACAAGCTTATCATGAGAGCTCTGACCTCGGCCATTACTAAACACTCAAAAGTAGGTTAGACACCCGACTCACATTTGCAGTCCTCACCACACACACACACTCACTTTTTCCTCAAACGAGATCCTACCAGAGGTTTGTATGTCTGTGACAATTTGGAATCTACCGCTGTTAAAATGTAAGCTTGGCTGTACGTACCTTGGCACAACGCTGTGTTTACTTCATTCACCCTCCAGCTCCGCGAAGAGGTTTGTCCTGTCGTTTCCTGAAAACTGACATGCGCACTGGTGACAGGGCGGCACAGTGACGTAACTGGCCCGTCGAGTGCTATATTGGGGTAGGGACAAGCTGGGGTGGGCACGCAGGAATGGTGGGTATGCATTTACAGTAGTGTAAGAACCGGGAGTGGAGGGCCAGGGGCAAAGCTGCCCCCCTCAGACTGAGGAGGCAAGAATGGAACATTGTTCACTGTCAGCATGAAGTTTGTCCTCCCTACCCCACTCCCCAAGGAGCCGAGCATCCTCCTGCTCTGCTGTGTAACACAACTTTATTAATCTGCTTATCTGCAAGGGTGATTATGAGTAAAATTTATCGATACAGCTAGTAATATACAGCCAGGTACATACATGTTGACGAAAGAGAATAAAGATAATTACATGTATTGGTGTAGATAAATTATGTATACGCACAGAGCATTATAGATACAGTGAGTACACTGCATTAGGTCATCTCAAGCTAACACAGCATCACGGCCAGTAAAATTTATCACGTGAATGAATGAGTTACGATTCGTTCTGCAGACAGGCATCGAGTATCTGCGGCCAGACCGCACGAGTGAGAATTAACCCACCTGCCAACACATACCAGGAATAGCGAGGACGCCTTCCTCAGGATTTGCTGGTTACCTAAGAATTAAGAATGCTAAGTCTCTCTGCTGACTCCAACTGAGGATCATGCAGTGTTGACAGCTGGTTATCGAAGATAGTACCTAAATATTTCGATGGTATCACATACATCAGTCTTGTTCATCTTAAAGTCAAGGATCATTTTCCTTTGTTTGATGAATTCAAGTCAAGGAAATGATCCTCTCGCCAGCCGAGCTAGTCAGGAAGAGCGACACTATGAACATGTTCATTATTATACAATAGTGTTGGCTAGTTGGCCGACTATGGTTGAGACCTTATGTGCAACCTGATGTACGAAGAGGAATAGATAGCTAGCTAGGTAGTGTCATCAGCAAATCAGAAAGCACCTATCCCTAGTGCTTCTGTTAGTATATAGTATGAACAGTAGTGTGGACAAGCAACAGCCTTCATGGGAACCCGTAGATGTGACAACAGGATATGAAAGAAGACAGTTAACGAAAACCCTCTGCTGCCTTTTTGTTAAAAAGTCCAGGATCCAGAAAGTTAGCTGGTGGAATAGTTAGAAATCGGAAGTTAGACTCTCTGCTAGCAAGTAGGGTTTCATGGTGTTAAAAGCAGAAGATAAATCAGAATCTTGGTTTTATAGCTACTAAATGTTTATGCGCGATTTTGTCCGACTTACGTAGTCTCAGATTTTCACCCACTTGAAGAGAGGTGTGGATAAAGTTATTTATTGCTGCACACCCTCTCCACACTCATCTGTCCCTTCCCAGTGAGCAGTAGGGCAGAGTGGGAATACAGTCCCAGACGATTTGTCGCACAGTTCAGCCCGCCTGGCTAGTTGTTTGGTAAGGTAGATAGGAAATAGTGCTTCCACCGAGCGGCGATATTGTACTCTTGGCAGTGGGAGGAGAAGGGTGGGGTCTGTAATGTAGGATTACACCACCTCTCACATCATTCCTCATCCAGCTATGGTTACAGGGCTGCAAGTCGTTTGGCAAGAGATTTTTCTCTTATGCTGGATCAAAACTATGGAACTTGCTGCTATTCCCAGTTCGAACCATTCAGCTATACAAACATTTTCCTCATATTCCTTCTCCTTTCTTTCTTTCGTTCTTTCTGAAGCAGCTTTCGTTGTCATCATCTATCATCGTCGCCAACTTAATGTTTTTCGTGTTTTTCTTTGCCTTATTACACAGTTTCAGTACATCAACACACATGCATGCAAACATGAACACACTAAAAAATTGAGCGCAAAATATTTATTTACTCTGAAGCTGACAGAAATTTGGAGAATTAAACTATAACCGTTTGTATGTTTCCATTTTCCAGATGCTTTCTTCCTTTGCTGTGTGCAGCAGTATGCAAATTAGTATGTATACGGGAGTGATTAAATGGTCACATTAATATTCCAAAACTTATGGAAAGTAGATGTGAGGTAGCCGTATTTTAGCCCAGATGGTCGAAAAAACTGCCAATGTCAATGAAAGGTGATTGGACGGAACGTACTGGTGAGGAGAAGCGGGGGGGGGGGAAAAGAACTCATCGGGCTTGAAATTCTCTATTCTTCCAGTTAATGCCTCTTCGATGGCCAAGTAAAGGGTTCTTTTTTTATTTTATAGATTTCCAGAAACTGAATAAAAACATATATCGACACAAGCCATCTTGCCATCAAGAAAGTTAAACCTCCTCTCCCCACAACCCTTACACGCGCGCAGCACCGAGCATGCAAAATCAAATCCAAAAGAAGGAAAGAAAAAAGAAAAGCCGAACAAACACAATAACACAACTGAATACATGCATATGACACTAATGAGGAAGGAACAGAATTCTCGTTTGACCTTTCAGATGCGGCAAGTTTCACACGATCGAAAATTTGCGTTCAAATTATCTCATAATTTATATGTTTTCCTGCGAGAGAGAGAGACTGTCTATCATTTCCATGCTGGCCATCACGTGATCTGTATATCGTACCTACTCTCCAGTGAGATTTCCCCTCGTTACCTGCTCTCCATTATGTCTTTACATTACATGCACTTTCCATTGACGTGGCTACTAGTTGTATGTTAAGTGTTTCGTACCCCATTACATCCTAGTATTACAAATTACATGGGTAGCTAGATGTCTGTACGAGGTGGCGCCGTCAGCGCTTGGGTGCGGTACGTGACCCCGCCTGACCTGCCGGTGACATCCGCGCGGCTTTGACTAGAGCCGCCTGGACCTCCCTCGCAAGTGTGTGAGACAGTGCGACTGATGCAAGTCTTGGTACCTGGAATGTTTGGTGTGAGAGAGCGCATGTGTAACGAGTAGATGCGGGATGTTTCTAGATAACTTTTGTACAGTGTATATAAGCCGTGAGTGAGAATGTTAGGGGCAGTCGTAGTCGCAGTTACAGTCGAGAAATAGAGAGTTGCGGAAGCTGTTGTGGGTGTGTCGCCGATAGCTTAAAACGGGACAACAAGCATCCTACTTCTCCTGTAACACCTAGCTACTTCTCAGGAAGATGACCACGTGTTACAGGTTACATTTCACCAGTCAGTTACAAACAGTTTTTAATGGTAGAATAGTGAAATAGTAGCGTATTCTAAATAATTGTTTCTAAATTACAAATTTAGCAGTTTCATTAGTAGGGGCAATTAATTGCAGTCAAAGGGCAGTCTACTTAATTGCTGCTTGAAAACATGAATTAACAAAAGCACGCGATTCCGTGGAGAAGCAGGTGGAAATAAAAAAAGCGACTAGCCATATAGCTGCATATATATTTCCTTCCTTTAATTAAAGGGATAATAACAGAAACATTTTCTATAACATCGTATTGACAGTGTCGTTCGAGCAGATGTTGCAAGGCTGTAAAATAAGAAATTATATAGTTAAAATTATACAGAAATTATAGGGTTATATTTACACATAAAACATATGATTATAATTATACATTTATCTCTGATCACACGAAGTTTACCTTAAAAATAACCGAACCCATTGTCTATGAGCTTCTTGAGTGGCTATTCCCTACATACATTCTATGACAGCTTCGGCGCCCCTTTGGTAGCTGATATCACGGAATAGGAGTCAGATGTCGAGGGAAGATTACCACCCACTCACCTACCCCCCTCTCACCCCAGGCCGAACAAAACCCTCGCGCCGACGATGCCATAGTTTGGTCCATCTGCAGTGATAATCAACTTGAGCATCTCTATCACAAGCACCCGCACTCACGAAATACTGTAACGGTGCAGTCAGACACAAAATGTTTTCACTTAGTCCTCACGGTTGTGCGTGTCTGGCAAACAAAAATCCATTTGATTTTTAAAAGCTTCGAGTTTCGCAAAACTGTACCAGATCATGTCTTTATTACAGCCTATAAGGCTACACATACCGAGATCGTCTTAAACTAGCCTATCGAACTCTGAGTAGCAGATGAGACACCGTTTATTTATTTAAATCCGAGCACATTATGATATTCCACACCTTACTCGCGCCAGTGGATGGTAGAATGTGATACAGTGCATTAATTCTCAGAAATTAGTCGAGCACTCCTTCACATCATAAAGGTTCGTAAAAGTGCATTTGAAGCCACCAGGTTTCAGGGATAGGCTTGCCTTTGTGATAACATTCATCGACTTACCTGGCTTTAGTGCTAAAAGTACGCGTTTACGATCTAAAATTAAATATAATTACTGCGCGTTGAATTTGGATTCACTTTCATTTTTTTAATGACAGTAAAACCTGAGCCACGAGAGCGATCTCTCCCATCACGCTGGGGTCATGACCTCCGGGTCACAACGTGCGACTGCGGCAAGAACAGCTGCAGGGCTGCTGCACACGACTGATGCTGCACGAGATGCAGGCTGTCGTGGGTGTAAGGAACATCATCATGGCGCATGTGTGGCGCAAGTAGAAGGAGGTAGTTTGAGGAAAAGATGTCCTTTACAACCCAGCAACTTTGCATGTATCTCTTTATAGAATGCACAATCAAATAAAATATATATTTTTAATTTCTCTAAAATATATTGCTTTGTGAACTGGCAGAAGATTATTCCTTCTAACAGAAAAAGTCGTTTCATACACAAAATCCTACATAGAGTTCATTCTCTGTCATTCACCCTTTGCTGGAAGAAAGCGACAGAAGAACTACTGAACCGAGAAACAAGAGTAGAAAAGGTAGGATGGGAAGGATTTCAGGATCCAGGAGCACACCCAGTAGGGACAAAGAGTGTCCTCTACTCACGTGGGTATAAGGTGGATATTTTTCAGAAATAATACTTGTTGAGGTCAGCTACAGAAATATCGGTTGTACTGAAGAAACAGGATTAAAAATATGCCTGGAAATGTGTCACTAAAGTTTGTTCTGTGCGCGCTGAATTTTTTTTTTTTTCCTTTTTAAGGATTGCATTAACAGTGTGAAAATAGCGGCTGCACTCAGCCCACTATCTAGACGTTTGCAAAGGAAAATACGAACAGAATTTCAAATCGTGGTGTGCTTATGCAATGAGGTTTGCCAAGTTAGATTAGTCTGAGCAACGAGAAAAGAACTCATTTACCATTAGGAGAGAGAGAGAGAATAATTATAATACTGTAACATAAATAAAACACATACACACACATATATGCCATTCAGTAATGAAGAAAGCATATACCATCGATAAGCGAATGACAACCCCACCAAAGGAAAAAAAAACCTAAAAAAACGAACTGCTTAATTGAAGAGAAAAACTAGAATAGCACAGGCAGGCGAAATTCAAATGAAATGGTGTAACCAGCCAGGCTCAATGGCTGTCTGCGAGCTGTGCTTATAAAGTCAGGGGAAATGAATTTGAATGACAGCAATAGAATCCCAAGCAAAATTATTTCTAGTGATCGTACGCGAAATTGGATTTCTTTTAATTTTATTATTAACGCCCAGGACACCATAAAAATCTAATTACTTGTTCCAGACGTCGGCCGCGAGTGCTACTTAACAACAACAACAACAACAACAACAACAACAACAAAACGGTTCGTGATATCCACGGTAGCTCAGGTCAAGTGTCAAGCCGCATTTCATCAGCATAATAACAACGTTGGCGTTTGTCATCGTTAATGACTTAATCAGTCGTTGCCGGGTAGCCTGTGCCTCGCGTCTACCCGGGTGTGCGACATCCGCCATTATAAACAACGGAGCCTTTGAGAAATGAAGATGAATATGATTGCTTGTTAATGAGGACAGGTGAGCGATCTGTGGAGCTATTTCAGACCGACAGGTGATTGCTATCCCACTTAGTGTAGGATAGTAGCTACTAGCTAGACTGTGTAGTGCTAGTGACTGTGAGACTGCAGGATAGCGATTGTCAGCCTGGTGTGACATTCGCGTCCGGATTATATCCCCGTTGTGCTCGTGCCGGAAGTACCAGATGAGGTGTGACCTTCGCTGTAGGAGTTCAAAAGACCCTTCCGGTCTCGGCTGACGCAGCCAATCACGAAGAGAATTCCTGCCGGAAGCGGCGGCCGCTCATGCAGTAGAGAAGAAAGTTGATGGAGGAGTTGACGATTATACCTAGCTTGGCCGCTGCAAACGCTTCGCTAATGATGTTCTTGTCAAACTGAAAGCAAGAATTTTCTGTTGTTGATTTTTTTAATCATTCTCTCTCTGACCGTTTCTTTCTCTCTCTCTATCACACATTAAAAATAAAATGAAAATTACGCATTATGAATAGTTTGCGTACAACGACATATTACAACGAGTAAAATGTTGTAAATATTTCTTCAGGACCCCTACCCCGTCTGGCATGAGCATGAAGAAGCACTGGGTGATGCACTGGAAGCCGATGAGGAACAGGAAGGTGAAGGTGACTATGAGCAGCAGGCGCGTGATCTGGTTCTCGGAGCGACGTGACTTGTCGGCCGACTCAGCTGTCTTTTTGTCTATCATCTTCTTATTAGTCCTGCTTATCTGCAATGTCGTTATCGACGGAGAGTGCTTAAAATAAATTACTATTTAACGACAGCACGCATCTCTCTCTCTCTTTTTTTTTTTATAAGTATTACCCAAAGTGCATGCTGTTTAATATTATTTTGTTTGTGTGTGGTCCATTTGTTTGTGTCGTGAAATGTGAGCTTTGTTTGTACACAATTTCGGGAGCAACAGGTTTGTAGAAAGTCCGCTGCTGCTTCATAACAAGTTTGCAATGAGGAAACTTAACAAAGTGATCAACAGGTTTCTAGATATGAAGATATGGAGAGAACATGATTTAGAGACGATACCCGGTATGACCAGACAACCGGGTGTAAAAACAAACTCCACTGGGCAGCAGGTTTATAAAAAACGAAGGTCGCTAGTGGAGGGGGAACCGGTTTGGAAGGACGAAGGCCACTGTTGGTAGGCACGAAAAGTATGATTGTGTGGAAAAGAATTTACTTGGTGCGTGCAATAGAGAACGTTTTCTGGAAGGAAAGTCGCGTAAAGTGCACGTAGTGACATCAGGTCATCGTGTTCCCTGCGCAGTAAAGCTCCTAGCCGCGTGTTTGTCTCATGCAATCACTTGATAATGTGCAAACACTTGTACAGACAGACAGCTACCCGCCCCATATCTCACTTTACCTTCCCAATAATAAGGAGATTGAGGATGAAAATCGTGAACCACGGGAGGAGAACGAGGAAGATGCAATGCACCCAAAACTCGTAGTTTATTGCCCCTTCTCCTTTCTGGAACTCACTCATCACAATGGCTGACGTGTTACTACCAGCAGGCCGGTCGAAGTCCGCCTGCAAAGGAAAACAAAAAGATTCAGGCCAGCTGGGTCACCATATGTCCGAGTCAGTTTATCTCTCTCTCTGTCTGCCTGTTTGTCTCATAGTAGAATGTTTGTCCCAGGCAGCTCTTAGGATCTGATCGAGTGGTTAGTCACAAAAACCTAGGCGAGGAACTGGTGCACTCACCTGGTAGGACCAGAAGTGGGGCAGGTTGATGATGAAGCAAGTGGCGAGAATGATGAAGATGCCAACGTTGGCCCGTTTCTCATTACAGAAGATCTGTGGACAGATGCGATGCCACTTGATAGTGAGTGTGCGCACTGAGCTATTTACATTGGTCCTTTCAGTTAAAACAAAAACATTAAATTCCAAAAAGAGAGAAAAGAAGACTATTAGCAACTTTAACAACATTTCAGACTTAAATAACTATCTTTTATGTTGGTGGAACCCGTTAGTTCAAGCTTGCCTTGGCCTTGGTGATCAGGCAGACCATGATGAAGCGGTCAACCGTCACTCCGACCATGAACCAGATGGAGAGGACAACGAAGAGAAAGAAAATCGGATATCCAAAGTAGGCAAAGAAGAATGCGTAGACCAACGCTTTGCGCCACTTCCGGTGCAAACATTTTTAGGCTGTCCACCAGGAAAAACCAGATGAGGACTCCACTATCAGCAATAGCCTGCACATCCACAAGTTTTATTTTAAAGACAAAAGGATGTGTTACTTTTATTTTGATGAATCTATCAATACTTCATTTTTATTGAACTCTTCTCATAACTTTATTGTCTGACTGCATTGATAATACCACCACGGAGGATGGAAAGAGGATCGGAAGAAAAGACAAAGAGCGTATTACCAGTGCAGTTAAGTATCTTCCGGTTGAACTGCGCATGCCGCGACGATTCCAGACGATGATGGCGAAGATATTGCCGATGAGGCCCAGAAAAACAAAGATTGGTCCCACGACGACAGAGGCCCCCCAGTGCATGCGCTCAGCCATCGTCAACATGGCGGCCATGTCGTGGTCGTTGCTGGCTTCCACGTGCACATGGCCGTTCTCAGAATGGCCCGCGTGGGCGCCACCTCCGCCCTTGAGTGTCGTCATTTCCGGGTTACCGCCAGGAAAGAGGATGCCAGGTGTCGTGCTCAGGATGACCTCCATGGTAATTGAGAGTTAACCCTCACGAACTTCCTGAGATTATTTCTTGTTCAGTTCTTTTTATTGTTGTTTTGTATTATTTCTGTGTTTAAAAGGCGGTTGTGAGACTTTAGGACGGTAGTTGAGGCTGTGGTTTTAGATTTTTAGACTCAAATGGTCGACTGAGTTGTTGATACCTGACAAAAAAGACAAAGTTGTTTCATAATTTAAATTAATAAGAGCATTTGTAAAGCAGCACCAGGCGAACCCAAAGCGCTTTACATACACACAGGCGATGAGCGCACATTTAAAGGGTAGGAATCAAAAATATCTTTTGTTAAACGCGCGCACGCGTACACACACACACACGGGGCTTTGTGCTTGTCTGCCTAACAGTGTCGGACCGTGTTTCGAGTCGACACCACTGAGCCATTATATCACTAAGGCCTCATTAACTCCAGAAGAAAGTTGATGATTAGAGCCACAGAGTCGTGACCTGTCCTAAAGATCTGGGCCCAAGAGCACGACGCGCTTTAAGCAGTAACCGGGTACTTAGAGATAAGTGCCTTGGGTGTCTGGCTCCAGGTTTCGGGTGCACAGTGTGCCTCGTGTTGCTACCTGGATGGCTAAAGCATAACAGGTAGCTAAATGCTTCTAAAATACTATCAATTTAGTCATCAGTAATTTAGCTAGCTGCTAGACATAGCCGTCCGATAAGAAACATGCGGTTTCTCGCACAACTGTCCCCAGGAAACTCAGCTTTGGTCATGGTCATTCAAACATAGCCTGCCATTTGCTGATATCTGGATGACTAAAGCGTAACTGGCAGCAAAAGTACTTCTAAAATATTTTTTAAAATTTTGGCTGCTAGTCATCTGTCCTGCAAGCAATTTGCGGCGTACCTTGCAACTGGCCCCAAGACAGTCGACCTTTCTTTTAACTCGCTCGCTGATTGAATTCGTTTTGGGGAAAGTCCTCTTTGTCTAAACTCTGTAATCTTACAGACAGCCTTGAGATGGAGTGGTAGACGTTTTCACAGATTCTCGCGGGATTTCCGCGCGTGTCTGGACGTCTGCGTCACGTTTGTATCAAATGGCTAAGACCATTTGTTTAGCAAGGACGAACTGTCACAAGAGAATGTTTTCAAAAAATAATTCTGTGAGCTTTCTTCATAGATTTTTAATGAAATATTTTGTTCTCTTCAGCTGGCTAAACTGTGTGTTGTTCTCGGTTAGCTCTAGAAACTCCAATTATTTAAAATAATAAAATCACTGCCCTGAATTTCTATTCCATATCTTTTTTAAAGCAGTAACTATCTTGATAAAAATCTTTGCTGTCAGTATTTGAGCGCTAAAACCCTTTAAGTCGACACACAGCACTAATTTTGCCACAACCACCATGGTGTCTGCTATATATTATCTACAATATGGTTCAGGAAAGCTCAATAAGTTGTTTGTGACAACAACCCTTGTGACAGTTCATCCTAGCTAAAAATGGCGATTTATTACAAAAATGACAGACGCGAGAGAGCTTGTGAGAATTTTTCACCAATTCTTCCCAAGGATGCCTGTACGACTTGAGAGTTTAGATGACCTGAACTTCCATAGCATTTTCAAAACAAGTTCAGTTAACACCAACGTCTGTTCCAACAACCGCGAGCAAAGTAAAGACCGAGTGTCCTGGAGCCGGTTGCACGGCACGCAGCAAGAGTCCATCGTGCATCCGACCCCCGAGGTCCATACATCTGAGTGTGAACTATCGGGCTATTGTAATGGCAGGTGCTGTGAGAAATAAAATGTTACAAGGGTATGTTGGAAGGTTTCTTAGAAGCTGAACTCAGCACCAATAGTGTTTCATCAAGTGTAACTTGTTTTGCTGTTTCACCGTCGTGAAGTAGGTAAGGTAACAATAGTTGGAAATGGAGTTTAACAATTGGCCAGCTTCTGCAAAATGACAATCAGGAGCTGCTGGGGATTCGTTAGTGAGAAACGGTCATTTAGTGTATTATGATGGGCTTTATTGTGTCCAAGTAAAGTGAGAAATTGTAATTTAGTGTATTACAGACTTTGTTGTAGTTCGCTGTTGGTGCCTTCTGTCAGACCGATGTCATCTGCAGAGATGGGTGTGTCTGACGATCCCCAACAGACCCACTGATCAGTAGCTGATTTACAGAGGATTAGTAAGTCTCAATATCCCCCCCCCCCCCCCAAAAAAACAAACAAACAAAAAACAAAACAACAACAACAACAACAACAACAACAACAACAACAACAACTTCACTGAGCAGTGGATGACATTACACGTTTGTGCTCGTTGTTCCTTGAATTTCATATGTTTGGTGGTTTTCTTCATCAGAGTGTTTTGTCTCTCTTGTTCCAGCTTACTTCCTGGACAGTATTTTCCGGTGACGGTTTCTGCGTCGCTGTATTGCACACAGGAAACTCTCCATCAGGCCACATTGTGAAATGTGCATATTCTGCTGGTCACCACAGTAACCACAGCTTGTAATTCTTCTCCATTCGCCTAGTTAAATGGTTGAAGACGACAGGACAAAACACTATGTCGTGCATCACTGACAAGTTTCTCTAACACGGCATCCATTGTTCCGAGTTTTTGGAAACGCATCTTCGCAATTTATTTCCCCGACAATTCGCCACACACATCACCGTAAGTTTTTATCGTGTCACATGCATCATTCTATGAAAAAAGTTATGGGTTATGGGTTTAAAAAAAGTAATGCACGTGAAGGAAAGAAATACGAAGGACGGTAAATGGTTAGAGAGAAGGAAAATGAGTAAAGATTCGATCAATGATTGTCAAGATCGATTGCTGCCGAACTGGTCATTTGTCCCCAAGCTATCACGACAAGGGGAAGCAATAATTCTAGCTCTAATCATTGTCCCTCGTCCGTTCAGACTGTATTTATTATTTCTGTAATGCCGAGAGCTCGTGCACTAGATGCTAATAATAAAGTTTGTCCACCCGCTTTAATATGTGTGTGATAGCATGTAAACAAATTAGAGCTTTGTCGGTTTTTGGCTGTGAGGGAGACCAGATCAAACCACCGCCCCCACACACACCAAAAAAGGAAGGCAATACAGCGATGGAAAGAACAGTAAACAAAAACATCGACAGTAAACACAGAGATGCGTCATACAAATCCCGGTAGCCAGGGATCCAAGAAACACAAATGTACTTTTACTTCCTAGCCTTGACAACACTTGTGTTCATTAGAGGCCTGCAACCTTTTATACGACTTCCCTGATGTCAAATGTATGATAGTAAATGTGTTTTCGTTATCAGTAGGATGGCTTTCAGGCTTTCATGCTTCATATTTTCCATAATTCTGAAAATTATTCACTCGTAAATACTGGCCTAGATCCTGCAATAGAAATTTTTCTGTGGGGATTTGTTGGATGCGGTTCTGACTACACGCTTGTTATAATAGTCTTCCATGTGTAAAATTGATTCCGATGGATACAGACTGAATTATAACAATGGTATTTTATCTAAAACTTAACCATAACGATCAAAATACAGAAATTCCTTCCATAGTTATTGCGTATGTTCAGGAAATGTCAACATCAGAAGCTATGTTACGTTACATTTAACCAAACTAAAAACACGTCGTCGACAGGATTCGAACCTGTGCGGGAAAATCCCAATGGATTTCTAGTCCATCGCCTTAACCACTCGGCCACGACGACTTCGACAGTGTGGCTCAAAGTAGCATATAAGACAAGTGTAGATACTGGTGCTTGCATAACTTGTCTTCTGTAATGCTCAGAGCTCGTGCACTAGATGTTAATAAAGTTTGTCCACCACTTTAATGTGTCTACTTTGTGTATGATTGCACGCAAACAAATTATAGTTTTGTCGGTTTTTGGCTGTGAGATCAGATCAAACCACCGCCCGCACAGGTTCGAATCCTGACGGCGACGTGTTTTAGTTTTGGTGAACATAACTAATAACTATCTAAGGAAATTCTGTTTTTCAATTGTTATGATTAAGTTTTAAATAAAATACCATTGTTATAATAGCCAATAATTGCTGGAGAGTTAAACATTAGAAATTTGTTGACGTGGAAAGAAGAGGATTAACAGTGTATTATTTCAAAGAATAAAAATGCGTTGATCAGCATTATATTTACAAGACACCTAATCAAAAAAAGCAAAAAGCCTTTTCTTTTAAAGAGAAGGCTCCTCCAGTGCACCGAAAGGAGGAGTATCCACGCACTGTTTTGCTCTGACTCTACATATTATTTATGAAAATAAAAGCGAGATGTGATTTTCATTGATTCTACTGACGACCATATCACGATCATCGATGAAGATCAGGTAGCTAAAAAATAAAATATATCTCAGAAACCAAGAATGATTATTTAATGTCATATTGTCAGCTGGTGCCAATATTACCTAACAAACAGCAACAAACTTATTCAGAAAGACTGTTTGTAGAATTTTACGTGTGTGTACATTATATATATATAAACCTTAACATATACATTGAGTTATTTATTTTTAACATCTTATTTTTTAAAAAGTGGCAACACCACATACAATAACAACAATTTAGCAAGCACATGACATAAAACTGAGTTTACCTTTGTCTGAAGATCCAGTGTGTGAGAGTATTTAACCTGAAACAGTTCCAATACTGTAGGCAAACCATCCACAACTCGTTCTTCCGCGTCCAGAACTTTTTCTTTAATTACTAGTCCGGCGTAAATGTGAAAAACAAAGCGTCACCCGTCGGCCTTATGTGAATCGCTGCCCCTGGCTGCGATTGGCTGAATTGTGAGCAATAGGTAGCGATAAGTGCCCTCGCGCCGTCAGCGTCATTTGATTGGTCACACCACATCGAGGTCAGCTTTCCGCGCGCGCATCAGGAAGAACGGAAGCCGACTTTTCGCCACTACCGCCACTTGATGGTCGGTCTGGACGGCCTGTCTGTCTGGACTTCTATTCTTAGCTCCTAGAAGTCTGTGGTCCGTCCTGTGGACTCGAACACCACTTGTGTGACAATGGCTTCCTGTGGACACGACCCTGTGATTATTTGTTGTAGAGACCCTATTCTTACCCTGCTTTTGACGGTTAAAGTGTCCTAGCGGGTCAGGGGACGGTTAAAGGTGTTGCCCTTTACATTATCTAACACAACCCTTCGAAGAGCCAAGTTTATTCTGTTCTGTTATTTTTGTTGTTGACATGCAACATGGTTTCACCAGGCCGAGACGAAGAAGAGAACCGGTCTTTGTCTTCCTGGTGCTGAGCTCTAAAGACAGTGGACCACTTACACTACAGTCACTAAGTATGTGACCCTTTATCCTTTACACTACGGGCACTAAATATGGGATCTTTTATCCTGTACAAGAATTCAATAACAAACGCGCAAACAAACTAAAAAAGCCTAGCCCCGACATATTGAAGTAGTGTCGTACATGTCCCCGACTGAGGCCAAATCCTGTTGGGGTTGTACATGTTTGTTTAGGCTGAACTCGCTTTGTTTGTGCTTGTTCCTGTATATGTTCCTGTGTATGTTCCTGTATATGTGTCTCAACGTGTGTGCGTGATGTGGAAAGCATTATCAAGCAGGTCCCGTGAGCACCTTCCTGTGTGAAGTGGGTGCATGGTGCGTCACGCGTGACGGTTGCCAAGGACAAGGCACGCTGGCTGCATTCCCTCGACTATCACCGTTTCTTACTGTGTACCCTTCATTGTCACCCGATCACCACCCCCGCACCCTCCCGTTCTGCTGCCCTCTGTCGCTTGCGTATACATGTGTCAGTATGTGTGCCTGTGACAGTGTGTGAAACCATATGTGCACGAGAGATGCTGATAATACCCGTTGAGTGCATTCTTGGTCCTCCCCCCAACAAAGGGGAGATCAACGCGCTTTATCATGATACACTTACTGACAAACTTTTGCACGATGGTTGAGGGTATTTGGAAACAGCATAAAGTTGTTTTACAACTCTCTTTCTCTCTGAACAGTAAACAGTAGAAACTAGTATAGTAATATAGTACCTACCTGATATAGTAGTACAGTACCTAAAGCTAAACAGACGTCTAGAATAGAGAAATCTATTGATGTATAGAATAGAGGCATCTGGCAACCACACCCAGTACACCACAACTGCCGACTTGGCAGGTCTCCTACACACCAAGAGCTATTGTGACAACGACAGGAACGAGGGCAGCAGCAACAGCAAACAGCACCATTATCGTCAAACACACGGCCCGCGGGCCACATCCGGCCCGCCAGGAAATTTTACCTGGCCCGCGAAAGAATTTTAGTCAATCTTTGTTAATGGCCCGGAGACAAGCAGAAGGCAAACAAGAGAAAAGTTACCGTCGAGCACAGCAAGCGATGGGATGAGTTTAGTGAAGTTTGTATAGACAACAAACAGTGCACTGGTCAAGTTACCACCGCTCCTGTTGATGACCAGGGGGGATTTCATGTCCAGCGTCAGTAAATCTATGCTAGTGTTAATAACATACAGTTGACTCATACAGCTGGTTGAATGATAGACAGTTTACAGTGCACTGAATCACATAAGTTGATTCAGTGAATTTATCATAAGAACAATATTTATGTTTTGCACACAAATAAAATGCACTTGTACACTCATAAAGCCATAAATAAAATTGCAAAACAAAGGTATATATAAATCATGAATATTTTTGGCAAACACTAATTCATCCATCTTCCTACATTCAATTCATGAATACGGAGTTAGCCGCTGTCTGCAAACAGATTTACCCAGCTCAGGTAGGGTACCAGGATAGGGTAGAAAGTGCTTTATGAATACCCGCCCCCTACTTTAGGGTAAGCAGACAATGGCAGGAACTGTAGTGAGAAGCTGTCAGCAGGATTTAATCTCCACATCACCACACACTTCCCATGTTCTTCGACACAGAACAATGGCGCCTGGCTTGACCGAAGTCCTTCTTCAAGTGGCCACTGAGCAGGCGACATTAGGTCGACATGGATTGTTTACAGGCAGCTATGGCACTACGGTCCTACCACGTAGTCACATACCAAGACTTCTTCCGCCAGAAAACAGGAAGCTACACACACATTCGTGTGCTTTTAGTGTCTTCCCTTATCTGTGTATGTGTGCGCGCGTGCGTGCGTCTGCATAAAAGTCGATTTTAACTGGTCTTTATAACTGGAGGCTCATACACTTCTACTGGAACTAAGCAGTAAAGAGTCAGTCAGTCCGTCAGTCCGTCAGTCTCTCTGACATACGAACATGCAGGTGATCAATGTATGCACGTAAAGCACGCGCTGCCTTAAACACTCGGTAGGATAATGATACCCACAACCAATACATATCACTAACTATATATACTATATGTATACTATGTGTTGGTCTAACATTATTTCGTAGTAAAGAGCAACGTGCAGAACGAATTCTACTGGTTTCACTCATTTACTCACAAAGCATCCTTTCAGTGTCACTCAAAGAAGAAATTAAGATCATTTCAACAAGACAGTTAAGAGACCTATTATAGGAGTGGAGCAAAATCAGTAGAAAGTGATTATCTCCCCGTTTACAGCGCCCCCACCCGCACGACAAACATCATTATTTCTTCCGAAAATTGCTCGACACAAATTTTGAAAAAGAATTGTCCGTTAAAAATAACCACTCCATGCACATTTCCAGCCCTGAAATGATACAAATGAGTGCACTTGTAGTAAACTCTAGTTACAAAAAGTAATTAAAAAAATAAATAAAAGAACCAAATTAGTTCTGCACAAGCACAAAAATGGGGGAAATTGTACACTGTATGCAAATATACTTTTAACATCTCTCTCTGTTCCTCAATTGCTCTCTCTCACACATATATGTATATTACACGCACGCACGCACATTTATAATCATGCTCGTACACATTTCTATACAGCATCGAAACTACTGCAAGATTATCAATAATGTCTTTGCGCCCCAACAGACTGACAGTTCAATTTTATGTTTGTCGAAGCATTTATTGTTGAAATGATTGTTAGAACCCCCTCCCCTAACTGTCAAAACAGTTAATTGGTCTTCTACATAGAAACCTTTAAAGATATTCTCAAGAAATGTCACAGGACCTACACTTACATGCAAGCGCGTGCCACAAACACAAACACAAGACTATAGTCATGGCAGTTGATGGAGGTGGGACTGTTGAATGGGTGGAGAAGTAACAGAGCGCTCACACACACACACATTTTAGATACAAAAGGCAAATACCACCTTGCTCACATTTCTAGGAAGGGGTGTGGCTCCCAGGAACCTCCGCACCAAACCTTACTTTTCAGTATTTGCAGACAGCGTGGTGGGTCATTTGTCGTTTGCACAAACAGCTTCAGAACCTCACAGACAACACTCTTAGATTTTTTTTTTCGATTTTTCTAATGCTTAAATTACCACCTCTTGAAATGTACTCTTTCTTCTCAGAGTGTCGCCATGAACAGCTTTTATTGTTTTGTCAAAACGAGGTCATTGTGCGAAAATGAGATCGTTCAATCTCCTAGAAACATAATCTTCCTTCTTTATCTCCTGTCACCAGTTCGCCATCATTCTCCCCCAACTCGATGTCATTTCATCTGTCTCTGGCGAGTGTGTGGAACCCAGGCGATTCGATACACAGAGAGCACTGGTAAAGCGATAGATGAAGAATAAAAATTTTGTTTAGTAAGTTTGTTAAAAGAGATGAAATATTTTGTTGTGTTGATCGCTGAGCTACTGTGCCGTACCATCTTTTTTTTTTTTTAACGAACTCTTGCCTGGCTTCTCTTCCCCCCTTGTTATCTTGTTTGCCTTGCCACTGTAACGGTCACACAGCCACACCGACGCGATGCGCCGGAAGTGAATCATGCACCCACTTGCACAAAGCGTCTGACAACAGCGACGACTGCACGTCTGACGATGACAAGTGGTGCCTGGCCTCGCTTCCGCTTCACAGCCTCCTTCGCAGATCGCGCCGTCACTGTCGCCGCCGATGACGTAAAAGCGGTTGAGTACTAAGTCCAAGAACGTCTGTGATCCAATCTTGGGTCGTGGAAAGTTCTAGTGTTGCTGAGAGTGAGTGGCGAATCAGGATTGAGGGATGGTGCAAGTCTAGCAAGGACAGAGCTGGGCCGATCTTTCTCGCCAAAGAAATACAGATAATATGTATGACAGCGAAAAAATGAAATGACAGAGAGAAACAACGATAAAAACAGGATAAAAACAGTAATGATAATTTATAATAACCGTGACTTGTCTGTGTAGTATAACTAAACAGTGATAAAAAGTGGGCCAGAATCAGGTCGGAAAGTTGACACAATATGAAGCTGTATGGACTTGAAAAAAAAAAAATGGAAGGAAGCATGAGCAGTACTGTCTGTCATGATAACCATCGCGTAACAACTCCATCTTTACATTATTTACATTATTTACAGAGCCTATATACCTTCATACCTCCATCCACTGCTTTACGTTCTACTCTCGTACCTCATCTTTATGATGTTCAGTGTCTATACGTATCTCACCGTCCGCTAGCTGTTATCTTTCCGATCTATCTTGGTCGTGATGCTGCACTTTGTAAGTTCTCATTATTATTGTGGACGTGACTTGTCCTAGTCGGCAACTTCCTCAACTGGCTCTAAGTCGGTCACTGATGGGTTTTCCCTATCCTAGTGTCTGTTCTGCGTAATTAGAACGAACAGAGAGAGAGAAATAAATACGCAGCTGGAAAAATCTGTTCAAATGGACCTTACAGCGCTATCTCATTCGATCTTTCCTCTGCCATTATGGGGCAAGCAGATATTCTCGTGGGAAAAGGACTGGCGTCAAACCTGAAGGCGCCATGGTTCGATACCCGTGTCGCGCAGCGAACTTCATTTGGTCGACCAAGCTGTCATTAAGTTGTCTTCATTTTTTTTCAGTGATCAGGTTTTGAACCGTAGTTAAGAAGCGAGAGTCAGTCGTTTCACCACTGGGAAATGGGGAACTCAAGGAGAAGTGTCTCGTTCCGAGGTTATAAAGCGGTGTCCAGACCTCATGATTCTTTACTTGGGGGACCCTTGCTACCTCTTTATAACTACGATTCCAGGGGTAAAACATCTGCGAGGTCTGGACACCGCTTTAAACTTTCGGAAACGATTGTCCTTGAGTTTTCCATGTTGCCCCAGGGTAGCGACTAACCCTCGCTTCATACCACCCCTGAGTTACCGATGCCTTACCACCGGTGCTGGTGTTGCCCTCCTCTCTGCCCCACGTATCATCAATGTGGCAGCCGCTCCTTCTTCGTGGGCGTCCTTTCTCTCCCACCTGCATATACATTCGAAGCTTTCATATCCGGCTCAGAATCTAAATTTAAAAATATGTATTTCATGATCAAGAGTACTATTCCGTTATCTCCTCGGTTCTTTATCGTTATCCACGCTCTTTGTTCATGTTTTTGCCATGAAGTCATCCATTTGCTGGCGCTTGTTTTTCTCGTTTGGTTGGCTGTCGGTTTGTTTGTGTACAGAGTATTACGGGGAATTGAACTTTACAGATATTATTATTATTGCTGTTGTTGTTGTTGTTGTTGTAGTAGTAGTAGGACTTTGTTTTTCATGACGCTTATGTGCCTCGTACAAGGTGTTGGATTAATTCTTATCAGTCGAGCAACCCACTGCAGTCGTGTCAGTGTAAAACGTGTAGTGTTGATTATCTCATCGTGTACTGTGTAATTATATCTTATTCTACGTCTTATGTGAATTGTCTGTTCTCATGTAACATCACCACCATCCTTCTCGCTGATTGTCTGGTTTATATGGTAAGAAAGTGCTTTCACCTTCTGATAATTGTCAGCCGGGGGGGGGGGGGGGTGAAAAGAAATGAAGACGAAGGGTAGTGCGGGATAGAGAACTGGAGAACCGGGAGAAAAACCAACCACGACCCTCTCTTTGTGTTAGGTGTGACATCCATATATCTCAACCCGGATCTGCGCGATCCGCCATGGACATTTAGCATGTCGCTGATGGATGACGTTGACACAAAATTTAAACTCAAAGCATTTATTTTTTTGTTTTTTTCGCCAACTCTTCTCTTTTTTTTTTTTTTTTTTTTTTTTACAATAAATTATCGTTAGAGAGAAAGGTGGCTGAGGCCGTATGGATGAAATATATCCCCAGATATAACCTCTCCTAGTAGGTCGCTCATCAGCCAACGGATGTAAGCTGTCGGCTGAATGACGTACGTGTGTGTGTGAGCGCGTGCGTGGCATGCACGAGGGTCTGTACGCAACCTCAACATGCAGTAATTTGTATTCACCTCCCTTACAAGCATTCCCAATGTGCAGATCTTTAGAACATCTGCTGAAACCACTTTTTTTTGATACTGTGTAAATTACCCATTGACCCCTTCCCAAGCAAAAACAGACAAACACGTGCCCATAATATTTTGGTGAAAACAAGTTTAAATTTAGTGTCACAGAAAATGTAAGCCATTATGTTTACATATCTATATTGTACAAAAGCCTAGGTTTATCAGAGTTTTTTTCCGCTATGGCTGTTTAATTAGACAAGGATCGATTTGTTCACATTATTACTACGAAATCCGACTCAGTCCACAGCGTGCATGCTCCTAACAATGGAAGATCTAATGGGAAGTTTTTTTTTTTGAAATCACAGAAAGAGGTCAAACATGTGACTTTACTGACAACCCATTGTTTGTTCCGTTGACAATGTATCTATGTATAGTTGTAATATTTAGTAGGAGTTTGGCGTTCTCCATTTGTCTCTGGGAAATAGTATTTATAATTCTGCACCAACCTCGAACACATCATTGGAAATAATAGAACCCCGCAAGACCTTTCAGGAACTAAGTAGCATTTTAAAATGGTATTTAGTTCTTTCTACCCGAAAAAGTATTGAAAGCAGCAACATCTACTGCAGACTAATAGTTCTTCTAACAACACCGACATCAACATGTCGATCAACGACACACATTCGCTTTTAATGCCGCGCGGCAAACACTCCGCGTCATGATCAAGAGGCCGGTCCTAAACGTTGCAGATGGTCAACAGCTTATTTTTTAAATATGTTTATATAATTATATGGAACACGCGCGTGCTAATGTATTGTTGTTCGACTCTGGTGCCGGAGGTGTGTGACGTCACGCGGGTTGTCGTGTGAGCAGAACGTTGACCTGGTTTCCAAGGCGCCTGCAGCACTGTGTCTCTGACATGATGCTGTCCGTGCGTGTGTGTGTGTTTGACATGTTGGCATTGCAGGTCATACCGTATGTATGTGTGCGATACGACCGAAACTTCGTTTTCTTATCGTTTTATTTTTATTTCTTTCGTCTTGTGACACTTAAGTAAACAGTTCGAAATTCAATGACACAATTACTAACAAAGAAATCCTTACAAGAGCCAGCTGCACAAATATGACAACCACAATACAAAAAAAGAAGCTGGAAATGGCTAGGACATGTGTGCAGAATGAAACCAGAGCTACCATCCAAAATAGTCATTTATTGGACAGCTGATGGCAAGAGGGAGCGTGGTCGGTCTAAAGACACAGTAGAACGAGAATTAAAGGACCAGAAACTTGGTCTTGGAACAGCAAGACTAAAGTTGCTGCTGATACAAAAAAGGATGTCTTATGTACGAAGAGGAGTAAGTGAAGTAAGGGGGAGGTGGAGGCAGGGGTTGAGGTGAGGATAATGGCATAAAGACTAAACTTGTTCAAACGCTCTCTCTCTCTCACTTTCTCTCTCTGTCTCTCACACAGAGAGAGACGACGTGACAAAGGGCTAGAGGGGGTGGTTTGTAAAGTTAGGCCATGACTATAATTTAAATAATTATGTCGCCATTTGTTGCAACATACCAAGGATTGGTTCTGCTTCTCCCGTGCCTTTCTAAAGAAAGCTGGAATGAAATATGGCGAAATAGCCTCCCGTGGGACATCTTCCTTGTTAGCATTTGCCAGTGACGCAGAAAGAAATCACACGACGACCAAAGTTCATGCAACGCATCAGTGTGGAAATCGAATTTGTGTGACAAATGTCGGCTGTTCCTGTGAACATCAATTGAGTGACGTATTGTTGAGTGATCACGAACATCTCTTCCAACTCCACCATCAGCTTGTTTTTCCTTTTTCTGCAACTACATTCTCGTGAGACAAGTTGACATCCACCCTTCTCTCTCACACACACAGAAAATTAACTATTAGCACCATTTCATTTTTTTTTTTTTTTTTTTTGTTTACAGTTGTATGCGTGATCATGCAAATGATAATCACACAGATGTTAACGATAATGACCCTGACAATGATAGGATACCAGCTATAGTAGTGATATCAAAACATTATCACGTGGCGGCTACAGCAGTGGTTAAACGAGGTCTGGAACGAGGACGAGCCTGTAACATCGTCATCTTCCTTGTTCAGGAAGTGTTTGCCAGTAACGCAAATGGAGGTCACATGACCACTGAAGCTCATTCGACACGTCACTGTGAACGCCGACTTATTGGTGTGACGTATTATCAGCTGCCCGCTTTTCTAATCACATGTTTGCGAAAACGGATTCAGTGTGGATCCTCAAGTGTGAATTTGAACACTGTAAAACTACAAGAGGACTATTACATCCAAGGTCCCGCGACCTGACCTGACCTGTGTGAACTCTCTGACACCAGGCTTAGGAAAACAGGATGCACATTCACAGACACTGTCTCCGACAGTTCTTTCCTCCTCCTCTCCTCCCTCCCACCACCCACCATCCAAGTTTGCACTTCATGGGCCTCAAGGGAGGGTACGGGAGCAGCTCTGAACGTACTGAGTCGCCCTCAGCATCCGTTTCCACCCGGAACTACCGTATGGATCGCTTTGAGGTCTAAAGTATACAGCACGTACTCTGATTACTGGACTGCCTGCAGACGATTTTTTCCAGTTGACTGCTAAAACTATAATTAATTATAGCGGCATCCCTTTGTGAACAAAAGAGGAAAAAGCCCACAAGAATTGAAGATTATGTAGAAAGAACAGTACACGAGTACTGTGAAGTTGAATTTCAGCAGACTTTACGAATGTACTGAGCAGATTATGAAGTAAGTAGTTTATACTATTTCTAGGGCTTATGTTTCAAAGAATTAGTATAGTGAATAAAATATAATGCGTATCATTATAAAACACAGTGCAGGCTGAAGTCGTGCTTTTCACAGTCTGCGTGCACGTGTTGGAAGGAGGAGTATAACATGGTAGGATTTGTGATTGGGAATTTTGTCATTTTGTAAAAGTGTTTTGTAAATGTTCATCCTTATGAAGTGCAGACATTAACTGAGGTACAACTGTTTAAGTATTATATGCAATGGCATTTTTAACTCTTGCAAAGATTAATAGATCCTAGAGCCGAATTTTCATCTTTAATATTGTTTAGAGGAGATTATTTTTTTGCCACATTGCAGAGCTCGTTTTCCAGGTGCTACTGGAGCTCTAGATGGGACTCATGTTAAAATAACAGCTCCAAGCCAGCACAGGGATTCCTTCGTCAATCGTAAAAAGAACATAAGTATCCAACTGCAGGTTATCTGCAACAAATCCCTTCTGTTTTTGGTTGTGTATGCAGATGGCCAGGTTCCGTGCATGATGCACGGGTTTTTCGGCAAAGCCCACTTTTTAATTATTTACAAGATAATCCGCTGCCTCCAGCTTTTCATCTATTAGGGATTCTGCGTATCAGTTGACCAATACAGTTTTGGTTCCCTTTAGAGACAATGGACATTTGACCGACAGTGAAAAGAATTACAATCGGGCGCATTCCTCAACCCGATAGAAATAGAGCGAGCTAGAATGTTGTTAAAGGGAAAATTTAGAAAATTCAAGTTTCTAGACATGTAGGTAGTTGAGGATATGCCTATCATCATGGTGGCAGCTTGTGTTTTACACAATTTTATCATTCTTAACAGAGGCATCAACGAAGATGACATCATTACAGTTGATGATGTGTGTAATCACCAAGATGTGGGTGAAGACAGACTTGCTTCCAGCGGTATTGAAAAGCGTCTAGAAATCGCACGTGCGCTACGATAAACCACCAGCTACAGTGTACTTAAAAACAGACAATTTGTACTTTTCATTTTTTTATTCTGAACTGCCAGGAGGGGGTGGTAGACGTTTCTGAATGTAGCTCTTAAGAAGCTCATTCTGTTCTCTTAGGAGATTATTGTTCTTCTCCATGAGGATGAGTTGAAGCTCATTCTTCTTTTTTAGGAGATTGTTCTTCTCTATGAGGATGAGTTTTCTCTCCTGAAACTCCTGTCTCAGTCCCTCCATATTTTCTTCCTGCATCTTAGCATACTCGAGAAACCACTGTGGTGGTTCTGCCGCAGTTCTTTTGCGCTTCTTACAACTGCTCCTTCTGTCACTGATATCTGGATGTGGGGACTTTGAGGCTGATGTGGACGGGGACTGTGCGGTCGATGCTGATGGAGACGATGATGTTGATGGAGACGATGATGTTGACGGGCACTGAGCGGCCGATGACAATGGGACTGGTGCCTTTTGTGGAGTAGTCTGTCTCTTTTTTACATAGAAAACTACCATAACAAAAAGAGCATAATCTTATAATCTGTTTACACTTCAATTTATGTATTATGTTTGGAGTTGTGAAATGATGGACAGTACTTTCATATACTTTAGCAACTGACATGTTTATGAACCTTGTTAAACCTTTAGGCCTAGAGTATGGCAATGTTTACTATGGAGTAAAAAAAACCTGTCATAACAATGAATGAAAGTTCTGTAAATGGAGAGATTATAAAAGCAACCTACGGATTCCTGTCAGTGTTGAGACAGTTGATACTGGCCAAACATCTGGATCTCCTGCAGAACAATAATAATATACATATGCAAAGAAATACATAGTTTTAAGAAATCATTTAAAGAGTTAACTCAGTATTTATGTCTAAGTAACAAATGGTTTATAGGGTAGCCATTGTTTGCAAATTTTTCTTCCTTCATTTGTGTACATGCATTAAATTTTTCAATTTTACAGCTGTATTACAATATTTACATGAGTCCAAATAAAACCAGATGTTTGCTGATAATTATCCTTGATGCATTTGTAGATTTTTTATTATACAATTTGTAAGTTTCTGCAAAACTCTTCAACATATTTACAATTCTAAAATAAATGTTGAATATTTTCTTTTTCACTTCTGCAAAAGTCAGATAATGTCATCTTCTAACCACTGAGAAAGTTTAGCGACAGGTCTTTTATTGGTGAGTAACAATGAGAAAGATTATAAAAAAATATATAAAGTAGGTAGACTAGACTGGCTAAAGTGGTACTGTCAACCACTGACAGTTTAAAGCAACATGAGTTTTGACTGGGGTGGGTTTTTCTTTCTATTGCAGTGACAACCAAAACCAAAGAGATGCAGTGTGCGTTGTTCTCGAGACTTACCTTCAGTGTTTATAAACTGGTGCAAAACGCCAATCCAGCTTGCCTCCTCAAAGCCCCCAATTTTTACTTCTTTTAAAAGTGAGGTTGATTCGAGGCTCAGCCCATAATGGCTGGCCTTTTGAGCTGCCAGCCCTGGTGCGCTCCGTTCACCAAGTTCTGCAACAGATATATTTATTCCCATTTCAAGTCTCTACCTATGAAAGTGTTTTGTGTTAAAGCGTTGTTATCTTTGAATATTAATATAAAAAAGGGATAAAGCAATACAACACAGAAATGGTCACAGCGTAACTACACTTATGTTGAAACAGCTGCAATTTAATAGCACAATCTATACTACTGAAACTAGTTGCACTCACTTGCACATGCATACTACAGTCATGTACAAGATGACAAAATGAATACAACTGTATAAATTACATATAAAGATAAATACATAAAGTAAATTTCTAAAATAATAAAAAAAGAAAATTAGCAACTCTACTAACGTAGTAACTATAACGCAGCCTAAATAAATAGTAATAGCGACCAAATATACATGTGGGTAATATTTATACAATATAAATGTAAAATATACATTTATGGATCATTACTATTTCTTACATTACTCAGCACATGAGACGCAGGTAGCCTAAGCAATGTAGAGCCGTTTGACGACTAAGAACGTTCGTGGAATATAAAATCTAATAAAAAAAAATAAAAAAAGAAACAAAAACGAAATCCGAATTTAAAAAATCAATTAAATGATGTGTACAAATAAGACGAATGCGTATACCTCCTTGCAAACTTTTCATTTCTTCTCGAGTGCACAAACTATTAAAGAAAATGTCATCTTCAAATCTGAAACCAACAACATTGGCGGCCATCTTGGCGCAGTTGTCGTACTATCTCTAAACGAGGCTCGCGGGCGCCTGTGACGGGCGGGCCGTACCGGAGCGAAAGGTTAGCGCACGCCGGCGCCCGCGTTGCGGAACGCAGTGCAGTTCTTCATGCTGCTGCTGGACCCTCGTGGCTGGACTAGTCAGCGGCTCCACATATCTCACTCTCTTTCTCCTCGTTAGTGTCCAGCGCAAACAAGTGCATCTGCTGTTGTGTTTGCTGCATGATTTTTATAATGGACATAATAAATCTGTGACAAATATTTTAGCAGCAACTTCCTGTAGCTGTTACGCCGTATTTCTTATCCTGTTGTTTCTTTCTCAATTTCCACTCTGGATTTTATTAAAGACAAAAATATTGACAAATTAATTTGCTAGACCTGTTACTACGTGTGCAATGACAGAGGAACCAAAAGCAAGAAAAAAACTCTCCAAAAGATTACAACGAAGAAAGAAGGTTTACTGTTACCATTTTTGTGAACAGTACATTTACAATGAGGCTACTTGGGAATTGTTACCAAATGACATAGCAAGAGCTATAAATGAGCATAGAATGCCCCGTGGTTGACGGACTAATAATGTATAATTTATAATAATGACTCATGTTTAATATTGGACCTGAATGGAAGGTACTTCAAAAGGCAATGCGGAAACAAACATCAATTATAAACAGAAAATAAATAAAAAAATAAAAGCCTTTACATGTTTTACAAAAAACTGCAATTTTCACCCGAACCGACCAACAAGCATGCAATACCCAAATACCATTCTTAAGAACAGGGGTCTACTGTCCTAAAACAAACAGCATTGTTTTCGTACCGTGGTTTTCAGCAAAAGATTACAGGGCCTAGCCTGATACATGTGACATTTTTTTGTCCGAGAGGACTTATTATTTTTCAATTAATCACAAAACTATAGATGTCGAAAACTTTCGTAATGTATGGCAGATAGCAACAACACTATCACTACTAATCATCTCCTCACATTTCAAGTGTAGGTCGATCAGGGGTTCATTTCGCTGTAGCTAGTTTCTCTCATCATAATTTGAAATTTTGTGTTTATAAATTTATTTTATCGACAATTAATTGTTCGTCTGCTGTGTTCTGGCCATTCAGACGCCGCCCGGTCTGGAAGACGTAAAGTTAACGATGTCCGAACACCAGACGCCGCAGCACAGTGTTGCTACATGAATGTTTTGCTGATTACATACATCAGCACAAGAAAAACTGTGTAGGGAGGGCTTTGTGAATCAATGTCTTGTGTGCTGAGTTAATATTTGTCCATTGGAAGACGTCCGCAACCTTAGTTTACCGATGTGGCTGGCTGGTCAGTTGGCTCTGCTGCCGGACTCTAGCGAGCAACTGTCGCCTGACAACTCCGTAGTACAGGTACAAGAGTGGTATAAAAATGATTATTTATTGCTTAAAGAGGATAGCTACAGAAAGGGTGCGAGCATCTGTCGAAGTAGCCACTGTCACGGTCAGAGTATACAAGAGGGTGAAGGGTCGTGTCAGTAACTTGTGTTCAAAGGCCCTATACCCTTTGCAAGTGAGATGCTGGACAGATGAAGGCTCGCACGATTTCCTGGGACTCTCGTGCGAAGCTCACCCTGGCCGTGAACGTCCTGGAGGCTGGTCATTTTTTTTCTATGAAAGGACCCGGATGCTGGGAAAACTTCGACACGCGGGAGAGCTGTTAGTACATCTGCAGAGACACTGGACAGCCATCGTGTTCGAGAACAGAGCAACGGAGGAGCAGGGTGGCCGGTGCTGCGCGGAAGGCGTGAGGGTAACGCCGCGCTGCTGCCGGAGACAGGGGGGACACGTGCGTCGCGAACGGAATACAGCACCGCCACCTGGTGGCAGTCGCGTCAACTCGCTGCGAGGAGTTTTCTCGGCAGCGCTCCGACTAACATTTTAAAACTGCTGTAAACATCAAGTTGTAAACAAGACCAGCTATACTCGACTTTTATAAACACGTGCACCAAGAACTTTACACAAATGTAAATTTATATCATTTGCCTAATTTTTTTTTGGTCACTTCTGTTGCAGTCTTTTCAGGCCATGCTGACTACCATGAGTTTTTTTTCTCCCATACTTATCTCTCACGTCAGCATAAAGAGGGCAAAAACAAACATGTATTTATCATCCAAAGCATCTGGGCAAAATTGATAAAAGCGGGCTTATCATACTAAGCAAAACAGTTGTTGTGGCGATTAATTTCTGAAACACTAATTCTAAACAGAGAATAGGCTTTTATTACATAATTTTTATTATAATATTCACATATAGTGCACATAGAGTGACATCAATCTTGGTCGTGATGCTGCGCGGTATAAGTTCCCAACTTTCAAGCATATTTTTAGAACTGATAAATACATCAGCGGGAAGTATTTTCCAGACGTGTGTTCTACTGACAGAAGACATCACTCCCTCTTTCTCTAAACTTCTTTAGAAAAACTTTCTCCCTCCCCCGCCCTACTTGTTGGAACATCCGGACATACCCTAAACTGATAGAGAACGGTACCCTAAGTATTCATATGTTTTCTCTGCATACCGTGTGGCCTGTAAGCTTGAACAACCGCAGTCAATACTTAACACATCTGGTGGCTGAAATAATATATATATATGTATAGAGAGAGTATGCAGAGAAACCTTGGCGAGCAAGTGGTGCCATTATGCACAGAATGTTGAATTAAACAGCAATCATCAGGCCCTGGAACATACCGATCTCGCTGGTCCGTTTTTCGATCCACAGGTAAAATAACATCAGCGCCAGGTATATCGCGAGATGTGTGGATGAAAAATCGCTTGAAGTTTCCAGATGGCTGAACAATGATCAAGACTACGTACTGACCATTTCATTAGCAATGCTGTTGGTGGTCTTTGTGTTGAGTTTCGTCTGCCGTAGAACTCCGCTTTCGTCGATTTGTTACTCCTGTTAGTACGATGATGAGAGCTCGTCATACATGGGTGTACACAGACAATAATACCTCAAACCACTCATATAGCATCTGGTACATCTACCTATTTTGGCATGCATTAATATTTGTGTGTGGGAAAAGTGAGGAAGGAACTTGTATTGCCAGTTACTACGGCAAAGTAGCTTGTCATGTAAATAGGTGCCAAAGAGATGTGGAAAGGTGTACACATTATTCGTGTTTTATTTATCTATTAGTGGGAAGCACATATGAGTGTGCAGGAAGCGTCAAAAGCTGGACAATGGAAGGTTCAATGGATATTTTCTAGAGTTTCCTTGCGTGTCAGTTTGATAACTCATGATCGATATATTCTCATGTTCAATCATCTTTAACCCAACTTAAAACTATCTGAATAGTTCACATACATTGTGAATACAAATATGTATTCTTGAAAACCAAGGACACGCTTATGAAATATACCTGCAAACTAGGGACAGTTCCCACTTTCTCATGTTATCAGTTTCTTTAGTAAAATTTATCATAAAAACCATATTTTTGTGCACACAATATCATCTATGCACCTCGTTGCTTTACCTCTCTTTTCCAACATGAGAATCCCCCCAAACCAAACCTGGTCACTGGTTCATCCTTTCATGGCACTTTCAAAGCTTCAACATAATATGTGTGTATTATACACTACACCTAATCCTACCCAAAGCTAAACTTACAAATATTACTAACCCTAATGCAAACCTAAGTGGTGAGGGGAAACGTAATCTTTTTATTTTGGATGTAGTAGCTTAAACAGATGGAAAAGTCCTTTTTCTCAGCAATGGGAAGGCAGTCCACAAAATGATCTTTCCCTTCAGCATGATCTGTCACATTGCCATATTTTATTATTTTTAAGTTATCCACATATTGCATAATAGCACAATGGATCCACGCAAAAAATCTTGTATCAGAATATCAGAATGATAATGAAGGAATTTATAGAGTTTAAAAAAAGGAGCTAACTGATAAAAACCTGGGAACCATATTCAGTCATTGATGTATAAACATAACTTGCTTTGCTGCAGATCCAAAGGGGACATAATCTAACACAAGAACACTCCCCCCCCCCTCCAATAATGGCTTTACTTCTGTGCAAATATTCAGTCTTTTCTACAACACACCAGTCCACTGTTTCATTATTTTATTTGGTTCAGCTCCCTCCAAGGTACTTTGGAAGCAGAAGAAAAGTTTTTCATTAAAAAGAATAGTAACTTTGGAAAAGAATTATTGAAATTTTCTGACATTCAAATATTTTTAGTACATTTGAACATTTTAGGTCTTTTAACACTTCATGTACCTTCCTGGTATTAATAACTGTTAAAAAAAAAAAACGCAAAGTGGAAACGACAAAGTATCATTGCCACATAATCACATTCTTTACAGGAATAAACCCTGACAAATCTTATAACAAAGACAAAGATCACAAAGAAGTTGGACATCAACTGCTTTTGTATCTGTAAATATTTCAGGTCAAATTCTTTGGCCTCTTTTAAGAAAAATGTTTGTACCTTCTTGCTCAACTTGCACATACCCATGTGAACACACACCCTCTGTCTACTTTCCCTTTCTGGTGACAATTGGAAGATTAAAAGCCACAAATGACTAAACATCTGGCAACCTCTAATAATAGTGAAATGCCAGGCAGAATGTACTCTGAAATATATCTCACATATTTTTCACAGTTTGCAAGTGAAATTAAGCATGGATGTTAATATTCATATCAGTCTGTGTATTCATAAATACTTCTGAATCTGTATGAGAAAAAGAAAGAGTGTGTGTTTAAGCTACTATATATGCATGTGCAAGTGTGCATCAATAAATATATAACCAAATAAATGAAGGCATAGTGCTTCTGCCTTCTTCTCAGAACATTACTAGCAAGATGCAGTAAAGTTTTGGCTTCAGTACAGCTTGTGAGGAGACATTCTTGCAGGAGGGCTTGGGGTGTCAAGTGAAGGCTTTTGAAGTGGTGGCAAAATATCTAAAGGTTTCCACTCTAAGCACCAGGAAGGAGCATCTCCTGAAGGAGGGAGCAGGTCATGATCACAGTCAACACTCAACAGCTGAGTGAATGAGTTAGCTCCTTTGAACCTTTTTTCACTCCTGTCATCAAATTCATCCAAGAAAATTCCATCTTGATGGTCAGAGAACATGGCTTTGTGATCGATGTCCTCTGAAGCTTCACACTTGATCAAAATAAATTAAGAATGTTTGTTAACAATGTGCATCTAAAAATAATGACGATGACATAATAATTACGAGAACAGTAACAATAACAAACTGACACAGCATCTTTCTTGTCGTATATCAAGCTTAATAAGTCAAAAATAATAGCTAATGTTTAAGCATATCGCAATTGACTCGGAAACTAGCCACTGCTGCGAGAATCTTCAAATGGATGTGCTGAATAATGACATCCTGAGCTACCAAGCACTGTTTTATGATTCCAGTTACCTTATGGCAAGCACCACTTTTTGTGCTAGAGGTATCCGGGAGCATGTCCTTCATCATCAGGTGACTGTCATACAAATTCTCCGCAAAATTTGATGTACACTGTGGTCTGTGACAAAACTCTGCTACTGCTGCCTTTTTTATTAAAAAAAGAAAAGAATTTTAAAAAGCACCACTTGCTAACATAATAACACAAAAATTATTTTCAGAAATGTAAGTGCCTAACCATTTTGAGCCAAATAAGCTCCCACTGAATAGTCAACAATAACCAGAGTGACAGAAGATGGAACTGAGTGGTGGTCTCCCAGATAGGAAAATAAATGTAGGCAAGTAGGAAAAAGAAATAGCACATAATATTTCCTTTATTTGCAAATCTGTTTTGTGTTCTACAATTTTAACATTAGTCAGTAAAGAAATGTAGATTGTTATTATTTAACCCATTTAACCCTATCTTCAAAATTACACCACAGTGAAACTCAATTACCTTTGACTGGCAAGGTTCACAAAACACACAACTTTTTTTGAAACAAAGCCATGGTGGAAGATGCTGTTCCCTTCCAAAGTCAAAAGTGGATTCTTTAACATTTTTATCACATCTCATATTCTCTTTGTGCCACCTGCTGATGTGAGCATTGTCATATTTCTTTTGACCACAAGTCACATCGTTGTAGCAACTGGCTCCTGTAAGGTTAGGCCTTTTTGGTAAATTACAACAATTCTCATTGTGTATTTTCATTCTTCCTTCTTTGGCACCTGACAATGGTAAACATCAAACAGATCAACTACCAGCATTGCTTTTGTAAATGGTCAGTTATTGCATAACAACAAAATGTTAAATTCCACACTATTACTATATCAATCCTGATTCTGGGCGGAACTTTATAGGGTTTTGTTGCTATTATTAATTTTGTTGCTATAGGGTTTTGTTGCTACTAACCTTAAAATAATAAAATATCTGTCTGAAATATATTCATGCTGAAGGGAAAAGTGTTGATTTTACAGTGTAGTTCTGGAGCACTTCTTATTTCAATTTTAACTGTGATAAAAAAATACTATTCCTTATGCAGCAAACATTCTTGAAGTTGTTCAAGTAAGTGTGTTTATTTTATGCTAGGAATGCACATTTCCCATCACTGATATATATATATCGAAATACATTTACTGAAAACTATAATGTGTAGAAAGTTCTGAATAGAGCAGGAACAACAGCAGTATTTCTTTCTTACCTTGTAAGGCATTTAACCTAGAAAGAAGTGAGTTGCTGTGAAGAAGAGAGAGTGCAGAATCATTTCCAGCCACATCTACAGTACTCAGCAAACAGTTTTTCGGTCCACAATCTTTTGGCATATGACTAGTCTCTTTTGCCACTTGGCTAGTTTCCAGCATCTTGCACTGCTGATCAGCAGGGCAAATCAGGACAGGTGCCAGAAGTGTTTCAGAGGTTGCGATCAGGCTGTGGGAAGGGGAATGATTTAAAGTCTGCGAAAAAGATACTTGTTTCTCAGATGGGGTATGATTAAAAGTCTGTGAAACAGATGATCGTTTCTGGGATGGAGAACATTTCAAAGTCTGTGAAACAGATGCATGTCTCTTGATGGAATGTGCAACAGAAACTTCTCTGTCCACAAGTTCTACACTCCTAGTCCTCTTTTCTTTAACATCTGCTGAAAAGTAGGAAACAACGCAATTTTATTTATGCTTCAGTGCAATCAGGGAGAAGCTCAAACAGTTATAACTAATAATAATAAAAGAAACTGCTTCGCAAGGCGTCAACAACCAACACCCCTACTATACAATCATTTATGCCACACAGATTATCGCAGGCCAAACCCTCAGCTAATTACAGCACAGACCTGCATACAATCACAATTCATCCACACATGCCAGCATTCACAAGCAGCATGGCTGAAACAGAAGTGTCATCCCGATGAGAGATGGTCTAACTCTCTCAATAGGACATGCAAATCAACCCATTTCATTGTGGTGACTTTTCAAGCAGTATCTAGTAGTTACAGAAAGTCTGAAATTATCTTCCCAATAATTTTCAAGCAAGTATGCAACCTAAACTGTTCTATTAAAAAATATACAATCCTTTTTATAATTAATCTGAAATAAAGCAAAGAAAACAAAGAGTGAGCTAAAAATCTGGACTACTACCTGTACCAGTAGTATATATTCCAAGGAACTATTTACATAAATATTATCACTAAAACTCTTATCATTCTGTCTTCAATAACCAGAATTTGAAATACCTTCATCCAGAATAGAGAAAGATTCTGAAAGAGATTGGTGAAGAGAACCTGGCTGTGGTGTAGAAATTCTAACAAACACATGCTTCTTTGGAATAATTCTGTAGAAAGTAGAAAAGACACGGTTACCACACATGGTAAAGTTTTATGAAGTTCAAAGATGTTTTCAAATAGATGCATGACCATTTTAAAAATGAGAGTTGTTTTTAGCTGGAAACAGGTGCTGTTCACATTAAGCTCACCTCTGTTTCTCATTCAACAATTTCTTCAGTTCCATACATGTCTCTCTAAGTAAATCTGAAACATGCAAAAAATAAAAAACAAACAAAACTAAACAAAAAAAAAACAACAACAATCACGCTCCACTTTCACAAGGTGTTGTTTATGTTAAATAAGTGCCTAGTCTGGTACTTTCTCAGCAAAGGTTTGTTTAATTAGACACACATAGTTTCAATTATGGGCTTGTGTGTGGCAAACATTTTTACCTATCATGACAAAATTCACCAAACACAAGCTTATTTTATCGGTTTATAAATCTAGTTTTCTGTCAGAGTATTAAAAGGTATAACAGTTAAGAATATAGACTCAGAAAAAAACCCTCATATTAAGATATATATTGAAAGACATTTATCATAAAGATATTTAAATATAAATAAGCAGAAAAGTTAATGAGATGTCTTCATTCACCTCTGTGTGTGAAATGCTTCTTCAGCTGAGAAGTCAACTCTGACTGCATGCCATTGGCAAAGTCTTCATATGGCACAGTCTGGATAAAATTTAAAACATTTCAAATAATAACTGTCACAAGAATAGAAAGATGAAATGTGCCATGTGATGAATAAATTATGATGACAGATGCAAGACTGATTTGTTTAGCCTTTCTAGAAATTGGACATGCCTTGACAGAGCCAGCGTTAGGGGGATGTGGTGCCTTGGGCAAATAGAACTGCGGGGCCTTTGAAAGCTGGCACAACATATGCAGCATGGCAATAAAAAAATTGCGGACTGTCTCATTCCAATAGTGCACTTGTTAGCACGGGGCACCCTGCTGCTCACCCTCCCCACCCCTTCCCCTAACACTAGCTCTGGTCGGGTCTTTGTTACACTGGATTAGCGAGTGCATAACTAATAAAATATGAAGATGAAAAATTGGAAAACTGTTCAGTATATATAGATATGAACAAGAGTGCAACATGTTTTGGACAAAAGATGCGGTCAGTATTATTATTATTTGTTCTTGTGTCAGTGTCAGAGGGTGCACTGTCCAACAGCATGATCTTCTACTGCCTCAGATCAGCCCCTGAGTTGTGATCCACAACAAATTGCTTGATGATGATATTCATTTTCTATCACAAATAATAAACATGATATGATCATTTTTTAGTATGTTAAACATTAATACATTCTTAAAAGAACGATTAACACTTGAAAGATGATAAGGATATTCTAAAATTTGTGCTGAATGACAAGCAGCAATGATTTCTGTTAATAGCAAATGCTGAAGGAATCACTGCATATGTTCCAACAAAATAGCATGAGACACCTTTGGAAATAAGTTTTCTGAATCTGCACAGGGAACTTCCTGCATTCTGTCTTGAAAATTAACTGATCCATTATTTGAAGAGGCACTAGACGAACAGAAATAAAAAAATTAACATGATTTTGCACAGGTATTATTAATTGTCTTATTTCATACTTGTATCCTAGAAGTGATTTATATATATATATAAAAACAACATATTGCACAATTTAAACAAGAACTTTGAGTAACTTGTATGGACTTGAACCAACAATTGGTCTCTAACACACTGGTCTTGATTGTTGACTACAGTCATTATGCAACTTTTGGTCACTGTTTCTTAACAAGACATTAGTCAGAACTACACAGTAAATCGGCCCTCTCCAGTCCCTTAAAAGAAATCAATGGATCATCCATACATAAAAAAAAACACATCTCTTCTTTGACGTACTTACATATAATTACATACATGCATGTGTGTACACATTCTCACACACATGCACATAGATAACAAAGACAAAGAGTACTGTTTACTTACCTTCTAGATGTGACACTGAGACACGAGACATCCTGATGGTGAGATGATGGTGTTAGCATCAACTGCATGCCACTGTCATCTCTGAAGATAAAAGACGACCAAATCTCCTTGCCTCCCTTTCTCAACTCAATTTTAATCCTTCATGCTCAAAACTCACAAAAACTGTGATGACATTACAAACAATTAAGAACTATGATTGGTTTCTTCTAACGCAACGCCACAAAACAATCAGAGACATCTACATCTCCATAACAACACACTCTGAATTCTTCTCCACAACAAATCTAAAAACTACCTTTGTTACTAGCAGTCTGCTAAAGGTGACAATTTGGTGAGATATAAGAAGTGATATAAGGTATGAAAGAACTTTTTTACATATATTTCACACATCACAAAAAAAAGTAATAAAAAAATTTTAAAAACTTAAAAAGCAAATCAAAAGTAAAACTATTAAAAGTAAATCATTCTCTTAACTGTTAATACCATATGTATGTATAGAAAAAAAAACACTCTTTTATAATGAAAAGACTGACAGTTATATTAACCTTTCAGTTTCATAGTCAACATCACTATGATCAAGGATTTTCTGCAGACTTAAGTCCACATCTCTTTGAACAGACTCAGGGACTGGTATCGGATCTGAAAGGAAAGAAAACAAAATGCATAAACTCTAATATATTACCAAATGTCACATTCTAAAACTATGAACCGAAATAAAACTGACTGCCTGACAAAAATGAGGGAAATATAAACAAATGGAAGATTTTGCTAATGAAGAGCAAAAATGTTCACCGCATCCTTATTGTTTACAGTAAATGCCTCACCTCTGACAATAGTGCTGGATTTTCTGCCTGGGTTAAATAGTCCAATGTTTCTCTGAAACATAATAACTGTACAGTGATATAAGAGGTCACATCTGCAGTATAGAATAAAAATGAGAAAATAATATGAAAACTTTATTTAAAATGGAACCATGTAGTGTGACATTGTCAAACTTTTTAAGGTTTATAAAGATCACCATTCTTAAAATTTGTCTCTACCACAATATCACCATAATCACTACATAAATGAGGATATAACTTGTAACAATGTTGAAGGTTTTTAATGTAAACATGGAGATGTTTTATTTTTGGAAAGCACTCAGAGCATTAAATAGAGGGCCAAAGCCCTAAACTACAAAGTCTAGTGATAAAAGCAAGTTCCAAAAAAAGATGCAAATGTTTGTTTCCATAAAAATATAATTGTTTAAGAAACAGTACAAATGATGAATCACAATAATGAAGTAATGGATCTATTGGCGAAGAACTTAACAACCAAAGAGCTATATTCACATAAATAATCATACCGTCAGACGATGCCTGGTGATGCAGCCACCACAGCTTGCCAACTCTGTATTCTTTACCTTAGAAATTGTTGGTTTTGTTAACTGCAAAAACATGCACACACACACACACATCATCATCATAAACACACATTTTATTAAAATTTGATAAAATGTGTAAATGAATTTTTGAAATTTGTATCAAAGAAATCATTGCACTTGTACTGCATATACCACATGTTTACATAAATTTATTAAATAAAGTTATTTGTCATTAACATAATTGAAGCTGTACTAAATTACATTTACTGCTTTATAACTTACAAATAATATTACTACTTTATAACTTACAAATGCATATGAATGAGCAACCCTCAAATGTTGACTGACTTTCGAGTGAGGTTCTTCAGCTGACTTCTGAAAAGTAATTTTTACTATTATGCTTTATTATGTAATTGTTAATAATAATGACAGTATTTGTAAAGCATGGTTCAATGCACAGATGTGAGCTAAATGTGCTGCACATGAAAGACCACAAATAAATCGACAGCCCGTATAAGAAACATAAGCATCAGCAAACAGGTGATGAGACAATGTCAAAAACATGAACTAATGCATGGATGAAGAATTCAAGAGTGAGTTGAATAGTCCTCTTGATTATGCAAGATATTTCTTAAAGAGATGGGTTTGGAAGCCATATTTAAAGACTTTGAATGCAGATTTAGTTTGAAGAGGAATGGGAAGAGAATTCCAAACATTCTGGCAGGCAGAGAAGTTAGCAGATGAGGGATATAGCATGGTCTGATTTTTACCTTTTGCTACAATGATTTGTGGCAGTTCCACTATGATTATCATGCCAGGATTTTTTTTAAATCCTATCAGTTTTAACCCATCAGAGAATGATTTATATAAGAAGCATGAGAAAAATTAAGAAAGTTCACAATGACGTGTCAAAAGAATTGACATAAAGGTCTAGTGGAATACAATTTGTTTCTGATTATACTTCAGAAATCAGGATTGTTCATAGATACATTTATAATTAGGCTTTACCCAATGGAAGAGTCCATATGTTAATTAGGCATAAATGTGTACAAATGTGATTTCATGATTTTGACCTCTTTCTCTGTACTCTTGTTAGTAGGCCTGTACCTAAAGAACAGAAGGGTGTTTACTCACCCAAAATTTTGTAAAGTAATATCTTGTACTGAGCTCTACCCAGTCATTAAAAAAAAAAAATTAGACCTTCAATGGTTTCAGCTTGTGCAAGTCTTGTGCTTTACAAATCACAAATAAAGATTATAAAGTCTATGTTTGTGTATCCTGCGATTATGCATATGTGTGGAAGTTTTGAAAGGATACAAAAAAGAGTACAATGTGTTATGATCAACTCTTTATCACTAAAGTCACATTTTATCTTTCTTAACAATAAAATTAAAAAAGGCATCAATAGCAATGTATACAAAGGGGGTTTGGGTTATTTTCTTCTTCTGTAATTACTTCTACACACAAATAAGCAATGTTATTCAAAGTATTAAAAAAGGCAAATGAAAGCATACGTACATCTTTACAGCTCTTCTTTTTTCTACGTTTCTCTTTGTTAGTTTTCTGTTGAGATTGAGAATCTGGTGACGATGACGATGATGATGAATGGGGATCTTTGGTTTCAGCCCTTAGCTGGTGATTATCACTTTGTTGAGCAATGACTCTTTTCCGTTCTAACTTATCGCGAACTAAAACTGCACCTTCTCCGCTAGGGGACTGTGCATGAGCCTGAAAAACTATTTAAGAGTTGTTTAATTACGACAATCTGTTCTTTAATGATGTTCATTTAAAATGCATATACAGATGATTTGTGTCTTTGTATGTATGAACTTTACTTAGAGACAAAAATAAAAGAGGAAAAAAATTAAATGCTATTACTTTGCTGCCTAACAAATATATGACCTGACGCTAATTGTGAGAATAGTACTACGCACCCTTCATGATCGAGGCACAGATCTTTCTCCTTTCTTCATCTTGATCCACAATGGTATGACTCCGCGTCCTATTTTTTCTTCTTGATTTCTTCATTATACTTTTTTAAAATTTATGATATTGACAAAAGCGGTTCACTTGCACCTTGTCGACATCTACTAGCCATCCGTATAAGTCAGCTGAGCTTGATGCTAGTCGTGAGGGTAAACATTATTGTCACAGGTCTCCTTGTAAAATATCTGTTTCATTAGTTTTGTTGTAAAACTTTCATGGATTTAACACAGAAAATATGAGATGAAGATATTAAAATAAAGTGGCAGCTATTTTCTTCTGCAGAACATTTGTAATTACCGCTCCATTGCCAGTCGCATTACGATCGAGTTATATTAGTACCAAGGGAAATCATTGGTGCTGTCGGAAGACTGAAAAAGAGATAATTTATGAGGTCTTCAGTAATTATTTCTAGAAAACCTCTCGATGGATCATAAAATGTAATGAAATCATTAAGTAACTTATATATATAAATATCGTATGTATATTTAATTATAGCAAAAATCTCTGTGTTCGAAACTACTTAATTGGTGCCCTACATATTGATGAGCATGCGCACTGTTTCTATGACGACAGCACGCTGTACAGGGAGGGAACTGTGTGTGCCGAGAGTTCAAGCAAAGTGATGGCTCATACTCGTATATCGGCGAAATATCCGCCGCTTATTGATGTTACTCGGAGACCTCTAGCATACGGTGACCGTGCTCTTCCTAGACTTGTACGTGCCTTTACTGTTCTATCTTCACTACACAAGGATTCGTATATTTAATAATGATAACAAATAAATTAACATGCGTGCGTGATTGTCATCATTTATCGTGACAAAATTCCAGATGTACATGGTGCATACGAGGGTTGTTTGGATTCGTGATTAACCTGTTAATAAAATCATTATATCACGTCAGCTAAGTTCTATACTTGGGCCTGTTCACATTGTATGCTTAGTCCCTGCCTGACGTCCATGCCTGGTTTTACCATAGACACAAAGTGTACATGCAAAGAATGGTGTTTAGATTGTATTTTCTGTGATGGATGAACTGTAATTAAAACTGAATAATACAAATTAAGACTTAACATACACCGGATGGCTCATCTTTACTTGGAAGAAAACTTGTAGACATTTGAGGTGACAGACCATAGCCTTCAAACCTGATCTCAGTTAAATACCAGGGTGTCTATTTGGATCGGTAGATCTGCGTGTTAACAGATCAGTTCCATCAGTTGTTCTCTCTATAATATTGCCAGAATTCAGTCACATCTTTTTTCAACTTAAGTGCTGGTCAATGCTTGTTTGCTTTCAATACCTCGATCAACAGTTTGGAATGCACATGCCTGCTGATCGAGTGATGAAATACAAATTCCATGGATATATGTACAACGTATAGCTTATCTTTACTAACTTGCTTTTTGACTGAAAGATCGTGCCATTGTGCTAAAACGCAATGATATGATGACACACTTTATGTACATGGTTCTATTTTGTACATCATTTATATGCAGGGCTTTTGAGATGTCATAGTTTGATTAGATCTGTATGCTAGTATAATTTTATATGTATTTGTAAACGTTTTATCTATATCTGCATTTTTTTCAACTTTTTCATTTGTATCTAACTTTTTTAAAGGGAGCAGAGCATTGTAATACAGACACTATTGTTGTTAACATGACTATGATTATCCCACACTTTTTAAAATTCAGCAAATACATTCAAGATAATGCAAATACAGATATAGAAATCAACCATAGAAAATAATATCTTGAGGTTATTAAAGGATATATCTTGTGCACATTGCAGAACAGAGAGTTAAATGATGAAACTTTGCTGGTGCGTCAAAGGGCAGTTATGTCTCTTTGCGACTATCTGCATGATCCAGAACACATTGCTGAAGCTTTGAGAGTTGGTAGGTAGATGAAAGTGTAATTTTTATAATGATTTTCTCACCTACTTATTTATAAGTTCATGCATTTTTTGCTGTTGGAATAATAGAAGGATTTGGGCATAGAACAGAGTATATTTAATTGTTGGTCTTTTTTATTCGTGATATATTTTGGGTGCTTTATGTCTTAGGTATTCCTTCCAGTTTGAAGAACCTTTTATCTGATCCAGACTTGACAGTGCGCCAGAAATCAACGGAATGTCTCTATGTCATAGCAGGTATTCTTGTCTCAGAACATTTATAAGATGCTGAAACAGAATACATGATAGGTGTAAAAGACATTTTTGAAAGAAATATAATAATTTTGGACATACATTATTATACCACTGCTGCCCCAAACCCCCAGTCCACACACATACACATATATAAACACTTTTGTACACACACTGAATTAAAGTGAATCTAAGAAGCCTGAATTTTTATTTTAGAAGTTTGGCAAGGAAAAACTTTTAGTTGTATGTGCATCTTGCAGGTCATGCGGTAGGACGTGATGCTTTTCTTGAGCATAACATTATCGAGCCAGTGTCCCAACTGTTCAATGATAGGGAGGAGATTGCTCGCAAGAATGCTCATTTGGCTATTGAAATGATATCTGAAACCTTTCCAGGTAAATACTTGTTGCAAAGACCTAAATAAAAAGTCATGTATGTGTGTATGGTTTACAAACATTTTCTCTACTACATATTTTTGCCAAAAAAGTGGAGACCAAACCTAACGTATGCATACATTTTTGGAACTGGTTGTAGGAGCAGAGGGCATAGTTGAGGCTAACCTGGTGCCAATTCTGGTTAAGAAACTTAAAACGGAGGTTGATGAACTCAAGGTGAGCTATTTAAAAACAGATTTTGATGATTTCTTCTTGTTTCCCACTTTTTTTTTCTTCAAAAATGTACATCATCTGATTGTAGTGTTTTATTGTATGGAGCTGGATGTTTTATTGCATGCAGCTGGACATAAAAACTAAGTGTGCTCATGCGCACGTGCGCACACACACACATATAAAGATAGATTTAGACATAGATATAATTACATATATAGTTGCTAATATCCAGCATTCCTTGTTTATTGTTATTGGAATCTTTTACAGCATTGGGCTTTGGGTAATGAGTGTAGATCATACTGAGAATAACAGACAAATAAAGAGCAAACACTGAGTAGATCTGATCATGGATCTACTGTTATCTAAAGCTGTTCAAAAATAAAGAATTAAGTGAACTTAAAATGTACTTTTTTAAAAAATTTCTTTGAAACAGCTCTATTGTCTTCCAAAGCATTGTCCTTTTTACTCAGACCAAACATATTTGAGAGTAATTTTAACATTATCAATTATTCATATGATCATTGGAATTGTTTTGTTACAAAAGAGTAAGCACAAAAGGCAAGAAAATTGTCATAAACAAGGGTACCATGTTTGAAAGTGTGAGGACTCTAGTATGGGATTTCCACTCTTGGGGGAAAGATCTGCTTTATAAATAAATATTCTTGCTATTGACCAGATATTTGACTGTTTACTGAAACTTTAAACTTGGTGCTTACAGGAAATTATTTTGGACACAATGCACTTCTGCCTGCTGGTAAACACCCAGTATGCTCTTGATGCAGGAGCAATGGAAATATTCACTTCCCTTCTGACCCATCGGCTTCCTACTATTCGTGCCAAGGCAGCTGGAGATATTATGCACCTCAGGTAACTGTTACTTGCAGTAGAAATAATGTTATCATCATATGGAATGTGGATTATCTTATCTTTCACCTCTGTAATATTGAGAATGGGGAAGCAAAGAGCATTTGACAAATTAAGGCACACCTTGACTACAACTCTTTGTGCTGATGTTGCCTTCATGGTCTGACCCCAAGATATCTATATGAGATGTTGGTACTGTATTATTAAGACTTTAAAAAAAATGTTTAAAAAGTTTTGTGTTCAAAATAAATAGAAATCCTTTGGATGGTAGTGATTGTTTGAGCTCTTATTTACAGGAGAACCTAATTTTCTTAGATACTAGAATCATGTATGTGCTTCATTTTACAACACAAATATTTATGTGCCCATGCATGTACACACACCCCTACCCCCAAAAGAGTATATGTATGTGCACATATTTCACACACTTTTTCTCTCACTCACTCACACACATGTATGCACACGCACAGAAGAGTACATGCATGCATGCGTGAGCTTTCACACACACAATTTATATTTAATTAGTTTATGTTCTGTTAATCTGTTTACATATAAGGTCTTTCACTTTATTAGTAATACATTTTTGTTACCATGCAGTGCACCTCTCGATGGCAAAAATAAAGCTGTGGAGTGCAACACCGTGCCAGCTCTAATTGATTTACTGAGAGATCCATCAGCAGATGTTAGGGCCAATGCTGCAGGAGCAATTATGATGTATGGCTTGGAGCTTTCACGTTTCCTTCTTTATTTTTTTTTCTGGTTCATGTTTGCTACTTTAGAAAATATGCAAATGTTTGAGTAATAGTAAATAGGTCTGTTTTGTAGAAATTGGTGTTTCATTCGATCTACTCATTTTAGCATTGTTGCTCTCGGCAGTATAAGTTCCTTTCTTCATCATAGAGAAGGGAATGAACTTGAAGAGCAATCCATTGAAGCTTGGTCTTTTCAAAACTGCAGTTTTTGTTACAGGATCACAATCACAACCAAGGGAAAATACACTGCTATCAATGCTGGGGCGATTGAGCCTTTAGTTTCTCTAGTGGATGATGACAAAAGTGAGGTCAGGATAAATGCCTTGAAGGTCAGCCTTGTTAAAACTAAATCTTTTGTGTGTGTGTGCATGTGCATATGCATGCATGTATTTGTATGCATGTGTGCACAGAGCTACATACCTTTGTACTTGCACATATGTACAGACTTGACTACTGCCAAATTCCTAATCCATAGCATTCCCAATCAAAGTACCAATTTTCCAGAACATCTGACCCTTTGTAGCAAAAAAAAAAAAAACTTTTTTCTATCAATCACTGTTACCATTAATATTAAACTGCTTTATGCAAATATTAAATTGGAAGAACTCTTCAGACAGAAACTGAAATATTTATATCAAATTTTCATGTTTGATAGACATCAGCTGCCACAATGCATATTTGTATTTTTAATGCATAGTGGCAGCTTTAATTGAATCAAACTCAAGGGAAAAAAGCATCCCTCAAATAATTATTTTTTAAAAACAAAAACCTGTAGGTTTTTTTTAAAAATACATATTTTTATAGCCAGGCATCTAAATCCATAGCTGCTGCAGAAAATCTGTAGCATGAATATGTGAATCTGCATGTGTAGTACATAGCTGTGTTCTGTGTCTGTATTGTTTGGATGGGCTTTAGAAAAAGAAAAACTTCATAAAAAATATCAAGCTTTCAGTGCTGGAATGAAAAATACTTTTGTTGTTTTATTATAAACACAGTCTATATTGTTGTGTATTCCATCAATGAGACATTACACTGTGCATTACAACTGGGATCTTGATACTGTTGCAGGCTTTGACCTGTTTGTCCGAGGCTCCAGAAGGCCGTAAAACACTGCTCAATCAAGTAGAACTAGTGAGTTTAGTTGTTTCTCAAAGAGACTTTACAAAAAAATTTCCAGCTGTAACTTATCACCCATTGACTTGCTACAAATGGACTTCCTTCGATGTTTACTCAAGGTGGATTCTAAACCTTTTCTTTAATGACAAGAAAAATAAGGGTTACATCTCAAGTCAGATAGAAAGAAAAGCAAAGGATAGTGATGAATGTAGAGCTTTTGTGGGTGGTTTGTTCCCAAAGAAAGTCTAGGAAATAAAAAAGTAGAAGAAAAAGAAGAGAAAGAAGTATTATGTGAAAATAAGACTAATTCTGCAAGAATATACATGCATGCACATATAGGCATACACATTGCCTAAACATATTCTTATTTATATTTTTCAGTTTCTGCCATTTTGTGAAAAGATTGTGTAATTGTTTATATGCATCACAATTTATATTTTGCTGATTATTTCAACAGATTCAGGCAAGAACTCTTGACCCCATCCCAGCAGTCTGCAAGGCTGCAAAAAGAGCAGTAGAAGTCATAACTTGGAAACCCTGAAATCAATACAGCTGTTGTTGACATTCCCCTTCATACAGAAATTTTACATTTCCCTTTGAACAAATATGACAAACAATTCTAAGATGAAGTTCTCTATTGACAAACATTCTTTGAACGTGGATGTGAAAGGTTGCAAAACAGGTATCATTAACTGAACAACCTGTGGAAGGTATGCCAAAGAAGCAAGAGCCATATGTTAAACTCCAGCTGCTAGGGCTAAATTAAATAGTAAAATACCCATATAGGAGAATTAAAAAAGTAGTGAGAAATCAGTTCACGTTGTGGCAACACTGTACACAAGTAAAGGGAGAGAATCTGTGGTCCTATGAATGTCAAGGGCATTGGTCACGCTGTAGCATGTCCATTCTTCTGGGATACTGGTCAATGAACAGATGACGATGAGTGGCTTTTTAAATAAACTGGACATCATTTTCTGAGCATTTCAACCCCAAAATGACTAGATTTTAAGCCTTTCAGCTGAAGCACAGACTTGTAAATATATAAATAAATGTATGAAATAAAATATGTTTCAAAGATAAACTTTGTCTCTTGTTGCTGATGCCTTGAACAAGATTTTTTTACTATAGAATTATATTGTAAATTTAAAAATGCTGAACTTCAGAACATATTTCTATTGCATCAAATTGTAAAGGCAAACAAAAGTCTTGCAATGAAATTTATAGTTCTCTGGGGAGTTACTCTTGGATACTGTTCTCATTAAACTTTATATCTGCCTCATAAAACAGGCAGTACCTTCACAAGATGTGTGTGTGTTCTTTAATGAATGAAACACTTTAACCTACTGAATTTCTGAACACAGATCGAGCCATAAAAAACACCGTGCAACATGCAAATGTAAACTGCTTTTGACACAAAGCGCAAAACTGTGTTTTTAATAATCTGAGAAATTGATAAATAAACACTGTAATAAAACTTCTTGTAGAGTTAAAATATCTGGAAAATTGTAGTTGCACTAAAGGTAAATTTTATAAATGGTTTATCGTTGAAGCAACAAGTCATTCAAACATCTATAAAGAATTACATTCAGAGAGATAACGTTACCCCATTCTCATCAACAACAGAAAAATAAAACATGCAATATGTTTATGTGCATGAGTGTCTACAAGAAAGTGATTGAAAGTTAATGAGAATTGTGAAGAAGGAGATGTGAATGTATGTACATATACATTTTCTAACTTAGTAACTATGTCTTTAGAAAATTAAGATGTTTACTCTTTGATAAGAACAAAGGTAAGTTAAACTGATAAAAAGTTTGTACTAGTAGTATATTATGATTTTATAGCTGGATTTGACCCTTCATGAAAAGTTCGTCTGCTAAACTGAGCAGTTCTGTCCCATGATGCGCAAGGGACAAGAGTTATTTCCCTTGAAATGATGCTTTTGGCAACCTGGTCGTGTGAAAGTGGTGTCCCGTCAAAGGAATATTTCACAATGGAGAGAAAATTTGCCAGGTATTTTCATTTAATGGTAGGTAACCTTACTACATCTTTAACAAACTGTCACAAAATTACAACAGTCTCAAAGGTGTATGATATTTTAAACATAGGACAATTTTATTAATGCCTTGCAGTTGTAATAAAACTTCACTGATATTAATACGTTGAGACGTATTCTGTGAACTCTGTGAACATACTTTTATGTCTAAACTGAAACAGTACTATCATAAACTAAATAAATCTGCAAGTGTGAAAAAATTCTTTCAAAGTGTTTTTGGATTTATATATATATAAAGTCACCATGAAGTCGATGGGCAGGAACGGTTGGTCGGTTGGAGAAAGATTCCAGAGCTATTAACAAATCAAGACTGTGGTGTACAAAAATAAAAATTCATGGTCATGCTTATTAAAAGTAATGGTATATATTTTAATTTTTGTTTGAGAATTTCATAACTTTAATTCTTATTTGCGTCGAAACGTGCAAGTAACCAACTAAAGCGTTCAAGGCTTGTAAACACGAAGTTCAAACCTCTGACCACCCACTGTAAAACGGGAGACAAGATTCACTTGATACCACAAAAATATTCTATTATACGATTGTATTTTTGAGAAAATTCACAAACATATTTTTCATATTTTTTTACGATACGTTAAACTTATTAGTGACCTTTTTCTGGGATAACAGTCTTCTTGGACCTTAAACACTTATGTTTTGGGTGGTGCAGTCCGTTATCGCAGGTAGCATGTTTGCCTAGCCATTGTGTCTACACCAAAAACTGGTCTAACCACTTCTGCCACATTTTGGCTTTGGGTTTCTCTTTTGCAGTCATACTATTGTTCTGGACATAGAAACAGATTATGACAAATCAATAACTGGACAGGTTGACATTCTATCCTATAAAATAGTACATGCACTTCAGTAATGCTTACATAGAAATGCTTTCAGTTTACAGATGAAGGAAGCAACTACTCATTCACATATATGCATGTGTGTGTGACATGTCATTTAACTGCAGTCGCTCCCCTTTGTATGCCTTGTTTAGTTTCAGTCCTTGGTAAATAAATATATGAATATAATAAATAAATAATGAGCTACACACTCTTCATATTTTCTTCTCTTACACATTTATATATGTATACATCCATGTCTCTCTCTCTCACACACACAAACACTTAGTACACTATCTTCTCTTGCACATGTATATATGTGTACATCTCTCTCTCTCACTCACACATTGATTACATTTACATGAATGTGTACCTGTTTTGAAAAAAAAATACTGTGTACATTTCTGAATGCTGCTATCTTGATTACATTGCTTGATGAATTTCTACAAGTTACTTTTAAAGATTTTCATCATACAATATTAGGTCAGGGTTAGTCAGCTAACTAGTAGTGAAATTGTGTGCACTGTTTAACAGCCATCAAATTTGTGCACAAGTAGTAAAACCATTTACTTGAGGTCTAAGTTTCTGGTGGGTGGAAGGGGTTACCTTAAGTTTCACTCTGTTTGCAAAAATATGTGTACCTCTTTGGGAAGGGGGATGCGTGCACAAGCATGTGTGTAAGAGAGAGGGGTGTGTGTGTTGGAGAAGAGAGTAGACATACACAGGCTTTGTAGTGTGAATGTGAGGATGTAACAGAATAAACCCTACTTTAGTTGATAGGATTAAATAAAATTATTATATATTTGTATAGACTGTAAAGGATGGGTATGTGTATGTGAAAGTGAGCAAAAGAGAAATTATGATTATTTAAAAATTTTTTCTGGTCTCTCTGGTGAACAAATAGATTGCTCTTGATGCGAAATATGTATCATATAAGGTTATGAACTCATGTAAGTTTATAAATGTGTGCATTTGAAAAAATGGTGTATCTTAATGCTGATTTTCCTTTGCCATTTTTAGTAAATTTATGTTTAGTTCATTTCTTGTTTGACATCAGGAGTTTCTATTTTTTCAGTTATAATCTGAACCATGTTCTAGCAGCTTCACACTCATGTGTGTGAGGTAGAAAAGCATGGAAAGAGGTGCTGTACACAGACAGTGAGGTCATTTTGAAAATTTTTGTTAGTTTCAGCACAGCTCTTAATCACATTAACAAAGCATGGAACTACTAAACAGCTAACATGCTTGGCATCATCTAATATTTTAGATGCATATGGTGACGCTGGGTCCTGTCACCTTTGAGGTGGAGCAGAAAATGATTAGTGGAAGGCCTTTAAAAACTGATTTTTGTGTGTGTGTGTGTGTGTAGATTCCTATCAATTAACTGTATTTTCTTGGGTTTAATGGATTTTTCATCTGGTGTTAATACAAGTGCAGTTCTTGTCTACACCTTTCTAAAAAAAATAACCAAAGAAATCATGACATGTTCATTATAAATACCATTATATATGTAGATATCTTGTGTAGGCTGTAGTAAAACTACTAACCATTTACTGTCATCACCATTTAACTTGAATGTATAGCTTACTAAATAGGTGTCTCTTACTCCAGTAATTAGTAATCAGTCAAGGAATAGCAGCTGACAAAAGGTTTATCTTCTGCACGCTAACAGTATATTAGTGACAGAATGTTACTAGTAGTAACACTCATTGCTTATTTCCTGTCTGCATGTATTTCTTGAAGCATAACACTTTCAGTTACTTCTTAACACTTCCAATAGCTATCATTTACAAAGTCATCATTTTCCCATGCTATATGATTATTATATTTGTTAGGGCATGCATTGAGAGATTAATAGTTTTTATAAAAATATTCAAGACTTAGAGGAAATGCAGAATAGTCCTTGGGTGGATATTTATATTAATGACTTGACATACTTTTAATCATGGGATCTCATTTCTTATCCACCTTGCTATATATATTTTGAAACTTTTTGATTTGTAGCACACATCTATAAGTGCATTCTGGAATGGTTTATGACTGCTGCTAATGCGTAATATAACATTGATGATGAACTGGACGTTTTTTCGGAAATGCATGGGTATATGTTATCATCCTGGTTACGGTTTCTGACTTGTGACTGGATTTTTACATTCACAGAAAGTATACGATACACACACACATGAAGGAATGAAAGGGATATACTACGTGCATGTCCATCTACTCAATATTCTTAGATGCATGATAAGTGGCAAAGGAACAAGGGAAGTAACAATACACGTTGCAGTAATGCATGGGTTATGTACCATTTTTTTTTTTATAAAAAGAATGCAGTAACTTTGTCACATTTCAAGACGATTTCATATTTCTGTGTTTTATCTCATAACTAACAATTACTCTATTCCCTAACTGTTCTTCATTTGATCTTTTTCTGTGTAATGCAGATATTGTATGCATGCTCGCTTGCTCTCTCTCTCACATCCACACAAATGCACACACAGTGATAACAATTTATTACCATTATTTTTTTTTATATAATGTATTTCTTTAGTATTTTTGAAAATACCATAAAGCAATTTATTTTTGTTTACCTTACAGTATTAATGAAGAGGTTGAGTGGTCACATGTTTCAATAATGCACTGCTACTTTCATCATTAGAAAGTAACTTAGTGCTATTTAATAGAAAATTTCCTGTGATTTTATACCCAGCTCATAAATGTGCTATATAAGATATATGGAAGGGCAAATGAATGTACGAATATTATAGAATGCAGAAAAAGTTTTAGAGTGAAATCAAATGAAAATCTCTTTAGCAATAGAAGAAAAATTGCTTTTAAAATACCTTTGTGTTCAGGGCATCATTCCTGAAGACCCAGTCTTTCTCCCAGTTTGTATTGAGAGCACGGTGACCGCCAGATGTGAGTCTTCTATGTAGAGATGTCCAAGCTTAAAAAGATGTGTTTATGTAAGGAGTTTCAGTTAGTTGTTAGTACAGCTGCCAGAGACAGGCCACTAGATAAAAGAAGAAAAGCAGAGACAAACATGGGGATCAAGGCACAAAGGTTTGAGGTTTTTTTAATATTATTTTGATAATTCACAGAACGAAATGGAGGAGAGAATAAGTAAGAGATGTGTGATACATGCAGCAGTTACATTTTAACATTTTTTTTTTTAAGTGTAAAGCACAGCTTCCGATAAATAGTAGAAATAGCCTTCGTCAACAATGGGACCTGGAGGAAAGGGTGGTGGCAGTGCTTACAACTGTCTTGACAAAACAGTAGTGTGTAATCATACTACACAGGGGGCAGGCAACTTTTGGATATTTATAACATCATTTGCAGGCCATCCACAATTATCAACTTAAAAATCAGCCTTCTATATTTAGTAAAATATTTATATAACTTGCTCCTAAAGTGATGGCCGAAACTGTGTCTTCAGCACAATATTGGCTTATTTCATTATTTCAAAATGTAAATTGTTATTATTATGATTTTATTAATATAAATTATGTTGCTATGAAAATATCTCCTAGATTTACAGAATTTCAAGTCCCCACTGTGGTTACCTTGGCAGGGCCAGACCAAATAGTTTCACAGCCTGGACGTTCCCCACCCCTGCTATACATGATAGCAACAGCATGATATTTATCTTCAGTATGCATGCATGAACCCATCAAACCCAAAACATCTGCATGCACACATTATCATATATATATATCATTCCACCATATTTCATGCATGTAAAGAAAACAGTTCTTTAGAAGAATCAGATTAAGAGCCAAAATGAGAGTTTCTTGTCCTTCTAAAGTTTAAAAAAAGCTTTTCATACCTGTCATTGATTTCCCCCAACTTCACAGAAGCATAACCTAGTAATTCGTCTGGGAACCCTCTTCACTGAAAATAAATCGGAGAGATGTGTAAGAAGTGATCCAGTCAAGAGCGTGGAGGTGTGGGGTCTGATGGAAATGAAGACAACACAAAACTTACTCGTCAGGACGAATAGAAGAACGTGACGTCACAGCATCACCGGACCTTGACGTCACCCAGAGGAGAACGTGCACCAGGAGACGTTGTCCCAAATCTCATCGTCTCATGTCGTCTACGTTGGAGGTCAAGATACCGCTTGTCGTCTGCCAGACTCGGCTTTCGTTGCAGTTTCCCGTCATCCCACAGAGGCGGCGTTCTGTGCTGCCCTAAAGAGAAGGAGGAAGCCGTGGAGAGGACAGTCGCCGTAGACTAGCTTGCAGACCGCCAAATGTTGTCATCGTAAGGAGATAGGAAGAGACGTCGGTGCACTCTCCTCTGTCAACCACCATCCCACACCCTTCCTCAGCCATCGATGCCCCGTCGTTTCTCGCTGTCAGGACAAGCATGCGATGACTGCAGGAGGTTCGAAATGCAAGTAAATATGGCCACCGCCTGAGGTCAGCCAGGAACCACAAAGCAATCTGTCTGTGGCTGTAGACAGCAAGATTATTGTACATGGAAAATGGATTTGAACCAAATACCCTGACATGCTGTACATGGTCACTTTCTTTTTTTCTTTTTTTTTTTTTTTGTCACTGACACACGCACAAGCACACGCACGCATACTCGTGTACGTACACTCAGTACACGCGACACGCACACACACTCCACAGTCGTGGTTTTTTGTTTTGTTTTTGTACACGTATTCTACGCTTCCGTAATCCTCACAAGTGAAACCGCCGACACCTAACGTACACCTCTTGTATTGTTATTTTAAAACATGCAGGTTACGTTAAAAAAAAATGCTCTAAACGATCCTGCATCGCTGTTACCTGTATTCAGGAGACAAGAGACGTGCCATTGTCACCTGTCGGCCTCTCCAGTCGCTATCAATGTTGTGTTCCCAGGCCACGTTTGGGGGCCCGGGCTCAACCTCCCACCCCAACCCCAAGGCGCACAATGCCTTGGTATGCTTCACCACCACCCCTGCCTGTCCCATTGCTGATAAAACCTGTGTCGATTATTTATTAAGAGTAGCGTGCTTTACAGCTTGCAAGATATAGTGCATATACCCGACTAGAGCAGGGCGTTAACGACGACCATGTGCTTGGCTTCTAAGTTTCCGAGCCGTCTTCGTGTGATAACAAGTTGTTTTATATCTAGTATTCAGATATTTTATCGCCAGAGAATATGAATACCTTGACTTTTGTCAATCAGCCGTAGGTGGTAGTCTTGACAGGTGAAGATATGTTGGTTCTTTGCAGTTATGGTCGATGGCTGTTAGTAAATCGGATGTGGGCCCGATTTCCATGTAACGCTACATGTTTGGGAAACTACTTGTTGTTTCTAATCTACAGTTTGGTTACTTATAACATATTACTTTCATATCAAGCATTTTAAAAATATTGAGAGGAACGAGGAAAATCGAAATTGGTAACTGCTTAATAATTCCTGCTCTCGCTCACGCGCACTTTGTGTGTGTGTCCTAGACCTCCGCTATATATTGGTTAATGTTACACAAAAGGTAGATACCTAGGACATCGGTCCTTTCGATGATGTCCAGAAAGACGCATGCAGTATTAAAATGGTAACGGTCGACATTACGAGGTCTGCCGACAAATGATTGACGTCACACACTGCTACCGTGTATATAGGTAATACAAGTTCGTGATGTACCAGGCGACACATCCCACGAGGAGTCAACAAATTGTAACTATTGTCAGCTATTGTGCGAGAATGGGTCTCTTTTAGCCGAGAGATGTGACGCACAACCTCGCTGAGTGTTAAACTTTCAAAGCAAGTACAGAACGCGCGTCACACGGTATGCGGTAGCAGTGACGTACAACGTGAGTCAATGGTTTAGAAAATTACCCTCAACGCTATAGGATGGCCAAGTATAGTGCCGCGCGCTGATACTTTCCTTTTGCACTTTCCCCTCCAGCAAACCTCATTATAATAGCTGTAGAGTCACGTGACTCTTCCCGCACACAAATTACCAACAAACTACATGAGCCTGTCGATCACCATGACTCCTCCCGTGTGGTAATTACAAACAAACATAGGGAACCTAAGTCATTGTGACTCTTCCCGAAGAGTAATTACCATGGCATCAAGCAAACATAAGACATTGACTCTCCCCACACAGTACTAACAAACCAGGTGAACTCAGCTCACGGGGATTCTCTATCTCCCCTGACAGTTATTACCTACAAACCGTATGACCCTAACGCGGTGTGACCAGGGAAGAACTCGAAACAGGCTGTAAAAAGATTTATCTCGTTGAAGGCTGCGCCAACAGCCGGAGTCGGGGACACCAGGGTGCAGCTATGACCAGAAGGGGTTTGTTATCAGATAAAGCCGCAGCAGTTACCTTTTCCCCGCAAAGGTGTGTGTGTGCGTGCAAGCTTGGCGGCCGCGTGCACGGCCAAAGCCATCAATACGCCGGCGGTTAGCGCAGGGCAGGTGACCCCTTAATCCCTCCCTGATCCACCAGCAGCCGCTGGACTCGGGTTTTGTCTTTTCTCGGGACGTCTGCCACTTTGTCTCGGGCTGTGTGTTGTGCTGTGCCTCGGGGACTTCTTGTTATCAGCGGTGGTGGTGGTGGACTGGCGTTTTGCAGTCGTTTTTGCAGATGTTGTCGGGGACAGAGGGGTGGGGCCGGGCACTGTGATGAGATACTGTGCAGACGAATACTATTGTTTTTCCGACAACAGCAAACGGTGTATACATCATGGCGCGGCGATCTCAGTTCCTCGCTAAGGTAGGACCACCAGGTGTTCGAAGTGGTGTGTGTGTGTGAGAGAGAGAGAGAACTTATGTGTTCGTGTCTGTGGTTGAATTTGATGTTGACCATTTGCTAGATCGATGTCGATGGGTGTGTGTAAAAGTGTGTACAGTTGTGCTTTGATAGCCATGATTACGGTAGCCTATCTGGGTGTGTCGACGAATGGGTGACTGTTACCTAAGAAAACATTGAAGAAACCTGTGTATCTTGAGGAAAAGGTATTATGTCAGCGTGATACATCTAAAATATATGACAGCATGGTTTGATGTTTGTGTCCTCTCCTTATCTTGCTCTTTTTTTTTTTGAGTGTGTGTGAAAGAGAAAGTCATTTAAGTTTATGCAGATACATGTGGGAGTCAGCTGTAGGAAATGGGTTATTTCCAAGCTGAGAATAATGAGACATAAATTGATCTAGAAATACGTGACTGTGGTTATCTTAAGAAGATTGTCATTCAAAAATATGTTACCTGTGATTTATACTTGTGTTCCCAGTGAGACTAGCACGACAGTAAAAGCATCTATAAGGTACCAGCAGCCTACAGCATCAGACTGATCGAAGGAGAGCAGTAGTTTAATAAGTAGTTTGAAAGGTGGATAGCAAAATCAGCTGTAGTTTGCTTTCATTCTGACATAAGAATACAAGGTGTGCTTACTTAGTTTGTAAGAATGGCTTATCTGTTTCATGAGTTCAGTCCTCTGGCACTTTTTCAACATCTTACACTGCATGTAAAGCACAGCTGTCTTCTAAAGATAAAGCACATTTACATGAGAAGTACTGTGTACATGACCCTGAAAAGCCTTTGCCCATTTCCACCACATCAAAGCCCAGTTTCTCTAATTCCTCCTGGAATTCAGACCATGAATGCCCATACATTTCCTTGTTCTTCTGGTGTACGTGTAAGAATTAACAGACTGGGCTGGTCTTGAAACTTCAAAACTCTAAGTTGAGAGGGTAATGTATACATTACGCTGTATACATTATGATAACATTTTACCTTGGATGGGCATAATGTAGGCATATTTTGTTATCTTCTTCCCCCCTCCCCTCATTGCTAGGTAAACACTAAACATGACAATAAATGATCGTAGTATTTTTTGTTATCTTAATGTGACATTTAAGCTTTAACGCGTTAAGAGAAAGCCTTCCAACTTAAGGAATCCTATCATGCTGATATTACCTAAAACTATCATTTCAAGATCTCACAGTTCTGTTTGTAACTTCAGTGTAATCTGTTTAATACCTATCATTTGGGACTTTATATATGACATAGAATACTAAGATTTACAGGCATTAGAATAAAGCAAATTCATTTATTCATTTATAAATCACGATCATAACTTTTTTCTTTGATCTTATATCTGGGGCTCAAATGTCAGCCATAGACATCAAAATGCCATTGAACTGTGGACATCAGAATGCCATCAGATACAAAAAAGCGGCATTAATTGTAAAATCACATTCTTATAGAAAGGTCTTGGACATATATTGATAGATAAGTAGGTTAAGATGTGGTGAAGACCACTCAAGTGTTTGATTTATTGGTTGGTGGTGTGGCTTCCTTTGCGGTTGATTTAGGCCACACTTTAGTGCGACATCTTGGCCACCTAGCTTCTGACAAAGTGCAGATAGCAGACAGACTATGCATGATGTAATAGTATGCAATTGTTATGATACAAGAATTATAGTCAATCAAAGCAGTCTCTTTTCATTAACATAATGCTGTTGAATGTATGTCTTATAGACATCTAAGTTTATGTGCTCTTACAGGCACATAGCATTTTGAATTGAAATACTTAGTGTCAGCCGTGACACTTCCTAGTTCTCTGATAAGAAAAAAGTTATAAATCCAGTCAACAGAAATTTGCTGTGAGTGTACGTTGAGAAAGGATGCACAGTGCTGCCTTAAACGTGTTATAAAACATTGTGTTACAATCACAGATGGGCTAGTATTCATATAACCATGATTGGATGGTGGGAGAGGAGGAGTGTGCGTGTGTGATTGAGAGAGTGAATGGCCAGAAAAGGCATGTTTATGCATGAAACAGATCAGATGCTTGTGTAATCTAGCTAAGAACACAGCCACACACACACACATGCAATACACATTTACATGCACATATACACACTAATTACATAAACATGTACACATATACAACCTACATAATCATATATTTACACACTAATTTTGTTCACAAAGCTTTTCTTTCTCATGAAATTGATGTATTAAGTACTTCAACATTAAGACAACAGCCACTCCTTAGGGGTGGTGGGATAAAGAGCTCACAGCTGGTGCTACAGTCTGGAAACTAGTTCAGATCATCTTGTGAGTGAGGAAAGTGGAGTTGATAAGTTCTTAGTTGAATTTTTTGAAAGAGGTAAGGAAAATGTTCTTTTTTTGTCTGTGCTAAAGGCTCAAGACCTGATTCCAGATGATGGCTACAGAGCACAGCTTTTTGGTGCCTTGAGCAGTTACCAGTCGTATGTTCACTTTATTGACAGTTATTAATGATTATTAGATGATTAAAATTACTGGGAAGGCTTCATAGCCTCTTAAATGGTTAGTGCACTTGACTGTTTAGCAAAAGGTGAATTGTTCAAGGAATTGTGAATTGTGACTGGAACTTCTCCCTGCTCTCCCCACTCCCCGATTCAGCTGTTGAGTAGAAATGGTTACCCAATTTATCAGGGGAGGTAAAGATGGCAGAGTGGATTGAGCTTCACCTTTAACATGGTGTTCCCTAGATATGTTGAACCATTTGCTACTCTTCCACCCACTAGGTTTTGAGAGTCTGTTTACATTACTAAAGTGTAAAGAATCATAAAACAATTATAAAAATTGCAATGGCTTGTAAAGTGTCAGGCTGGTTTCTGAGAGAAGTGCAAAACTTACAGGTGAAAGAATTCTGTAATGTTAAATTGTTGCTTCAGGTATAAGTACATACAATGCAATGTTTGTTCACTATATTTAAGGCCTTTAGTTGATTTTTCTCTCTATTAGCAATTACACTGTATTGCACAGGTCTCAGGATGTACATAGATTGCTGTCTGACTTGCGACAAGTGTTGGATGTGCCAGAAAAACTGGAACTGTATGAATACATCAGGTCAGCTTACTTGTTTTAGCTCCAAACTGGGGTGGGTTAAAGCTAACAGCTAAATAAACTGGACAAGTGTGTTATGCATAGAGGTAAGCACATGGAATGAGAACACTGTATTTTGCACAGTCAGGATAAGGCTCTATGAAGATACCAGGAATCAACAATAATTCTAAGTAAAAAAAATTTTATTGTGTCTTGCAACACCAGGAAATCAGTTTAGGAAGTTTTCTTGTGTTGATTCAGGTAAGGCCATTATTTCTCACTTTGGTGCCATGTTTTATTAACCATGTTAAGGTGTTCCTCACTCTGGTGGACTGAGGAAAAAATTGATATGTTTTATTTTGTAGGCCACTAGTATTGTTGCAACATCAAATGGAATACAGCTACCGAGCCCCATCAGCACCAGGTGTCAGACTTCGAACAATTCGACTTCGTCATTTGCCTGGTCAAAGCATTGGTTTTGCCCTCAGGGGAGGTTAGATAACACAGAAAAGATAATAGAGGTGTTTTATAATAATAGACTGATATAAGTGTGTGTGTGGCAGAAATGTTTCTCTGGAATGGGAATGTATAACATCAGTATATACACTACTTCACAGCCACCCATCTGTTCACAGATATCACGTTCCCTGAATCCTTTTATGATAGAAGGCTTGGAGACAGCCATTATGTAAATCTTTGCTGCTGCTTTATAAATCTCTGCACTCAGAATACTGTTACTTTTCAACTGTGAAGCAATTTCTCCTGTCATTTTTTGGTCACCTAATTATATTTTTGCAACTTTTATCTACACATCTGTTTACTGACAATGGAGATATGAGGCATTCACATGTGTATGTGTATATATATATGCACATGACACATACATTTGCACAAACACATATCTGAACATATGACCACACATCATGAAAAGCAACCAAAAAACCATGCTTATGAATGTTTACATGTTGTTTTATGTGCAGGGTTTGAATTTGGTGTTGGGATGTTTGTGTCGGTGGTAGAGGCTGGATCACAGGCAGAATTAAGAGGGTTAAGGGTCAGTATATTTTTCTTTAGCTTTAAATTTTGTTTTTATAATACTGATGGGATTTCTTTCGAATGTGAAATATCCACAGAAGTTCTCACCTGTTTGTCATCCACCTGACCTTGCTGTAAGATTACCTTTAATTGTATGTTTGGCATGAAGTCTAAAATGTGGATTCACTGTTGCCGGAGACCTGTTTGCCACATCTGAGCAACATTGAAGAGAGCAAAACAGAGCTTAGTTCATTTGGGAAATTTTGCATGGCTTCTTTTTTGGAAATTAACATTTCTTTCTCTTGGGTTGTGGAATATATGCATACTTGAAAGGGGCTGAAAGCTTCTTACATTTTATAGTCTTTTTGCCAGTTTCAGTTTTTAATAATGTCCATTCTTTGTAGCATTTGTGCACTTGTTAATCCTGTACAGAAAATGTTGGACAAGGAAAGTTCTTGGTTCTTCTGACGATAGTGGACATTTACTTTATTTAAATATATGGATAGACTGCATTATTAAGCATGTCAACAAAATATATAATCCCCTAAAGTGTTTTTTAGTTAGTATGAAGCATTCAGTTGCCTTTAGTAGGTAATAACGTTTCTGATTATACTTGCAAACTGTACATAAAGGTTTTTGTGTATTAGGCAGGGGATGAGTTAGTGCGTGTCAATGGATTTGTTATTGCTGAGGCGATTCATGAAGATGTCCTAAACTTGATCAAGTCACGGGAAGAAATAGTCCTCAAAGTCACACGTAAGTAATTAATCTGCTTTGTGTCATGTACCAGCTGAATGGTTTCACCATTTGTTTTGCAATTTCGGTGTTTTCCCTGTTATTTCAGGATTGTTTTTCTAAGCAGCTATCAGATTATTTTGTGCAATTTCTTTTTTTTAATTTCATTCGAAAGGTGCTGGCTTTTAGAGAATTTGTTTGTATTGTGAAATGTATACAAGCATTTGATTTCTTTCATCAGTATCAGTTTATCAATGTATCAATGGTAGTTTCAGTTGTTGGCTAGAAATGGAATGATAGCTTAATGAGAAAATTTAGTCTGTCTCAGATATAGTAACTTGACTCATCTCCTTGGCAGTTTGTAGTTATGACAGTTTCTCTGTTTACAGATATTGGGATGATTCCAATCAAAGAGTGAGTATTTACTGTCATTTTGCTTGAATAGCTTCACGATCAGCTCAAAGGTTATTGATACTAATGAATGATGGTGTATTGAATGCATGAGGGTATTGAATGTTACAGCAAAAAAGTAGCATAATGGTGGTTGAGAAAGGGCAATGTCATTGTACTAAAAAATAATTTATTCAGCCATATAATAAGTTTATATTTTTTAAAGTTTGTGTTCTGAGGTGAAAAACAATATGATTCTTTGTCTTAATGTTTGCTTGGTTTTACACTGAGTTTCCTGGCCCCACAGAAAGGCTACAGACCCAGTGACATGGAGGTATGCAGATGATCTGGATTCAAAACCTCCACTGGTATGATACATTTCTCTTCTTTGTTTTCTTTTGCGAAATTGAGATTTTCTTACAACTGCTGTTGAGAAAATATTTATCTTATATGAGTGCTATTTCATTGTCATAATGGACAAGCCGAAATAATTGTTTTGATTTTAGGAGGAAGTGTTGAAGAACACGACTAGAAGAAAAGGTAGACCTCTGGAACTGAAAATATTTGTTGATGCCTCAGGGTATAGCTCAATTGGATGTGGGTATGTTGTAATTTGACTATTACTTAGTGAGTTTTAAAAACTGGTTTGTCACAATTTACTGGTCTTCCAAAACATTCTCCAAGAGGGTAATTGCTTTTCTCAAAGTGTGGTAGAGTGGATCATAAGCGCAAGTTAAGTGCAACAATGGCGCAGTAGTATTGTCATTGACAGCAGCTTGCAATTCAGTAATTTCAAAGGACATGTATAGAGCCAAAATACTGCAACCCATCTTAGTAACTTTATTATTTTGTTCACCTAGAGATGGTGAAGGAATGTGTTTTAAGGCACTTTATCTACTCTTCAACAATTCTTTTTGACCAAAGTCTTTTCTTTGTACAGAATATTGAGTGGCCCACGAAACTTTCCTGGTATTTTTGTGGAGAAGGTACGGCCAGGGAGTTTGGCCCACGAGGCAGGTTTAGATGTGGGAGATCAGATTGTGGAGGTCAATGACACAAACTTCTTGAACATCAGTCACAATGAGGTACAAAAGACAAAAGAATTAATGTGGTTTTTACTGTCTAGGGAGCATCCAAAGTGTGTCCAAGGGGGCAAGTTATTCTGTGTATGTTTACATGAGTCTACGCTGGAGGGGATTTAACAAATAAACTTATAAAGCTTAAGCATATGAATCTTGAAATTAAGGGCATACCTATGGCCCAGTAAAATCTTGTTCATTGCCATCTGCTACAATACTGGATTGTTTATACAGTATTTGGATAAGACCATGAAAAAATTTTTTTGACATTAACTGTTTTTGAACTCGGAAAGTGAAGGAGGTTTGGTAACTTCTTTTCTTTAATCATTGTTATGATTGATCATTTAATCATTGATGTAATCAGCATTTACTTATCTAACATGACACATTGGTCCAGGAAACTGGACACATGGGAGACAGTTATTATTTGTCAAAATTGTGTATATTTATAGGCCGTGATGGTACTGAAAAGCAGCAAACAACTGAACCTTATCATCCGCAAGAAGGTGGTAAGTATAAGTGTCTAATGTTGCTGTTATTGTGGCGTCAGTGAGTTGTTTTTATCTCCAATAAAATGGTACAAGAACAGGGTAATTTTTTCTAAACAATTTGACTAGGCTCTAGAATAGAGCTGACAGAATCTCAGACTCTCATGATACAGAAAGGCGCTGGTACTTCTTGGGATAAAGTTAAATGTGTGTTAAGTCTTATGAGGTTTGAATGAGAGGTCTTTGGAATGAATTAATTGAAACATGACTTCACAGACACATGCATGCACACACAAAGAGGCATGAACATTGAGTGCTGTATGCAGTTATATATTAACATAGTTTAAAGCAGATATTATTCTTGCCTTATGCAGGGCATGGTATTGTTTGAGAATCGTCAGAAGCAGTCACCAAGCCATTCCCTTAACTCCACACAATCAGGCCAGTCTCAGCCTGTCATGCAGAGGTATGAATCTCGTAAAGTCACCTTTCAAGAAAAGTTATAACTCTGCAATGACTTTATTTACTTTGCTGTTTTCTGTCATTGGATGTGGATGGTTTGTAGTTTTTTAGTTCTGAGTGAGCAGAATGGGTGCAGACGATATTGATGTAATGTTTGCATTGGAGGTTTAATGGAGGGAACATTGTCATAGATGCTTTTTAGTAGCATCCTAGTAATCTATTTAATGCTGGTATGAACATTGTCAGGAAATGTATACCAATATTTATGTTGCCAAAAAGGCATGTGCTCAGGGCAGGAGAATATGATCTAAGAGGAAAAAGCACGAGTGTGTGAACAGCTTGAATCTGCCAATGGCAGTGTTTTTTGACTAATAGTGAAACTCATTGTGCTTATAGACTCTTTGCAGTTTAAACATTTATCACTGTTCTTTTTCCCTCCATGTATTATTTTAATAACGAGAAGGTCAATTGTTTAGTCCCTTTCTCTTTTGCCATTTGTTCTTACCTATATGTGTAAATTTTTGGATGCTGCAGAATTAATCATGAATGTTATTTAAAAAATTGTATTTTTATATATTTTTGTGTGTAAATGAAGCAGTTCCAGAAGACATTTGTTAAATGTGATGGCATCACTGTATTGGTTATCCATCAATAATTGTCATTCCTTTTCATCCTTGAACTCACCAGCTGAATCATTTTATGTTTTAACCGATATAATATCATTTCTAAGTTAATGAGCAGAATACAGAGAAATACAAATAGGCCTAATCTTGATGGCACTAAGGGCAAGGGAGCTGACATATGACAAAGATACGGCACTTAGAAAATATCACAGCGATTTGATCATGTTCACCATTCCCGAGAATATTATATCAGTAAAATTATAGCAACTGAGGAAACTTTCAAAAAATAGTGCCATTTAAACATATTATGGAGAAAAAATTACAGTATGAGAATATTACAGTGGTTGAGTGCTGTTTGAGTCTTCAGTCATCGTGCTGGGTATCAAATATTATAACATGAGAGAACAGTGCTTTAAAGCACTAAGGCCCTAAAGCATCTGAGGATGAAGATTGAGTGTGTAGTTTTATTAAATTATATTGCTACTATGTTTTCTTTTTTTTAAATTCATAATGCACAAATACCAAAACAAATATAGAACATTTAACATTATAGTAAAAAACAAACACCACATGCACCCAAAGCAACACAATCGATCACTTCCACCAGTATAACAAGCCAACCAATACTGTGTGTGCACACCTCTCTCTCAACGCAACAGAAGCACTGCTCTCAAGCCCTGGGGCTAAGCAGGACAGCAGCAAGAATGTCCTACAAATGTGTGAACTAACACCCCCTCCTTTCAAAGCAGCTGCCATATTTTCGTTGGAATGAGCAATAAAATCTCGGCTAATCTGCCAGTAAACAACTGCCATATATTTTAAAAAATGAACATAATATCAGGATGTCATGTATTGGTACTGAGTGGAATACATGGTACTTTATGGAACATTATTCTTGAAGATAAAGTAGAAAACTCTACAGAGCTGTGTTGCATTATTTTCATTTAATTTTTAACATTGTGAACTCATCAATCTTTCCATAGCATTTCTTGTCATTGTCTTTCGCAGCTTGTTCTCATCCTTGTGGCCAGTTTTGTTTTTTACACAAATGTGATGTCAGCAATGGGCCATGACAATGGGGATGAGGGGTGGGGAGGGGGTGGTGTGACTCTAGCAAATTTGTTCCTGTTTTAGTTTTTGCCTTGTTGAGATTTTACTATTATGTCTAGTGCTGTATTGCAAGGAGCAAGAAATATTCATTTGCTCTTTATTTGACAGACAATACATTGTGTAAGACTGGAAAATGTCATAGACACTCACAGACTTTGTTACAAATCCCCACATTTTTAGTTTTTCTAAGAAAGAGACAAAGTGAATAAAGTGACAGTAACTAGATTCCTTCATTTTTAACTCAGCCATATGCTGGTAATGGCTATATCTCTATCATTGGTGTCCAGAACATTCTAACTTGGTTGTATTAGGTGAGGATTCTGACATCTTCCATTAGTGTGGCCAATGGTACCAGGTGAGACATGTTTGCATGTTGCCTTGGAAAATTTTTTTGAGGGGACAATACAAAAAAGACAAAACCCAAACGGATTTGAAATTGTGGATTTATTTTTGTCTCCACCTGCATGAAAATACGCATTTAATAAAGAGAATAGAGCATGTGAGTGCTACATATTTTTTTAAATGTCATGAATGTGCAAGCCAATACATTGAGCATGTTTTCAACTACTGAGAAGCAAGTCCAAGAAGTATTTACCTTGTCCTGAAAGAAAGGCAGTATTCCTGTGACAAGGTAAGGTTCCTGTCACACCTCTCTGCGCCCCATATTATTTCACTGTGTTAAGGAGGTAGTGTTTGGTTATTGCACTTTGTTTGCCGTTTTTTAATTTAATTTTAGCTTGTTTTGCCCTGTTATTATTTGATCTGTTTATTTTATTGTTCCCATTCACTCATGATCGGTGTTGTCAGCCATCTGCACAGCACATTGTCAGTTATGATGAAAGATCTGCACGTTTGGGTTTGCCAAGTAGCCTTTTCATGTCAATGATTATGCACTAAGTTTTGAAAGAAGAAGGGAATTTTGAAATAATTAAATCCCTAGTTTTCTGATGACTGTGCAGTTCAGATGCTTTCTCTTAATGCCTTACGATGTAAAACACTTTATAGAACTATTGTTCATGGGGTGTCCCTAGCTTTGATTTTTGTTATACACAAATGTTAAATATTTGGAAAAGACAGATGCATCACATTAAAATTTCGTTCTTTCACTGTTCAGTAAGCATTCAGTAACCTGGCATAAGAGGACTGAGGAGTGATTCCTCTGTCTACCAATCACTTGCCATTCCTTGGTTATAGTTATCTCTGTTTAATACTATAGTAATACTCCTGTAAATTAAATGCCATCATTTGATACAAAGAATAACAAGAAGTGGAAAAATCTAGATTATTTTTGTGCATTATGCAACTGATGCCAAAGATTTTATGGATCCTGCAAATTTGTATTATGGCTGTTTGGGATTCAGTGCATCTCAGAGAAGTTCGGTATATTTTTTTATTTCACTTTCTCCAGTCAGGTCACTGGAGCGCTGTAAATGTGATGTCACATGGGAAAGGCTTCAGTTTTAAGTGTGCAGAAATTAATTATTTTGGTCTCATTTCATGTTGCAATAGTTGTTGCAAAGCTTCACAAATAAACATTTGTTGAAAGAATAACATTCAGATACATAGCTGTGTATATCATATGCTAATATTATGTGGGCATGATGGATTCTTGACAGTCTTGTAGTAACAGTCTTTTTTTGCATAGATATTTGTTGTATGCACATGCATGCTTAAAATATTGCTGTCCTATGTGTCTTTGTTCTGATATTCTTGAACTAATATTCTAATAGCATTGGTACCTTATTTCTATGAACTGTTGTTTAGCAAATGTCAGTGAAGAAAACCATAGTTTAGCGTAATCATTTCTAGAATGCAAATGCTGTGGAAATAGTTGCAAATCTTTACAGTAAAATATGCAGTGAAAATTAAAATACTGTCTGAAGCATTTATACATAATTGCTGAAACAAAACTTAGTCTTAAAGGTAACTATCTCCTAATGAAAATTGTTATGAGCTTTTTATTGTAATAATTTGTGAATGTTTGTTTCAGCAGACTACCATCATCATACACATCTCCTTCAAAAAATCTGGATGAAAGTAGCCTGATAGAAGACCAGCTAAGTAAGATTTTATATTTTTTTGCTTTATTCATACTCTCTCCAGTTTTTTTTACTTCCTATAATAAAGAGAATTTTGATGTCTTATCTGGTAATCACCCTCTTTAGCAAATTTGTGAGAGTGCAGTATGTACTGGTTTTAGCAGGTATGCATGCTCAGGAATACTCTTCCTGAATCAGAAATTGTCCTTAAAAGTTGACATAGTTAAGTTACTTAACCTTTTTGCATATTAATGAAATGGGACTATGTGAAATACTATTTTTCAAAGGAAGTGTTTATTTCTGACATAAAAAGAATTTTTTTTTAAACAGTGTATGTGCATCATTTACAACAACCAAAGATGTTGCCACTGTACTTTTAACAGGACAAGCATGCATTTGTTGCTATATTTCATTCTTTAGTAGAATTTCTGGGCACCACTCTGGAAATAAATGTCAAGGTTGTTATTTACAGGAAGAGGACTGGATGGACTGGGTAAGGCCACATCCATTTCTGCCTCACAGCAGAATGGAATTGAAACAGAGACCACATCTTTTAGCTACACAAAAGTATCTTCAGATACTGGTCACACAAATGGGACTATTCCAGCTGATGAGGTTTGCTTGTTTTTTCTGCCTTGAAATTGAATCTCTGAGATTTTTTTTTTCTGTGCTGCTATGTACTGTGCTATTGTGAGAAGGCCTGGGGCTTGGAAAATTGTGCCGTCTTTGCACTGCACCATTCTTTTTAATTTCCTCTTCACTGATTTCACATTTATTTTTATTTCCTTCTCAGCTGTTATATTTTCAGAGCTTGATGTACATGCTGATGTGTTTTGGGGAGCTCATATAGAATAAACACTGCTTGGCTGCTCTTCCTCTGCAATACTCTTTATTTAGTACTCTAACTTGGGTCACATTTTACGCTTCTGTTTTTGAAAAATATTTCCATAATTAGAAGAAGTGTTCCCAAAACTCTCTTTCAGTGTTTCAATCTTTTGGTTAACTTTGGTGGGGAGTCTTTGTCAGCAAAGGAGTTCATTCTTTTTTCTAGGGAAGAAAGATTTTTGATCAGAGTTTGGAACGAATAAATTGTCTTTCAGTCCTGTCAGTACAGCCTTAAACCAGCCCTAGGAATGCTATGCCATTAATATTTTTAATATTTTGAAATTGTGGCTAAGTAATAAGAAAGAAAAGCAAATATATTCACAATAAAAAGATAATAATTTGATCATTAAAGTTAACATCTGTTGTGCATATTTTGGCCCAGTTTTACATTTAGAACCATGTCATAGCATATAATTTTTAAACTAGATTCAAATTGGTGTCTTGAGTTTAACTTACAAGACTAAATTCTTATATCTGTTAATTAAAATGTGTTGTTTTTTTAATGGTTAAAAAGTTTAAAAAAGAATACATAAATGCGCAATTAGAAAAAAAATTATTCTATTTCAAGAAAGATCATATATTTGAAAAAAAATATGAGCATTGGAATGAAATACTCTTTTCTAAAATATCTTTGGATTATACAATAGCCACATGTTTTTAAAATGTAAGGACAGGACAATGTAAATAATAAACTGGAAGAATTTAAAGAAAGATGTAAACAAATGAAAACTTGTAAAGACAGAAAAATCATCATTTGTGTGTACTTTGCACTTGGAAGATTGCCCTTTTTTTTGTGCATGTTTTATCACAAGGTTATTTTTTTGTTCTTCTTTGCATGCAGCTATCTTCCCCTAAACCCACTGCACATCCCTCCCCTCCCAGTGGCAGTAATGTAATGCACAGTGCATATTCTGACACACAGTCTTCCACGTCCTACGACAACCACCCTTCCTTGTCCCTCTCAGAGAGTGCTTTAGAATCACCAAATCTGCCTGATGATTTAGAAGAGGCAGGTTCAATAATTTTACCCAATTACCCAGCTGCCACCTTGGCCTTATCTCAAGCAGAAGAGAATCCAAATCCTTATCCTGTCAGCTCTCCCAGTACTCCCTCCTCTAACAAGAGCATGACATCACAGACAAGCAGTAGTAGTGACACAAAGAGAACACTTCCAATGTTTAGAGCGCCACCTCCACCTCCATTCCCACCCCCACCAGTGGATGAAGCAGCAAAATCTGAGTCCTTGCCTCCATCACTCTGTGGTAATGGAGATCCTAGCAAATGGAGCATACAAGAGTTTACCGAACACACTAAAGAAGAGAGTGGACGGGCATTGAGTGACAGTGAAGAACAGAATGGGCTTGCAGAGAATGGAGAACTACAGATAAGTGAAGATGATCTTGATTTGTTACCTTTGCCACCTCCATCTCTTCTAGTTGATGATGATGATGAAGATGACAATAATAAACTTGAGCAGAGGAGCTTTTTTAGAGACAAAGAGTCAATGACAAATGGTGGAAGCTCCAACATTGTTAAGCAGGCAGACACATACACAAATTATTTCAATGGCGTAGAACCTCAATTGTCTCACCATGAAAATGAGTTGGACATATATGCAAAGCCCCTAAAAAAAGTACCACCAAAATGTAATTCAGGTGAAGGTCAGTCTTCATTGTACTTGTCCCCTACACAATCTTCTCCACCTAACCCCATTGAAACCCATGCCACTGGTCTTGGAGGTGCAGCTGCGGTGTTAGCGGCTCGACGAGAGAAATCAGGGCTTCAAACCCCGCAACTTCTGGGGCCTGAGGCAAGCAGAGTTTCATGTTTTGTGGGCTTTCAGCACAAAGACTGGGTTCATCTGGTAAATTGCCTATGCTTACTGCAGGGAATACTTGTGGTGTGCTCATATGGCTAGATATTTGAATGAACAGGTTGCATAAAGCTATTGTTTGCTTGTAAGGCATGGTTGTGGTTTGGTATTAATCATTAATGCTAGTTTTAGTTTTGAGTGGAAAAAAAAATCAGAAAAATTTGGAAAAGCAATGAATGTTTGTTCTCAAGAACTACATCATCTGATAAAACTTTTTTGTTGTTGTTATGTAGTTATTTGTTTAAACTATGAAATAATGTGTGGCATTCAACATTGCACATTGAGAAAAAGTATTACAGAGACATGATCATCATAAATTTTCAGTTCACTTCTTCAGACATTGATGGAAAAGAACTTCGATCATTTGAGTTTCCCAAGGTAAAGAATTTGTTTTCTCTACATGTCCATGCATTGCCTTGTTGCTAAATTGAAACTTCGTAATCTTTTAACGCATTACTATTGCTGTCGCATGACCTTTGGCCACTCCAAATTAATGCAGTAGCAGTCAGAATTATACAATAAATAACCAAGTTGCAGCGAGTAAATGGTATCTATAGGCAAAAAAACCAAAACACTATATACATTTATTGTCGATTAATTACAGGGCCAAGATTTGAAGATTGCAATGGAAGGTGGGAATGGTACTCCTCTTGCAGGCAAAATTGTTGTGTCTGCGGTATTTGATGGAGGTGCTGCTATTGAAAATGGTAGGCTATTCTGTTTAATCTCAGACCACTTTGTTGAATTTAAATAAAAATAGCTGATCTACATGCAAAGTGTCAGATCAAATGACACAGACAATTCGTGGAGTATTAATACTGTTATTAAGTGATGTATTATGTTGACAAAATTTGATGTCACTTCTTCGGGTGTGCAGAAATATTATTTAAACAAAATATTTAGCCTGGATTACACCATTTTCAATATTTTATAAATATGAAATATGGGAATGTGCAGCATAGTAAGGATCATACAATTGATGTTACTTGTACACCAGAAGAGATAGGAAAGATAATAGAATTGATGTTACTTATACACAGGTTTGCAGACTGGTGACCAGCTTCTGATGGTCAATGGCAAGAAACTGACAGATGTAACTCTTGCTGAGGCAGAGAAGATTTTGGAGGAGGCTAAAATGGGATCACAGGTTTGTTTGTATATTGTGCTTTGGACAGTTCATGCATGGAAGATAAAAGTACCCGTTAAACTACAACCTGTATTAGTCAAAAATATCACCTGCAATATGTAGATAGCATTTAAACATTTATAAACATTTACAAATGGTCGAGAACACTTTGTAAATGTTTATAAAATATTTAAATGCTATCAGGTAGAATGTTGCATCGTGGCTAGCCACCCAGCTTTATCTGAGATTACCACATGGCTGTTCTTGTTACAGGTTTCTTAGCCATTATGCAATTCACTTTCACCACTCCAATTTATTCTTATGCATGCATTCAATAACTCACAAAGATGATAGATGAAAACATTATTTTTTTTCAAAACAAAATATACAAATGTAGTCAGAATATTAATACACACACACATATATGTATACATTAATAAACTTGTCTTTTTTGCAATGCAAGTTTTTTGTGCTTGCTTCATGACTTTTGAGCACGTCATTTGGGGTGACACAGAATTGCACCGGAGGCCCACAACGGTGAAGAGATTTGTGGATTATCCCTCTGTATTAAATGCTTCCAGCATAACATAGTTCCTTTTGATTATACCTCTTGCAGTGAAGAAATAGCGATTGGAATATTGTCCTGTTTTTTTTTCCAGGAAGTTGTGCTTACTTGTGCTTACAAGTGCACACTAAGAACTTACATCTTAGGTGCTGTTGTTTCACTAGGACATTTTTTCAAAGCATTTATTTCTGTGTGCTACCCCAGCTATCCAGAGAAAGAAGTTCTTTCACAGCCCCTGACTGAATAATTCTGATAGTCCTGATTACTTGCAATTTGCTCGTAGAATTTACTCTTCTCAGCCCACCTGCAAATCACTTTGTTGAAATCATGATCATGCTAAGCAGTTGGCCTGGCTAACAATAGACCGAACTTAAACCTTGGGAATCTGCAGTTGGGGAGGGTCAAGAGCCCTGTTTACACCGTTATAAAAAATTTTTTTACATTATCATTGCAAATAGTTCTTCATCCGTTTTACATGTGATCATAAGTTGTGTGGTGCTTTTCTTTACTGAAGAAATATTTTTATTAAACCATAAAGTAAAATACTTTGTCAAATGTTGGTCCATGTTTGTCTGGTTACGAAGTCGTTAGTTCAAAGGTGGCATCAAGAGTCTCTTGTTATTTGCAGAAAATGGTTCGTGTGGTGTATGCACAGAGTCTTTTCCTGAACAATGAGGAGTGTGTGTAAGTAATGCTTTTGTTTCTTTAAATGTGAGGAGTGTTGATGTTCATTCTATTTGACCCTGAGTGAGAGAATCAAAAAAGAATTCTACCATCTGTTGCAGTACATATTTCTAGACATGGACAAAGACAAGAGTGCAGCATGTGTTGCCTGATGACAGCCTTGCCAGTCAGAAATTGTGGATAATGACTGTGATGAAGCTTGCCTGGATGTTTTCCTTAAAAATTGTGATCACATGAAGAAAGACTGTAGTCTGAACTGATGAATAAAGGACCAAATACTCTCATGATTAATCCCTTTAAAAACAGCATATACTTGAATCATTTCACAGCCTTTACTTATTTGGGTTTTTTTTTTTTTTTGTGAGCCGCCTTCAACCGCACCCCCCTAAAAACCCCACATGCACATGCACCAAAACAAAAGTATAGTGCATGCAGTGCTCTACTTCCTTTCAGGCAAGCAATCTTGTTCGTTCGTTTGTTCCCTCGAATGGATCTTCATCAAGATGCCTCACAAGAGGCCGTGTATTGATCTCAAGATCAAATTTGCGAAACTCTTGGACGAATGTGAAAAAGTAGCCAAGGAAGGTCAAGGCTGTGAGCCATTCACTGACAGTGCTCACCACATGTGCGCTATAGCCCTGTGACAAAAGGAGAGAGTTGCTCTTACTTCTTACTTGTGACGACCAACAGATTAGGGAAGATGTATTATTTATTATATATTAGGAATACAATCCAATTACTCAGGAAAGAAATCTGATTTAGCATTATGAATGCAAATGTATTGATGCCTGCAACTTAAAATTTAAGAAATAGTTTAATTCTCCAATAAAATTTCACAAACTGTTAGTCATAGGGGAAAGTGATCAAGGCTTAATCATTTCCTATCAAATGGCAACATTTTTTGCTGTCTTAAAGCCAACAGCTTAAGGCTGCTAAATTTCTGATGAAAATCTTTAAAGCAGCTAAGGCAAGTTTGGGGTTGTCTTGTGAAAGCAATAATCATAGAATATAATGAGCCAAGCGAAATTTATAATCACATCAGCTAAAACTTACTGGTTCATCTGGATTCCAGTGAAATCTGTCTTTAACTTTGTACTGAGTCAGTGCTACTGCTGCTGAGGCGATTGCTGAAATTATTTTAAGGACAATATGCCAGCATAATCCCATTTTCAAAAGTTTAAATTTTACATTACAGCTATTAGTAAGTTCCAAAATGCATTTTCAAAGGATACTAGAAATGAGACTACCAAACGCCAGCATACAGACGAAGAGGCGAACTCGACAGATAAGCAAGCCATTGTAGTCTGGGTACATATGGTAAGACATTGCAGTCTGCAGAAAGCAGTAGACGACTCCACCAATGAAGGTGAAGCCTGCTCCAATGATGTGCACAATTTCTACCACTGTATGTTCCTGTGAAATAAATTTTGTTCATTGGGAATGAGATGACAATGATACCAGCAAAAGCTTGCAACACTACATCTGCAATGCATTTGTCCAAGTTTTTACATGTTTAAAAAAAATTATAGCATTCCCTCAAAGCACCTGAAGTCATTTAAAGGACTGAAAAGATTGAGTACCTGAAAGTTGGCCACAATGGAGCAGCCAAAAGCAGACAAGAAGCCAAGTCCTGCACTTATCTTGTTTGTGCGTCTCAGCCAGGTGTCCTCTTCACCAGCCAATGCCTTCACAGCCTTATATCGTACATATATGGTGCAGAACGCTGGAAAGAAAACATGATATGCATTATTAGAAGTCTGAAAATGCTTAATGAGTCCAAGAAGCTGTACTAAAAATTAACCATAAAGCAATAACTCTGTTTTACCATGGTGACAAGTCTACAGTGGTCATCAGTACACAGTGAATATACCCATGGGGGAGCAGATAGCCAGGTAGTTAGAGTGCGCTGGTTTCATACCCATGTAGCGCGGCTCACTCCTGCCAGCAGAGTCAACTGGTGGGAATGGGTAACTGATTCCAAAGAGGGTTGGGAAAGATAATGCAACAGGGGGGGAGATAGGCATGACCATCACATAAAGCTGGCCCTGAGAAAAGGTCTCCAACACCACACCCCCTCAATGACCTGTAAAAAAGTCATTGGACTGGGAGTGGTGTGTTGAGGTTGTAGACCAACTAATCACAATTTTCTCTTTGTATTATCGCTGCCATGCAGGTGAATTGTGTAAAACCAGACACGTGTTATTTAGTATTATTTATTATGGAAGATATATTAAAGTCTTTGATTTATATCTTACAAGTATCATTTCTTTTGTATCCGAGCTCAAAAGCGTTAAAGCATTTCCAGTTCACACATTTGCATCCACTGCACATGGTACACAAAACTTTAATGACACATGTTTTCATGATGGACTAAACCATTACACTTACTCATCCTAACTGCTCACAAGAACTAGTCACCAGAAGTTAACAGGTAAGAAAGGAGATAAAGCAACCTCCTCACATTTAACAGTTACCAACTCACCCAGAAAAGATGCAATATTCAAGAACTGTCCAAAGATGCAGCTTTCAGGAACCTCAGCACCTGTGTCACTGACACAGAAAAATTGCATTAAATATGGAACTCTAGACAGTATGGCACAACCCCCACCAAATCCAGCAATTACCTAATCACCTGCATGCTTGAGCTCGCTGTCTATAGTTGAATCACAAATGGCTATTCCTCAAGTGAAACCCCCATAGCAATGTAATCACCTAGATACCTGATGACACTAGTGAGAGACAACAGAAATACTACTGGCTTAAGACAACAACACTGTGTGCAAAAGTTGAATGTGAACTGATGTCCAGGAAGCAGGGCGGGTGTGTGAGCTGTAATCACAAACAGCACCAGTCTTTTGTTTTCTCTGCTTGGCTGCTTTAAACCCTTAGAGCATGATTGTGGCTTTGCCGGGGAAGGCGATTTTCATTACTTTTATGGCAAAGTTCAAGCTTTTTCCTTTCCAAATATCTATGGGTTTTTTGGTCTAATATTTACCTGAGAGCACCAATCATATAACAAACATCACCCCTTGTTGTCTTTACCATCTTCAATTATTAGCCAGTTTGTAATATGAATACTCTTATGCAGTGCAAAGAGGGTTAAAGTAAGAGCAAAAGCATGTTGATAGTAACTCTAGCAATTATGTAGTAATACTCCCCATCCCGCATCATCTTTAATAATAATTAAAGTTAAACTTATACTTTGAAGGAACATTGTTTGAAGGAGCTAATCAGTTCATACACTCATAGAATCAAAACATCCAATGCATATATAACTCATTCCTAACATGCTTTCTAATATTTATCTGTTTCCAGGCTGGGAGTCAGGAACTTTTGCAGGGATGGGGTGTGTCATTATCAGGGAAGTCAAATAAGCAGACAGGATGATAAACTGGAAGACTTTAACTTGTATAAGGTGATTAGGAATAAAAAAAAGTTGGAGAAAACTAACATACAACCCCATGATTCCTACTGGCCTCTATTTGCTGAAATCTGAACAAAGTTTCCAGAAATGGCATTTTAAGTGACTCTCAGCGATTTTTAAGCATATGTGTTTCCTCAAGAAAGTGAAAACTCTTCAACAGATCTACAAAAGTGAACTAAAACTAACCCGCTACTATTAAGTAGTCATCTCTATTTCAATGCTCCACTACAAAATAAAACAAAGATCACATTTTAAGTCAGCATACCTGATGTAAGGGAAAGCTGCAGAAACATCCCCACGAACAACTGCAATGATATATGCTAGGCAGAAAGTTCCAGAGGCAACAATAACCAGGAAAATAGGCAGACAGCCTAGGTATGACATCGTTTTAGTTGCGATGGTGCCACTTCAGTGCCTGGAAATGAATGCAAACAATCCAATCACAGTAGTTAAGCAGCCTGATTTATCTTTACCCCCATGGGTGCTTCATTAACATTACGATAAGATAACATACAACTTTATTTATCCCAGAGGTCAATTCTGGTGCAGCTTGATTAAAATTAAAATTTATACACAATTGCATGCACAAAACTATTCATGTCTCATTCATAACCCATTCAAAAGTTGCAAGGCTGAAACAACAAAAGACAGCCGCAGTCTGTTTGTCCTGCATGCATTGTCGTACTCATGCTTTACATCTTTCTGTTTAAAGAATGACATTCTATCCACAGGTAGAAAAAAGAACAGGTCAACCTGGGAGAGAGAGGTGAGAGTACTTGTCAGACCATGTGGAAACTATTAATGAAGCAGGACAATTAGGATAGTGGGTGCCATGTGTGATCATCCTCCTTCTCTAGGTCAAAGTTCAACCTTTAAGCATTGATCCTACACAGGTATCTACTTAACTTATTGAAATTAAAGGATTTGGATCATATAAGTCTGCCCCATAGCTCAAAACACAACACAAGTCAGGGTTATATTAGGAATTCATTTACATTTTAAAAATGTACAGGCGGTCCTCGACTTACAACATTGTTCTGTTCCTACGTCGTGTCGTAAACCGATTTTCACTGTAAATCGGAACATATGTAATACTGTACATAAATAACAGACTGTAAGCATTTATCCTATTCTAACACAGTAATTATCAAAAAACACATATCAAATATGTTTAATAATGAAATGAAATGTGCACCAAACACGACGCAAAACCACTTAAGTTGAAACAAGGCTTTATACAGTAAATGGAAGATGCGTCGTAACCACGGAACATCGTAACTCGGGACTGACATAACCTGAGGACCGCCTGTATATTATACACTAACTTGCTAGAAGATACATCTCAAAGGGAGAATGAAAAACAACTTCATTTTAAATGCTTCTAATATCACAGCACAGATTTAATAGATGTAATAATGATTGATTAGAAACATGACTGACTCTCAACAGAATCTCAAAGTTCAACAGTAAAAAACAAGGCATATTAAAAGATTTGCAGATACACCAATAGCTGTTTGGGTTTCCTCATCACAGGAACTATGGAATTTTCTTTTTCTTTCACCTCTTTTCTTATATGTCATAAACAATGCTGACCTCTGATTTTTTAATTCAGGTTAAGGTTATAAGATATAAGGTGTTATAATCTGGTATGAACACATTACTTTATAGCTGTATACCCTACATCTAAATAATTATATATTAGAAACTCTTGTAAGCTTTCTAAAATTATACCATCTCATGTTTTATCTATTAAACAAAACATAGATCGACATATTTGCCTTGAGCTATCAATTACAATATGAAATTGGAATAGCAGTCTTTCAATGCTGTCTTACAGGAGAATGATAATCAGTTGTATTTGATATTTATAAAAGCAGTTTCCTGTAAATTTTTTGGTTGGACGATGCCTTACATAAAACAAAGCACAATCAACAGTCAGCTGACCCATTTTCAATCAAGGATGTAAACCATCATAAACGTACAACATAATAAGATTTTTGTACGTTGGCTTCCTCCACAGTGGCCCATATATCAAGACATGTTTGGAAAAAATGTTAGTCCGTAATGTGTTCATTTTGTATTTATAAGAAGCATAGAAAGATATTAATACTGCTTTTAATAGTTCATACATATGTAAAATTAATTATCAGATTCACTGTTTACTTCACAATTATTAACATTTCATGGTGTTGCTGTTTTGCATGAATTGTGATAATGAAAAAAAAATCTTCCTTTTTTTGAGATATTTAACCGACTACGTTGGATGGGACATACATATAGCTACATACTCACGCTAAAGCATTCAAAGTTAATTGTTCCGATCAACTGGTAATGAAAAATGGAAGGCTGATATAACCTGTGTCGAGCTGTGATACGTAATGTTTCGTGGTTTGGGTTCCGGTTGCGAAACACATGTACTCAAACGACAAGATTATCGGTGATAAGACATAATCTCGACAGTCTTGATAAATGCGGTCACATGAACCGCAGCATAACAATTACATTCCCTAAATGGACACAAATACGCTATGGTTGTTTACTTCCTAAGACTTATAACACTGTGAATACCCGGTCTATGCCTTGATTTATCATGTATACCATTTTCTCAGAAATAAAATTAAACTCGAGTTTCAAGTCCTTTGATAGTCAAGAGTACGTATCGCATCGCTCCGAATCCTTCACGTGGAAACTTACCACTGCCTCACTTTTGTTCTCTCCCGTCCTCTGATATGCTTTTATTTTGAGCTGTTGTCTCGTTTGTGTTGTGTCGAGTGCTAATAATATGCACAAGGGGTATAGGGCTCGTCGCATACTATATTTGCTGCTCACAGTCATTCCTTTTCCCGGAATATTATGCTGCGTTCTGTCTTGTATATAACTCTATCAACAGCCCCTAGTGCAGCTACCATTTGTTGAATTGATCACGTGGACGCGCATCACGGCAATCTTGTCTTCCGGCCAAGCAGAGTATAATTTAACATCATTTATCACTGCATGTTACACCACTCCATAATTGATTGAACATAAATTAAGCCCAGAACCCTGTCATTTCTAGTGTTTCAGAGCTACGAAAATCTCACCTACATTGCATTTTCTGACTGTGGGCTTTCTCTAAATCTCTTTGCTCCCATCGTCTGCTACTGAATATGATCGAAGAAAACATTATCTATATATTCAGCCAATGGCAGCTGCACTATGGGGCTCACAGTAGATTCAGGTTTGTTTTGTATACAACAAGCGATCTTCTTCTTCGGTGATAAAGAGCTTTCGACAAGGCCAGCAATTCTCACTTCGTCTCATTATATATATATAGTCGCTATGCTCTAATTGATATTTCCTTAAAATAAAAACCAACCAAACAAAAAAGCAAAACTTTACATCATTACAGCGCAGTTTTTTTTAGGTTGCTCTCTCCAAAAGTTGTTTTGATGCTGGTATAAACCTATATACTACGCTGCCATAACGTATAAAAGAATAGCCCATACAATTATATATATACTTCATATGCACAATACTTCATAAAAAAAAATTATGTTAATTTGTGGGAAAACACGCTTCGGTGTTTGCACAGCTACGAAATTGCTTAATGGCGCATTTACTAGAAAGTATCGTGATCGAGTGTACAAAAATATGTGCGTGTATGTTCGTGTCGCCACACAGTGCATATCACGGAGTTATATACATGTAGATATAATTTCGTAGTGCATATCGTGCAGGCTTTCTTGTATAACTGCCATCGATAGATTCCAGTTGTCGCGAGGGTTACATGTAGACACCATATTTGATCTAATGGCTTGTTAAATGTATATGCCTCATCGATCGCGGTAGCCCACCCTATATATATATTTTCTCACCGAGTTTACACTTAATTCTTCGTTAAGTATTAATTGTAGTGTTCATGCGTGCCAAGCTTATTTGTTTCTTTCATTGGTATCACGTTCTTTTTTCCAGGAAGTTGCTGATTAAAGAATCATAACAACGCTATCAAAGGCTATTTTGATTTTTTAAAAGCAGTAACCCACGTATACATATAATCACCAGTTTAGAATCATCAAAGAAATTAGAATCACCAAAATCAAAGTAAAGAAATGTCAAATAGTCAGAAAGTCAACATCTGCATCCAAGCTTACACATCCTGTGACGACATTTATACTCAGAGAAGAAGGGAAAAAAGTGGGTTTTTATATTATCAGAAAATAGTGACACCGCTACAGACAGTATCTACAACAGAAATCGACTTTTAACCTGTAGGTAAAGAAGCAACTATTTATTACCAGAACTGTCTTGTAACACAAGCCAAACCAATTATACACATGATAGAATAAGAACGACCTTGAAGCAGTGATGTAAGCTAGCTATTACCACGTACTGCTTCTTATCATCAGATCACCACAGAAGCAAATCAAGACCCCAAAAAAGCTGAATGAACTTCAGACATCAACATCAATACTCAGACAAACAAACTCAAAGCTCAAGTATCTGGATATTTTTCACAGGGGACGGAAGGCTAGATAAACTGCATGAGACCTAAACACAAAGAGCAAATGTCAGCTACCATGGAGATGTCCGTGATAAAAATACAGAGTGATTGCCTGACACTTAATATAGCTGGTGTGCGGTTTTTGGTGGCAGTCTATAAGAACAGAAGAAAACTTGAAAATCCTTTCATTCTGTCTCTATATTCTCTCTACGAGCAGGCAGACATCCACGCACATACGGATACACCCGACCAGTAACTGAAATATAAAAGATGGTATGGCATATAATCCTTATTTACATACCTACTAACCGCCTAAGACAAACAGATGAGCGTATTTTTATATGATTCATTTACTTTTCCTTGGAATAGTTGTTGGAGAGCGGGGGTAAAGTGATGCACTGTAGCTTGGGCAATGATGAGCAGGTCCTGCACGGGACGATCAAGCCACTCCTTCACGATCGTAAGCCACCTCTTCCTCTGGTCACCGCGGTGTTGACCTCCCTCCAAGGTACCCTGAAGGACGGTCTTCGACAAGGTGTCATGTGGAGTCACATGGCCAAAACAGACCAGCTTACGCCGCTTGACTGTTTCGAGTAGGAGTTGATGGTGTCTTTCGAGTGTGGCGACCATGCTTCGTCATTGGTTTTATGTTCCATGTACGAGCTTCGGGGCAGCCTCCTCAAGCACTTGTTCTCGAATGCCTGCACGATTCTCCTCTCCGTAACAATAAACAGGGTCCACATTTCACATCCGTAAAGCATGATCGGTACTGCCAGGGACTTACTGAACTTTTTAGTTAGCCTGATTGATGTTATATGGCTGCGCCAGACCCTGTCCAGCCGAACCACTGCCGCTGTTACTGTCGCGAGCCAGATGCAGACTTCTGTCATGGAGCTGCCATCTTTGGAGAGTAAACGTCAGACTGTTTACCTCTTCAAACCCTACTCCTCTCAATGTAGTTTTTTTTTTATCTGTTTTGCCTTTTCCAATGGCCGTGACTTTACTCTTGCCAGTACCATATGGTCTCTATTCCATACGCGTTGGAAATGCCAGTCTGTTGATAAAATCTTGCAGATGATAAGAGGACACCCTTGACGTACGTCTTCTGCCCGGGGCAACATGACATCAAGCATTATTGTCATGGCCGCACCAAGGTATGAAAATTCCTTGAATGTCACTTTAACCCTGGGGATGTATTTATGAAGCAGCCTCAGAGAACCCTCGTGTTGTTCTTCGTTCTACATCTTTGTTACTTTTTTATTGACGTTCTACATCTTTGTTACTAATTATGGTTCTTGTTCTGCAACTTTGTTACTATTTTGTGATCTTGTTCAGCACAATGAGTGCTCCTTTGCTGAGATATTGCGCTTTATAAATTCCCACTTATTATTATATTATAACATGAACAAACTTGGCAGGGTCTGGAGTGCACTTTCTAGCTATGAGGCTTGAGACACTTTGCTCTTGATTTCTCCATGTTGGAAAGTCAAATTAGGAGGAATTTTGCACCTGGGCCACCATAGAAAGATGTACTTGATATTTTCCCCATTCTTTCTACAAATTTCCCTCATTCAAACATTCGTGGTGCTTAGAGCTAGGAAACAGGACCACGCCACCCCTCTCCTTATCTGCACTGGCTTCTCATCCTATCTTGCATCCAGTACAAAAAGTCCGTGTTGTGTTTTAATTTCTTTGCTAGCAACTGCCTTGATTATTTCTCTGAACTTCTTTTCTCTTACGTCCCAGCTAGACAACTCCGCTCTTCATCTGATGATCGTCTCCTTACTCTTCCTGTCACTAGAACAACATATTGACACAGGATGTTCATTATTCTGCAGTGAAACAATGGAACTCTCCCCCTTTCCATATCCGCCACCTACCCACTATTGAATCCTTTAAACGTGCAATGAAAACAGCTCTTCCGAAAATATTACTCCTAACACCCTTGCACACAATGCTAGTTATTTTTCACACCCTTCCTTTTGCAATATCATGTTAACCTCAGTTATTGTTATTTGGTTCCTCTTTGTGTTTTCTGTATTTGATTTTATTGTTCATTAGTACTGTTGTTTATTCTTTTACAGTTCATATCTTATTTGTTTTCCTGTCCCTTGGTGCTGTCCATGTTTCATTCTTGTTCTTAGGTGCTAAAAGCATGCTCCTTAGGAGTGTGAGTATATGCACTTTACAAATTTTGCATTATTATTATTCAGACCTGTCAATGAATGATAGTTTCTGATGGGGAAAAAAGCTAAGTCATGATAAATATATCCACCACACAAAATCTTTCAAAATGAAACTGAATATTTCTTGAAATAAAAAAGCTGAACCGTCTGAAAGAAAGTCACACACTGCTTCATCCCTCCACTCTTTAATGATATATATCAATGCTAAATTAAAAAAAAGTAACAACAACCTTTTAAGAAATAAAATGTTTAAAAAAAATTCTGCAAGTTGTAATGAAACTAGATAAGCAACTCTTACTACATCGCGTCAGTAGTCTAACAAAAAGAAAACTGTGCAACCCGATTGTGTATCAGCTTCACACAAAGTTCTGCATTTCAATAATTGATAAACAGTAATGTGTGCCAATCTCACCATGACTCCCTCAAGTTCTTTCAGTGGATGAGCCCCTCCTGTCTGCTATAATCAGTTTGTTAAAGAAAATCTTGGTCTTGTCTTATGTCTGCACCCGAGCTGTAGTCTTATGTGTAAACAAACACGTACATCAACACACTGTCATCGCTACTTTGTCAGCTCTGATTTAAAAATAAAAAACCCCCCCAAAACTTAGCCATACCTCTGCTGATGTAAATTTTCAATCCTGGCCATGAAACATTGGCTCACAATGGTAGTCAACAGGCAAAGCTTAAAAGCGAAACATGACAAATACTAGCAATAAAATAAAAAGACAGAAAGTAAAGGACTTTAGCAATTAAAAGGGAGGGGAACATGATTATTAATTTGGCTTCAACAAGGATGTTGTGAAATTTTCAGCTGTGTAAATAATCTCAAGATTTTATCATTCACACAATTCAACTTGCTCTTTTTTTCATTGACAGAACTTTTGACTGATCATCAGGAATGATGAAACGGGACCTTGCAATGTACAGTATTCATAAAACATACTTTCTGTATAAGAAACACAATTTTCCATATTATCTCAAGTCAAAGGGAGTTTATCATATAGCAATGAGGGCAGCTTATATATTGGTAGCTTTTGAAAAATTACGCACATTATTCCAGATTGTCATCACAGTGTTGCCATGACTAATGTTTCACTGTGGAGTTAACATTGTTTATTCCACAGCCATTTTCAGATAAAGAAAAGAAAATGATTGAAAATGCATGAGTGTAAAATGTCTAACAGTTTTTAACAATACAAATGGGTTTTATAAATGTTTGCAGATGACTTGCTGCTAACCAGTTCCTGGGCTTTCAATAATAAATATTTGAGGACTATCTGGCAATAAAGCAAAACACTTTTAACTCCTGCCAACACTGTAATTTGTTTGCTTGCACTCTACCAGAATAATAAAAGGCTGAACACACCAGTTGTATAAGACCATCACACAGCAACATACCCATTATCACACAGACCAAACTCACACACCCATCGGAAACAGAGTCAAATCATCAAATTAATTAAATCAAAGTAGTAAATAATATAAATATTCCAGTAGGCCGCTAAGTAAACAATGATATGTTTACTAAATATTCACAGTTTAGTGAAGACTATGCAGTCACCCAAACGAAACCCACTAGGCAATGTGACATAGGCATTGAGGATGACTGTCAATCATTCCAGTTAGTATGAAGTGAAGTGTCACAGACCATCAAAAAATGTTAAATCATCTTCATTTCCCTTCAAACACACACTGAGATGAAATAAATAATTTTTCGAGACTTAAGATTTGTCAACCAGCAATACCCCCAGTGCTGCCTGAGCAATCAACAGCCACAAAACAGGTACAAAATACCTGGAGTTTTATTTCCTTAAGAACCATTTTCAGCTCTCTTGACAAACAAACAAACAAAAAAAAATAAATAAAAATGAACTGATGCCTGTGGTTGTGTCAGCTTATAGTTCAACTCCATGCCAACATATTAAAAGGATTCATATTCTAGCTCCTCCCATTGCCCCTGTCAGGTCCTCATAATCGCTGTCCCAGTCAGGGTCATAATCTACGATTGAGCCTTCTATCTGTGACAAGGGGTTGATGGCAGCAGATGTTGTGTTTGAAGTGGAGGACAAGTTATTGCTCTGTCGATGGGAAGACATGTCTTGACCTCTGGCATCAACTGTGTTACATGTGGAGCTGGCACTGGATGTAAGAATTGTGTCAGCTGTGTATGGCGGTGGGGGCTCCACTAGAAAGAAAAAGAATTGTTCTCACAAGAGAGCAGCAAGGTGAGACACTCCCTCCCAAGTCTCTTTGCCCCCATTTGAAAACTGAAGCATTAATAAAACACAAGGTGATTATGGTATAGAGCAGTGTGAACTGTTCTGGTTTTCCCACAAAACAACAATCAAATCAGTCCAATAAACCACTTGCCTAGAATGCTAACTATGAGCTCTAAATCATATAATTTTCTGCAACAACCCTAGTCACTACATGGCATGCTAACTTAAAAACAAAAGCCAAAGATCTTACAGTAATGGTGTGCAAAGGCATGGGTCTCATATTTGTGGTGACGAAACTGACGAACCTTCTCTTTGGCTAATTGTACATAATGCTTTGTTGCACCAGAGCCTGTGGGCATAGGAAACACGGTTATGGCATCTTTAGGACAACAGACACACTTGAAAGTCTAGCAAAGATAGCTGTATGAGTTAGAGCTAGGTTTTCTGTTTAGCCACTGCTTCCCCCATCCATATCCCCTTGGTGGCTGACCTAATAACCTTGACCTATAAAGAATTCATACCTGTTTAACTGACAGTGTCAGCAGTACATATTAGTGATATGGGTGCACCAAAGAGAAAGGTAAGTAACAGCTTAAAGGACAGACACTAACATTCTTAAAATTTATTCTGCTTTAAGTTTTGGGTTGTAAATAGAGTGATAGTGTGATGTCCCTTTGCCTTGTGCTGCAGTATTTTTGATTTATGATGTATTTTTTGTTTTGCACTTGGTGCTGCAGTGTGTTTTTGACATGCATTTAGAAGGTGGTGCCCTTTTGGTGTTGGTGGCTTTGCTTCTTTTATGATGTGAAGACTTCAGGATCAGCTCAGTTCCACAGGGTTCAGTCCTGTTTGACCTTTGTTGATCAGTGAACTGTGTTGGGGTTCATTCATCATTCCTGTGCAACTGGTGGCATCTGTTGAATGTTCTGCTTGGAATTGTATTTGCTATGTACATGTCATCCTGCTTGTATATTTGGGCTGCAAATTGTGGTTCATGCTCTATGTGGATGCTGTAAATTTCTTTTTGTTTTGTTTTGTTAAACTACTTTATTACTTTGAATTTATGAATTTAGCTAGCCGCAAAACCATTTGTATGCATTGTATGTCTTTAATTTTAATTAATAAAACTATTTTGCAATGATTTTTATTAAATGAATTCAATTAACTGTCATGTGACCCATGTGGCCCTTGGGGGCCCTCAGTCTGACATGCCTGCCTTAGCACAAAAGGGTACCAAGATATACTGCTTTAGAGGTGCATTTTTATAAAAAAAACTGTAAATGAATAATTCTTTAGCAAATCAAAATTTCAGTGGATAGATCTCAGAAAATCATTAAATTAATGAAGTTCAACATGCTAGATGTCTTGCCTGCTCCTTTAAACACTTAAAATCAAAGGTTTCAACACTGTTGCAATGTCCTATCTATCTGCCAACAACATGAGAGGATAACTGCCACCCAGAATACCTGTGTATTTGATGTCTTCCAGATCTTGAGTGTGGACATCAGGCAGAAGATGCACAATTTGCTAAAAACGCAAAATGAAAATTTCAGATAACTACTGATATGACATATATGCACATCCACATATTCTTTTGTTTTCCTGTTACTCCTAGTACAAAGGTAATTAAAAAATACAGGATGACAAAATAAAGAATGCAAGATGAAAACATACAAGACTGAAATAGTTTTAAGGCAGACAGCAGGAACTCTGTTAGATGAGGTGTTTAAAAAATCTGAACTGAATGCTAGAAACGAAGACAGAATTAATGATAAGGGGTAAGGAATTCCAAATGTTGGGGGTCCACAACAGAAAATGAGCAGCGCCTTAATTCTTTCAGCTTTACATCAGCATGTACAGACTGACATGAACTGATAGGTTGGCAGGGTTTAACAGTTTGCAGAAATAGGCATATGAAGGTGCTATGAAGGTGATGGCAACGTCAATATGCATATATTTACCCTCTGAGCTTCAAAGATGATGGAACATTTCTTGGCAAATGCTGCATATGCTTCTGATACTTTCAACAGACCCTCTTTTAAGCGAATCAGTTTTACGGCCTCATTTTCTCGGATGCGGTCAGAGACTGGAAGGGATAGACGACTGCATGATTAAATATATTAAGGCACAAGTGAACAATATACACGTGAGACTCTGTTCTATGTAACCCAAAACATCAATTAAGAAAGCATATTCTTGAACTCTCAACAAAATAAACATCATATATATTTATAAATTATATTCTGCATAAAGAATACTCTCATATTTTCATGGAAAAATTATGGCTTAAACCTTTACTGAACTTTAACAGGAGAATTAATGATTTTAATGCCAACTCAACAATGGAAGGACAACCAACCTTCCATCTGTGCTAAGTCTTTGGCTCTTTCTGCCTGTGCTAGACGATTTTCCAAAATCTGCAGCTCTGCTTCTGTAGCTTTCTGTAAAAATAATGACAATATTATCTTCTCAAATATATAAACATGCGAACACTCTCAAGTACAACTGTGGGAATGTTCATACACTTTTTGACTAGCCATTCAGCCAAGTTGAAACTGAAAAATCCAGAACACAGTTTATGTACAGTAAATATTTTTTTTATCTCTTACTAAATGTTTCACATTATTCGCTTTGCTTGCAGTTAATTTTTGACTAATAGATGAAATGTTTTTCTGATATCATAAGCCATGATAAAGAGCTGGGGCATTTAACAATGAATTAGAAAAGTAAAAGGCAAAATTAATGGTAAACAATAAACTGAAAAAAGTCTTTAACCTTGAATGCTTTCTTTAGTTCCTTTCTGATCTTTATTTCCCTCTGTTCACAGGTAGCCTGCATTATAAGAAAAATGTTTTAGTTTCACTAAATTATAATAAAGCAACTATTTCAAGTAAATAGGCATAATTTAAACTTTAAAAGCATAAGTGTAGGGGGGGGGGGGGAATTGGTGTTTTACGCCGTGTCAGCAACTGAGGCTATATTACGGCAAGCAGCCAGCCCTGTAAACAGATGCCACGTGCAGAGAAAGAACAGCATGCCCGAGACGAGAAATGAACTCAGGGCAGCCAACCTTCACTGTATTGGTGACAGGCGCTAACCGTTGCGCCACCGGACCGCTAAAAGCATAAGTGTAATACATTTACAAATGCACATGAATTTGCATTTGTTATTCCACAATTCTAAATAGTCTCAAGTTGTTTGAGTGTTTGTGTATTACGATAATGAAATGTTAAAAACTTAATATGATGAGTTATTCTACAGCGTGGAATGTTCAGATACAGTGGACAGTACTTTAAAATAGTTGAAAGTAGTCTGTTGATGAATTTATTTGAGACTAGTATAAATACAAGTTAACTCTTTACAGTTTAACTTATCCTGCTTGTCCATCGAGTGGACATAGTTTTCCCTCCTCTAAATGTTCAAGTAATATGTAAAGAGAAACTATATGATATCCTGTCACTTACAAAGTTATGCCTGCACTGTGCCAAGTGCTTCTCCCCTTCTAAAATCATTTCATACATATGTCTGTATTCCTTTATATGTTCTGCAAAGACAAAAAGAGTAAAGATGATATAGCTTACAATAGCATTAATATAAACATTCTGAACATCCTTGGGAAAATCTTTTTGCACGCGATATGGTAATTAGAAGCCAGTCTTTGTGGACCAGCATGAAATAGACAATTACATAGGCGGAAAGTCGCATGTTTAGGAGAGTGCAATGATTAATTTTGTATACACACACACATACACACACATTAATTTACCACAGAACTCTCTTTGGACTTCTGTCCACACTAAATTAAGCTCAGCAAGTTGATTGGCCACATCCTGGAGTGCTCGGTTTTCTTCATTGGTTGCCCATTTTAAAAGATCTTGTGAAGCTAAAGAAATAAAATTAAAAAACAATTTGAATGTACCCCATGTGAAGTTTGACATATATATAAGTTTCAGCAATCAAATATATATATATTCCTGCACATAAACATACATAAGTTTTGGCACAAACATTTTACATTCTCGCACATAATGATATATCATGTAAATGTTCTCACCAGAACTTTGTGCATTCATAAATGCCTTGGCAGTTGTTCTCATATCCTTGACCTCTGAAATAAGGACATTAAGATCAGCATGTCCTGCTCCAAGGGACATCAGTTTGACACTGCTCCTTTACAAAAATAATATAAAAACAGCATTTATAAGACATTTACTTTTCAGAAGCTGAATAAAAAGCATAAATTAAAAAAGCTATTTAGTACAGAATTTGTACATGCTCAATGCTTCCTTACCACACAAGTATTTAAAACATCTTAGGGAGTGGTCTGCATCAGCTTCAGAACCATGTCAGATGTTAATTTTATCTTCACTATTTTGATATAGTGGAATAAGCACCCCTGACAGTACTACTACTTCCATTCAACGCATCTCTGTAAACCATACTTTTACTGTGTTTTATAAACACTTTACAAAACACCATCCTAGTTAAACTTTTACTGCCCAAGTGCTCAGCCCATGTTATCTGTTCAAATACAAGCTCTAGCAGATTTATAAGTTAACAATCACCTGGTATTAAGTGGGTTCCTTTGTAAACTACTGTTTTAGTTCTAGACATTGAATGGCATATCAGCTGATAGTTCTTTCTTAATCACTCTTGACAAATGTTTAAGAACTGTTCTCAAAACAACAGAGATTTTCTTTAAGCATTTTGATATATTAGTTTATTAAATTATTATTCTTTTAATAAGCATATTTAACCAGAACTATGCACACTGTGCAAACTGTGCATGCCATATGTAAATGTGTCTGTGCAAGAAAAAGAAATATAGATATTCATTGCACAAAATATAATGAATTATAATCTTTACTTTAAAATATTTGTTTGTAAACAGTTTCGCAAAAAATGACACTTTTACTATGGTGATTCTGAAGTCTGACTGCAACCACAAAAATGCACCACTAATGGAAAAAAACCGCTGCTTACGCTCATTAGGTTTAAATATTCAAAGAATCTCTAAATCTTAAAGTTTAGTTAATAATCATGATAATAAGGATGAAAGAAATAATGAAAACGCAAAAATTACATATGTGTCATGTTTTCTCCTTTCCATTTTTGTTGAGTTAATTACAACGCTTGCAAATTCCACATCCTCATTATTATCTTCACAAAATGCAACAAAAACGAACGCAAGGAGTAAATAAGCCTATTTTTGACTGCGATGTGACTGATCACAACAAGTGTAGAAGGTAATAAGAAATGATTTCTTACCGTCTTACAGCTCTTGCTGCTTTATCCATCGCTGCTAATATTATCTACGATGCAGAGCAAAAAGATGAGACAAAAGTTTACTGTCTCCGCGCGAGAGTTGAACGATCTCGAATAAAAGGACCGTCCCTCGTCAAAGCTTGAATTTCCTCTAAAAGCAAACACATTACCTCTACACTTCGCAAGCTGGCATCCAAGATAAAATATAGATACAGCAAAAATTAAACGATGATCTCTCAGTCATTTCCTGTTGCAAACAGCAAGAAAGGAAAACAACAGTAACTGTAGGATGTCACAGGACAGACTACGAGGCAACAACAAGGGGAAGACAATCACTTTGAGACGGAAGTACAAGCTGCCGTCTAGTGATAATGTTTATCTCCAAGGGTTATAACTACAAAATAAACTTCGTATTTCTTTCCCTTGAGTTACTCAGGCACCAAGTGCTTTATTCGTTAAAAACAAAGCGAATTCTCTTCTGTGGGTTAACTATTCGACTTCACTTTACTCTGGCAGGGACAAAGGGGGGGGGGGGAGAAACAAGCACAAGGAACATGAGAAGACAAGATAGTACTGAAAACTAAAAGCACAGACTAATTGCTTAACGACTGAATATGGATGATGTACGTGTTTTGGTGGCAGTCTGCATAAGGGCAGAAGAAAACTTGAAAATCATTTCATTCAGTCTCTTACACGAACAGGCGATTAATCGTGCACACACATATATATATATACACACACATATATCCGACTATTAACGGGAACATAAAAGATGGTATAGTATATAATCCCTAGTTACATACCTACCACCCGTCAAAGACAAACAGAAGCGCGTGTAATTGATGTAATTCATTTATTCGACACTTGATGGATACTTCGTATGGTCGTTTGGGGTGGAGGTGGGGTTGGAAGTCCATGGATAGACACGACAGCTGCCTAGGCCCCGCCACTCATACGCGTCTTAGATGATTGTGAACAGGTCTTGCATGGGACGACCAGTCCACTCCTTCGCGATCGTTTTTCTCTGGCCACCAAGGCGTTGACTAAAATTCCCTCCAAGGTACCCTGAAGATCGATCTTCGTTTCAATTATTGATGTTGGTTCATGCCGTAAGCACGCCATGAAGAATTCTACTTCTTCCTTTCGGATGTAACGATATATTTTTATGATCGAAAAACTTCGATCCAGCCTGAAATAGTAGATAAATGACAATTTATAAACTGTTTTTTTTTATTTGTTAAGTACACTATTCGTGCCCAAAGTGAATCATGTCTCTGTGCAGGTGGGTTTAATCTTTAGATATATATACAAGAACAAAAATAGGAGCTGATATACAGTACTTAACAGTGCAGTCTTGCAGGTGTGCCTTTAGATACATTTCTTGTGCAGCGATTAACGTCCGACAGCTCACCGAGGGTTTGTCTGGCTTCTGGCGCAGTAAACATGGTAAGAATAGAATAAATGCAGCAATAGGAAGACCTTGCATTCTGCTGTGTGGAGTCATCATCGTCGCAGTGCGTGAACGAAAGAAAACGCATCACTGGGAAGGATGAGGATGGCCGTGAGCTCATAGCAATAGAAATGTTATGGAGGAGTAGACATCTACGTGATTATCTTGCCTGCAAACAGTAGTTTCAGACATGGCAACTACGTCGATCATCACGTTGTGATAAGTTTGTGTGAGTGTGTGTGTGTGGGCGTGCATGCCTGCCTTTAGTAAAAACAAAATTATTGTTCAATGTAAACCTTCATTGTGTTTGTGCGTGCGTGTGTGCGCGCGCGCGTTTATGTGTTAGATCAAACAACAAAAAATGTCGGACATTCAGAAAATACAAAGATGTTTTATTAAGTTTTTAATTTTTTTTTTTACATACACCACAACAAAGATAAATGATAGAAAATAGACAGGAGGGTGATATACGGGTGTTTTTTCGAGTACTCAGGAAACTTGATGAAAGAAGCCGTCACATCATCCAGGTTTGGAAGAAGCGTTCTGGCCTTCGAAGTTCATAAAACATTTCCAATAATCTTATAATTTCTGTGAAAATTATTAAATGTGCTTACAGTAAGTCCTGTTATATGCTCGGTAGTAAGACAACACTAAAACAAACATGTGTACTGCAGTTTTTTTATCGTCAGACAGGAAGTTTACATCAATTTGTCTTTTATTTTTTTTCTTTTTAATTACCAGATATCCGACATTTCTTATGAGCTTCGTTGCTCCGGCCACAGTTGGTTGGTTGATTGTGTTTTACGCCATTCCATCAGCTAAGCCTGCGTCACCTGGATTGACCTACAGTCGTTTTCATGACATTACGGAGTCACAGCCCGGGCTAATCAAATAAAGCGTTGTTCAATCAGCGAGAAGACATTTTTATTCTCACGGTAAATGAGAGCGTGACCTTTTCACGAACTCTAGTTGAGAACTCTTACTCTCAAAGGCTTGGATGTTCGTGAACGAGACAATGTTGTTGTTGTTGTTGTTGTTGTTGTTGTTGTTGCTGCTGCTGCTGCTGCTGCTCAAAGTTTTTGCCAGTATAAAAGAACTTAACGCACTCCTCACTCCGTTAAAGACAAGTTTGCATTCGGGTCCTTTTACAGTTTCAGCTACATTTACTTCTGTTCTTCTGTTGAAATACATGATACCATGCATGTTATTCCTGCCCATACGGTCAAAGTTGAAGAGTCGAGAAGCGACTGGCAGAAGGTGAAATGTTTCTGGGTCATTGTTGGGAGAAATTGGGGGATTTTTGTCTCGTTTTCATATTTCGATTTTCCTTCGGACCTTTTATATCCCCTGAATTACTGGTCCCCTTAGTAATAGGTACATCGTTTTTCTGGGGCCATCTTGGCCGGGACCTGACATCCAAAAGCTTTACTAAACTCAGGAAGCTGGCTGAGCGCCAGGTTAACTCTGCAAAAATACAAAAAACAAAAAATACACAAGAAGACAGGTCATTGTCATTATTGCCAACTAGAAAGAGGACAGTAAGAGTAAGAAATGCTTCTAAAAGGGTAGTTAACAATACCTAATTCTAACAAGAATGATCAAGGAAACTAATTTTAACCAGAAGAAACAGATATTTTGGTGCTGTTTACACGGTTTCTGTACGATTTTGCTTTCTCGAACTTAGTTGTGTCCTTAGGTTTCCCCCCGCCCCCTCATGATCACAAATAATCAGGATTATCATATAACGTTTAACTCCCTAATTCTTTTCCTTTAAACGGTTTAAGCCTGTTTTCTCTGAGTAAATGTACTGCTTTGCTTCATCCGATGTACCAGCACTCATGCCAACTCAATGACCAGCTTACTTTGTGTCCTCGGTGATGCCTTGCCTACTTGCAAAGTTGTAATCATACAGAGGATCGCGGTTATAGCAGTATGTCTGCAAGACGGAGATGGAAAGAACGACAATTATTAAATCTTAATACAGGAGAAGATAACCACACTTGGTGATAGTTTTCTCCACTTTATGTAATGAGAAAAACGAAAATAATACTTAAGTTAGAGATAATGTGAATAGGAAAAAATCACAAAGCTAATGACAACGAGCGATTGTAATTGCTTAATATAGACTGTTATTGAGCAAATATTCTTGCCCAGAAAAAGTTGCTTGTAAGCTAGCAGCTTTTTGTCCAGCAATAGAACACGCACCTGAGCGTGACTGATGAAGAACATCTGTTGAGGAGTGTACTGCAGACCAGGAGGATTGGGGTCTTGACCTCTGCTGTTCTGCCAGGCCAGGTATGCCTTTAAAAAATAGGCAAAACCTTCACTCGTTAGAATTTCCATTCTAAATATTATATAGAAAACACGAATTTTACTTCCTAAAGCTTACATTTACCGCGTGATTAAAAAAATTCTTTTTTTGTTAGATCAGGTTACTCTCCCAATCATAAACTATCCTTTTTCAGTTGAAGTCTGTTCTGAAATGATCGGTTAGTAATATCTTCCTTTAATACTCATTTCTCGAACGCATAAGTGAGACATTCAGCTATATAGGAAGATATTGGCATTTTTAGGACAAAAGAGTGAGTGAGTGACGCAGACACATAAAATGAAGGGAAGACCGTCAACGACAGCGAGATTCTAGGCAGACATCAGATGACCTGCAGCAAGGACCTACCCAAATCTCTGCGCCAACCAGATCATGCTCACTTCTCCACCTTACCGTGGTTTAGGTGACACCATAAGGAATATTTGTCATATTTGTTATATTAATTAGTCATTTTTGTCACAATATCCGCACACCTGCACTGTTTTATTCTCTCTTCCCCCATCTATCTCTGTCTTGCACTCTCTCTCTCAACCCCCCCCCCCCTACACACACACACACATATCAGTACTGCCAGGACTGCCACACTATACCGGCACTTCTGTTTTCACTCACATTATATGCTATCCTGATGCCCGTTGTGATGGCAATAGCCTCCCCAGCATATTTCTCGCCATTAACATACACCTGCAACAGAAGACGTGACGTCACCAAAGCAATCTGCAAGTGGCTCTTTAACCATGCGCCCTTCAAGATCTTGTACTTTGTTTTTTTTTTTGTTTTTTTTACATCAATACACTTTATTTTTATATATTGAGTTTACTACAAGATTTCCCCAAATTTTACTTAATAATCCCCTTCCCCTTTCGTTTTCGATGTACAGACGTCATCATACACAAATGAATCCAGAACCAGATGTTCATGGATACGCCTAATTAACACAATTATCTCTTATTGTACCCTGATGACATAATATGCCCATGTTCGTTTTCTGTGTTAATGCCTCCTAGCTCATTCTATGCCTCTGATTTATGTTTGTATCAACATCCTGAATTTCGAACTGGAGGATAGTTACTTTTTTGAAACAGTATTCAGCCACTGAGTTCAATTTAAATGTTGAAGCTAGTACACCTTTAACTTCCTCATTGCGTACCGTACCCCAGGCAGCGTCACGCTTGTACTCACGAAGCCATCTTTTCCGTTCTTCATAACGTAGGGTCCCTGGGTAAGGTTGGTGTAGAGATCCACCACACACTGGCGCACAACGGTGTTGTAGTTGTCTAACGTCTGGTTGCTCCACCAGCCACTGGGGTTGGTCATGCGCACACCGCCCTGGTCCCACTTCCGTCCTGTGACGAGTGACAGAACAGCGTGACTTCACTGGTGAGCACCCGTCAAACTCTGACAAGAATGTCTTGATATTGAACTGGAGTGAAGGAATATGAGTATAGCTACCTGAGGAGTTGGTGTCGGGTAAAAAGTATGGTCAGTATAGCTATCATGGGAGCTGATGTCATGTATGGTCAGTATAGTTTTCAGGGAAGTTGGTCTCAGGTAAACGTATGGTCACACAGGAGGAAAGTCTTCAAACTGACACTTCATTTACAAAATTGTACATTTATTCGGACTTGAAAATCTCCTTATTACAAAGCTCTCAACCCTTCATATCAATTACACCAATTACACTTATCTTCTAATCGTTTCATCCACTACATAGCTCTCAAACCATTTAGGTTTAATCAATCTCATTCATCTTCCCCCCCTGTTCATTTATTACAAAGCTCTCAACCCATCTTATCAGCTACATTTTTCTTCTAATCTGTTAATCTACTTCATAGCTCCCGATCCATCTTAGTTCAATCAATCGCATTTATCGTCAAAAATTTTCATCAAATAGCTCATTTATCCTTTGTTTCATTATTGTCTTATCTTTCTTTGTGTTTGCTTGTCGTTTTTTTTTTTTAATGTTTTGTTTGATTTGTTTCCTTCTCCTTTGTTTTCCTGCTTTCCTTTTGGTTCTTGATTTTTCTTCAAATCATTCACCATTTATTAATTCATTCTTTCTTTTAACTTATTCTTTCCTTTCTCAGCCTTTGTTTCTATCCATATACCATCTGCTCCACATCCTTTTAACCTTCTCACCCATCTCATCAACTAGATGATGGACGAAGTGCCCTAAGAGGGTGCCCAGCGCCCCGAAACTGTGGTAGTGGGGCATCTCGTAGGTGTAGATGGGGAATTGTAGGGTGCCGGCGGGCAGCAAAATTTCGTCCCAGTACCAGTATACAGCTATGGTGGTGTCGTACACTCTAAACAGCCACTCGCCGCGGTCCTCGCCCTCACGCAGGCGCCGGTTCCAGTCCCGCCGGTGTTGGCCGAACAGCGACATCAGGTTGCCGAAATAGTCGGACACATTGATTGTCAGCTTCAGATACAAGATGTCAACGAAAAATATACATGTGTACATTAAAATGTATCTTGTGTTTGGTAGTCGTAATAGTAACAGTTGTTCTTGTAGTTACTGTTTTGTCCGGCTGTCAGTCAGGAGCTTGGCAAGAAGAATTGTCTCTAGTGCGCACATGCACACTGGCGAATCTGTCCTAATTTGTTCGAAATACTAGAACTTAAAAATACGATATTCTTTTTCAGCATACTGAAGGAGAAAAATGCTGTTTAAAAAGTTCGAAGATCATCCACGTCGAAAAGCACTGGATTCTCTGTTAGTCTTTGTTTCTGTCTACGTTTCAGTCTGACTTTTCTTCCTGTCCATTTCCGAGTCTCATTGTCTTATCATTCTCTATTATTGTGTTTTCTAGGTTTAAATAACCTAATTCACAAAATGCGGTGGCTATGAATACTTCTGTTCAAAGCTAAGAAAGAGGAATTTCGAAATTTAAAAAAAAGTTCACCTGTGCATAGATGATGTCTACCCTGGTCTCATCAGACATGAAATCTGGATATCCTAGTTTGTATGTAGCTTTGATCATCTGCGATGTAACAATGAGAGACAAAAGAAAAAAAAATCCAGTGTCAATGAGTGACAAATTTATCCAAAGAATGTATTAAGTTACTATTCTAGAACCTGTGTGGAATCTACTTTCGCTTTCCACTGCTGCAACGGATGTCAAACTTATGACAAAAATATTTGAGAAGTGTATACCTTGTCTACGGCGAGCTGTTTAGTTGTCGTGTCCATCCACGTGTTTGCTGTGATCATGTCCTCTAAAGCTTTCCTGATGCCTTCTGTGATATCAGTCACCTGTGAAGTAAACGTTATTAAAAATCCCTGCTCAGTCCCACCCGACAAATCAGCTACCCCATCAAATGTTTGTCGCCAGATCTTTCCCACCATCCCGAATTGCAATATGGGGGTTCGATTAGGTAAAATGTATTTAAGGTCTAGACATTGCGCCCTGCTAGGCCTTTAAGAGAAGCACACAACGGACAAAATTACCGACCTTGGCCTTATTTTTCTCCTCAAAATGGGAGTTGATGTACAGGGCTTCCAGCGCCACTTTGAAGTAGAACTCAGTGTACGAGAAGCAGTATCTGGCTAGCCCCTGGAACTCGGCCTGACCGTACAGGTCGGTGTACATTTGGCGGTTGGCGTGGATGTATTCCCAGGACAGGTGAGACACGTAGTTCTCCAGCACGCGCCACATCAGGTAGTTGTGCAAGACCCTGGTGGACATTTACGCGTGGTATGGCATAGTGTAGGCAGATGATGATGATGATGATGATGATGATGATGATGATGATGATGATGATGATGATGGATGGATGGATGATGGATGATGGATGATGGATGATGGATGATGATGATGATCGTATTAAAGTGTTCCTCGTTTTCAACCGTTCTGAGCGCGTGCTGGAGAGGAAGAGAGAGTAGGGAGTGGCGAAAGAGACAATGCAGACAGGAAGGCAAACAGACTTGTGGACAGATAAAAGTGCAAATAAATCAAAAACAATTTTTTTCTAACTTTCTAAAAAATATTAAAACACTAATATTTGTTGAAATATTCAAACACTGATATCGTTGATATTTGTTAGGCCGAGATATGATCGTCACAGCTTCAGCACTCACCTACTTCTGCTGGAAGACTCCAGGCCATTGATCAAAGTAGTCAAATTAGTAACATAATTTGGGTAGGGCAGCACTACTTTAGTAGATCCTGTCACACCCGCCTCGTTAAATAAGTAGGCCATCTGGGCTGTCCAGTCGATCTGGAAAATCCAGTAGAATAAGATGCTTCTGAATGCCTTCTGCTCCCTACAAGCATGTAGCCGTGGCTTACCTTTCGAAATATATCTCATGGCATACAATACTTGTTTAGATGTTGACACACACCGTGACCACCAACAATAAGAAAAGCAAATGGCAGATTCTGAGGCAAGCTGGACGGTAATCTTACATATGACTGCAACTGTTGCAGGCAGGTGACTGTCCACAGTTAGTTTGTGGAGGTTTAACCTGAGCATTATTAATTTGTTTTTTCTAATGATTTCCCCGGTGACAATTGCATATTAACTCTAAATCCTGCCATTTTCAAACCCTGAAATGCAGACCAGGCTGCACGGACACAGGTTTCGGTGCGAATCACAGGATGGTTTCCCACCAGCGCCAAAATAACCAACAGCATCCGGGCGCCAGAGTGACGTCATGGGCTCTGACTGATGATGGTCCCCGAGAGAGAATTTAAGTGTTGTGGCTGTCGGATTGGCTATATAAGCCCGCTTGCCGTGACCGCATGCTGATCAATTGCATCACAGTTTCAGTATGTAGCTTGCCTATGTAAAGATGTAAATCAAAGGTACATATTTCCTGTATATATATATATATAAACGTGAAAGAATGTGACTTACCACTCGACCTGTGTTACGTGTGAGGTCATCCAAGGACACTTGCTTGGCTTCATCGTATGGATTATTCTGATAGCGGGCACTGGTTGCAATCTGTATGCATGACCAAACGTTAAAGTGAGTACTCACCCTACTCTCAAAACCTGAAGCCTCGTCAGATGCAGATTCATCTCAAAAGTGACTCCAAAAGCAGTATCAGTCTGAACTCAAATATTTTCAAATTTAAAGCAAATCAAGATCACGAGGTTCTCATGACATTATTCCTTCGCAGAAGTGACAATTTCTTTTTTTACTGAAACTGCGTACAGAACCTTGTACAGCTTTGTTTTTCATAGTGTCTACGTCTTGAGGTCATTGACTGAACATCTGCTATGTCTTCAGAAGCATGTGGCTTCAAACGATGAATACTATCATAAACAGGTTGCAAGAGAGATTTACTTTCAATTACAGCGTGAAACTTTGTATAAAGTTAAAATCACAGTAATTTGTTTATACATATACAGTGATGCGCGTAACTGAGATACAAAGGTTCATTTAATCCACCCCAGGCCCCGTAAGCAAAGACTCAGAAATGTGAAGAGTCCAGAGTGAAGATGTAAATACAGCTTTGAGGATGAAATAGTCTCAGGGTACTGCAAAGAGGTCTTTATCATGTCATCTAGACATCTTCTTACCGACGCCAGCTGAGCTTCAACTTTGTAAGCATCCCCAACGAACACCTCGATCCTGTCCGCTAGGGACTGGTCTGCGGCCACGCCCGCGTCACGTGACAGCAGCTGCGCCACGGTGCGCATGAACTGCTTGTAGTCGGACTGAATCTGTTCACAGATCATAAGTAGTCAGAGTGTAGCCTGTAGTCTACAGATCGTGTTTATTAACTACGCAGTCTTTCTGGTTTTCTATCTGTACTCATTCACAATCCACATTTAACAAAAAAATTGTTCTTGTACATACAGAGAGAGTGACAAATAAAAATGACAACGAGAACATTCATCAACCAATAAAGTTACAACACTCTTCTAAACCTATTATACATCTGAACTTAAAGCTCATCTGAACCTTTATTTTTACTTTTATTTTTAACGTTTACTTTGTAACTAGAGCACCTTCCTATGTTCAAATAGCTACTGGGACAAATAAAGTTGATCATTGTCATTGTCACCTATCACACATCCATATATATATAAAGGCGAAATGATTGGCCACGAGGGGAAAACACAGCAGCAGTAAACACAACAAGAACAATAGCCGAGCTTAACACAGTTACAGGATAATATAAGCCTTTCATCAAACTCAGTGTACTCCAACACGACTAGTGCACCACGCTTGACTTGAAACTGAACAGCTGGTTTGTTTGTTTGTTTGTTTGTTTGTTTGTTTTTAACATACCTTTGCTTTAGTTGGATCGAGATAGTAACTCCACTGCATGTAGTAGCCTGTACCCGCGGGAGAGATCTGAAAAGGAAGAACGCAAAAGATAGGAATAGAAGGAAAGAAAGAGAAATGAGCGAACTGAATGAAAGCCAGCAACCAGAGAGAGGGAAATCCTCATCGATTGGTAGGTGGACAGACATAACATAAAAATAAAAATAAAAATGAGTTCGCGAAAATAAAACAGCAAAACGTTATACATTTTATAAGCAGTTAAAGAAATAAAGTTAACCTAATCAACAAGAGCATAAGAAGCAGAACCACTTCTCCAAATAGAACAGTGCAAGAGTTTGTTGAAGAAGTGGTAGCTTTGGTGTAGGGAGTAGTGGTGGTAGTAATAAATGTTGTCATTTTGTTTTCAGGTCAAGCAAATAATTACGTAATAGTTCAACTTATATATGTATATAATGCAATTATAGGTGTTACGAAAGGCAGAAGAATGTGAAAGACTATCGAAAAAGATACATATTCGCATCTGCATTCGGATCGGATCTCCACTCGGCGTACCGCGATGATGTTGGTCTTGGGGTTGGCGAGGTTGACACGGACGGTCGGTGCCCACAAGGCGTCCAACCACAGCTCTGTTTGCACGCGCTTGAGGGCCTCGTTCAGATCCCACGTCCCTGGGTTCCACGTGCCCAACACGTACCAGCCGCCCAAGTGCGGCATAGTATTGGTAAGGAAAGGTGCTGCCTTGACCTGCTCGCGCCCGAAGTCGTCCACACAGGATGTATAGAACTCCTTCATCTTGCGCTCGGATGACCAGTCCATGTAGCGGTCCACCGGCGACTGCAAGATGGCCTCCAGCCGCTTCCTGTTCTCGTCGTACATCTGCCTCCGGATGTTGTCATGCACCTCGTCGGAGTCCAGCGGGTTGACCATCGAGTACCCCCCGCAGGCGAAGTTGAAAAAGTCGTCGCAAGGGTCGGCGCTGGCGTTGAGCAGAGCCATGGCGTGGGCCGCCGCCTTCAGGCAGGCACTGTCGCGGCAAACGTTGCTGGCTGTCAGGGCGGACGTGTGCGCCTCCTGCAGCTGTACGGAGGACCTGCCCAGGAGGGCGGCCAGGACGATGCAGAGACCGAGAAGCACCAAGACGGTGGAAGCTAGGATCAGCTCCCTGAAGGCGGGGCGTGAGCCTCTGAAGAGGAAAGACTCAATGATGGGGTACTTGTCACTTGTCTGGAACTGGCTTTCCATTGTTGCGGATCGCTAGGTGATTCTGTCAAGAACCGAAAAAAAACCCAACAACAACTAGGAGTTGTCAGTTGTCCTGGTCTTGACCAAACCAAATCTACCTTTTTGTCATCTTGAAAACCGCGTTGTGAAAATAATAATAAAAAATCTTCCCAAAGCCAAAAAAACTATTACACTCGTGTGTGTCAAACACGAGTATTTGTCGCACACTCTTTTCGTGTGAATTCTATCGCCTTAAAGGCTCACTCCAGCTGGGCTCTCGCTGCCGAACGAGACTTCACGTTACTCTGTTTGTCCCCAGACTATCCTGCAAGAATCAGTCCCTCGAGCCCACTAAAACCCAAAGCAAAGGCGCACAGTTTACACGGGGCAAGTCATTGCCATGTCCTTTAGTCCGCATCTCGAACGTGGGAGACTAGACAGGCACCTGTTCCTCAAGTGGGTTATATGGAGGGCCTGGACACCTTTGGACGGTGGCGCTGCCTATCCTGACAGGCTCCAACCTGTCACCGACTGGACCGCCAAAGCGAATTCTATTGTCTTGTTTTCCAAGCTAACCATCCCCTTCCCTCCTCCTTTTCTCACCAGTAAGCTGCCTTGTTCGTGAACAATATCATTCTCCCGATGTATTGTATACAATTATAACAATGCTCACCGAAAGAGCGCGTCATCTCGGTCGTTTAAGATATTGGTTTGGAGGTGGTGACCGGAGGGGGAAATTCAAAGCGAGGTTAATATACTGTTAACACAGGGAGCAAGCACGTGACCTCAAATCAAGAGAAGGAGTTTCGACACCAAAGAGGTAAATACGCAACACAATTTTGTAAGTTAAATAAGGATAGCATGTGACCCCTAGGGAAGGGGAAAGCATCGATCCTGAACGAATGCAAAGAAATGCGACGAGGGCGTGAACAATTCTGATTTCTTTGTTGTTTTTTTTTTTTTCAAAGTCTGAAGTATTCTGTTATCATTGTGCAAATCCCAGACTTGTGGCCCGACAATGGACTAGAAGACCTTGTGTCTTTGGCATGCTAGGGCCTGTGTCTGGGAAACTTTATCTGCTCAACCAGCAGCAGTGATCTCTGATTTTCAATTTGTCCATTTATTTTTCTACCTACTTTCTAAGTACGTTAATTCATAAAATTATTGGAAATGTTAATAATTTTGAAGGGCTAAGTGCGACTGATTTTGGGCGCATGCAAACTGAAATTGGTTCGGTGTGCGCACCACTTACAACCACCTGTAAACTGAGCAGCGAACTCGCCTACATTCACAACAGTGCTAGTTCTCAATCTTCAGTAAGGACACCCAGTAAATGTTTAAAACTTTCTTAGTTTTCTAAATCTCCAGATGCATGGATCACTTTCCTGAAGCTGAAAGGGGCATAGCTCACAAAAAGGTCAGTGTATTCTCGTCACGATCAGTTATAACAGCTTTGACACTACCCGTATATAATCCCAACCCTGGCAATGCTCGAAACTGATCTTATACTGGGTACCACGGTGCTGGAGGCCAAATCTGCATGTCATTTACATACAAAGAAAGAGGCGTACCTGACCAACAACATTGTTCCTTTGTCTTTCATTGGACTGAATACAACAAGTGCTGGCTTTCTGCTTTCATTTTGGAACAAAATATTCAGTAGGCGTATAAATTAGGCTGTGGTGTCGTTGACCATTGATCTGCGGTGTCTGAAAGAAAAACTTCTGGCTATATAAAGAACACTGCTTTCTGCACTTCATTTTTCTGAGATATGTGCATCTCAATACCACACACATCACACGTGCAAGTTAATCAACAGTCGCTATACAGAACTAAAACACACACCTCCAGAATGCTCCGGAAGAATATATAAATGGTCTCGTCACACTTTCCTCCTAAATAACTCGTTCAGCAGGTAACGTTCGTGCAACGAATTCACTTTCTCCTATATTGTGATGCACGACAACAGCTTACAAACAATGGCACCTGCAGCAAAAGCAGACGGCGTTATCTGCTGAAAACAAGCTGACGTAATTAAACCACAATTGGACAGGAACGATCACGTGACTTGAGCAAATGACGAGTATGTCACCATGGACGTGTTTAGGTGGACTGCTGTCTGTCTGCCAAGACCAACGCTTAACCTCTTGCGAAGTTCTCCGCTGTTAGTCTCGGTGAACCTAAACAAAGAATGTGACTAAACCGGAAGCTTTATAGTAGCATGCCTCGTTTTAGTAGTAGAAAAAAAATCGTTTGCCAGCCACAAACTAATATCCCTATATTCTACGTCCGTGTGCCAGCAGTCCAGTAATACAAGTTCGTGATGTCACATGTCACCGCTGTCCTGACGTCACAGGCCGCGCAGTCAGCTAAAAGGGAAAGCATCGCTTGAGAGGTATTCAGCGATGTATACCGATGTCTGATGTTGTTGTAGTGATATATACACACTGATCGAGTGACTGTACTGTAATAGCAAAAGTGTTAGATTTTTTTGCAGATGTGATGCAATTAAAGCAACAGAATATATATGGTGCTCTGTTACATGTGTGGCCAGTCACTGAAAAAGCAGCAGCATTGTCACTTTTTCATGCAAGGAAGTATACCACAGACTATATATATATAAAAAATCTATATTTTTCCATCCATTTCTTCACTTAAAAAATCAGTGCAGGATTTTAAAATTTGACCATGTTTCAGGGCAAGCATTTTAACTACATTGGAACAAAGGTGCACTGAGTGCCACTAAATGCTGTTGTGTGCTCTGCAACATTTGATGAAATAAATATTAGTATTAGTGCCTGTGGCTTCTTAAAAATTTGTTTTATTGTTGTACTTATGTGTGCAAGTGTTTTTATAACTATGCATGCTATACTGTAGATATTTTAATCATGCACCTCTTTGGAGATATATCTTTGATCATTTTTATGTGGATGAAGGTTTGGAAATTCGAAGTGCAGGAAATTCTGGGAACATGCAGGGATTTTGTGCTAAACAAGTATTCTTCCTAGTATTATTGATGTAGTATTTGTATATTGTCAAGCAGGTTGCTGTATATATTTTTTTTTATCTAAGCAAGTCCATGTTTATTATCTGATTTTCTCAGTATTTGAAAATCATAACCTGTATCAAACAAATGTACGTACCCAAATAACAACTATAAAATATGTGATGAAATAAACTCATGCATGGAATAACATGAGCTGTGAAGACCACTGTAAGTGAAATAAGGCCTCAACCATGGTTTTAAAAAAAAATAATTTTTTTTTGCTAAGGGAGATAACCGTTTGAAAGGCTGGCTGCTGGAAATCCATGGATTATTGTTTTCCCAAATTTTTCTCTGCTCAGATAAGGACTCACTGTCTCAATCATCACTAATTAAATGTTCTGGTCCTAGAACAACCCAATCAGTTTCATCAATCACATACAAACGCTGGTCATAATAACAAAAGATAAATAGAAGCTGAATGAGGTTTATTGCAGTACTGACAGTATACAAGTTTTGTCCTCATCAGCCGACACAGAGCAATCCAAACGAAGAGCATACTTCTTGCTGAAAAAGCACGAAGACCCAGTGTGAAGCCATCAGCTATGCACAAAATGATGTACAAGGTCTCTGCCCCCAGGATAACTAACACTAACTTTGAAACAATTTTTGCTGTGACATGCAAGTTTCAATATCTCTTAACTTTAAGTGCAACAAATTAGTCAATACTTTTGTACAAAAGTCTTCTCCCTTTCATTCTCTTGACATGGAAAGTTCCATCGTTTTCTCAGATCAAAAATATTCAATCTCTGCATGTACAATTCCTCTTGAATAAGATCACTATCATTAACTCGCTGCTTAATGAGATGCTGGCTTTCAGCAAAGTACTGAAAAGCAAAGCCATGTCTAAATACAGGGTGAAAAAACATACAGCAATGTTCTACACAGACATTCCTATATGATCAAGATGATCGAAGATTCTATCCAATGTAAAGATACAGCATTTGCATGTTCATCAGCTCAACTTCTTAGTCATTTGATCTTTCTTCAGTGTAGGTCTTAAAGTTTGGTTTTTATTCTCAAAGCAACATGTATACAAAAGCAAATTAACACATATAACTTGTTTACAAAAAAAGCCATATGAATGCAACATACATAATTAGATTTCCAGAACTGGCAGTACTGACAAAAAAAACACAAAACAAAACAAAAAACAGCAATTTGATTCAATATAGTACAGAAAACATGTCTGAGAGACATGATCTGACAAAAAAAGAAATGATCAAGAGTTGGGATGTCTCTTAAGATGCAAAAGATGATTAATCCCACATAAAGATTACATAAGTATGAAGTATTAAAACACAGATGAAAAAAATATTGCTTGTTCATTTTTGGCCTAGTGTTCTCATTATCTATTTTGATAAAGTCTCAATGCTGTTAAAAGATTTTTCTCATTTACACTTCAACTAAAGGTGGATATCTCATCTAAATTGGAAGCCACTGGTGATTACCTCTCCTTGAGGCAATCTAAATAGTACACTGAAATATCAATTAGCAGTGTACCCCTTTTCATTCCTTTCAGTCAAACACATGCATACTTGGAGTTTTTAAATGCAAATAACCTCCTCTTTCACTTGTGCAGTAAATTCAGTTCCAAAACTTTGGAATATCTTCTGTTCCCAAGTAAACATGGGCACTTCCATTTTCCAACTGGTGCTAGATTTTAATTGTGAAATATTAAAATTCAAATGAAATAAGCAGTCTTTCTGAGTTGTGTGTGGGGGAGTGACATAGAAAAAACAACAGTCTAGATGTTTAAATTATACCACTTTTGAATTGTTAAAAAAATATATATTTAAGAGGTATGCTTCTATATGCAATCAATGTTATCTGGATACATCATCAAATACCTTTTCTCAGCACAATTACTGAACTTCTTTTACTTACTAACATCATTAATAATGGATCGGACATCTTATTTACTCGGTGTGCAAAAAAGGGGGGTGGTTTACAAAACAAAAATTTAAAAAGCATTACCTGAGTATGTGATTTGGTGTTCAAACCAACACTAGCCAGAAAGAGACCTTAAAGATACATATTGCTACTCAGTAATGTAAAGCTAGAAAAAGCAGCAGTTATGATGTACAACCACAAGTACTGATCTAGGAAAAGAAGATAAAGAAACTATATAATATCCAAACAAATATGGAATTCTTATTATGTCACGATCATTTGGTTCATTCAAAAAAATAGTATCTGCAACTATGTTCATGTTTAGCCACTGAAATGTCAAACTATGTAACTTCATCATTATGCACATAGTATAGCATGACTTCTTCAAATTATCATGCAATTATAGAATACAAAAGTTGACTTCAAATGAAATATTTGAGCAACAAAGTCATCTCTCAGCTTCTTGCATATGTCCTTTTACATCACCATCATTTCCCCAGAGTTCATTGCTTTTCCTTTCCTTAGCACAAACATAAAATAAATCCTATTTAGACCATGTGGGAGATGGCAAGAAAGACTATAAGCTTATATCAAGAATAAATACAAACACGAAAATGTACAAGGGAAAATTAATGAATGATCATGGTCAAAAATAAAAAAGCAGTGTACTATTCTAGATTAAGATACACACAACTAGAGAAGGCAAAGCTACTGCTACCTACAGTTTCAACACCAGTGGCAAAGTTCTGTGAGGGAGAATAGCTATTATTGTACCCAAGTTTTTCGTACTGGTTTTGAATTCCACATTATAAATTCCCCAAGTTCTCCCAGTGAAGCTAGCACATTACTGGAAAACTAGCAAGACAGATTCAATGAAATGTGTTCAACATTACAGAACACTCAATGATGCATGCTTATATTGCACATGTATTTTGTGCAGACTTCAGTAAACGTTTGAACTGAAAATACTTGAACACAGAGCAACCAGCATAAACCCTTCCCCCCTATCTGGACAGCATTGAGAAATTACATTGATATCTTCCCAGCCTAGCCCAAAAGATTTATCCCTGAATTTCACTGGTACGTTGCAATCAGCAGAACTGCAAAGCTTACTTGCCAGTCTCCTTGCATACATAAGAACATTACATACATAATTAAAATCTTCAATGTAAAAAAAAAAGTGTCTTTAAAAGCTGTTGTTATGAGAGCATATGAAAGCATCAAGTACAAATAATGTCTAGCGACAAGAAGCAAGAAAAATAATGCATAAAGTGCTAGTGCTAGCCATGGAACCTTTTTTTTGGAAGGAAATCTCCAGCTCCATGTTTCGAAATTCAGTGAAACTGACCCACATGTTGGAAGCTCTTCCCTTCATCCAGTGATGGAAGCTACCTCTCCACAATCAACACAGACACTTCTTTCCCGCTAACCCCAGTGTATGAGTATTTCTTAATTTTTTTTTTCGCCCATTCAAAAATTTTTTTTTTTAGTTACAATTTGTTTTTTGTTAGAACTATGTTTCATTCCATAGTCAACTGCAGAATTTTAGACAACGCATGCATGCACTATCAAGGAGTCATTTACAATTTCTATGTTGGCATCTTAGGGAATATCCTTCACATAGGCTGTCCATTACAGCTAGTTTTATATGTATAAAGGTATGTCTCCTTTTCAACTGAAAGGGAGTTCCCACATACTGGAATCGCTCAGCGTGTTAGTACAAAATTATGGCTGGCGCTCAAAGGCAGGTTCTGGTGGCTGCCTTTATGAAGGATTAACCTTAGCTAATGGAAAGTCAGCACCGACATCTCGGCTCTCAGGTTCCATGGAAGTTCAGTGAGCATACGCTTGATGTGCATGACGAGCAGATGAGACGGATGTGGCTATTGTGGTGATTTTGGATGACCTTCGGAGAGATTACTTTCGCTCTTCCACCGTTTCTTGTGCTGATCGCGGCCAAAACCCTCGTCATAGTTTCCCTTGGTGGCGAAGAGCTGCTTGTAGTGGTTGGTGCAGAATATGACATGGTTGTTAACGGCGAATGTTTTGGGCCTGCCAAGGTCAAATCATAAAAATGAAAAAGTCATTAAAATGTGAAGAAAACTATTCTGCTCTCTGCATTTTCTGCTGGTGCTGGAAATTGTCTCTGGGAGCATTATCAATAGGATACATCACAGGATGAAAAACTGATACTTAACAAGTGATATACTTCAAAGACAAGATACCTGATGAAAGAAATTAGAAGACGGGCTGAAAGATCTAAGAAATGAATATTCAAGGTTGTTGCTTTCTTCATTACATCTAATTATATATGGAAGGAAAATAAGACAAAGAAATGTTGGGTAAATAGATACTGAATGTGTGACATGGATGAATAGATGATTCTTTATGTAAAACATGCTTATAAACACAAACGTTTACATGTTAAATGGACTGAGATGAACTGAATGACTTCTAAAGGCACTACAGGGCAATTACAGCCACTCAGTAAATATAAGGACAGCTTTGCCGATCTAATGCAATACTGTTAGCAGCACAGCAGGGACTATTTAAAAAATTTTTTTAACTCATTTCTCTCAACTATCACTAAATTTAATCTTTGAAATAACAGCAAATCAGAATCAGAGCCGAATTTGCAAATTTTTTTTTCATTTCCTAGCAAAGCTTTTCACTTTTGCTTTATAACATTTCTACAGAAGATATCTGAAATTTTTCACTCTCTACATGACTATGTGGCTCTCGCTAACGCTTCCTTCTCTTGCCCCTCTAAAGTTCAATGTTCAAAATGATTGTTAAATGATTATTAAATTTAGTAAACTCTGAGTGTCTTGCTCTTTTGAATTATGTGGGCCTACATAAAAAAATTATGATCATATAAGTTGATGCAGGATGTTTTATCAGCAAGTTGTCTGCATTTTTAAAGGCATGTGCTAACATCTACACAGCAGCCTTATGATGGCTAAAAAACCTCTCCCAGAAAAGCAATCTATAATTGTTCCTGAGTTGTCATTTGCAAAGCACAAGAGACATCACCGTGGGCCACATCATGCGGAGCTATACAAGGTATCTTGCAAGTATACTGCCCACCAATCTGAAGTTAAGAAAGGGGGATGCATAGCAAAATCAACATGCACATTGCTAGAGGAGTAACAAAAAGCTCATGCTGTGTTAGCTTGCCATGCAAGCAAACAAAACTGAAAGCTGTCTTCTTCAAACATTTAATACATTTGTTAATACTACTTTCTCACATTCCTAAAAGGTTAACTTATTTACAGTTTAGGAAAATAACATCCCCTGAGGTATACATGGGTAAACAACACCGTATGTGATTCAGCTGACCAGACTGGGACAACTTTTGTGCTTCTTGTATATTTGCACTGTACACCAACCTTTTATGCTACCGAAACAAAAATCCTGCAATTCAGCGAACACTATTCACTAAGCCTAACAACTGTTGCATAGGAGATATTTTGCTATTTTAGGTTTGAATATTTCAAATAGTTTAGTGTTTTTGCAAAAATAAAGTGTCAGGCAATTTCCACAATTCTGTGCTGCCCTCAAAATTAAGCTGAATGATTGCAAAAAATGGGCTTCAGTCTACAGATTTCACTTCTATTACTGTTTTTTAAAAAACTGTTATTTAATGTAGATTCTATTTATGTGTGGGGCCTCCCCATTTCAAATATCAAATTTGGATTTGTAATGTCAACACTGCCTTATACAGAATCTGAATATTCTTTGTTGAGTATCATACAAGGAGCTAAGGGAAAAAATACCAGGAGTGCCTGCAACATCGTGAAATTAAACTAGTGGGGAGATAAACTGGTCAGGCTGCATGGGATAAAGGGAAAGCACATTTATAGGGTATCTGCTTTCAGTCAGATCCAGGAGCAACTATTTTCCTTTCCTTCAATAATATTCACCAGTTACAGCTGATGACAGGATAACTGTCAAGGGTTTGGGGTGAAAGGAAGGTAGGCAAGCTTAACTTTACATCAAAAGACTCATTTTACATGAGCTTATAACCAGTGATCAGCCCTGTGGCTGTGTTTTGTTACATCATAATCAGGATCTCTCCATTGCTGTCAAACCACTGATAAATTTGCAACATTGTCTCAAATGCAATGCTATCAGGAACTTTTACTGATCTTGCTCCTTCCACCTCAAAACAAAAAAGCTACTTATAAATTGGCTCTGCATCACAGCAATGACCTACTATTTTCTTTTTTAAAAAATACTTGAAACTATCGGCAGAACTTATCTTTAAGGCTAAGTTTTTATTTCCAGAAGTGTCATCTGTCCTGCAGCTAATAGAGAAAATGCAATTTAAGTGCCTGGAAATTGCAAACTGAAGATTTTTTTTTTGTTTTGCGAAAAATTGGGATCACTGTGGTTTGAAAGCTGTGGAGAGTGTGAAGGGTGTTCTTACGTTAGAACGCAATGGCAGTGGGAGCATCTAAAGCACGCTTTGTGGTATGCGTTTTTCTCAATCTCAATCTTTTCCATTGCGTAAACTGTTTTTCCGCAGGCCCCACATTTCTCCAACTGCACGGCCACACGCATGCTCTTGCTGCGAACCACCTGTCCGAGAAATTAGTCATGATCAAAGAAATAAACAAACACACCTGGTAAAACCAGAACTCCAAACTTTAGTAAAAAAAAAAAAAAAAAATTCTTTCTCAAATTTAAAGAAGGTAAATCAGCTTTAGTGCACAAAAGTACAGGAAGAACTGGGTAGGATGACTAATTACATACAAAAGCTCATAAGGGGGGAAAACTTGCAGAAATAGTGATGTCACACCGCTGAACATCACAACAAGTTATAATACAAACTATTGAATCTAGCTCAAGTTACACGAAACAAATCAGTGCAGACAAAATATGTATTCAACGTGCATCATCTACCAAGTTAATTATTCATGCTTTTTTTCATAACCAAAGCACTCCCAAGTCATTTTTAACTGTTGACAACGCAACATCCCCAGACATTCAACCTGACCCAGCTTTCAAAATTACTGACATCAGAAAGAAAATGTCCTTTTTAAAGTTAAGGGAACAAAGTTAACCAATAAAACTATTGATAAAACTGTAGAATTAAGGCCCTTATGTCGTCTTTTGGTATTAAAAACAATGAAACTGAGATAGCTAAAGGCATGAGTAGAAACCTAGTTATTGCTGTTTTGTATCTTCCTGATATGATGCGCAGTACTTTATCAAAATTTGTAGTAAACTACTTATAGATAACTCTCATAATGTATCCCCAATCCAGTCACTGGTTTGTTTTTGCTCTCTCTTCCTTGCGTGCCCACGCATTAGCTGGCATGCAGAGAAAAGAAGATAAAGTATTAACAGTACTTTCGCATACGAACTAGCAGAAACTGTTGGAAATGTACCAATTACATGCATGTTATGTACAACAATTGGAGCAACTGGGATATACACAGTTTCATCCATAATAAGAGTTAAATCCTTTAACATTTTTCTTGGTGTGTAACCAATTTTCCAAGAAGGAAACAAATCCTGTTTTTGCTTTTCAAAAAGTTTAAAAAGGTTTGAAATAATGAGAGCAAGTATTGCTTTTAAGTAGCACTAAGTTTGGTAGACATTTTGATAAAACACATAACTCATTCTTGAATATGTTAATTAACTACAAAACGTTCAGATGGAAGGAACAACCGCAATTGAAAATTAAAGAGTTGATAGTAAAACATAAATGTGCCTGCTCTTAGGAAGTGTTCTTTTAGTTTCATTGCATATTATTGACAGTATGTATTCTTTCAGCCCAGTGCTAAGAATTGTTTATGCAAATGGTAAATAGGTCACACTAATAATAAGTCTTGTGAAGATGTGTTCAAGCATTAACTGAGGGGTTATTTCAGAGCTTGTTTCATCTGTTTAACTGTCAGTGACAAGCATTAATAGCTGATTGTTTATTTAATCTGTTTAACTGTCAGTGGCCAGCATTTATAAGTGGCTATTCACTTATTTCATCGGTTCGACTGCCCGTTTCTCTTTCAGCATTATATTCTACTAAATGACAAACTGGTCATTGGCTATGATGAGGCTCCTTTCCTCAAAGTCCCTCTCCAATAATACTAACATCATTCCAATCAATCCATGACAAACCAATCAACAAACACACCAACTAGTCTGTAACTTACTATTTCAACTAGTAGTATTTGTCATGCAGAAATAGTAGTAAAAGAGTTAGTAACAAACCATATCCGTAACTACTCTATGGATCTAGATTCTGCAAAAGCATGAGTACACAGAGTTTTTGTTATAATTTGGGTTCAGTTAATATAGACTTGAAGCTGTTGACTAACAAAAGGCATGGGGAAACAAATGATTGTTTTATATTTGTGACTGTAAATGCTATTTGGTGAATGTGTGACAGACAGCAGTCTCATGCAAGTGAGCAAGTCTGGATTACAGACAAAACAGTTTTTGGTGATGGAGACATGAGCAGACCAAGTTGACAGCTCAGCAGTGAATGTGAACAAGGCATGCTTAACCTCAATTATTTTCCAATCAAAAGCGGACATAGTTTCAGCTGAGAAGCAAACAAAAGCAAGCTGAATAAATGCCACTGTCATCTGGTCCACAGTTTTCTTTCCCTCAGTGACAGACTGTTGTTTCTGGGAACTAATGAAACACTTTTCTGCTTTTGCTCAGTTCAATTTGTTTTTTAGCAAAATGAAATAAATTTTGATGTCCACTTAGACAGGTGAGGGAGAGGGAATACAGTGCTTGACTGCACCATGCAACAAACTTCTATCCTGCCCTTTCCTCCTATTTTCGTAGAAAAAGCATGTGCATACATGTAGACCAAGCTTTAAGCCGTAGGTTAAATTAAAGATAAATGTATTTAACTAAAAGCTACTAATGCTGATTTGTTACTAGAGTTTTGTGAAATTACTTGCTGTTAGCATCTTCAATGTGTGTGTAAGTGAAAAAGGAAGATTTAAAAATTTTTTTAAAAGATAAATGTTTATGACAATGACTATGATCAGAAGAAAGCACGTGCTATAAGGAATTAGGTGTGATTATGAATGGATTTTTCCTCTGGCCAAGTATATCTACTATGAGATAGATGAAGGGCAAGAACAAAAAGTGATAATATAAGATGCAAGGTGGTGTCAAGGTGTTAACCACATCCTGAACGAGTTTAATTCCATGGGGGGGAAAAATCCCAAGTGCTGACTGGAACAAACCTTGTCTGGAGTAGAATCGCTAGAGTTATCTTCCTCCCCCTACAAAGTAAGAAGGAGGGTAACAACATGTGCACATAAATAATGAAACATTAACAAAACATAAATAATTATAAGCATGGGGTTGAAGCACTGAAGGATCACAGTACTTCAAAAAACAAAAGCAACCAAAAACAAACAACACATAAACAACATTTACTTACCTAGGCTAGGGGGAAAAAAAATCATTATGATCTCTTGAAAGTGCCAGGATGATGTTTTTAGAGGAAGATTGAAGAAGGGGGGAGGGGGGAGGTTGATATTTTTATTTTTGCTAGTTCCTGGTGGTCTAAGGAACTTATTTGTCCTTGAAAGTAAAGGAGAATTAGCATGTTTTAGGAAACACTTTTCTTTTAACTTGCTCCTTTTTAATGATAAAGCTCAAATTTGATATTTATCTGCAGCAACCGCTGTTCTGGCTACATATTAAAACAGGTTTTAGAATTTCTGATGCACAAGCAATACTTCTTTGATGAGAACTAAATAGCATTCAGATGTGCTGCAGTCAAAGGTCCATTATTACTGAATATGTATTTTGTATGAATAAATAGAACAAACAGATTTTTTAAATCTCCTTTTAGCTTTCTTGAGCTTGTCTATGATTAAGATAAAGGTATTTATAAGGATGCAAATAAACTGTGTTCATTATTCTATAAACATGGACTGGGCAGGAAAATTAAAGTTTGAAATGGTGATCACAAGAAAGCACTGAAGTGAAAGCAACAATCAAGAAAATACAATATTTATAAAATAAAAAAAGAAAGGAAAAAAAAAAAAAAAAACAACCAGTGATAAAGAATGCATCTTATACTGTAGCAACATTCAGTCAGTAGTGCCCACAAAAAGTATCCTGAACCATTCAAAATGTGTTTTGATTCCGATTCATGTTGTTTACGATGGGACAAAACAGCCTTTTTTAAACATTTTCATATTACCACTCTTTTTGTTTTCTTTTTGATCTTAAACATATTCAAAACTTCACTGCTAATCCTGGAAATCAGAAATAAAATCTTGAGGTACATGTTCAAAATTAGATGTGGGCAGGATTTCAATGTCTGCAAGGATGGCTGTACTTCAACATCTCCTAGAAAACTGGTTTCAAAGGCCTCCAGCAGTTGATGAGTATGAACTACAGATGAAGTTTAAATAAAGACCATCACTCTGCCATACTCAACCCCCCACTCACCTTCCTGCCAGAAGGCACTGGCCGTGGCTGTTCTTTGGATGCCTCAGCCTGTATGTGTTTGAACTTGGCTAGCATTTTCTTGGTGGTGTCCTTCTTTGGCAAGCCGTCAGCCCAGTCGGTGTCCTGCTCACTCACTACCCCTTCCAGGCGCTCTGGCTCAGATTCAAACACCGAAGGCTCCTCCTGACAAATCAGAATAAAGAAACACATACACAACCTTCCAGTTATGTCTAGAGTGTCTAACGGTCTAACACTGTGGCGTGTGTGTGTGTGCTTGCCTCAGGGTTCTGTTTTCTCTCTCTACCTCCATATGTATGTCATAGAAAGACTGAGAAAGAGATGAGGCCAACATTTACAATATTATTATCAGGAGGACAAAGAGAGCGAACCATCAGTATAACTCCTGTGTGTGCTTTGTTCTCTGTGTCCTGCTGTCAGAATAACACTCGCTACTCGCTCCAGACTCTTTGTTCCGTCGACGTCAGGGGAAGCATCGCCTACAGAATGTGTACAGGCGGCCGTGTGGCAGGGGGTGACATGGTGCTGTGCTATCGACTTGAATGTCAGGTCTCAATGACGCCCCTCGACAGTCTGGTGTCACGTGACCCGTGGCGCTTGTTCAAGGAGTGTGCTGCCCTAGCTCCCACTTTTTATTTTTTCCACAAGTAGATGGTGGTGGGGGAACCCTATTTCTATGGATGGCAGGGTGTCGGGCACTTTTATGCACGTGAAAGGCGATTAAAATAACAATGAACACACACATACACACACCACAAATCATATCACTCTGCTGATATCGTTTAGCACTTGGCAGCTTTCGGTTACGGTCACCACCAGTGACTAGAAAGTTGTAACTGAGCCGGTGACATCTTTCCACTGATGTTACACGCGTGCCGGTATCAACAGCAAACTGCTATCACCACAACCTGACATCCCTTCTGTTTTACCCAGGCTGACCACAGAAGGCCTAACACCATGCAGAATATTATCAGGATTTTGAATACTCAAAGTTGTCACGAAGCATCTGGGACACTTAAACTTGCACACACTACTGAATTTTATCAACCTTTGCCCAAACTGATAGCTAACTAGTCCTACGGGCTTTTTTTTTTTTGTCGTTCGCCTCTTTTATCACACTTGGAGACCAGCTCTTGATATGAAATTGGTGGTCCTACGGGCTGATACTGATATCAGGAAATTGCAAAGAAACACACACATCCGTCTTGTATCTTGCAAGAAAGATCTGATAAAAAATAACCCTTTATCTATTTAAAAGTTTTCTTTTTATTAAGTAGACTCTATGACATATGTTAGCTTTATGGAGTGCACATACATTTATTCAATTATCTTGTTATAATGAATAAAAGCAGACTAAGTTAAATGCTGTTAACTGTCTTCATGTCTGTAAATGTTGTCAAAACTCTTGAGTTCAATCCTCTTAATCAAATTCGACACAGCCCCTGCATACATCCTGCTACATGTTAGCCTCAAACCTCTCCTAAAGCTATGGAGGACCGCATTTCCCCAACAACTTCCCCATGCATTTTACCCTAACGAAATGGAAGTCGCACACTCAACATCTATGAACAAGCAGATGCCATCCCCTACAATCACAGCAAGCATAATGCGCTGCCTTTACATTAAAAAAAAACCAACAAACTATTATCATGCGTATTTATTCTAAACAATACACGCATGAGGTCCTCAGGAGGAGGAAACAACGCTGACTCAACACCCCTTAACTTTCTGATGACTGAAAAACTCTCACTAGCTCACGATTTAACAACGAAGCCATCAGCTTCCCAACTAACCATCCTAAACACGCCCTTTCCCTTACTTGCTCATGTTTACACGTGACATGGTGTGGTCATCTAACAACAGGGATCTCTATGTCTCTATCTACACATCACAGACTGCAGCTTACCATTCGCGTCCAACTTTCACAGAGCAACACAACGACAGCCCGGCGTTTCGAACGATGCTCGAATGGCGAGGTCTCGAAGTGAACCTCGGGGCCAATTGTCGGCTAAAGTAGAGCCCTAATTGAGCGAGAGCAGCTCAGCCCTAGCCACACATAGCCACCTGTCTATCAGGCCCGATTCACATCCACACAGGACAGAAAAAATGGATAGCTTTGCCTATCCCTCCCTACACACACAGAAGTGGATTTATTACATCATGTAGGTAGAGGTGATCAGGCATTAACCCTCCTTGGCTGGGTCAATCCCAGTGACAATGTAAAAGCCAATGAAATTTGAAAACGACCGGGATGCTTATGACAGGTGTTGTGTGAGGAGTGTGAGGGCAGCCTCAGTGCGAGAGCACGCCGCGCGCAGATGCCGACCGAGCAGCACTGGAGGCTGGGGGCTGGGGAGGAAGGAATCTGGCCGAGCGAAAGCAGGAAATGGCGGAAAGAGGCCGAGGGTGTAGATAAGAGGGAGCCTGATCTGGTTTCACCTCTCTCCACTGATACTCAGAAACGAGTCCCAGAATTCCCAGCGTGCTCGCCATTTTTTGTCTCGACGCTGTGTATGTCGCATAAACAAACCAACCAACCCACACACATATTGTTTCGTTGCGAATGCATTGGTCGGCAAGGGTGGGGCGGGGTGGGGAGAGGAAAGGGGTCCGACATAGGAGGGAAACGCTTTGAAATATTTAAACTTTCCTGCTGCCTATAATCTCAGAAAGTATTATGAGATGGGAACAGGACATTTATTGTTCTCTCTGAAAATCTTTATGATCTGATACGCCTGATCAATGCCTTTTTCAAAGGAGGCCTGCAAGACCGCATGCACGCCTGTGTGTGTGTGCGCGCGAGACAATGACAGTTCACACTCGAAAGTTACAGATCTATCTGTGTGTGTGTACGACTGGGAGGTGTGTGCATGTGTGTTTGAGATGCATCGACAGCTCCACTCACCTGCCGTTGGTACTGGTCAGGCAGGTCGGAAGGATGGACGATCCCCTCGTTCAAAGGTCTTCCGTGCGCGGGCGACTTGGGCGTTCGCAGCTGTGCCACCCGGGGCTCCTCCCGCGGGGGAGTGAACTCCTTGGGCCTGCCCGAGCTCGTGGGTGACACCTTGGTCTCAGATTCCCGCTGACGCCAGGCTGACACCAGACTCTTGGCGAACCCTCGCTCAGGCAGCTCCTGCTCGTAGTTAGGTGGATCATCCCCGCGTACCACGTCAACGCGCTGCTGTGGGTGACTCTCGATGATGCCGCTCTCGGGCGGGGGGTTGTAATCGGGCACGAACTGTTGTGGGTTGTTTTCGAAGACGCCGCACTCGGCAGGAGGCGGGGTGAACTCTTTCTTGGGCCGCGGGGACTGGCCGGCACCACCGTCGCTGGAAGAAGAGCCCAATTGCTTGAAGCGGTTGACCATGCTCTTGGCCGTGCCACGCTCTGGCAGGACCTCCTGCACCTCCTCCCCGGAGTGCACCACGTCAGGAGAGACAATGGGGTTGTTCTCCACCACCCCGGCCACCGTCCGACCTGTGTCGTCGCGAGGCGGGGTGAACTCTTTGCGGCGAGCGGGGGACTGTGGGGGCGACTTCAGGGTGCTCTCCATCTCGCGGAACTTGGCCGCGATATTGCGGGCGGCACCTCGCTCGGGCAGGGCTTCCTCTAGGAGCTCGTCTGACTTGACCACATCCGGTCTATCAATGGGCTGACTCTCAAAGACGCCGGAATCTGCACGGCCCTCGTAGGTCTCTACGTGACCGCGGGGCTCTGAGACGTATTCCACCTGCCCAGAGGAGTCGGGGGTGATCTCCCGCTTGCTGCGCGGTGTGGAGCCGCCGCCACTGGAGGACAGCTGTCGGAACTGCTGAGCAATATTTTTGGCGGTACCGCGCTCGGGCAGCGCCTCCTGCAGCAGATCGTCTGACTTGACTACGTCCGGCCGTTCGGTTGGCTGGCTTTCGAAGACTCCGGCCTCGGCCTGCCCTTCGTACTTTTCCACATAACCACGCGGCTCCGAGACGTATTCCACGCGGCCTGTGCGGTCAGGAGTGATCTCCCGCTTTCCGTGGGTTGGCGACGGCACGCTGCCTTGCTTCTCCAGCTGCTTGAACTTTGCGGCGAGGTTGCGGGCCGTGCCTTGTCCTGGCAACTCCTCCTGCTGCTCTTCCCCGGAGTGCACCACGTCAGGGTTGTACCTGGGCTGGTTCTCGAACACGCCCCCTTCTACGGCGGTGGGTGGAGTCACCTCTCTCTTAGGGGTGTGCGATTCGACCTTGCCCGTTTGGAAGCGCTCCCGGATGTTGCGGGCCATGCCCACGGCAGGCAGTTCGGCGGCGATGTTGCGGTCCGTCTCTTTGGCGACGTCGCTGCGCTGCACGGGTTCGTTCTCGTACACGCCCTCCTCGGCCTCTTCCTGCCATTGGGGCTGGAAAGTGGTGGGCTGGCTCTCGTACACCCCTCCCTCGGCAGACGCCACTTCGGAGCGAACGTCGAGTGCCTTGCGAGGGGCTGGGGTGGGGCCCGGACCTCGCTCGAACTGATTTTTCATGGAAGACATCTCCGAAAAGTGGAACTGTCCCAAGAAAGCAAAAATAGAAGTTTATCCACTGCGCAAAGTAGGAGGTATGTGAATTCATGAAGGAAAGCGAAAATTCAAATTTCGAAAGCGTTACACACATTTTTTTGACGTGAAAAGATATAAGAAAATGCTCACGTCTTCTCGCTGTCTCTCTTCGCGAGCGACGTTGGGGTCACGTGAAGGGTCTCCATTCTGCATCCCTCTGTGACATAGGATTGTTCACCTTTAGCGCGCATAGCAACGGAACCAACTTCTCTCTCAATAAACTCTTTCCCACACACAATCATACACACGCCCTCGCATTTTCAAACGAGCTTTCTAATCCACGAAATACATTAACTCGCCGTAACAACGTAAAATGGCCGAGGGCGGCATTCTGCGTAGAGCTGCTAGCCCATGTTAAGAGTAGGACTTCTCAATGCTATGCAAAATGGCGGTATTTGCTACAGAAAGGCCAAGAAATAATAATTATCGCGATCTTAGTTTAGCTGAGCGACTTACCCGGCACCAGAGGTGCCAAAATCATCTCTCATCATACTGGAGCTGCCAAAGCCTGAATCTGCAGACAAAAAAAAATTATTTAAAATTTTGTTTACCTGTATATTATTGACAGTACCATAGTATGTCTAAGACAAACACTGGATACAGTAGATAAGGAAGAAGCGATATGATTATAAGGCGAACAGCAGCTAATCGTTTGTTTTGCTTTTCTTTTGAAAGACCACCACAACATGAGGAAGAATAAGACAAAGCAAAAGAAAATGATAAAAAAAAAAAAGGAAAACTTAAATGAATAGTCAGCCTCTAGGCATCTCAACTCCTCTTTGCTCTTTAGAACATTAGGACCAATGGAGACTGATTTTTGCAAATCATCATACGTGCCTTGACATGTTCACGAAAAAACAACCCCAAAACAAACAAAAATCCCCAGACCTCGGTCGCCATTTGCCTGAATATTCCTTGTGTCGTAGTTTACGTCTACCCTTAACGAGAAATCAACGAGCCGTAACTAGCGCAACAAATGTGTAAACAGTGAAGACAGACAAGATGGCAGGTAGGTCAGTAGATATTAGAGTAAGCCGAGGAACAGTGTTCTCACCAATCAGCTGCTGAGGAGGGTGTCCATCAGATCGTGTTTCTGAAACAAACGACAAGTAAGATTATAAATAAACTGCTGGCTACTGAGCTGACTGTTTACAAGCCTTCCAGACCCTCCCTACATATGAAGTGCACAAAACTGACTTGGTGATGAAATGTTGGCTTGTTGCCTGGCTCCCTGTACAAAACATCGAGGAAATTGTAGCCTTTACTCAATGCTCCCTTCCACACACCAACGCAACGATATAAATAAAGAATGGAGAAACACGCGCGCACACAAAAACGAATACATCTTTAAACGAAGATGAAAGACACAAACCCATCAAAGCATATTTTTCCGGTTTTTGTCTAAACCCATTAAGCCACACACATTTTGCTTTTTTAAAATTTAAAATCCGCACATAGGCGTATAGAGCACATCGAGTTGGCGGTATGGTGGTAAGCGCAGGAGGAGAGGGGGAGGGTAGGCGAAAGACTTGGCAAAAGTAACAAAAGGAAGTACATATGAACTACATGGCGAAATGCACGGGAGCATGATAAACATCCAGTTATACTCGACACGCTCCCGATTGCTGCTGAACTTTTCACACACACCCTTTCTTCCCCTCCATCACTTTCCTTATGTGACAATCTTCACCCACTGTACAAAGCATCAGTTTTCAGCGAATACACAGCCTCAGATTTCTGAAAAAATTACTCAGTGTACGATACCAATGATACACACGTATCTTGCTTTAAATAGACAGGGATGTCATGGAGGAAAGAAGACGAGCAAAGAAAAAGACTGTTAAAGGCCGACCCAATACGTTGCACTTTCGTTATTCAAGCAGGTGTTCGCTCTCTCATACAAAGTTGGCTTGGAATGGAATTTCTCCACCTCCTCTCTGTCCGAAGTTTTAGCCTCTCTACTTCCGCTAATTAAATCATCTGCCGAGAGCAAACATAGATCATTTAAAAAAAAATTCTATTTGTTTTATTTTCAGTTGAAAAACGTACGGGTAGACAGTCTTACACACATCACTGACATAATGCGAGTAAGGGAACGTTGGAAGCGGGTGGGAGTGAGCCTGTATCCGGTTACCGGGGTACCGCTCTTATTCAGGCTCAGACGCACGCTGTGGGAGGTAACAGAGCAAGTGAACTTGGGTTCAGGCAAGTCCTTTCACTTCGGTTTCTGCTGCCTGCTGCTCTACTGACGAGGAAAAGTAAGCCTCTTGTAGGTAGTACAAGATGTCAGCGGGGGTCTGTGACGTCACGCGAGACCAGTCGATGGCTGTTCTTAGTCAATGGAAATTTTCACAAAAATGTAAAAAGAATTTATCTAACCTTTTGAGTATTATATTCCATTTGTATATATAAAGAAACGTATTACTCCAAAAGTTTTTTTTTAAAATTCTCTCAGTCCTTTGATTAGATTATCGCCGGATACCTCACACCTGTTGTCACCTGGTATTGAGCTGTCCTGACACTGTACAGGTGGAGTTTGATCTCGCCATGCACACATGTTAGGACAAGCGTGAAACTGCCAAGTATGCAGCTTTTGTGTGTTGCCGTGTTCACGGCAGGACAGGACCTTTAACAACGAGCGATTTTGCCGCATGGCCGATTCCACTGGAAGGGGGAAGAATGTCGCTGACATCCCCCACCTCCACAAAACCTCACCCCAAAATTTAAACCCGTTGCGAATTTCAGGGTGGCTGGGGTATGGATACGCACACAAACAAGCATCTGACTAGAACTGTGACTGCGGTAGAAGCTCTTGCTGCTGACATCAGCATCAAACGTTGACCGATTTGAAGTGGAAATACAGGGAAAGCCACAGATGCGAACTCCGACCTTACGCGCGCCAGTGACTCACATCAGTGCACAAGCCACAGATGCCACAGATGCTGAGCGATCTGTCGTCTGTGGCTGCGTTCTCTCGCCGCACTGTGGCGCTGCTGGCAGCGAGTGCGATGGCGCCAGCAATGACAGCTGCAGCTTGTCCACAGGATGCAACAGTTCACAGTGCGCCCCTCACTGCACACTGCACGCTCACAACATGCCCAGTGCCACAGGTGTGTTATCACTGGTTGGCAACAGGCACTCAATGCACACAGGTGAACGTTTACTACGGTTACGGCTAACCAAAAAAGCTGCAGTTTTTTTTTAAAGCCAATACTTGAGACCAGAACGTTCAACCGGGACGGTATATATTTTTTTTTTGTAAAGGTGTCAATGAAGGGAAAAACTTCGCAAGAATGACTTTAGCGACTTGCTAGGCTCAACAACTTTGAAACACTATGAAGGGCATAAAGTTAATGGCGATATGTCGATATCAATTTATTTATGATGGTAGAGATCATTAGGCAAGTGTCTATCGATAAGACTTTACACAGATAGATTATATGGTTTCGCTTGGCAATTAATGGGTTTTCATGAAAGGCTTCACAGAAAATTGACTATACTACAGAACAAACAAACAAACAAACAAACAAACAAACAAAATCATCAAAGCTAAACACACCAAAAATAACGCTTTACATGTCACACGAAATGCACTGCGAGTAACCACAACGCCACATAGACATTGCTAGGAAGGTTTTCTATTCTAACCTACTTAAAGGTTTTACTTTGTCTCGGTTGTTTTGGACCATAATTTATTTTATTTATTTACCTCTCATCAGTTTTAGGCCTTGCTTATTTTCCATGTTGCCATCAACTTGTAACCCTTCATAGTGTTTAAAAGTCGCTGAGCTTAGCACGTGCGTGTGAAAGAATGACCTTGCCACGGAGTATGACTTCATCTCTAATCAACCGTGTAAGTAACGGAAACTTGATAAACATAGTAACCCCTCAACAGAGGCCCAGACAGGAGGCGTTACTCGTTGTCGCTACAAGGACCCACCCTAACCGACCACCACTCTCCCCGCTGGGTCACCGTGTCAGGTCGTGCCTTGATCACACTGAGCACAGTTTTGCCGACATGTGGGTGGATCAGGTGCGACTGTGACAAGATAAATATGCTAATACTTCAAACACACGTACCTACGTCACAGCCTTGGGAGGTGGGGTTTGATACCGAGCCAGCCGGCTACAGTTTGTGATTGGGACGAGGACTGGTTCGCTCTGTGAGGACATAAATTAACGCGGATTTATTTAACGCCTGTACTAGAGACCGGCACAATCAATGGGTTTTACTACAGGATGGCGGTTGGGTGAGCAATGACCAGTCGAGTGGCACCGTCCTCCGGCACCCACACCCGTCCTCTTACCTTAACTGCCACAGGTATGAGCAGGCAGCAAGGTTCTTATCCTTATAACGGCCCTCGCTCAGATGTCATCACTCCTTTTGTTGTTCTTGCTTTCCTCGCTGTGACAATGAAATGGGGCTGCAGAGGCGAACTAGAGAAAAACCTCAGTGCTGACTGAAAGGTGGTAATCATAGGATGTCAGCAGGACGATGTAATCCACTTGTATTCCATTTCTTTTCATCAGAATCATCCCGTGCAGTCTATCTAACCCTGTATCCACATTCTCTTGATACTGACAGTCAAAGCCACCTCCGCCATTCTGTTGATATAACTTCCGTGCCTTCTTGAAGAACGATAGTACCCCACGTACACAGCACTGGGTGGCAGGCTGTTCGACTTGTCCAGAACACGATAACAGCTTACCCTACGTATACACAGAACCAAGGATGCATCCTATCCTACGTGTACCCGAAGTGCATTCTACCCCATTCTAACCAGGGGGTGCATGCCGCCGGTGTACTCTAAGCTAGGTGCAGGCTAACCCACCTGCTACGGGGATTCGGGTGGGCTGGCTACCCAACATGTTCAAAAAGCCGACCAGTGGTTGGGAGGGGGTGAGTATATTCAATCAAGCGTAATGTTTAGTGCTGGTCTTGAGGAACGATTGCCTGCCCATGCTTCCTGGTGACACTACACACAAGGTTGCCAGCGAGTGTGAGCTCACTAAGGCTGAAGCTTTCACTTATTTTCTTCCGCATTGGAGGCGACAGGACGTAACCAACACACTCAATAACAGCCAAAACTAATGCACATTGCAACTTCTTGTTGTGACAGAGCGACACCCCCCAACACATACACCCAAACACGTTCTCTCTGTGTGTAGCACAGCATCCCAACTACACCGACATATGTAGGTGTAAACAGCCCGGTATACTCCAGCCGTTTGTCACGTGCAGGAAGAGGAAGGTGCTGATGGCACCGAGGCCATATTTCTCGTCTAATCACCGTTCGTGTTAACGCGTCAAATAAGTAAACCACAAGCGCATGTTTGAGCAAGTATGCGTGTCTGGTGGTGGTAGTGGTGACGAGGCGGGGGGAGGGCGAGTGACTGGGAGCAGCGGAGCGTTGAAGGGTTCAGATGGCACTCGAGGTCACGTGCTCCTTATAGTATCATTAATAATGGATATCATCTGTTCCTTGTCCTATTAATTGTGAATGCTCACCGACCTGCTAACCTATTTCTGTCCAAAAGCAGCCCAAACATACTCCCCCTCCCTTCTCAATAAGCCGAGGTGAGGACCTGTGCGATCTGTCGCATCTACTCACGTCTCGCACGTTGGTGACAACGTGTGCTTTTTGTTCACAACTTTACTGTTTTTCTGTCCAGCAACGATCGCAACGCCAGGCAGGACGAGCCTGGTGCACACCTGTTCAATAGGTGCATGCAAAATCAGGCGTGTTGCCAGTTATAATACATACCTTATTTATTCAACGCTGGGGGAGGAGGACACTTACAGGCTGGAGGGTGGACAGTGGGGGGGGGGGGACCTACATGTGATCAAAGTATTGCGTCGTCTCTCACTCATGCTGGAGCGATTTTTTTTCAAGCTCTCGTTGGGTGACACGAGGAGCGTTTGGGGCTTTGACCATATATATCCTCACCATCCACTCTGCTCGTGGCCTGCGCTCGGCAAACACTGCGTCGTGGCGCCGCCTTCTAAGCCACAACCTCACGCAATACAAGACTGCGGTTTGGCCCAAGTTAAACCCTGCCTATCTAAACTGGCTGTGTTTGCAACAGCAACCCCATCAAGGTGCCAATATGTCTTAAAAATTAACAAAAAAAAAAAAGTTTGTAAGAGAAATATCGTGCGCTAATCAATCCGCCTTCCTCCATTCAGAACACCTTCGACTAACAGTTCGAGCGATCCACCCCCTACCCCCCCTCAAAAAAAAAAAAAGTTAAGAAAGAGAAATTCTTTATGCAACATACCCGGTTAAGAAATAGAAGAGTAGCACAAGATCTTGAGGCAAAGCAGCAGCTAATATCCAACTACCCGAATGCAGGCCCTCGTTCGGTACCGGTTGGCTGTCGCTATGCAAAGGTGGGAATGGCTTTCTGACACTGGCTTAGCGGCGCCGAACGTGGACTCACGCAGGAGGAAAAGTGGGAGGGGAGGAGACGCCACCGTACCTCGGGCAGGTAAGGTCGAAAAGGTGTATATACGAGTTGCCTTTTCTCTCTCTCCCCCTCGCGCGCAGGCCTGCTGTTTTGGTTTGCGGCAGCGCGGCGGAGACACCCTCAAACTTCGCCGCGTGCGGTCAACAGGTGGGTGGAGCGGGGGCTGGGGGGGAGGGGGAGAGGGAGAGGGAGGAAGGCTCCAGACTCCCAAACAAGAGTCTGCCCTGTCAGCGGGAGGATTGTGATGCCTCGAGTGTGAATAATGCCTCCGACACCTGACAGCTCGATGACGGGAAATGAACGCGTCATCAGATGACCATGAACGAATCCTCGCCCATCGCTCAACACGGTAAGTGAATATTGTGGCGTGGCGACTGGCTTGTTGATACACGACTGCTGAAGTGAAAAAAAAAAACCAAACAAACAAAACAACAACAACAACAAACAAAAAAAAACAAAAAACGCTTCTTCAATGCGCAGACAACATAACCTTACAGCCAGTGACTGTCCTACTGCTCGTAATACTCGCCATCTCATCGCATTCTCTAACAGACATAGCACTGGTACTTACGGGTATATCGCCCCGAACGTTTGTGGCTCCGTAATAAAGGAAGTAGACGCTGGAGTCAAAAGTCGCGAAAGCCTTCTCCAACAGGTATGACACGATGGAGATGTGGGGGGCGTGTCTAGCGAGTACCTGCTCACCGCCGTGTGACATTGCAACCGCTTCACAAGATTATCTCCGGGTGCCGAAGGTCGGTTCGACTGAGCGCTTACTCATTAATATGAACTCGAGAACCGCTTCGTGAAGCGAATATGAGGACTGTTTCAGGTAGTAAATGCGGCCAGTCCCTGTATGATAATTATAATCAAGAACAGAGAAGTAACTCACACATTTGTAGGGATTGTGTAACTGTTGAATCAACTCAAAGATAAATATTACAACTAAAAAAAAAAAAAAAAATACAATGCCATAGGCATGGTGAATTGCACTCATACAATAGGCCTCTAATCAGTTTTGAGGAAGCCATCTATGTCATGCGTACTCAATAGGTCCATTCGCAGCATCTCCTAAATCGGTCGTACATTGCTTGCGCACTTTCGTTTTATACCCAAAGAGTAAAATATATATATAAATATATAGAAAAACCAGCCTTAATTATCCCTTGAACACCAACTTTGTTAACTTAATGCATAGTGATTAGCGACCAGCTAGCATTTCACCCAGTCACAGTTTGGATGGACTAGCTTTCACCGATTTCTCAGTTAATGGCAGGTACTGGAACCTGACTTTTATAATTATTGTTTTGTTTTACGATTTAAAGATGTGAACTTTTTACTGTAAATGCTCCATACTTCTCGCCTGCTGCTGCGTGACGATGTGAATGTGCCGAGGACTGGGTGAGTACTTGTGTCTGCGTTATGTAGCTACGAAGTAGATTTTTTCTTACGTAGCTCTGGTTTCTGCTCTGTGTGTGTGTGCGCGCGCGCGTGCAATCATTAACAGATAATGTAATCAGCACACAGAAGTTTCTTCTACTTTACGATGTGTGGGCAAAGTTCTGTCGCGACTACTGTTCAAACAGACGACCACGACCAGAGCTTTTGGCCTTTTTCACTTCCCTCGTCAGTTTAATAAGATCGGATGCAGCCCTTGAGCGCCAGTCTCCCGATACACGTTGGCTGTTGTCTCGAGCCACGTCAGCCCAGACCGTGCACACGTGACCAGCAGCAGTGGGTGAAGCTCTACAATCTACATCCTTGACTCCTGGTGGTCACGGCGCTCCCAGGTCTTGAAGACGAGGACAAACTTGCTGCACACCGCAGCCATCGCCCGTCAGCACGGAGGGAGTTTGTCAGGCCAGCAAGCACACACCAGGCAAGTCGTCCTGACTCCGCAAATACTGCACCCCATCTACCCATCCACCCAGCCTTCGCTTCTCGCCTGTACCCAGCATGTTTGCTGTCAGGGAAGGGAAGGATGAAGAAGGGCGGGGGTGAGGAAGAGAAAGATGCCTAATTAGATGCCGGGTGCATGTATTCACCTAGCTCTGACGGCCTGACATTCGGAACATCTCGCCAAACAAACCCAGTCTCACCGGCCCTTTCCGCTGCTTATATAGGCAGGTAGGTAAGCATTCTGGTCAACCCACCAATAACCAACATCGTAGACGTTGTCCTCCTCACCTTCCACACATGTCGGCCAGTGCACTTTAAGAATACGGACCACCATGCAAAGCAGCGGACACTACGCAACCCCATGTTTACAACACCCCGCTGTTGTCCGACCTCACGCACGCCCACGACAATCAACGATTAGTAACTGATGGTGAAAATCCAGATTTTGAGTCTCGTTCTTCAACAATCAATGTCAGTCTAGCACCACCTTACATACGTGATCTTCCCAACCGATACCATCCCATCCCCCCCCCCTCCAAAACAACAACAACAAACAAACACAAAAAACAAACAAACAAACAAAAAAAAAACCACCATGGTGGTGAGCCGCGCTCGTAAGGCAGGATGATAACTGTTGTTTCGAATGCTTTTGTTGTGACTACGAAGTTCGCGAGGCCTGATGTCGCAGTTATCTGCGATGGCGATGGGTAGGGGTAAACACAGCGATGCGGAAACCTGCAGGAGTTGCCAAGTGCCTGACAGCATCACGTGAAACCCGACAGGGGGGAGGGATGCACGTTCCCTATATAGCGCTGCAGTCTGGCTGTAGACATGCGCACTCGTGAGTCATGGCCCTCTCCCTCCCCCGTCTCTCAGCCTGCTAGAGTGCAAGTAGGAAAGACTGGAAGAAGCCGGCAAACAGCCTGGGTCAGGAAAGGGAGAAGTGAAGGAAGAGGGATGCGTACAAAGACAAAGAATCTCCCAGACGTTTCAATTTTCGCCACGAACCACATTCGTTTAATCAATAATAAAAAAAAGTAGAAAATTTGGCAAGTTATTCCAACGATCCACATTTCTGGCAAATTATCCTGGCAATCCTCATTTTCTTTGCTAAAGATAAATGGATCCCAGAGCCTAGTGGTCGTAGGAGCAGTGAACGTGGTTCACTATGACTAGAAAGAGGAAGGTGGAGCCTTGGCCTCCCCTTTTGTCGTCTTTTCTTTCCCTGATAAATCAGGTAGCCTTTACCTCCCCCAATAAATCAGGTAGTCTTTACCTCCCCCTATTAATCAGGTAGCATTTACCTCCCCCTATAAATCAGGTAGCCATCCGCGCACAGCTGCTGCTGGATGTAGGAGGGGGAGAGGTATGTTCCAGAAGTCCGAGCAGACCTTGAACTAGCGCCTTCACCACTAGTCACATGACATACTTATTCCTGACAGAAGACAGAAGTTCTATTATTTACATATCAGCGGCAACCTACAACTTAACCACTCCACTAACTGATGGTGTTGGGAGGCCTGTATTTCGAAAGAGGTGTAGAGCTTTCAAACGTCACCTTCACTCATGAGTTTTGCAGGAGGAGGCACAGGGAAAGTGGTGGGGTGGGGAGGGGTACAACAATTTACAGGTAAGACCGTCTGCGCATGCCCGGTGCAGGTCAGTGAGGAAAAAAAAAAAAAAAAACTCGCGTGGGAGGAAAAGGTTGTGTTGGAATATGAAGAGAACGTGGGGAATGGAATCCCAGCTCGGACAAGGACATATTGACAATGAAACTTGCACCTCTGACCTTTCCCTTGAACGAGAAGAACACACTAATTGCCGCCACATAGACTCAGTAAGTTGGTCAAATATTTTCATCAAGTTCAATCTGTCGTATAAGACGCTGTTCTACGACTATTATTAGGCTGCCTTGTTCTAGGGGACAGTCCCACGTGAGTCAGGCCACTCATAGGCACCTGCTGTTTGGATGACACCTGCAGAAGCATCTCAGCATGGATGCCAGTCTATCTCCACCTCAGATTCATTCGCGGGTGCAACGCAAAACCGACTTAAGAAGAGATTTTGGCTGCATCAGGTGTTTACCACTTGCGTGTGGGTGCTCGCTTTCGCCCAAAATAACTGAAATGAACCTCTGCTGTTTTGTTGTGTCAGACTTCCGCTGCCATCGCAAGCGCCAACAAGACAGCCACCTCCATGCATGTTCATGAGGGGGCCATCCAACCTTTCCTCGCGAAGTAATGGGTTTTCTGTGTGAAGACGATATACTGATATACGCGTGCCGCACCCAGGGATGTTCAAATACTTCAAATGTTATCGGTCTTTTCTTTTTCTCCTCTCCGCGTTTCCAACTTGTCGAGTGATACCTGCACCAACCTCAGTCTCGTTTGTGCTGACGTCAACAAGCCGAGTGTATATGCTCCAGTTGCAGTACAATAACAATTGCTGTATTTCGGTAGGCTCGTGCCCATAACCGATATTTGGGGGGAGGAGGAGGAGAATCAGCTACTGGTTCATACGGTTGCAGGAGAAAGACTAAAAATTGTACATACTAACGATGTGCGTGGCCATACAATTGTCAACACCGCTACCAGACTGTGTTAATACCTATAATTTATGTATGTGTGCGCGGAACGGGGGAGAGGGGCTTAATTTCCTGAACTAATCACTGTACCATATTTTTATTTTGGCATTCCGTGATAATTACACTAGCTAATCGAAATAATAATAATGTTTATTTATATAGCGCTTTTTCTCACCATTCAAGGTGGGCTCAAAGCGCTTTACTAAATAGAAAGACACACAAACAAAATAATAACGGATGCTGGTCTCAACAACAATCACTGAAAAATAGCCGAATTATAGCAGTAAGATCATCAGATTAGTTCACGAACGTATTATTGGACTGCTGGCAGACGATGTTTTCCAGTTAACTGCTAAAACGAGGCATTAGACGACAAAGCTTCCGGTTTATTCACATTCTTTGTTACGGCTCGCCGAGACTAACAGCGGATCACTTCGCAAGTGGCTAAGCGTTGGTCTTGGCAGACAAACAAAATCCACCTATACAAACGTCCATGGTTATTTTACAATCACCGAGATTCTGTTGAAGATTTTCCAGACTGAAATACTGGAGGCAACCGTCCGCAGGTTGGGGTAGTCACAGACTGTTCACAGTCGCTGACCTACGACTGTGGAGAGAGAGAGTTGTGGAAGTGAGTGAGACACACCTGTCCGTTACCTGATATTATAACATGGCTAGCCTTCCTATCTATGACACCTTTGCTATGCAAGTATTCCAGAGCATGCAGTAGATACCGCAAGATAAATGTAACGATAGCTCTAAATACGATATATGTGACCGCTAGTCCTACACACAAGATATGTGACTGTTAGAATTTGTGACCTTTGTGTATTCCTGTATATAGCTGACAGACACAGGCCACACTGTCAAACTGCACGATGATCACTTCTGATGACGATGACGATGACTCACTGATGTTGAGTGACCTTTACCTTGTTTTCTGCCTGTGGTGGGGAGGTGATGTCAGGCCGACTTGCTAGTAGAGAATCAGACAGCTGAGATGAGGAACAAGCGCAATGCTTTGTTACTGATTTGTCTGACATAATTTGTGTCTCTCCTTAGCCTCTTGTCACTCTGGAATCTATTAACTTGACCAGCTACTTGTTTTAGCAACACATCTGCCCGGGGGCCCGTGCTGGCTCTCAACGGCCCTGAGTTCAGGTCGAATTTGAAGTTTTAGGGCAACACGGTTGAGAGGAGACCACAGTCCTGGCACTGTAGAAGCGAAGGGACATGTAGGGAGCACGATGCTGGATGACACACACACAAACACACAACAGGAAGCAACAACTGGGAATAACAGAACTATAGTATCCCTAACCCCCGAAGCCAGGAACAAAGCGTTTTACACACACAGGAGAGAACTGGAAAACCCAGAGAAAACCCCGGTCAGCCCGGTCAACGTGTGGCATCCACAGACAGGCATGTCGGAGCCATGCGGACCCTAAACAACTCGATTCTCCCTGTTGCTGTCACAGACGCTGTAGTCACTCAGCCATCATCCACCCCAGTGTATATACTTAAACAAAAACACGCACAGCAAGACATGCAGGACAACACACAAGCTGACAGACAAACAGATAAACTAAACATGTCTGTGCGAAATGCGCGCGCGACACACACACACAGGTGGACCAAACAAGCAGGTAAAGTAAAAGTACGGACACAGAAGCAGACGACACTCACCGGAGAAGGACTGCTCCTCGTGGCTTCTGTAAACTGTTCGTCCATCTTGTCTCATCTCCTCCTCCTGTGAAATAGAAAAGACACTTCCTCAGACCGGTACGTGATTTTTTTACCTGGAGGCGGCTGTCTAGTGTCCTTGTAACGGCTGGCCAGCATGTCTATATAGTCACGGCCTGCTGCTGAGCGACTACCGCCGGACATCTTGGGACGTATCCCTTAGTGCACTCGGCAAATATTGACAGTTATTTTTCAACTAAATGCTACAACAGTTTGCAAGCCGAGTGTTATCACTGATGCCTGTATCTTCTTCCTTTAAAACTAACAACAAAAACAAGGCAGCAGGTGGTATGGTGTATGGCAAGTTCCCTGCAGACACTAATCACACCTGGTGGTCAAAGGTACCACCGACGCGCAGTTCTTGTTCTGCGTTCCCGGGTAATAAAACAGTTTGACCGCAATTTTATGGCTTCAGATACGAAACTATACTACTGACTGCTCTCAGCAATTATCAATATTTCGGGTCGAGGAAATAGTCTCCCTCTAAAAAAAAAAAAACAAAACTCGCACGCTGTGCGAAAAAGAATTCTATCTGAGAAATTTCCCTGCTTAGCCAGCCACGCGCCTGACTCTAAGCACTTCTGACACAGGACAAAACCACGGCATCGGTTGGAAGCAGCACAGAGGTCAGTTCTAATCTCTCTACAAGCAAAACTGCGAAGAATGGCGAGGTGGAGGACGAGGAGAAGGAATGTTGGAAGCGGGGGGAGAGGGAGGTCAGGTAATGCGGTGCGAGATGGCCAATGGTGTCTGCGTGAGGTCAAGAAGGGTCACACAGGACGGGTACCACCGGTCTGCCCACTAAGCTCGGCCGAGCGTATCGGGTGGGTGGCGAGGAAAGTAAGGCCTCGGGTGTGAGGAATGCTAGCAGGGAGGGGCACCAATGACCGCTGGCCGGGTACTTCTAGGGGTGGGTGTGGTGAGGGGTGGGTTACGGTTTAGGCGCCCTGAGACCGGCAAGAATAGATAGGTGCGCAACACGTCAGGGAACAGCACTGCAACTACCTGCTGCAGCCCTAGCCACCATCCGCACCGCTTCGTGGGTCTCCTTCCGCACCACTGAAAGGTGGGCGGGGGGAGGGCAGAAGGCGTGGCTCTGGCACCGAAAGCGGTTGATGTCTGCAAAGTGTAGTTGGTGGGGGACTTGTTGGGTGGGGTAGGGGGGAAGTCAGCACGTATTTCAAGCACATCATCAAACGCAGCTCAAGCCACGATATTATAAATCAAGATGTGCTTGGCCCCGATCAACCAGTTCAGTTAAAAAAACTGGATGAAAAAGTAATTAGAAAGGAATGTGCAGTCAAAGGGAAGCAGTTGCTGTTATTCCACCCACACATCTCACTACTCTACCTCTCTCCACCACCCAATGTGTAGTCTGTTTTGAGCACAGAGGGCTAATATGAAACCGGCACCCCTTCCCCCAAGCTATATGCTGTGGAGCTGTTTGTGTCGGGGTGGTTTTGCGAAAATACGCTAAGTGGGTGCAGAACTGGCGAGGATGCGCGCGCACACCCACACACGGGTGTCTGTAGACCAGACGGTGCTTTCACTTTCTGGCACCGGTGCCTGTAGCGGCGGTGAGAACAGGTAGGATGCTTTATGCTATAGGGAGTATTAGAGCTGTTTTCGGGTACCCCCCCCCCCCAAAAAAGGAAAAAAAACCCACCTTAACGCAAAAGCTGATCATCTCAAATAATTTGATTAACAAAAAATAGTTGTGATAGAAAGGGCATAATTCAGGTGATGTCTGTGTTTTCTGAAACTTATATTATGCAAAAATTTGGGAGGGAGGGTTTAAACCCCAAAGCGTGATGACACATCATTTCTGCATACTTGCTGGCATTTCTCATCATTTCTGTCCGGCCTCAATACTTCTATTTACAAAGATCTTCTATTCCTAGTATGTTGTCAGTGCCACCATTTCGAGTTCTATGTTATAACATTTAAACAGTTTAAACTGAATGAGTTCAGAGATCCAGATTAGACATATGAGGTGGGTGTCTAGTTGTTGACACTAACAAAATAAGCACGAAACATTGGTGGGAAGGCACTGAACATAAATTTCTGTACATAATTTAAACTTAATCCGCTCGTTTTTCAGCAAGACAAAACAACATGTTTCTCTGATTCTCACTGGAATATGGCAGCTAAGCCAAGTGAAATGCATGGGCCAGATTAAAAAAAAAAACCAAAAAACAAATAGACAAGAAAATCTGACAGGGAAGCAATGGTGTAGGAAGATGACTGACATTGGGAGGTGTGTATGTGGGGATAGGGGGGAAACTCCATACTGACAGTGAACAATGTTCACATTCTTGGCTCCTCACTATTTTTCTGAGGGTGCGCTGCCCTGTTCTTGCCCCCCTACGCATTTAGGGAGGTTACCTAAAAGCTACAACTTTATTTTTCCAGTGTCTCTACATAAGATGGAAAAGTTTTGGCAAAAGCCACCACCTGTTGTCATAGAAACAAGCAAAAGAGAAGGGCTACTGACGTGAAAATGTGCTGGGCAATACAGTATCCACAGTAAGCAGAACGTTGTAACATTAACATTCTGAATCCAGTTTACGGTACGAGGTAGCATGGCCATCTACAGTAGTACAATACAATAATTAATCCAATACTTTCACAACGTTAAGAAAATATAATTGCAGATAGGGCAATTATAAGGTGATAATCTGCTGCACATTCTTTAACCATTGCCAACTTGATACAAGTATTGAAAAGACTACGTGTGAATGCATTCTATGCAAGAGTTGTCCATCATTTGTCTGATAGGAGCGATAGTGGTCGAAGAAAGATTACTCAGAGGAACAAGTGATACAAGGTCTGCATGCCTAGGGTTCCTGGTAGAATGCCAAAATGGTGGCAACAAGCACTGTAAAGGTATCATATTAACAGTTGGCCCAAGGCACCACCATGACAGTCTGAACAGTTGGTGATGCCATCACACACAATCTAAGAAAACTCAAGGCCTCTGAGTTGACTGGCGCTGGCAGTGCAGTTTGTCATCAGATTTTATGGACAGGTGCATAAAAGTAAGTTTTTCTCTTGGTGAAAAAACTGTTAAGTTTGCCACTATGAACTGTTGGATGTCATTTCCTTCTGGGTGGCATAAGAAGTAATCAAGCTGACTAAGCAGTTATCTCCCATTGCTAAGTGCTACTTGCAAGAGGGAAGAGGGGTGAGAGACCTAAGCTTGAAGGAAGACGACAAGATGGGTAAAATGCCACGCGATTGCAGAGAAACCTGCATTTTCTGGCTTTGGAGTGGTACCTGTTATCTGTGGTTGATAACATCCATGCCAATCTGAACTATTTTTGTGCTATGCAATTTAGTTTGGTCAGCTTTTTTTTTTTTTAACAAAGTGGAGAAAGAGCACGGACTATTTGACATTTTTTTTTAAAAATATATATATTTACAAGTTTCCTGGCTGAATGTAAACTTTGACTATATAAGCTTCCAGCATTGCTATTTTCAAAGCTTACAACTTCTTGTCCCCCACCTCCTTTGTTTGCAACATTAACAAATTCCTCACTTAAGGATAAAGTATCAGTTAATAAGGTCCAAGGTTTAGCTTGCCTATTTAAAAACTCAAGAATGTTAAATCAACTTCTTAAATAGTTTTCATGATGTAACAAACTCAGACTTGAGCTTTGAGCATTTTGATAATCCATGATACATTTTAATAAGGTGACCAGACATTTTGGGGGCGAAAACGGGACATGTGCCGATGATGGTGTCGTCACAGTCAAAGAACACCGAATCAGCGTACGGTATTCAAATTTAAAAAAGACAAGCGGCACATTTGATGGACTTGCCAGAAAGCCAGAAAGCGGGACACTGGGCATCCCGCCCGATGAGCAGGCGGGACACGAGGTCAAAAGCGGGACGTCTGGTCACCTTAATTTTAAGTTTGCAAACTTGTTCATTAGTGATGCGAGGGAACTTGCACTTTCCAATTCACCATAAGCCAGTTTTCAATGAAATTTTGCTATCCAGTCAATTACTAACAATTAATTTTGAAAACACAACAAACTGCAAACTAGTTTAACATCAAGTAAAAACAGCCTGTATCAGGCTATTCAAACCATTAACCACATTAGGCTTATTAGTAAAAGACAGCAAAAGCAAATCATAATCCGATATCAAAAGATTTCTCACAGCAAATGCCAGATGAATATATGATTCAATAAATGAAAATAATTCTTAATCAACATAATCATAAAAGGAATGTTAACATGATCAAACATCTATGAAACCTGTGCCCATAAAGCAAAGACAGATATCCTAACAGTTTGAAAAAGCCTCAGTCAATGGTAGAGTCACGGTCTGTTATCTTCTGCCTTCTGTACAGACATTTACAAAACTTTACTTACTGACATATGTTTCTTAATATGACTTGGCCATACTGTTGTTAACATGCAGCCCATGGTTGTGAAACTGTGTATACGTAGATTTCTACACAATATGTCATGACAGGCTACTTTATCTCCTCACACAGGCCACATCACAACTGTATTTATTGATTTTTGACTGCTGAATCTATGAGCAATGTTACCCCAAGTGCCTCCGCCTATCACTGAACCGTATCCTGTTGCTAGCAGGAATTATAGTTTACTTTTTAGAAAAAAAGCTGCCAGACTCATAACAGTAATTCAATGAATATGGATTTAGAAGTAGAAATGAAAATTTAAAAAATATATACACTTTATAGCTCATAAGCTATTGCACAGAAGCAAGTTATTATATGAGCCAAAAGAAAAGCAGCAAACTATGCACAACCTGGCAACAATGTATGTGTAGATCATGAAACCTTCAGAAATGACAATTTTTATGAAATTTTGCATATAGAGTCCATGCATTTGTGTCTGAAACGATACAAGCCAGTGGGACCTACAGTCACAGGTGTGGCTCTATATAGTATGGTACCTGTAGGAGGCACAGCATAGGAAAGTAATGTGCACCGATGTATTACATTTCCATGCACCAGCTGTTGCAGATGATCATACTTCCCAATTAAACCTGTGTCCAACCTTCTACTTTCAGTGCAGACATTGCTAAAAGACCACTCATAGTTTTACCTGCCACTATTAATGCTGCTTTGCTTTTTAGCAGGGGATGGACGTGCTTTCGTAAGTATCTTCATATTTTATGCTTCTTGGCATTTTGACTCTCAATGGTACAAAATTCTGTTTCTGTGCATGAATCTACAAATATGAAGTTTATGTCATGTTCTTTTAGGTAATCTTTTGATTGTTTATTCAGTAGGAGGTTTTAGGGCTTTAAAAACATTAGTATTTTGACACTTGCATTAGTTTTTTGTGAGTATTCCTAATGAAAAAAAACCAACTTCTGTATCATCCCTCCACTCTACTCCTCCCGGGTGTCACTGGCTTGTTGAACTGTTTTTTCTGATAGGCCGACATATTGCTTTAACAGTAATGTCTTTTGATCTGCTCTACCTACACAACGTCTGATCCATCATTACCAATTTAACTACACTAAAACACAAGTAATTAGTGTCAGATCAAAAATAACACGAAAAAACAAACACGATGGTCTCCAGAAAATGAACAGATTGCTGCCACTGAGAATGGAAAATGTGACTCTGAAAAGAAAATCGTGAATGAATAACACAGCGACAAACTGTAATAAACGAAATTAAAGTGAACTTAAACCAAACACACAAACAGTAAGTATACAATGCCACAGTTCTAAGTATACTACTACTTTTGAAGCAATGCTACACAAGCAAAGAGTAACAAGGCAGTGTGAGCTGTTAATAAAAGGCTACTAAAAACACAAAATTTTAAAAGAAACCAGGTGTTTTGGGTGAAATCCTTTGAAGACAAATTTATATGTTGCAGGTCTCTGAAAGATGCATCTAAACGCCATACACAAAGCAAAGTGACGAGAGAACCTCAACTCCCGCAGCACTAAAGGGAAGCAAGCACATTTGCTCAGGAGCTTATTATGGTGAGATGGCCTCCCTTGTGAGAGCGCACAACACAAATGTATGCTACGCTTTCACATGGGAGTATAAGAGAGAAGAATCTTAATCACTACAGCTCATATAATTTATAAATATTATAGTTGCACAGATCTACTTTTCTCATACTAAATATTATTATCATCACACTTTTTCACAAGCTGAATGCTATTATTACTACGTTACAAGTTGTTTATTTATTCTCTAATTTACATAAAAGAAAGTCCCCAAAGACCCAACTACACATGTTAGAAGGAATCCTGTCACCTTAGATTCATTTAAGGGCAAGCTGGAGCCAAAGTACAACAGAAAACAGTTATTTTTAAAGGACATTATTCAAGGAGGTGCTAAAAACTTATATACCAAAAAATATAGCCTCAAATAATTATTTTAAAGCATGCTCACACATTTTAAAGCTAAAATATAATTGAGATGTGCAGCAACACCCTGCAGTTGCAAGAAGCAAAGAATATTAAGATCCCACCAAGAAGTGCAGCGCCAAAGAACAGCACAGTGGCTGTACACCAGTTACTCACATTCCTTTTAAAGACTGGTGATTGGATGTGCTGTCCGCGGCTGAGACGTAGCAGTGCAATGGAGTGGCCAGTGCCTACCCTTGCTCGTGCTGTCTGCGAGGGAGGGGCAGGATAGGAAGGGGGTGAGGTACGGACAGGGGGGGTGTTATGGCTGGTTGCAGTAACATGTCTACTGGAGCAAACACTGACCTGCAGGAGGGTGGGAGCAAGAAAAACAAAAATACAACTGAGTAATATTCACTTCTTCAGTTTGTCCTCCAGATGATGCAGATCACACAATCAGTGCTTCTGATGAAAATTAATTTTGTTCAAACCTCTGCTTTACTTTCATGTTGGGGGTGGGGAGGGGTTGTGAGTGATTAGACTAGCTCTACAGCATACTAAGAATATAAAAATAACTAAAAAAAAAAAAAAATCCCAAGAAACTGAATGTTTAAAGCTGTGTGTACCATTTTTGGAAGACCATATGGGGAACCCTCTGAATGATCATCTTGTAAGACAGTATCAGTGATGGCATAAAAATAAGTAACATCTAATTACATTTATAATTATCAATTACTGCCAAATTGGCATTTTTAAAAGAAAGCTTTCCATCATCAAGATATTGTTTACAGTGTTTCACCAAGGTAATGCTGCTTATTCAAAAATAAAATGCTTCAAGCACAGCATAAGCAAATCCAACTCCATTAACAAAGTGGGGCTCAGATTAAAAAATACACTTAAAAGCAAGCAGACTCCGAGTAAAAAAGCATTTTGAAGAATACAACATAATAAGCAATTTTCTAAAAACAATGCTAAAAAAACCCAATGCTAAACCAATGCTAAAAAAATCTCTGCTAATTTATAAAATATTCAGTGCAAACATTTCACATAAGTTTTGTGCATTTTCCTCTCACAACATTTTTGTGTGTGAAATGACTACCTGGTGATGAGCTGCAGAAAGTTGTAGCTCACGATTATCTGATGACAGTGAAGACGTGGATATTACAGCTTGCCTGGCGCTTGGATCAAAGCTGACCTTAGGTAAATGTGAGGCAAAAGGTGCACAAGACTCAGAGCTGTGGTTTAACTGTACTTCAGCAATTTTGTCTGTACTTTTTTCCAATCTGGATCCTGCTAGAGTTGACCTCATCCTGTGACTATGAGTAATGTTCATAAATGGTGATACTTCAACAGCAGCAGTGCTGGGAGTTTTTGCATCCAACTGGTTTTCTGATCTTGCATTGACAGTTGCTACAGAGAGTGATGCAGGTGCAGTTTGCATCTGGCTATGTTGTAAGTCTATGGAATGGGACTTTTGCAAATGTTGCAAATCAGCCTGATGGTGACATGAAAGCTTATGTGACTGTTGGATATGTCTTTCATTCCCTAGAGAACCAATACCTGCAGAAGGAAATGGCGGAGAATGGCTAAATTTAGCCACAAGAGATTGGACATGGGGCAGTGCCCTTCTAGCACATGCATCAGGAAATGCTGATTGATATTTGGAGGTGTTTTCAACCGTAGACACTGGTGCTGAAACATCTTTATCAGCATTAACCACACTTGAAAACTGGTGCTGCTGTTTTATTGCTTCCACACTATAGCTAGCAATGGGGATGCAACAATCCTGGTCTCCCCTTGCTGCAAGATCATCTTTGTCTTTGAAGCCTTGGCTTGAATCATCTTGTGAGGCAGCAGGCGGCAGCTCAGATGTGCATGCCAGCTTTGTTGACTCTTGTGGTGGCTTTCTTTGATTAGACTGGGCAAGCTGGTGTTCTAAAGCATTCCATTTCTCCAGCAAAGAAGAGATCTTGTTGACCTGGCTCTGTTTCTCCTTTCCAGGAAAAAGAGCTGCTCCGCTGCTGCTGGGTACAGCTGATTCCTTTGACACAGGTTCCGTAGTGTTAGTTCCTGCACAAAATTGGACATCAGTCTGGACTGAAAACTTGTATTCTGGAAATGAATCACTTTCTCCCTGAAACTCATTGGGTTCACCGACATACCCTCCATGTGTTATGAAGGCAGGATCTACGTTTTTAGATAAGTGCTGGTGAGCTAGAAGTGCAGCATCACAACTATTCTGACTGTCATGGCAGTTCAACAATTTACCTGTCCCTGTTTGGGAACAGTCAGAATCTCTGTCTAGCAGTGGTTTAAACAAGCTCACAGGATGATCCGCACCCAGCTCGGACTGATGTTTGTTGTCTTGGAGACATCCTTCCCAAGGGTCCAGTGACATGCCCTGTGGGACTTTATATAGCTTAGGAGAGTTGCTGTTGCTTTGTTTATATAAACCATCTATCCTAAGAACACTGTGAGCTTCTGCCAACAATAGTGAATGCTCACTTTCCTTGTTCTGTTCAGAGGTGACCTGAGCATGTGCAGCAGAACACCTGTGATCCCTGTCTGACCACATCAAGGCTCCATGTCCATCATCACCACCTATGACAACCTTTGAAGATACAGTGGTACTCATATTCAGATGTGGACTTTTTTCAGCATCAGCTTCCTGTTGCTCATCCATGGTTCTTTCTGTCAACTCCTCTGAAATCATTACCTCGTCACCTTTTATTGTATCCCATAAATTCAGAAACCCTTTGTCATTCTGTGAAGTGACAAATACTACTGATTCCTCTTCAGTGGTGTTATGATGAACACAAAAAGTGTTGGCACTGTTCTGACCAATGTTTTCCTGCATGGTGGTTTTCCCAGTTGGTGAGGTAGACACATATGAACTTTCTCTTATGTTTAGTTCATCAGTATTTTGTGAGTCTTCAAAACATGTGTGACTGAGCTCAACAGGAAATGGAAGACTAGACTGTTGAGCTGAAGTTACCTGTGCACAGTCAATACTAGTTGATGAAGTAGCTGAATCAGAATACCGCTGGTTATCGGTACCAATAGTCTGGGCAGCAGACACACTCTGTGACTCGCACATTCCTACTATATTTTCATCCTCTTCACTACATTCATCACAAAACACTGACTTCTGTAAACCAGCTTCCTTGTCTTTTTGAAGAAAATTCTGGATGAGATCTTTTCTTAAAACACAATTTGCTCCCCTGATTTCCTTGCAAGAAGACTTCTCACATACATGTGACACATCTGCATTATGTGCAGGAGTCCAGGCTGTGTTCAACATGGATTTCTCTGTTTCTGTGGGTATCACTAATGTGCATGGCTCAGCAACATGAGACAAGGCACTTGTTTTATCTCTAGGTTCAGAGGATCTGTCTCTGTTCATTCCTAAATCTCTCAAAGCAACAGCTAATTTCTGCTGGGCTGTCTTAAAGACTTCATCCATGTTATCTGCAAAATTCATGCCATTCTGTTGAATGCCAAGGCTGCTAGATCCAGCAGCAGCACCAACTGTTGAATTTCCATCACTGTTTGAGCCATTAGTCCTGCCATCACTAGATTCATTAAGCAGACTGTCCATGCTAGCAGTCAAGATCGAACCGTAGCCGCTGGAGCTGACTGGGGTGACAGGCGAGGTCAAACCAACGTTCCTCCAGGGGCACGTCTCACATCTCTGACAGCTGCAGCTGGAGGAGGGCGTGCTGCACTCCTCATTTATTGGCGAAAGCAGCGTTTGATTCGACGTCGCAGGCAACAAGTCGAGTGGGTCTTCCTGCGAGTCTGTCCTTGGCACGAGGCTAACGGGCGACAAGAAGCTCACCCGACTCATCGCACCCCACTCATCCTTTGTATCGTTGGCAAGACTTCCTTTGAACGTCCCTCCGGAGAGGGGATGCAGGTCAAGAACGGCCTGGTTGCGTGACCACGTGACTTCCGGTGATGGCGTCTGACCGGAAGTGGTGGTGCCGTCATTGGCTCCTGCCGTCAGCACGTGCACCACACGGTGCCTTGACTCCTCCCAGGGCTGCGCCAGCAAGCGGGCCCGCCCAAGCTGGATCTCCATCCGCCGCAACCGTTGCTCGTGAGCTTTCGTGCCGTTCATGACAAACGCTTGCCGCCGCCTCCTGACCTCTTCACCTCCCACCTCCTGAGCACCGTTGGCGCTGACTGCGCTCTCCATACTGCCGTTGCTGTTGTTGTGACCCACCTCCGTCATCCTCGACTGCGGATTTTGCGCGGTACCGTCTCCACCTGTCTCCACCTCCTCGTGCGCATTGCGCAATGCTCCAGGCATAGACACAAGATTGACCGATTCCTCGCCGGACCTCACCAGCACGTTTCTCTTGAGGGTGCCCTTTGCCCCCTCTACATTCCTGAACCCACGACTAGAGACAACTATCACATGTTTCCTCGCACAGAAATATGCTGAATCGTGCCTGTTCGTAGGGTTATAGGTTTCTGGCAAAACACTGAAGATATTTGTATGCTCTGTGGATCCTCTCTGGGATATCTTGAGAGCATGCAGCAATGCTGCTCTTGGTCAGTCGTGAGCTCGCCTGAGGTATGTGCTGCAGCAACCACTGAAGCACAGCTGTAACCCCCCAGACTCCACTGCTGGAAGATAAGCCTTGCTGGCAGGGGGTGATAAGTCGCGGGTCTGTCGTCACGATGTTGATACAGACTGGTGCAGGAACTAGCACTGATCAGTTACTACTGACAGTCGGCTCGAGGCCCTGTGGACAAGCAAATGTTTGGGACTGTCAGAAACATCTCAGACATGCTGAGAGAGAGAGAAAAAGTGTGTTTTTGCGAAAGACAAAAAATAAAATGAAAAAAAGGCATGTGTCGGCTTGACAGAGAGAGAGAAGGGGAGGGGAAGAGAAAAGATGTGAAGTTTTCCGACCGACTGTATACACCCCCTACCCCCGTCTTCCCCCCCCCCCAAAGGCAAATTCTCAGATCGGGTCAGTCTGGGAGAATGCGGCAAGCACATGCGTTTGTGCATCGGCCTACTTGAGACAGAGGGTGCGACTGAAGCTGGATGGCGACCCTAGCGTGTGCTGTTTACTGGTAAACCTCTTCACAGCTACGCCAAACTTGCTCCCGGCCGCCAAATTTGCCCCAAAATGAAAACAAACGGAAGCAGCATAGGACTCAATTCATCTTTGTAAACAAAGCGCGGAGTTTGGATTTCTCTCTGGGTTTTGTTTTCTCTTGGGTGCAAGGACACCATGCTAACGCCTGGGGCGACGTAAACCTTGGCATCTGTGTGCGTGCAGACAAGAACACAACGGAGATTGTTTTCTCGAACTTTATGCGTCCCTGCTCCGAGAAAGTACAAAAGGAGAATAAAAGAGAGTTTAAGAACTACCCCCAAAAAAAAAAAAATAAAGTGCGACATTCCGACAAATGTTCTGACTGACGTAACTGCCTTCCCCGAGTCACACTTCCTTTCGACGGACTGTAAACAAAACGAAGTTTCCTTTGCCTTCAAGCAAGATGAAATTTATTCTCTCTGGTCGTAATTTATTGCGAATAATATAACACTTCACTCTTCCATAGCTCGCTTCTACTTTGTTATTCCTAATAATTTATTCCCTCCCTCCCTAACCAGGAATTTTAAGCACCTCGTCGCCAGCAGACCACAACCATCGCAAGATCAGCAAGACGTCGCAGCATGCCGCCGCCTGTTTGCATGACAACGTCGCCAAGCTTCCCCACCAGCTGCACGCCAGCTGTCCACTAAGCTGCCAGCCTCCCCTACCCAGCTGTCTCGTGGTCCACGATGGTTCCGCCGCGCATGGCTTCACACTTCACGCTTCGTGACGCGGTCATCAGCCACAACTGATTAAAGCTGGCTACCTGATCTCAGGTAAGGCACGGTCAGTCTTAGTCCAACACACCTGTCCTGTACCCTGAACGGTTTTGACGCAGTTTCCATTAACAACTTCCCATTTGCTTTTCTCGTGCACACACATTTCTAATTTTAAATACTGTTAAGCCTTATGTCTAGTTAGATCATCCGTTTTATAAGCGTACATAATAATCCGTTGTCCGGTGCAGGTCACAGCACAACGTTTAGAGCTTTTAAAAACTGTTTTAAATAAGCCAGACTTTCGTTCCGGTCAGCGCAGTTTTTCGTATCCACTTGTATAGCGCGGTTATGCCTGGCATAAAGATAATTTTTGTAATCCGTTTCTAAATCTGCTTTTTATTATTTAAAAAAAAACATGTTGTGTAAGTAGTCTCTGGAGGCAGGGGAGAACGGCGGGTGGGAGGGGTGGGGTGGCGTTGTGATTAAATGTGACCGCAGATCCTACAGAACTACAAATGGCATAGACACGACGAAATTCGAAACATTCACCGCCTCTGTTGTTTTTAAAAGAAGCAAACAGTGAAAGAAATACCGGTGCATTGTGCAATGGTGGAAGCCTTCTGGAAAGAGGGGGCAGAAATGGGGTAGATACCGGCAGCAGGAAGCCTGTCCAGACGGACACGACGATGTCTTCCTCACAAATCTCCAATCCCTCGTCAGCGTTCGTCTTTTTTTTCCCCTACGTTTTCTGTGTAGTTTACCGCGTTATCTCCAACAGCCACAAGCTCGCTTTTGCACCCGACAAACAGGACAACGGCCTCAAGAAACCGGCCGATCACGCGTGTAGTGATATCCCTGTACACACACACACAGAGGACCTTGCTCCCGTACAATCTGTACTCCTACAGGTATACTCACAGGTATGTGCGCACTAACACCTCACTCACTACACGGTGGTGTAGCTTACGTCGCCAACGAGCCTAAGTACCTGCCACCTTTACGTCAAAGAAGCTTATTTACACAGCAGGGGACTCTGCGGCGTAACGCCCGTCGTTAAAGTCTTGCCAGCCCCCATCCCAGAGGTGCAAGGCAAAATGTCAGTCGCCTGTGTCCCTGCTGCTGACGCATCTCACGCGCTTGCATCACTGGGGAGAGGGCAGTGGGAGGCATGAATGGTGGAGAATTCGGGAACGAGTCTGTCCAGGCGTGAGATGATAGGCTAGGTCATATGTGTAAACAATACGATGTTGCCGAGCAACTAGCCACAGAAACGTGTGTGTGGAATGGCATGGGTTATCGTTCTGGGGAGGATGCGGCTTTACTGAGTGTCTGACGGGTGTCTGTCCTTATAATCACTAAATATCAGCACTACATATTCTGTCCGTGATGATGACGTGATCAGCGAGACGATCGGTTCCCTAAGCATGATGCTACCCTATCTTCTGACGATGCGGGCAATCGCTACGAGTCTGGCAATGACACCCGAACATCAGACCCCTCCGCCCAATCTTCATGTGGCATACGACACGCGTAAACTTCAGCGCGAGGGCTTGGATGCTGTTCTTATCACCGACTTCTTCTGCTGAACCCGAACACACGAACCGTGTGGGACGATCGTGGCTTCTGATGACGTCTACAGCGAGACGGACGTCCAACCGTCAACATCCTGATCCGACAATTGGCGAGGTCTCACGCGCTAAAAGGACATACAGGGTCACCAACGGGTGATGGGATGACTCTTTTATGTCTTTTATGTCCACCATCCAGACAAGAACAATGTCTCCAAGATGCACAAAGTACGGGCTATGCCCACAACCCCACCCACCCTAATAACGAGCAATATGATTTACTCCCGCCTACAGAACTAGCAGGTTGACCCACTCCTGCCCACAAGACTAGCAGGTTGATCCACACGACCGTGACCAGTGGACAGGTAGACCCATGTAGTTCAATAGCCGTGAGCCCCAACATCATCTCCAACCCTCCCGTCGGGCGGTACTCGCGAGTCGGGAGAGAGGTTGGGGATAGGGCGAAGAATGCACAGAATATATTAAGTTTATAGCTGTCACAAGAATTAATGTGCTATAAACATTCTCTTATACACAACACAGCCCCTCCCTGTGAAATGTATCTTTCAAACAATCTTGTATTGTAATCTATTTGTGAACATCGTTTGCTCTGAGTACCACTACCCGAAAACATGCGAAGCACAGAACTCGTGAACTTCATCAGACTTATTTCATAAGTACGGAACTCTCGTGAGGTGTGCTTCCCTAACTGATACTGGCAAATGAAGCTGCTTGGCAATCTAACCACGGCTGAAGATCAGAAATAAAAAGTATGAGGATTTATCATCACCCGAGTACGATAACCTCCAGCACAGTCTACTTTGCTCACTCACCTCAGAAAACAGCTCAGTCTAGCGCTCATTCAACAGCAAAAGCTTGAAAACTCGGCCAGCGAAGGACCACAAACTTTCCGAAGCAGAAGGGAGAAGGGTGTTAGGTGAGGGAGCTTGGTCAGACAGCCTCCAAGACCAGCCACCAGACGTCACTGTGGACTTGCCGACAGTAACCAATAACGCCTCTTGTGTGTAGGAGGGGTGGGTGGAGCAACGGTGGGGGAGAGGGGAACTGAGATGTTTATACTGCTGGTCAATAGAGGAGCCAGCTGTTCCCAGCATCCAACGCGCCTTTTACTGGTCGGCCCACGCAATAACGTCCAACCAACCTCCCAGATGGGCCGTTCGTTTGTCAACAAGCCGCCTGTTACCGGCGAAATCCGATTACCCGGGTCCTGCTGCCTTTAAGTAAGATCAATGTAGGTCAGTTGTCGGATGCATAATCTCCAATCGACAAGTCCACCTCCCTGTTTGTACGTGCGAGTCTATGTTGTGCACCTGACCCCAGGCTCCACCACAGCTGGATGTTCTTGGCCGCCATAAGTCAGATTTATTAGCCAGAAAATCTGGGGCCTTATCCCCACGACTGGCTTTTATCCGGTGCGAAGGTTGTTTTGCATGGGAACAGACTATGTTCTATGTCTACATTTTTCTTCTGGAGCACATCGCGAGAGATTTCAACATCTGTATTAGTCGGCTACTGCCTGATATCGCTTTATGGGGGGTAGTCTATATTTTGCACTTCAATGTTGTTATTATATTATACTAGCAAATACTCATTTCAGAATTGTCTCTTTTAAAATGACCTCCATGACCTCCCATAAACAAGGAGTGATGGTTTTTCAGTTACACTCTTACTTGTGCAACATGCCGGGAGTTTATGGTCGACTCTACTTACTCAGCTAAAAACTCGGCTAAGGTCAGTTAGTGATGCGCCATAAATTATGTACCGTTTCCTAAAGCATAGGGAAGAGTAGGGGGAGAGGGGTACAGAAGAAGCGCCTGTCGTCCGATAAGTTGCCCTTGCTGATGAGAAATGTGCAAACATCTACAGCTGCGACTGAAGCGCGCGACGGACACGTTCAAGGGAGTCGGTTGACGTTAGAGACAGCCGCGAACCCATTGTTGTCCTCGCTCCACGTGTCGAGGAAGAGAGGGGTGGTATTCAGTAAGGCCCTTATTAACCGCAATTGTTTAAGAATTATGAGATTGAATAAACTTGGGGCATATAGTCACGCATTGACAACTTGTCGATAGAAAGACCGTTGAGCCAGCGTCACATTATCCGATGCCCACATACCCACACACACACTGCCGTAGCCTCATATTCCCGTTGCCCACATAGCTGCTGGACACACTAAAGCTGCGGTGTATTGCAACGTGCGAATCGCTCCTATTCCGTGCAATCCTTGAACACTGCAACGTGTAAGCCGACCTTTATTGCAGCGTGTGAGTCGTCCTTTAGCTCTGGTCTTGGTGCGAGGTGTCTTCTCAGCTGTGCTTTCCACTGATTATCTCAACAGATTAGTCGGCACGCAGTGTGCTGAGGAGTCAGCTGACTGCCTCACGTATTATTAAAGTGATGCTGGGTGTAATTAACCTCCATCTAATATAAACAATTGTGCGGATTCTTATCTTGCACACCTGATGCAAGAAGCCGCCCCACCCCTACAACGGTGACATTTTCAGTCACAATCATCTTCATGCAATACTCAAATTTTCAGTATCTGCCATCAAAACTTTTTTTTTCCGGTAAATCAAAGGCCTCACTAATGCAGTACTCAATGTTCCTTCACACATACACAGAATGCGACAGGATTTTAGCAGTCAGCGCAGACACACAAACCTACTCCCTTAGTAGCTTGAACAAAAGGCTACCTCCTCTTCACAAGAGGCGATGAATGCATTGCATGCCATAAAGTCGGTGACCCCTTACCCCAACTGTTGCAACATGAAACCACCCTGATTTTATTGAGCAGCCAGTCATAAACTTTAAAGCGGTGAGCACAGTGTAGATAACACTGTACATTCTGGTTACTGTCGCATGAAGCTCACCCAAAGCTTTACACAAAAATGCGACAAACGAAATTTCCCGATGTGTCCACAGTACATCAGGTTCATCAACCTTGACTTGTGTTTCTAGGTCGTTATCAGTTAACCTTGGGGTATAGTAAAGCCACAAGACAAAAATATGTAACGCAAGCCAGAAACTGTTATTCTGAGATTCGTACACAACAGCATTTCAAAGCAAAAGCTATTTCACTCGTACATCAACATCACAGGAATAGAAATCGTTTGCTGTTAGATTCAAGTCAGTTTTTTTTTTACTTCAAAGCTGCACTACAACCACCCAACACTTGTTATCTCTTTTCTGATGCTATCTCACAAGATCTGCAGCTAAAGCAAAACTTATTGTATTAAGTCACGTACTCTTTGATGTCCACATGAAAGTTTGAGAGACACACCTTAGTCAGCAGACGGTGACCCGCAGTTTCGTTCCAATCTCAAGACACCATCGCCACTAGTTGTACCACGTGTTCCACCTCACGTCGATTGTTCCGAACTATTATTAATTTGTAAGTTACCTTTGCTCACTACAAAGAACGGTCTGTGGCGGTATTGTTTCGCGAGAGGTATACAGGCCTGACGAGAGGGGGGGACAGGGGGGTCTGGGGTACCCGGGCCCGCGGCTGTCAAGGGGGCCCGGCCTTGGTCAGTGGATTTTTTTCTTCTTCTTCTCCTTTTCTTTTTCTTTTAAAGAAAGGTCTAAGGACAGAACAAATAATTTACGATTACAAGTACAAGGGGCCCGGAGAGGTCGTCTGTCCCGGGGCCCGGGCTGGCTCTCGGCGGCCCTGGAGGTATACAACCACAACCACACACCATGACTGCCATTCAAACAACCTCGTACCTTCTTTTCGCGGGCCTGTCTTCGGTTGCTGAGCGTGACCCCTCCCCCCAAAAAAAAGTCACCAAAAGGGGTAGCGACAGTCTGGGTATCAGCTTTCACCACTTTAAGGGTGGGAGGTAGGGGTGGGTTCTCAGGCATGCAGCTGCGGCGTGTACCTGTCCCACACCCGTACCTGTCGAGACCTTGGGTATCCACAAGTCCCGTGACGGTGACGTAATCGTTCATGTACTGACGCTCGTTTGTCCACTGACAGGCTTTTCTCGTCAGTCCACCTCGTGGTCAGCAGATGGAAAGCCCAACTCACCTTTCACATCCAAAGCCGTTCGTTTGATGCTCACGTGAACATGATTTCAGCGAAATCTTCAGGCTCCTGGTTTTATTCACTCTTACTCCACTTTACATCCTCTCCTGGGAAGTGAAGTATCGAATCACGTGCAGGCCGAGAGGTGTACGGGAAAGGAAAAACAGTATCAGTAGTTCTGTCAGGTAGCGTTGACTACCAGCCCTCGCCAGGAGCACAACAAAGGCCAGTGATGGCACGCGCGTTGTTCTCTAGTAGACGCAAGGCCGCCAGAATCATCAAGCATGCCGCAAAGGATCTGAAGGCCGCGCGCGACCTTCGAACCAACAAGCCTTCCTCACCTGGAATTTCTAGGTCTCGGCCCGCTATCGCTGCCGGCCGGCCGGTCGGTCTTTTTTTTTTTTCTCTCCTTGCCACTTCAGTTCTGACGCAGCGCCACGCGCATGACAACGGAGAGCGGCGGGTGGGAGGAGCGGTGCGAGGAAGGGGACGGACACAGGTAGAGCGTTACGCTCGCTTGAGCCGTTGTATCGTCACCTTGGAAACTCTGACGGGGGGTGGGGGTGGGGGAAGTAGGGAAGGGGGGGACAGCAAGGGAGGCGCGACAACTATGAGCCACGCTTGAAGTGCGCGCGCTTTGTCGATGACGTCACAGCCGACCAGTTCTTTGCCGGACGATCGCAGCTGCTGACCACGTAGCACGACCTGTAGTTCCCACACCCACACATTCCCCCCAACATCAAAAGGATCTATGCGACAGACTACTACTACACTGCTTCGTGTGTGTGTGTGGAATTACCGTGTTCTGCCTACATGTCCTCTCATGACCCGGAACAACACGTGCGAGTAGGTGACTATTCTCATGTGGATAGAGTGATGAGTTGTCCCCACTTCCATCCCTTACCCTCCCTAGCATTAGTAGGTTGCATGTGCACACCATGTTTTGATTCAGACGTCCGTAAAGACAAGGTCACCCTGCCCTGGTCTGTGGTTTCGAGTTACAAACAATTTGCAGGTCACGACGGTCGAGCACCTCGTTTGCCTTTCACCGTAACAGATCCTCTGATGACGCCTTGTGCTGAACCTTTGTTTCCTCGTATCACCACGTTTTGTCGCTGATGGATCTGAGATTCCTTGGATCATAAACACGCTAACAGCCACATTACTTTTTTTTAAAAAAGGGAAGTGGGGTAGGGGAGCGGCCAGTACGTAGAGGTAAAACCCTAATAGGTCACCACTGCAGTTTAGACGGTCTTTGAGAGACTTTAGGTTGACACTGCACGCACACATATGTGCAACACATCCATGCATACTCTACTATTACCATACCTACCGCCACGTGATTTTCGAAATGCGATTAAAGTGAGATTTGAAGTTTCAATAAGCTTTAGAGTTCAATACAACATGCAACTTAGTGCTCACAAACTGTCGCCACAATTTCTACAAATATAGATCGCACTAGTACAACGATGCTTTTAAGAACCAGTATTTGTGAGATCTTGTACAAGATGATACGTGCACCGCCCGTTTGCTGTTTGCACCTACCCGTGTACACGTCAGGCGGTTGTCTCCCTTACACCGTTAAGCACGAGATGGGAGACAACTTTTAGCTCGCGTGTCCGCTCAGTCTAACTCCGTCAGAAAAACCATCATTAACAGCTGGAAGTTGTATTATTTTGTCTTTTACTACTACTACTTCTTTTCGAGATGAGAGAGAGATGGAAAAAAACACGTTAAGTTAGTAGACGAAACGATTCCTCTCCTAAAATAAAAAAAAAAAATGTCAAAACCAAACGTTCCGCATGACAATGGACAAAGGAAGCCTGAGCGATGCAGGCGAGATGACATCTTTGTTCTGACTCACAAAAGGAGGTTAGACAAAATGAATGTCAGAGCTTACCTATGCACACCATTCGATACACTAGGACCATGTACATCTCCCCCCCTACCGTCCTGGCACCGCTCCTACAAGACTGGTGACGTGCGCGTGGCGGCCTCGGTCTCACGCGCTGCAGTGACGTGCGCTCACGAACCTCACGCGCTAAAGATTTCTAGCGATCGATAACTCCGTTATGGACTGGCAAACAAAGGCAATCAGTGTGTGTGTGTGCGCGCACGCTTGACACAAAGAGAGAGAGAGAACGTACTCATGTGCGGGTGAGGATTCAAGCATAAGCAAAGTTTAATTTTTTTTTTTTTAAGTGACGGCCATCTCTCAACTGCATTGAGTGTCCCGTGCTAGGTTCGGCTGCTTGTGACAAACACATGACATCGGGTAAACAGTGCTAATGTCTGTGTGGTTTTCATTCCCAGGCGACAGCCTCACTGAAACCCTATCTGAGCCCGGGAACTAGCTAGTATGAGAATTAACTGACCGAGTCTTTGCACCTTCTGATCAAATATTACTCACAGGGAATATATAACTCGTTTATCACGTGCACACACACAGCAGTACAACTGTAGCCTAGCATCAGAGAGAAACCGAGAGAGAAGGGAGAGAAAGAGAGTGGATCGTTGACCAACAATGATGACAAATGCACAGTTTTCTAGCATTGTGACTCACGCTTTTGTGATGCACCAACACAGTTTAATGGGGGTGGAGCAGACGAGGGAGGAGAGAGGGTGGTAGAAGCCGGGTGTCAATGTGGTGGACGGGTAGGGAAGTAGTTATTGATCAAGTGTCGTGTTGATGATGCCACACCCGGCATCTTGCACACAATTATATGCTGAGAGAAAAGGGATTATACAGTGTGTAGCAGACAAGAGATTGATGTGGAGAGATTGGGTTAATATACACACCTGACTGTACAAGGCCGCCTCCTCTAGTCGCCTGTCCGCCTCTCCGCAAGGTCATCTGACCAGCACGAATCTTTGCTGCTCATTCCTCAATAGTTTCCTTTCTTTTCTCCTATTGGAACAAAATATCCTCCAGCTTTCCACAGGCCACTCCAATATGTGAATCTCTCAAAACCTGATCTGACCACTCACAAATCTTTATGATGTGTGTTTGAAGCAGGGCTGTAGTTATTCTCATAACTTTCTGCCCTCAGTGCGATTTTGTTGTTGCACATTTTCCACCCTTATCTGGCGCATTATAAAGAATAAAACTGTCATCAACTGCATGTAACTTGTCAGTTCCCAACACAAAGTGCACATCATTTGCAGCCTTTTGGTGGACATAACGATGATAAAACCAAGCAGTAGGAAATGATTTCTCATCACATGCTTAGTTTTTCCAGTCGCTTCATACAAAATCATGTGATCGTTATATAATTCATCTTGATGAAACATTCACTGTTGATAAAATATACAACAGACAATTCACAGTTGCTACACATTCCAAAAAGTGAACAAATGTCTACTTTGCCAGCAAACAATATTTTAGATGTCATATCATTGCTGTCATCTTCTATTTCAGAGAATATTTAAAAACATGTAATTGCATTGCATTCTTGTAACAAATCAGCTACTTACCTAGTAAGACTACTGAGATTTATTTTTAAATAAATTAGTAATAGCTATGTATAAACACTTTTTGTTGACAGTTTTGTCACTATCCCTGAAAGTAAGGATTCAGTACCTGCATTAAAGAACACTATGCTTGCATCAAAATCACAACCCATGTAAACTGAGGTTAACTGCTACTAGATAATTGACATAAATAAAACATTGTATAGATATGTCATAAATAGGGAATCTGACAACATGTAAACACCATTATCACATAGCTGTATAATTTGCCATCACTGATACTATCCTCAAAGAGAGGGGACCACAAGTCATGTACTCAATGCTCTCTAAATCGATATCCCTGCTGTTTTGAGGAAATTGTGCATGTACTTTCAGGGCATTCTTAACTGGAAAAATATGAGTAAACTTTAAAACAAGTTTACCAAAGTTTTTTTTCTATAACCATAATGCAAAAACTCTGCAAATCCTGGTCAAATATCCAACCATATTTGTGAGGCTAAAAGGAGCGTTTAGCAGCAGAGGTTAATGATCTGGTTACTGTAGTGCTTTGTTTGGCTGGTGTTCTGTCATGTGAAAATTTATTTACCTGACTTTTCTTTCATAAAATAATGTTAAAGTAGCATAAAAAATGGTTACATGAATATGTTTACGTGCTGTTAAATAGAAGTATGATCATTAAGAACATGCAGTTTAAAAAATAATAACTAATAAGGAAGACATCAGCTCTTTTTCACATGCAACATGCTGCTTGGTTTCATGCTTTGATAAGCCTAGAGAGCAAATCTCTCTCTACTCTATGACAGTTCACAAAATAAAATGGAAGTTCTGCCAACCGCTACCCAGTGTTATTTTTTAGACAGCTGCATTCATAAAATAAGGAAAGACAAAAATACACAGAACATTGACCAGTCCACCACCAATTCTCCTGATTCCAGCTGAAAGAGAGTGAAAGGTGTTAAAAGTTTCAATAATATATATAAATAAACCCAGCAGCATAAGTTCCTGAGCATAATGATTGAGATCCCCCACAAAATGTTTGGTGACCACAGACTAAGGAACAAGTGCAAAATAACAGGGTGCTGGAGTTTTTGTGCAAAGCATCTTTCTCTGCAATTCCCTTTTCTTTTCCTTTAAAAATAATTTTTAAAAAATATGTTTCTCTAATTTGTATAAGGGTTTGCAACAGGGTCTAAGCAAAAATCAGTGACACAAGCGAATAAGTGGTGGTAAGAAACGCTACATGGTAGACATGACCAGACTGACTGCAGTGACTAGAAGTCCGCCGTCACCTAAAAGTGCAGGAAGGTGGGAGGGTGTGTGAGAGAGTTTAAAGCTCCGAGAGAAGAAGAAGACAACTATTAGACGAATCTGCCCGACGGACCCTGAAAGTTAAAGAGGCAGTTGATTAGCGAGGGCTGGGGAGTGGGTCACTGACCTCGTTCAACACCTCCCGCTCTGAGCTGATACTGCGACTGCGGCTGGGCGTGCGGCTCCTGCTGCGACGTCGCCCTTTGGTGCTGTCGGCGTCCTCGTTGTCTGCACCATCCGTTACATCCACAGTAGCATCACCACCAGCAGCAGCGTCCTCGCCTTCTTCTTTGATGTACAACTCCACGTTCTGATGGAAATTCTCCTCTTCCTGCAGGTCTTCATACTGACACTGTCCTTCGTCTGAGATCTCCCTTGACGGAGCAAACTCCTCCTCCTCCACCACCTCCGGCACCACCTGGTCCCCATCCGGGTAGCCGCCGCTGGCCCGTCTGTCGAATTCCTGGGACCTAGGGGCGGTCTCCACTTCACGGACAACTACCTCCTGAATTTCCTCTTCTTCTTCCTCTGGCTGCTGCTGCTCCTGAAGCTCGTCCGCCAGGTCGTACAGCGGGTTGGCGCTGCCACTGTTGGTGTTCTCGGGGGAGGTCTCAATGATGAAATCAGCGTTATTGTTGGTGGAGAAGTCGTAGAGGAGATTCTGGGAGTCGGATTCCTCGTGTTGTTGCTGTCTATCTGGCACCAGCTCTTCGTCCATGAGGTCGTAGAGAGGGTTGGAGGGCTCCGTGGCCGACAGGTCGTAGAGAGGATTCGCCGAGGACGACTCAGCCTCTGCAGCACTCATGTCGTAAAACAGATTGGTGGAACTGTTCTCGTCAGTGCTCACAGTGAACTGTGCCTCGAAGGGGTCCGTGTCACCATTCTCCGTCTTATTGGTCACCTGCACAGAAAGTTAATCTCGGTTGGCATGATGGTTGAGATTAAAGGTTATTAGTTCCATGCTTAAAACGGGTGTTATAAACTTTCTTGTTCCGGGGAATATTTCATACAGTAACACCTCTCCAACTTCAGTTTGATGTAGTTCACAGTTACGATGTTTGGTGCGTGTGCGTGTAATGAGACAGGGAAAACGAGAACTTAAAAAAAAACCCATCTCACATCAACTCCTTTTTTTGTTTTCCTGGTAATGTGAAGAACGAAGAACCTAGCCACAAACTGGGATTCCGGTCTTCGCAAGAACCTTATTATCATCGTAATAATAATGTAATATTATCATCAAATTAGAAGAAAGTCATTATTTACTGTTTAACATTAATAACCATCAGCCATGCCATGGTAAAATGTTATCAAACGGCGGTCGACATGTTATATATAAAGTTTTGCCCCCTTGGCTCGGCGGCGCAATTCGTCAGTGTCGTTGGCACTCTTGTGGGAAAAAAGAAAAACCCCCGAAGCAGGCCTGGTACTGCTGCTGACCCATGAGTAGCTGTAGCGTACATTAGTGCCTAGTCATCTGCTCATCTCCTCCCCGTACCCCTTCTTAGAAAACGCGTGTATACATACGTGCGAAACTCTGTGCCAAGGACCTGGACGAAGAGCGAAAACGCACGACCGAGGTGACCGCAAAGGCAGTTCTCCAAGAGACTCGAGTGGCTCTGTGCAACAAACCGACTCGCTACAACAGCCTCCATCCCTCCCTCTCTTCACTTGCTGCACCGCCAGGAGGACCGCTCTTCACCATCCTTCCTGAGCCGCACGCTTGCTTTCGCGTCTGACCCGGTTGCAGAGTCTGGCCGAGGGTCACTGGCAAGGAAAAGGGGAAAGCGAGAGAGAGAGGACACAGAGCGAGAGGTGGGTGGGTGGGGTTGAAGAAGGGAGAGGAGGGAGTACTAGGAGCTTGGTAAACAAATGCAGGAAGCGTTGCCTAACGTTCCGAATGGCAACCAACTTGCAAACGACCTCGAGTAGGAATCTCTTACACGTGATCGCTCACAAACAATTGATGTGTTGCTAGAACGAACGTCTTGCCGACGTTAGACGTTGTAAGGGGGAGGGTATAGGGGAGACATACTGCCTGTAGAAAGTGCCAAAGCCTGTCCGCTCCCAACCACCTCACTACATCACCATCCAACCCACCACCACCACCACCACTACCAGAAGAGTGGTCAGCAGCAGCATCGCTGCCTTAGGCTAGACATTATTGTTCTCACCTCTACTACATCCCCTCTCTCCTGTCACTCGGCGTGACATGGATCACAACAACACCCAAACAGGGTGCTTAAAAATATGTGGGCTCCGATTTCATACACAGCCATACGCACAGAATTCGGGTTTTCCTGTCTGCCATCTAGACCACGAGGAAGCGAGATGCTTCGACCTCCATTAGGCCAGGCCCAGAAAATCGATGTCTCACATTCTTCTTCCTTATCAGCTGTGAAATCCCAGCAACTATGATGGCCCGACCTTGGCTTTCGATCGTCTAGCATCTTCTAGCATCAAAAGTCACTGCTACCGGCACCCGACGCGGTTGCAAATTGCTTGCGTTAGAAAGGTCCGACTGAAAATACATACATGTCATTATGTTTCAATATTTTGTATGACCGTCGCACAGAACTGCAGAACACAGCCACATGTGTGTTCTGTTAAGACCACGAACTAATATCCCTGGCAGACGTGTTTTTTTTTTTTTTTCCAGTTAACTGCTAAAACGAGGCATTAGACGACATAGCTTCCGGTTTATTCACATTCTTTGTTACGACTCGCCGAGACTGACAACGAATCACTTCGCAAGAGGCCAAGAGTGAGTCTCGGCATACAGACATCAGTCCATAAATACACGTCCATGGCTAAGACAGCTCTATGCTTAATTGCACGAGACCAACGAACAATTACCGCGCGAAATGAGCAGACGCCAAGTTCTCGGCGGTGAAGAGCTCGGGCGCCGGGTGGAAGGTGAACGATGGTTCGAGCTGTTATGTTAACAACGGGGGTAGGGTGCACTTCAATCAGCAATTCTGTCTGTCGCGGCCCGCTGCCAAGTTGAGTGTTGGCTGGCTGATGATGACGACGTCCGCACACAATGTGCATTCTTCTATGCCACCATCCGGCCCTCTAGTCCACACATACACACCTTTGTCACCATCATCCCACCTCCCCTGTACACGCACACAAACGCGCGCGTGCATTAGTCCTATCATGTCCCTTTCCGAGGTCGCCTTCCACGAAGTTTGTGTGCTGAAGACTAAAGCAACACCGTCGCCCTTAGTAACGGGAACTCAATACGACTGCGGTGACCCCACGTTGACCTCCCATCGCAGGCGCGCACTACACGCACACTAAGTGTGAGCCCAGAAAGGAGACTACTGTCATCAGTAATTGCTTCGGCGCTGGTCAAGTGCCGTACACTTAGCACCGAGTGCCACGGTGTGTGTACGACACTGGGAACGCCGCGGTCAACATGTCTGCTTGCGGAAGTGCTGAGCCAGCTGGCACCACACCAGCACCAGATGTACCTGACACCCGTACAGCTCAAACCACCGATGTTTCCATTTAACCACTCATCACTGCAAATAACGGTTCCTCTTGTCTTGGTCATCACTGCAAATAACGGTTCCTCTTGTCTTGGTCATCACTGCAAATAACGGTTCTTCTTTCCTGGGGAGTCCTGGTAAATCAGTGCAGTTATAAATTCCCGTACGTAAAAAGCCGTCCAGTGAACGGAGAAGCTTGCAGGGCGCGTTCTCGTGATAATATTTAAGTGATTTTTATATTGTGCTTGATATCGGTAAATGAAAACGAATGCTGGAAATCGGTCTTCCTTAAGAAACAGTACTTTTTTTTAAAAAATTATAAACCACTCTGGTGTTTTTTTTCTAGAGTGCTAGTATGATGTCCAATATGTAGTTTCCATGCAAGTGGGCCCGAATGGCAAACAAGACTTTAAGTACAGGTGCGAGCTAAGGTCATATCTACCTGCACGCGGCAGTCTCGCACGATCTTTGATCACAGTAGAAAGACGGCGAGCAGAGACAACTTGTCGGACAAAGATCACAGTTAGTAAGGGACAGGCGTGGAACCAAGCAACAAGCTCACACTCAAGCGAGGTGTCACGAGGGTTATATCGTATTCTTCCACCACCCACCCAAGCCTCTACCAGTAAACAGCTCAAGCTTTTGTGAAACTCGGTCATACGGTACGGTAAAACGGTCAACAACGATACAGGGGTCACAACCGGAACCAATCGTATGCCGTGCGCTCGACAGACCCACCCTTTGTGCGTGTGTGCGTGTAAGACACACACTGGGTATCCAACCTGCTGCTACCTTAGTAGCGGTCCAGCCTGCCTGGGTATGCCAAGGTACAACGGGTGTTTGTGATCATGGACTTACATTACAGCTAGTGTTTGTGTGAGAGAGAGAGGTGAGGAAGGGCCTATTTATAGCGAGTGGAATAAAGACATCAGCTATTCCGAGTAGGAACTCTTTCTCACAGACTTGAAGCAGACAAGTAATTTTATGTTGTCGACACATCCTTGCCCTTACTCTCAACCTAAATCGGAGAAAGACGCATACAACGCGTGAAATACTTAAAAACAAATACATCGGAAATAAATTACCCTCTTTACATAAATATCATTAAAAACATAAACAGCCATGAAATCTTAATTTGTGAATGGTTGTATGCTCTGATGGCCAAATCCTGGGTAATAATAAAGCAACACTGTAAAGAATTAACCAAATGAAAACATAACAAACACCGCCCTAGCACTAATCTGTTCCTTATTTTGCCGCGCCCCCTTTCCCTTCCCGAGCACATCCCTCCCCTCCTTTATCATATTATCACGTGACGTGTCTGCCTTGCGCACACCGTAAACAAGTTAGGCGTCTCCTGTGTTTTCTGGTTTACGACGAGACCCCGGGGTGTGGGAAGCAGCATGCGTCATACAAGGAATGAACCAAAGGCTTAAAATTTGCTCGTAGAAACACGGACGGAATGTCACGTGACTCGCATACCACGCATACCTAAACGTGGGGATGGGGGAATTGTATGCGTCACGGATATTGTCTAAGAAATATAACCCGAGGGTAAAAAGCACGCTGTGTGTGTGTGTGAACGGGTGAGAACTGTGGCACCTGAAAGGTTTGTTTGCTCGTCATAATGTGATTGTCGCTCAATGTCCCTGGCACTGTTGTTGTGTGCGTCCCTCTCTCCCACCTCTCTCTCTCTCACACACACACAGACTGAAAAAGCATGTCATAAGTTCTAGCAGAGCAGCGAAAGGTCATGCGTCACATGACGGCTGCGCCACGCATGGCTGAACAAACAACAAGAGGAATGGGTGCAGAGTGAGGGAAGAGATTGCCTGTCACCTGATACGCACGATGCACTTTAAGATTTTTATTTATTTATTTTTACCATCTTATTCTTAGATGAAACTGAATGAGTCCCATTACTGGCAACTAAAGAGCTAGAGAGGTGCCCAAAAAGCAAAAGCATACAAAAGTTTGACGGGACCTGTGATGGTTGATAAGAATATAAAGACTGAAGAGATAGCTGGACAACACACACACACATACAAACACACAAGCAGCAAAGGAGAGAGTACACGTGTTCCAATGTCTGCGCGCTTTCATGCTCCAGACTAAGTGATTTGTCGGAATGTGACATGGGAAGACGCCCAGCCGCTCAGCATTCCTGAATGAATGCCAATATTAGAGGCTAGTCCGTCACGTGCTCTTGACCTTAGCCCTTGTTGTAACCCCTCCCACACACCACAGCGAAACATACTACAACCTCATATTAAAATCATATGAAAAAGTATTATGCATATTAAGTGACACTATGGCGACCTTGTCACCATGGAGACGTAAACTGAATGGCAGTTATCAAGTTAACACCTAGTCACAGATCTTACAGTTGCTGACGTCTGAGGCTAAGCGGATGGTCAAGGTGCACGGGAGCACGGGGGGTGGGAGGCAAAACGCGGAGGGAGCCACGGACAGAAAGAATGTGCGTCACGTGACAAGGTCAGCAGTCTCTAGCAGGTGGATGCTAGGGCGAGAAAGGGCAGGTTACCTCAACCTCGGCCATAAAAGGTCAGAGAGCTGGACGGAAACAGAGCAGGAAGACTAAAATGACACACACGCGCGTGCACACGTACACATACGGTCTAACCTGAAATCTTCCAGTGCATGCAGCAGTTGCTGTAGATGGGGAAGGAAAGAGAGCAGCCCAGGTATTAGAAAAAAGGCGGCCAGACTCAAAGAGTGAAGTCTACTAGGGTGCACAGACCAGCGCGTTGTGTGCTTTCTATCAAAGCCGACATGTGTTCGTCTTTAGCGGTGCCAGGCCGAGGCTAGCTTCCGCCCTCCTAATCAGCCACGATCTCCCGAAAGATCCTGAGGTCTATAAATGGCGGCTAGCAGACACAAGACGTGTCTTCCCTGACCACATCCTGATATATCTTCCTGCTCAACCCACACAGACAAACACACATTCTGAGGTGCTCTTGTGGCAGAATGACGACCTCTTGCTCGCTTCCTTCCTTTCCTGTACTGTGGTAAGAAGTGCGCAGAATCTGAGGCCAACGTGTGACGGTTGAAACGTCCTGGCTATCCGACTGCCGATAAGGAACCGTGGACTGAACTTTCTTGTAACGTCCGTCAACATAACGGCTGTCTTCACAAACCCTGAGAAGTATGGCTTGAATAGTTTGTCTACCTGAGCAGAACGCCCGGACTTGACTAGAACAACCCTGACTAGAATAACAATAATACAAAAAATGTTGACACTCCCGTAACCTTAAGGTCGTAGAGGAGAGTTCTTAGAGGTCTTTACCTGTCACTTGCTCCTTAATTTCTCCACCTCTTTACGGCGTCAGGTACCCCACTCCACAGCTGGGTCAACTGGGCGGTGTGTGTATATGTAAAAAAGTAGGGGGTGCATGGCTATGTACCGTCACGTGAATTTCGCGCTTTAGGTTTAGACTAGTTCGGTACTCTAGCCAGTAGGATATCAGCTCCACCATGACACCTTCAGGTGTATATCTGTGGGTTGTGTAATTTTACTTACGCACGCGCACACATAGAAACACATGACATACACACAGAGGTGCATCGGGGGCGCGCACGCACACACACACACGCAGAAGAATGTGTGTCGTTACACAGCACTACCGTGCACTCGACGGCTGTGTGTTGCTTGCGACTGATGCACTTCACCAACAATCCACCAGTATGTGGTCCCGAGCATGACCAAACACTAAGACCAAGTACCACTCCGCTCACTCTCTAACACACACGATCCGTTTTTCCGAAGGGCGTTTGTCGAGGGTGACGCGACAAGAGCTGCACGAAATGAACAGAGAGGAACTGCTTTCCGTCCATGAACACGACACGCCTATTATGAAGTCGTTTGAAGATTACTCGAAGTGGCAAATTTAAATATGCCCCGCAGAAGAACTCTCACCTCCCGCGTGTGGGTCGCGCTCAGGTCAAGGAGTCGCCCTGCGATAGATGTCGGGGGTCGAAGAAGTACCCGGTTTGGCAAGAAGAGTCAGCGGACCTGCCGGATGGCGCCGTTAGTGCGAGACAAGACAAACGCCACACGACCGACAGCTAGGACGCAGCATCTAGCATCCACATCCCACAACATGGAACTGTGGCCGTATCACCCGGGTATGGTGCGTGCCTGCCGCCGACTGTCACCTCTCGCTCGCTTACCTTTTTTTTCGGGGGAGGGGAATCAGAAAGTAGCCTGATACTTCTATTCTTCTCAGTTTACAGTTGCTACCGGTGAACAGTGACATCCCTCCAAGGCACTGTACTGGTTCGTCCCCGGAAAGATGCAAATATATGGCACGGAAGAAGCGAGTACTGACGTCACGGAAAACGTTGGTAGCGACTGGCACCAGATGACTTCCGTGTCCGTCGCCTCAGAAGAACTCGTCACCTTGTCGGGTACCCTCCTCCACACCCCCTCTCTTTACACCCCATAAACAAATCTAGACCATTTACAGACCTCCCTCAGCTTTATTATTCAAGGAATTATTATTTTCTGAGCATTGGGAGGATTGGGGGAGGGCACTTTTAGCAAGCAAAGGACGACAAAGGTTTATCTCGAAAGGACCTGGTCTTCGATTATGGGTACACATGCACTTTTATGAGGGATCTGACCAAAAGGTGCCAAAGCTGGGGAAATACGTGCGGTATCGAAAAACGCGATAAAACGATATGGGGAATCTGAGGCTCCCCACCTGAACTATACTCGTCTATACTCAACATCCTACTGACCCAGTCCTCCCGTCCCGCGAGATACCAGATTTCACACCTGTTGTCGCAGGCACAACCTGATGACTGTAGGATGGTCGGAGTCAGGATTCTGAAAGCTTGTACACTGCTATTCTATGCTCGGTCACGAAGGCGTGAAATGTGTGCAGTTCACGCCCAACAACGGCCTGTTTACTTGCAGCTTCAATCCTCAACGTTGACCAGCGATGTCAGTCACCCGTCAGTGTGTAACCACAATCGCCAATGTCCGAATTCTCCAGTGGGGGTTAGTGGTTCATAGTCGGAAAGATAAATCTCCCTTTTACTCTCGACAACAATCGACTTTTTTCCCTTTTAGTCCTAAGTTCCTACTATAGCTAATAAATACTAAATGCGGTGCCAAGCAAAAAAAAAAAAAAAAAAAAAAAAAACCAAAAAAAAAAACAAAAAAAAACCAACAACAACAGCAGCCAGTTCACAGTAGGCTAGTAGGCTAATCCTGTCTCCCTCTATAGCTAGTGAACAACGGACCACTCACTTATCCTGTACTTAATACATGTACACAGTGGGTCATTTACAACTGTAGCTAGTGAACGTAATTCACCTCTCCTTCTGTAGCTACTGAATAACGGGTCAATGGCCTCTTCCTCGGTAGTGAACAGGTCATTTGCCTCTTCCTCTGTAGCTATTGCACAACGGACCATTTTACTTCTTTCTCTGTAGCCAGTGAGCAATGGACCATTTGACCTCTTCCTCTATAGGTAGTGAACAACGGGGCTATTTCACCTCTACAAGTTCGTTGTCTTCCTTTTTTCCCTCCCTACCGTTGAGGAACACTGCGCCAATTGAATAGTGGCGCGTCTGTTCTCACCTCTGTCAGTTCACGATCTACCTACCCATCCTTCAATGCCAGCGCCTGTTCAAAGAGGTGCTCTAGATAACCACCCTATTTGACACGACACCAACCACAGACTCCAGCAAACTCTGCGACAGCCACGGAACCGATGCGGCACAGTGGCCAGGGACAAGGGGATGCGTCTACAGGCTGTGCAACCATCTTAATCACCTCCCTTATTTTAAAACGTAAGCTGCTCGCTTTAAACAGACCGGATGCTGGTCCATGGTTTGCAAACGGTTATCGTTATCTGCTTGTACTTTAAGACATGTTTAATTTATTACTTGTGGGAGGGCGGCGTGAGCGGGCAACCGGGGTAACCGAGACCCCAAACCCGTGAGTCTATCGCGTGACATCTCTCCTCCAAATGCAGCGAATGACTCACTGTCGACTGCACGTGGGGTGGGGGTGAGGGTAGTGGGGTTAGTTAAAAGTTGAGCTTGTCAGCGTGCAGACTGAGGAGAGGTAGCGAAATGATTTATGCGCACTCAGGCAGCCCACACGGAGCGATGTTAATAATTAAAACCAAACTTCCCAGTTTCCCTTCCGTATCTAAGCATGAAACGGGTTCCAGGTCCTCTCATTTCTGGCACGCTCACCTTTGCTCAATACCTAAAGGCCATTTCGACGACAACTCGTGAATGTTCGGTATTCCACCCAACCCTTATATGAAAGATTCTGACATCAATTAAGGTTGTTAATGAACATTAACTTTTAATTGTTTAGGTATTGAAAGTGAACATCGCTTTACGTCATTAACCGAATCATGTCTTTGTAGCTTTTGAGGTTTACGAAGCTTACCTGTCTTTCAGTACATCTGTTCGGATATCGCGAGAGGTCGCCTTCACAACTTCGCAATTTTTGGAACATGGAATGCTCCTTACCTTTTACGGCAGTTTCCCTCAGATCGTCGTCAGCAAGGGCTGCAGTGCAGCCCTACTGGAGCTAGTTGCTGATGGGACCACTCAGCATGTAAGGTCTACTAGGGAACGCACAACCCGTTGGCACGTCACGGCCTGTAAGGGGCACGCCTCCCGTGACAGCTCCCTCCCCCAACACACACACACGGCCCGAGAGTACACGAGCTTCAGGTTAGGCAGCTAACTAGCGGCAGGTCGGGACGGCACGGCCAAAGACTGATTAAAGAACAATGATCCTTGCGCTCGTGTCGTCCCCCTCCTCTCACCTCTAAGTCTCTCTGTTCCTCCCGCAGTCCGTCTTGCTCCTCGCCAGGTCGTAATCACAAGGTAAACTTTTCCTACCGGCCGCGGACCAGGTAAAAAACAACTCCCGCACTCTCTAGGTTTTTGGCACACCTGTGAATGCAGATCACCTGCGCTGGCTAGAGCCCTCAGGGGGAGGGAAATGAGCGGAAATGGGAGGGAGGAGGGATTCAACTGTGGGTGTGGGTGTGAGTGGTACAAAGGCCAGAAAAAAAAGGTGAACGCGAAGGAGGGGGTGGATGGGTGACCACAATATGACACAGGGGAGAGCAACAAGTCTTATGAAGCCAACAAGGGTGGTTGGGGGATAAGGGTCCCAGGAAGCCAGGACCGGCCTAGCTCACGTGAACCGAACGTAGTTACAGGAACAGCGACTCGACCGTGATCGGGACTGGAGATAAACTTTGCCCACAGCACACCCCGAGTGTTATCAAGCAGTATTTTTTTTCTTTTTTGCGTCTGAAGGAGAAAGATTTATTAGCCAAAATTCTAGACGGTACACCAGAGCCTGAGTTTCCCGTCGCTTAAAAAAGGTCGAGATTCACAACTTCCACGTGAAAAACAGCAACGCAAGAAACAGAAGATGGAGAGGGGTTAAGGTTAGGTGCGGGTGAAGGGAGGTAAGAAAGGAATCAAACAATACCTATACAACGATTCGAACAATATCTACAACGAATCGTCTTAACACCCACTTCTCTGCACTGGTAACCAACAAACTTGGGTGATCGGAGAGTGTAGATCGTAAAAGTTCGTGACTGGAAGGTGGGCGGTGTTTGGTCACTATAAGCTCCGACTTTCAGACGTCAAACCATCAAAGGTAGCACCGGGTATCAGCCCAACTGCGGGTCGCATGCAACCTTTCCTCAACAGAGACAGCCGCCAGATGACTGTCGCATCAGTTCCTGCCAAAAGCAAGTCTATTGCTGTCGCCTCAAAGCTGGTTGGAGAGTCTGTCCAACCCCTGGGAGCTGGGTAAGTAAGCGTGTGTGATCTTTCGAGTAGTTTCTGGGCTTCCTGAGTTTGAAGATCCAGCATGAGAAAGGGCCGGTTGCACAGCGCGCCAAATGACAGAAGCGTCTCTTTGTGCTAGAACCTCATTTACACTAGCAAGTGCTTTTCGTTTTTCCAGCAAGTGATAGGATAAGGCGGTAGGGATGAGGACGAATTATTAATAAAATGCCACTAAAATTCGCTGCAGCACAACGCAAATGTCCTACTGTCATTCACACTTTGGGTTTGTCAGCACCACCGACAGATTTAGTCTAACAGGCGCAAAACATAACAATACGGACCGAGGGAGAGTGTGGGGGAGGAAGGGAAAAGGGACATCCTGCCTTTGCGTGCCAGGTCAAAGCAGGTGCTGATACTGCGACAGTTTCACCAGCTGGCTTTTCGTCAAGTTTGGTTTTCACCAGCTTCATCCGTGGAGCCAGTACCTTTCATCTTTCCATCCATTTGTTTCTTTTGGCAAACGTCACCTTAGAAATAATGTCAACTCGGCCTGCGAAGTAGTCTCCCTTTATCTCCATAAGCCTCGCCAAACAGTAGCTGCTTGTCTCCGGCTTCTGTCTTTTGGGTCACCGGTAACTATGGCAGCGAGGATGATAGGGGAGGATTCGAAAAAGCAGTGGGGTGAGGTAACAAGTCTGAGACGACGGACGATCACGCTTGATCCTGCCCCCATCCACCTCACCTATATATTTTTATAATAACAGTCTGTATTCTCGCCACATCGATACAGAAATGCAAGTGCAAGTATTACCAATCAATAGCTATGCAAATATATATATAGTCAATATTTTTTACTCGCGCTCATACCGATACCGGGATGGAAGTATTAGCCATCAATAGCAATTGTTCGCTCTGTTGTTGTGATGATGGTACTGTTAATTGATTGTTGTGCATGCATCAGAACCGCGTCGTGCATGCAGGAAAATACTGCAGTCGGAACGGCTAGGCTGGGTGCCGCCATATTGACCGCACAGCGCTGGTCCGCCAAGCTGCAGCAACAAAGGTCTGGGCGCACCACGTCTCAACACAGGCTCACGAGAGTTACTCCCCTTTAGCTATGGGCCCCCTGAGCGTTTTCCTCCAGCGTAAATTATTAGCTTGCAGTAGAAGAGTGTTGGGTGGGGAGTGGGAGACGAGGGAGGGGCGGGAGGAATTTGAGGCTAGACGTAACGAGTGAAATGCGATCGATCCTAGCATGGCTGCTAGAGCTGCAAAATGTTTCTCTCTCTCTCACCAAGCGAAGCTAAATCGAGAGTTAAGAACCAGCCGGAATCGACACTAATGGTTGGCAGAGACGGACAAAATCTTACTCTAAAATTATACGCACTCTCTTTCTAGAACAGCAGAAGATTAGTCAACCTATTATGCGGTATAAGATAACGTCAGCGGTATTGCCTGAAAATTCGCAGAAGTGAAACATCACAGCTTTTAAGTTCTGAAATGCGAACGATTCATAACATAATCCATAACTAATTTTACGGGAAAAATAATACCTCTCCCTATTTCTGTAAAATGCTTGCTGCTACCGGCCATTGTAAGGACCTGAGCACCCTCTCACGGTCTGGTTACTTAACGTACGTCCAACACAAGAGGGCAGCAAGATTTTCCTTTCATTTTCTTCCTCAGCCTCCAGTGCACAATAAACTCTTCCACAAAAAAGCTTTTGTCTCGATATATTGTCGCTCATCTAATCACGAATTCAGTAAAACTATACTTTCAAAATGTTATTAGGGGCATTAGACATTGCCGCTGTCAGGAGGCATGCTATGACAGATTGATGACCACTGTTGCATTTAAAAGCCTCCAGCTGTGAATAATGCATCATGTGATGGAAACTCTAGCGCCAACTAGTATGAACACAGGATTCACCCGTGTGTATTCCTTGACTGACGAGACAGCATTGCAGGCGTAATGGGTGTTACTGGTTTTCCTCTATCACACGTTTTCCTTGTATCGCACTAGTTTCTGAAACCGAAAACTAGTTGCAATGAGCCGTCGTTTCTTACCTCTGTAGTAACAGAAAAGTCCAAAAGCAATCCACTATCTCCTGCTCCACCCTTCCCTTCCACAGATAGGCCTGGGCCGAAGGGATCAAAATCATCAGGCTCTGAAGTTTTTTGGGTGGTCCCATTTGTAGTCGGAGGGGCGTCGTCACCAAAGCTCAACAAGGAGTCAAACTGCGACGTCATCGTGAAGGAGAAATCTCCCTACACCTGAAATGAAAAAAAAAAAATAATAATAATAAGTCGCACCATCGTTTCTTTCTTTTAAATAAGGAGACAATCTGATAACACAGACATTAAAAATACTGACGAAAATTTAACGAAGATCAAATGAACAGATCGCCCGTTGTCTTGAACTCCCTTCCAGCATGTGTCATGCCTTTTAAACTCATTATTTTAAGGCTCTTGGAAAAACCCTTTTTTCTGGCAAGCATTCAGTGAATCATTGTTTCAGGCATCTCTCTCACACACAGATTTTTTTTATGAGATCTCGTAGTTACTGTAAGGCCAGTGACAACGAGGCCTTCTATTCACATATCGATCATTCTGCCACGGAAAGGGATTCAAGGATAAGGCAATTGCCGACCAGGAATGTACAAGGAACGACGTTCTGTAATCTTTCTACATTCTTCGAACCATAATGTTTTGTTACAAGAAAGTTTTTTCCCCCCATAAGAGAAAAAAATGGTACAAGTGAACTCTGATATTTTCAGTGTTTCTCACACATGAGGAAATATTTTTGCAGTTGACGTCTGATGTTTTCTTCGCAAGTTCTACTGACTTTATTCTCCTGCATACTTTAAATATTTAATGATGTTATTGGCAGGTGCATTAAAATATAACAATATTTGTGTTTTTTAAAGTGTACGCGATTTTCTTCTTACCAGAGTTTTCCCTCAGGCATCTAAAGCTTCACAAAAAGTATAAAATCTATAAAAATCTGAAAAGTAATCTGCGGAAAACGTTTAGAGTAATCTCCCTTAACTGTCAGCAGATGACTTTTGGCTGTTCGTCACAGATGACAAACGTGGACAAGATTCGGCTTCTTGCCGGCGCAGTGCCAGCACTGAACCTGTTCCTTTATCGTTTGCGCTTGGAAAATTCTTTCGCGTGGAGAGTTAGAATTCTTATCGCATCAGGGCTGTGAGCAATCGCTGGGCTATGTGTGCTACTCTCTTCTCGTCGTTAGTGCGCGTGCGCGTGTTCATGCGTGCTCGTGAGGTTCGGGGTGTGTCGGTGCATCTATGAGGGAGCGAGAGAGGTAAGAGGATGGTCCGCATTTTTCCTAATGTCAGTGGAATGTTAAACATAACAGTCTGATGAAACATTCTCAGCAATTTAGTAATATAATTATGTAACGGATTTTTGGATAACTTGTACTTTACAATCCACATCAACTAAATATAAAGAAACACAGCACCGGCAAGTGTCTTCAGCCTTAATACTCGCGTTCTATTAACAGATTTTGCTGCTGACGGACGAAAAGACTTATTTATAACTTTGTCTCACAAAGGAAGAAGCGCCACAGGGATCGGTCAATCTTTAACTTCGATCTGTGGGCAGCCGTCAACCGGAGTTGTGTAGACCACAGCAACCCTTTGTATAAACGCTTGTACAGTCCAAAATGACAAAACTAGACACCAGCATGACAACACGTCATTCAAGTAATCCAGCTGTCCAACATGTAATTAATATGCCCATCTTGTTCTGCGTTCCACGACATGTCTGTCAGGTTTCCAGTTTTGTTGTTATTATGATGCGGACTGTCTTTTCCAGATTTGCTTTGGTGCTCCAGAATTTCTCTGCTAAGGTGGCTCGCTGAGGGCACAGCTGTGTCCATGCCTTTTTGTGTAGTGGACAGAACTGTATCGATATGCCTATGTGCTTATGTTTGATCATCTAAATGTGTCCAATTCCATCATTAGAAATTAATGTCAGGATTACCAGAAGGGAGATTTTATCACGAAATGGTTAGTTGCTGTCTTGGCTACAGTATACTCATCGATCTCGGTAAGCTCACACTATACGAACCGAAGCCCCTCTGTACTGCGTCTGCGCTTAATAATTGTCGAGGATGGGCCACCGTTTCTGGAAACCGGATACGAAAACGGAAATGGAAAGGTTCTTTCTGTGTATTGTCCAGTACGCGATATGTAGTGTCCAGTATGCGACGATGTGTACTGTCCAGTGCGTGAAATTGTTCCACTTTAATTTCATTGGAACATCGCAGTCATCTGTCACCTACCGAAACTGCATGGCATTTACATTTATGTACAGTGACTATCAAGACAATGATGTTTTAGTACCCCTTTCTGGCACGACACCTTTCACAGAAACTTAAGGGGTTAAAAGCTTGGTTCACATACAAAAGCCACGCATAGCAATACATAAAATTTCAAGTTGTATATTTATATATTAAGAATTGTTGCTAAAGATATAAATTACCGCTAAATGAATACAGTTACAATAGCTGGCCTGTTATTGTTCTGTCGTACTACTATTTTCTTTTTACTGCTACATCGCATGAGTGACTGTGAGAGAGTGGTGACTAAACCTCAAAAAGCGAACCCAATTCACGCTTCCTCCATTGAGCTGCACCCTGTACATTTTCCCCTTCCTCTTCCTCCACCCCCAACCCCAGTGCAGTTCATGCACCATGGCCTCAGTCAATTGCCAATGTGCCTCACGATGCCAGAGCTAAAAATGTATCCTCGCCATCGGCTCAGTTCCGGCGGAGGAAGCGCAATAAAGGATGAGGTGAAGTTATTTATAAGTGGGCTGACGAGATGGAGGAGGACTCATTAGAGGCAGAATGGTGGCTCCCCTTTCACCCTCACCCTCCCGGTGTAGGCACTCGTCTCTGGACCCTGCTCACACCTACCTGTCCCACAGATAAAGCTAGGCGTCTTAGCTCCACGCACGGAAACGCTTAACGAGAGGGAGAAAAATCATTTCCAGTGTTTGGGAAGGGGAGCCCGAATGTTACCTCCTTTTATAGTGATGCTGACCTTTACGCTGATTATTTATTTGTAGCATCTTTTCTGGTTCAATTGTTGATAGAACAAAACGGAAACGCGCTTATCTTTGATCTACCAGAAAAACAAACAACAAAACCTTTGCTACAGCAGTCTTCTCGTCCTCCCTCCACCCCTACCCACACCCCAACACTTTTAAAAAAAAAGTAGTAGCGTTCTGTTAGCAGGTAAGACTTACCTACGGGGCTACCCGGAGCTACCGTCGTATCTGATTTATGTCGGCCATTGATATTTCGTCTGATTTTCATTCCTCGTAAGAGTGATCAAATCCCAGTAGTATTTGGGTCAACACCGACTTATTGTATTCGTTTGTACAGATAATATTTTCCGACTTAACCTTCCTGCTGCTATTTTGGTGCATTAGTGTCAAGGTCTTCCTGCTTTGTATCTCTCAGTTTGAAAGCATTTGCAAACGAGCGCATGTGTGAACAAACACACAGAGACGCACGTGCCCGCGCGTGTACACAAACACAACTCGAGAATGGAGGGAGGGAGGGTCGTACAGCCATTTGGTTTGAGCAACAGCGTGCGACCCCGATGGCACCCCCACTAACCGGTTTGAGATCCGTGTTACGGTAAGCACTTATCTCAGTTGACACAGCTGTGAAGTGGGTACCTGACTCCTGAGATACCTGTTGGAGGAAGATACGGCAGCGACGGAAGGATGGGCTCCGCTCGCACCAAAAAAAAAAAAAAGCTGGCTCCAAGATAAGTGAAGGGTCTAACACCCAACTCCCATACGAATGCAAGGTCACGAGACTTTATTTTTTACACACACACACCAGAGAGAGAGAGAGTGGTGGTGGGGCTCTAAAATCTAGTTCCCTACGACCGACAGATCATGGGACTACTTTGGCTTTTGCAGAGAGTGAGAAAGGAGGGGGGGGGAGTTTGCAGAAAGTGGAGAAGGTGTGTAGCAGTATATCTTCGCAACATATCTCCCTCTAGATGTAATGTGTAGCCGATTTTTGCTTTTAGCAAAGACCCTCGGCAAGGTGTCCCGTTGTTTCGTGACGAGATCGAGTTGCTGCAAAAGATTTGTCCTGCTTATTTTTAGTCAGAGAACAAACATGCATGAATGGAAAGTCGCAGACGGAAGTTACGCTTATTAGTCACGATGAAGGCAATTTCTCTGGTTTATGTTTTATGTATGGTTGCTAAAACCACCAGCTTTTATATTCCATTTACGGCGTTTATCAATTGGGTGGCATTAGAGTGTCCGTAGCCATGACAACGTCAACAGGCGAACGACCCAATACGGTCAAGTTGGCGTAGCTGATACGGAAGCTGAAGCGGAAGCACTTTGGAGAAGTTCTGTGACTCACTGTGGTGTTCAGACTATTATAACCTTTGGGCTCAGGTCAATGGCTGACAAAGCTGCTTACAGCTATGATCTAGACCAGGGGTGGGCAATTAATTTTCCCAAGGGGCCGCATGAGAAACTGGGATGGTTCTCGGACCGCGGACACTTTACTTAAGTAAAAGCTATGGCGGACCACCAAGTCCTTAGTAAAAAATATGGCGGACACCAAGGCCTAAAAATCAGTCTGTACTATGAATTTCAAATTTAATTGCCGCATTTGTTTCATTTTAATTCAAACTAAATGTCTTTTGTAAATGTAGTATAGTAAAAGATGACATAAAGCTACGTATACCTCGTTCTTTGTAATTAAAATGTTAATGCGAGAATGCATCACTTAAACATCACTTTGCTGACATATGACGACTGTCAGGACTTATGCCGGGACCACTAGTGGTCTGCGGACCACACTTTGAGAACCAAGGGCCGGACTAGTATAGTTAACTCAGTTTTAAACTGTATATATAGTATATACTAGCGCGGGCCGGTCGGCGTTTGCCCAGGTCTGATCTAGACCCAGCTGATGTACAACTTTAGTCCTTTCACATCAAGTCTTCGTCAGACGATGGCATTCAGAAGAAAAAAATGTGACCTTTCGCCAAAGGACCGTGGTTTGACGTCGCTTGAGAGACAATGGTGTCGGTGGCTGCGACCCTCTCACCGGGAACAATAGTGACTCGTCCTCGTCCTTGACCAAGAGATCGTGCTCAAGTCTGGTGGTGCTCAAACGGTGTCACGTGTCTGCGTAAAAGCCCACCCCTCCCTGTCTACAGACATACACGCACTCCCCAAAATGCCGAAAGCAGATTGATCAAACCTGACAGAAGAGCGCGTGACGACCGCCCATCGAGCCATCCGTCTCCCACCCAAGCTGTGCACCCTCCATCTCTATGAGGTCACAGGAAGTGAAGTGGCAGCTAAGACAAACGATGTGTACTTCGTGCTCTGCCACAGAGACTGGTTATGAAACAGATCGGCTTGTTCCTCATCCACTGGCTTACACCACAGAAAGCCGTTTATCTCACTTCCTCAGTGTTACTATAATTAATGCGCATGCGTACATTCCCTCCTGCGTGATGGGGGTGAGGGTGTGAGGGGCACCAAGGTACTTCCCTTTCCGTGTCGATGCTTCGCTAACACTCGGATGGCTCTGACGTACCCAGGCTCTGTAAGCGAGCACGGGGGGTACTGTTGTCTAGCTGGACAATTCAGATGTGGATACCAACGACTGGCCAGGCTCATTACTACGGAAGTTTGAGGATGGCAGACGACAGGGTCCTCGACTTTTCGTTGGTCCAGACAGGTTGACAAGCATCGTCTTGGTCGCTCGTAACGCCACCGACATAAAGGAACGACTACCACTTACTGTCTAGAGAACGAGAAGCGTGTTTTGGTGAGACTATGCACTAGACACAACAGAGTAAACACCTATGTGTGTCGGAAGATCCTTGACAGAAGTCTGTGGTTAATGGCAATGAGACGGTATAACATCTGCAAAGTTTTAGGTCCCTCGGGTGCTAGACAGTAAATTATCCTTCCATGAAACCGCCAGCAACGTTTCTAGGCAAGTACATCAGCGCCTGTTCCCGCTGAGGCAGCTGAAGATTTTCGGGGTCAGCAGCCCTGTCTCTCAGATTGCATATCGCAGCGTGATCGAAAGTATTTTAACATTCAAGCTGTGCTGTTCGGCGTTCACTCCATCAAGGATAAAGCTTCTTTAATGAGTATTGTCGTGTCCACAAGATCACTGGCTTTTCACAGAAACTAGGTGAGCTATAACCCTAACCCTAACCTAACCCTAACCTAGCTGCCAGACCCCTCTCACTCGCTACATCACCATTTCCAAATGCTACCCTCTGGCCACAGATGGAAACAACTGTTTTTGCCAGGCCCACTGTGATGGCACTCTTGAACTGTCAAATAAACCTAGTTTTATTACCCTTACCCATAGCATGTAACACTAAATGTAATGTACCTCTGACAATCGTCGCTGAGGGCTTGTGAGTGCAACTAAGTAGGGATGTGCGAGGTGTGACCGTATTTTGTTTAGTTTATTACTTGAGGAGTTTCCAAAAAAGTAACATTTCCATCAGAAATAATAACAATAAAGAAGCATTATTTTGTATTGTGACTTCCCCATCAGCAATACGTCAAATATCACTGTTTGATTCCAACAGCCATACAACTATGTGATTCCAAATTACACACTTCAAATACTGTGTGATCTCGAGTCACATACATTAAATACCAACTGTGTGACCTTCCCAGCAGCAATACGCCAACCACAATGTGTGATGCCAACAGCAACATATATACCGATTGTATCCCCGTTCACATAGCGAATGTGTGACCCCAAGTCCTCTCTCATTCACACGATCCCAACAAGCGCATACACATACCATCTGTACGACGGCCATGATCCCCAATCCACCCCTACCACCACCCCACACGCACACTCATCCTGTCGGCTGTTCACATTCCTTTCCCTGCCACCAAGAAAAGGGGACTGAAACCGTCCTGGAAAACCTCCTCTGCTTTCATTCTTCCCGGCTACGATTCCCTTTCAACGATTTCTAAAGACGTCTTCTCATATTCTGGTCTGGTGACAGCTACTTTATAGTCTTATCGATACCATACCCCTATACACATTGCACCCCAACCCCACTTCATTAAACACACACAGCACTAACAATTCGAATTTGATCTTGTACTAGCAAAATGTCTTTGAGAGTAAAACTGCTCTCCCCCTCCCACCTCTTTCTTCTCTGTCAATATTCTTGTTCACCAGTCGGTAAAGTCTGAATTTTGTTTAAATATAACAGAAACGAATACGATAAAAATACCATGACTCTGTATTTACAGACATTTACTCTCACTTCTCTATGTATAAGCTGCAATCGTGTCGACCTCGCGGCCTTCCTAATAAACTTTAGAGCAATTAACAGCTCCAACGGTCTGGTCGCCATGCTGATGCCTGACGTTCCCAGCACAGGATGTGCAGAATGCACTCATCCATGCCTGGAAAGACTTAAACACAAACTGAAAACGGACTTACCCGTCGCTGTTTGCACTTCCTTTCGCGAAACCAAAGACTGAAGGAAGCAGGAGGAAAAAAAGGAACAACTGACGAGCTGTGGGGCAGTCGAAAGGCTTTGTGATGGCACACAGGCTATCCGCTACGTGCCGCTGTTTTCCCACCAATAATCTCTGGCACCGAGCTTGCGATTCTCTCCCCTCGATCTGCCTGCCTGCCTGCCCTCCCTAATACCTTGACCGGGAAATAAAAATTCTGCGACAAGCACTTCGTTGTCTGGCCGGTCAGCAGAGCCCAGACATGACCTCCCCTCCGCTGGGTGGCACGCACGCACGCAGGCGCGTGCGCGCACGAGCAAAAGAGTGCAGATGATAGTACTACGGCCTACAGCCAACCGGCGAACGCTGAAAGCGGGAAGTGCTCGCCGCAGACTAGCATGGCGCTTGGCACTCAGATTCAACCCACTTCGTTAGAACTACAGTCACTTCACGGTTCAAGCCTCTCTCTTCCTCTCGATCTCGCACGCACTGTCGAGTTTGGCTAGTCAACCGCACTGCACAGTAAAAGGGTGGTGGCATCTAGTCAAAGAATTTTCACACACTCATTCCTGCCTGTACCGCCATAAAAAAAAAAAAATGGTTTTAAAACTATTACGCAGTTCACAAAAAGACCCGGACTCATTACCACATGTGCTGAGATGTCTTGTGTTCTGAGAGATGGGGGCGGAGGTAATAATGTGCTTCACACAGTAATATATATAGATGGCATACGGGTGGGAGGAGTGAAGTGACAACACTGTATACTGTTGCATGACGTGAAGCTAGCGTGAGGCAGTCTGCATGTGATGCATTACCAAGTGCATGCACTTGCTGTACAGTTCCTGATGCCGTCCACAAGACCACGTACACGGACGTAGCCTCGGGGGATGCCCTCGGCACCAAGTTTATGATGCTGCTGTTAAAATGCGGTCTGCTCACTCCCCACCACCCTCGCTACTTCGCAGAAGCAGAAGCTGCTGATAACGCTGCCACGTCTGCTGACAAAAGCGAGACAAGCGACGCTCGGGCTCTGACCCCTAACTCCCTCCCCCCTCTCCATCACCCAACCCTTTGGGCCCGTTATCGTCACCCCACTCCTCCCGCGGCTACTGGAGGAAAATCCTCGCCTATCTACAAGATACGGCCTCCGAGTTGCAGCTCGGCTCCTTTCTCTTCAGTCTGCGCTGTAATCTGGCATTTCTCCGGTCTCCGACTTTTGACAACCGAAGTTTTAAAATTTTTCTCCCTCTTCCCCCATAACCCTACGCACCCACCCACCCCTGTTCATTAACCCGGCGGCAGCTGATGCCACATTCCGCTCAAAGACGCATCTCTCCTCCCTCCCCAACTCTCACCCCCCACCTACTCCCAGCTCGAGCACCATTCGTGTCTCCTCTCGCCAGCTGGAGACTGGTCGGCCTGCTCCTCCCTGCCACTAGCAATGAGCCGTTCTGGCATCGCCAAAAATGGTCAGGCTTGAGCTTTTTATAAAAAAAAAAACCATCGCTGCTACATCCGTAGACAGCTTATCCTGCGGCGGCAGCGGCTGTTCTAAGGAACCCAGGCACTTCGCTGGGAGGGGTGGGTGGGTGGGGAAGTGATGGGGTGATGCGTGTCTGTGCCGCGGTGACACGCCGTACGGGCTTTGCATGAGGCGGTAGGCAAGGCTCTTGAACGTCGAACGCCGCCCCGCGGAACGAGACACACGAGACTGCCGTCGCTGCTGCTGCTGCTGAGGATGATGCCGCCAATACCGGCTGTGAGTCACGGCCAGGGGGCGCAGGGGATCCCCCTTTTGCAAGCGCAGACAAAGGAATGGCAGATGCGCCGGGTACCAAGGCCGGGTGCAAAGGAACATCCTGCAATACAACATCAGTAACCCCAACAAGACCCCTGCACTTTTCTCACCATTGTTTTTGTTAGTATTGTCGGGGAAGGGTGGAAAGGGGTGAGGCAAAGCGGTTTGTGTGTGGGGAGGAGGGGGTAATCTTCTCGTGAGGGGTTAGAGATGAGTTGGAACAGGAACATTTTTTTTTCTACGATTACTAGTGCTATTTTCGTCTACAGCCTACTGAAAGGAACCGACAGAAATAGCTCACATACACACGTGTACACGCTTTTTGGGTCCAAACACTTTTTTCCCACCCAACACTTTTTTACCATCAGTCATGGAGCACGCAAAGTTTGCCAGAACAGGAGCCGAACTAACAGGACACGCGGATGCAAGGACCGGCCGGCAAATACCAAACCAGTGACGTCACCACCAGCCGGCTCTCGACAGCTGCTCTCGTGATGACAGACAGGTGCTCAAAGGTCACGCGCGAGGTCATGGCCAGCGATGGTTCATTCATCCCTCCTCCTGCACTCCATCGTGACTCAGTCACCCCGGGTGACGGAGCTGTGCCAGGCCAGCTCTGCTAGTCTTGCCCTTATCGGACAGTGGCCCTGGGGGTTGCCGACAGGGCTTCTTGCTTCATGGGCTCTGTGTGTGTGTACGCCCTGCGTCTTTGACGATAACGGCGATGCTGCCGGCGCCAAGCCCGCACGCGCGTGACTCATTTCGCACGCGCGAAGAGCCGGGAAAATCCCTTTGTGCGGCGGGACCTCGCCGTTCTGGCAGCAGAAGCATCGGTTCTACACAGACCTCGGTGACGACAGTTCGATAAGGTGTGTGTGTGCGCGCGCGCATGTGTATGGGGAAAAGGAGGAAGAGTAATAAAGTCACGAGACAAAAGGTGCGGCGGCAATCGTTGCTGGCCACGTCACCAACGACAGTACCAGGGAGGGCCCGACAAGCACCTACACAAGGTTTTCATCCGTCATACAACACACACCTCACGACCTGCCGATGATGATGACGAAACTTTGGCCAACAGTCAAAACACCAAACATTGGAGACAATGCAAGTCGCTAAAAACAACAACACACACACATATACACACGATAACAGAAAAGTTTACATCGAAGAGCGGAGAAGAGTGCATTGGGAGGTTTTGAAGTCACAGAGCAAGAGACAAATTAACCGGAAGGGACGAAAGACTCTTATCATCACGTGATCGCAGTGAATGACGTCACAACGGTCGCTGACGTGACGCAGTCATCGCGAATTAAAGAAGCCAGAGACACCCAGGTGCCTCAATGGTGAGGTAGGGAGCGATTGAAAAAGAAAGTTTTAATCGCCAATTAAAGAGTGCTAAGTAAAATGGTTGTAACAGACGCGACTCGACTCTATCGTTCGACAACCTAACGGTAAACGGGGGTTTGGAACGGGAGAGGAAGACAGAGCGGGTGATTAAGTTCAGCTTCTTTCGCCTTCTATGTTGCTTTTTTTTCAGTTGTATTTCTACTTTCATTTGCAGCGGTGACCACATCTATGGAGGCTCTCTGCACGAAGACGATGAATAATGTAGGTGTTCTGACATTCTTACGCAAGGGAAGTGAGGAGGTCAATTAGTCACACGGGTTTTTCTTTAGGATTCAATGTCTTTCTTGCACATTTTTTACTTACCTTCTCGAAAACCGGAAACACCTATTTCTTTTGGGTGTGTGTGTGAATGACCTCGCCTCATAAATAGGTCCCCTGTACGATAAGGTTGTCTCTACCAGCATGCGTGCAGTCTGTAAATTCACTCACAGTCACTCGCAGAGATCATGGCCTTCTTTCTGCAGGTGACAAGCAGCCACAGAAGTGCGCACATAAGGATAAGCTCTCATCGTAAATGCCAGACCTAGAGTTCGGGGTGATGCACAGGTGCAGCTGCGCGATGAGCCTAGCAGCCGGTCGCCCCTGTCTTGTGTATGGTAGCCCAAGAGATCGACCCCCGTGAAGGGCACCGGGCCGTGGCGGCCCACTTCAGCGATATCGGGCTCTCTCGCCAGACTATGCGATTGCTCAGCCAAGCGCGACTCACACCGTGAAGCAAGCAGACTGAGCAGTGTATCAATGTCACTCTCCCCACCCGCCTTTCACCACCCCCCGCCTTCCAACACGCACACACCCTACCTACCTAGTCTGCTAGGTGTTGGAATGTCGACGGATCTAAGGGCACGCAGCTGGATGAGGCGACTCATCGTCCTCACGCACCTGCTACTTTGCTCTCTTTACTGTCTCGCCAAATCATTTTTTCAGACTGAAAAACGTTTTTCCCCGAAATAGGAAAGGCTGAAGTATGAGAAAAGGGGTGCGAACACTATAGAACGGAGGAATAGGGGCTTTAGTCTGGAAAGAGGAGCACAAATTCTTTGGTGGGGGTTGGTTGTGGGGTGTGGGAGGAAATTACCGTATCACCTTGGTGAGAGGCAACTAAAGGCTACGTGATGAGCGCTATCCAAGTGTGCCTCTAAACATTGCTATCCACTGAATTGTGCACATCCGGCATCCCTCAAGTGACGACCCACTGCTGATCCTTCCGCCGCTTTGTAACCCCTTTTCCGTAGCGGAAAAACATCCTCGTGTATGTACATACGTATACAAAGCACCGTCATGCCCATCGACCTACATCCAGTGACCTTGCCTGCAGACAGATCATTTCACTGGTTAAACAAAATAGTTAACTCTTTGGACGCCTCACGTACACACGATCCGCCCCGTCCCATTGTGTGGTGCCTGGTAGTGTTGTAGTTAAAAACACCCTCTTGTCACCACTGCAGTGAATGGCTTTCAGTTCAGATCTCGTGTCGGGTCACTCTGTGACACCTATTTGCAGGGCCGGGCGTCGGAGGTTTCCTCACCCTGTATCCACCCCCCATAGTGCGAAATCACCTCAAGGTGGAAGCACATTCCCAAGTGCAGTGGTTAAAACAATCGCTTGTCACTACTGCAGTGAGAGGGCCTGCGTTCAGATCTCGTATTCGCAGGGCTGTCCGTTGAGGGTTTTCCGTTTCTCCCCTCCCTCTCCATCCATACTGAGGCAACTCTGGACGAAAGCAATTTCCCACCAAAGCAGCCAACCAACTAACCGCCCAGTCCCATCCTGTTCCAAGTTGACATAACCGAGGCTTGGGCTGTCAGCATGCTAGGCAATCAGACCATTCAGACGTCAGTCTGATATATCAAAGCATGTCCCAGCTGCAGAACGCGGAGCAAATAACAAGCCATGTTTTTTTGTTTGTAAAGATAAATCTGGGGATATAGTGGATCTCACAAACACAGCTCTGCCCCCTCCCTCTCTCTCCTCGCTTTTTCTTCTCTGTGTAGCCAAAGTCAAGACGCGCGTCTCGGAAGTACAATGCGCACGACACCACGCGAACCTAAAGTAACGATAGCTTGTGAACACCCAGTGTGATGTCTTGGTGTGATAATGGCTTTGACCTGTTATCTAGCCCCGCCCCTCCCAAGTGGCCGTTTTACTTTAAACTCGTGAACATTGCTAGTTTAATCCCAATTAAACTCTGTAGTGACGATGGCCATGCAGTTAAAACCCATTGTCACAAAGAACCTAACCCTACAGCTGATGGTCGCCAGACAAAGTCCAACGTTGACAACAACTTCATAGAGCGACGGTGGGTAATGTTCCTTAGCCGTTAACCGCCCACGCTATTTACTATATAAGGCGGACAACATACATGTCTCCAGGCACGGACAGGCCAAACAAGTTCACTCGCAGCGCGATATGCTCTCTCCTTTTAAAGAAATTGTTTATCGCGTTCCTTCATCGCGCACCGGAAATGGCCAGGTATATAAATACATGACATGCAGCCACAACTGAGGGTTGTTGTCGTCTGACCGCGTTGTGCACTACACCCCTCCCCTGCCTCATCACCATCTCGAGTCTCAATCCAGACAAAGCATATTCATTCCTCCCCTTTTCGCAAGCCGCCCCCACCTCGGCCCATAATGTGAATTCACTACCAGGGGAATAACCGATTTTACAAGACCTGACATGATTTCTCATCTATTAGAAATATGTTTGTCAACCACCCCCTTCTAGCAACCTGATCCACCTGCATGCATCTTAGCCTAGCGCATGCATCTGTTTTCACGCATGCGCATTGTCACAAGTCACCCTGATTAGTGATCAGGGTCTGGTGAGTGTGAATGGATGTCGATCGGCACGCATGATACTTTTCTGTATCTCTCTCGGAATCTAACTCGTGGTGAGGCTTCCAGGCTAAATAATCCTGCAGAACAAACCACGGAGGTACATTGTATACAGCTCCGTGGAACAAACACTGCACTCTGGGCGACTACAGTGCATACAGCACGCAGCAAGTAAAGGTTACCTCTAGTGACCGGTTAAAAACCTCGCTCCAGTAAACATGAATTCAGCTAGGAGAGGCAATTTGGTGACTAATATAAAACGCATGCAAGCAGATCTATCATTCATCGCCGTTACTGCGTCGCTTGAGAAAAAAAAATGGCATAAGTTCACGTTACGGGATGTTTTGTTGTGGCATTAGTCAGGGGCACGTCCCTCGTCCTGATCACGTGACCGCCATGCCTGGTTGTTGTGCGTTCGCCTCCGTCACTGAGTGAAATCAATTGCATCTACTTCTCGAAACAAGACGTCGATTGCCGGCTAACGAGTACAACAATGCTACGGGTATTTATATTGATCTCGAGCTCTGCAATCCTCTCCCCATAAAAAAAAAAAAAATTGTCAGCGGTCGGATTTATCAGACATAGCTTTAACATATAACCATAACCAAAAGCATGATTAGTTGTCATAGGCCCCAATACCGTAATTCCACTGCAATCTTCTGTAACCTGAGGAGGGGATGAAGAGAGAGAGATCGCAGCTAGATTTTAAAAATTTGTTTGTTTATTGGATTACTATTCCATGAACGTGCCTTAGCCGGGTTTGCAGTCGTCTGGCGTCAGGGATTGCCTTTGGGTCTAGCAACGTGTAACATTTTTTTGAGGGGAGCAATAAGTTCGCCTTCCCTTTCAACTCTATTACTGGGCATGATGGCAAACCTGATTACTAAGCTTCTGGCTGCGATTCGGTAGGCCTGGCGCACTAATTTACGTTGGCCACCTCAGGTGTCACCGTGACGACACTCTCTCGTTGCGCCTACATCCTTCCTTATGATGCCAGAGCTGCCTCTCTACCAATGTCGCAGTTACAGCAACTGCTTTCTTGGTGCAGCCAGTCTAAAACACTTAGTGTAAGCGTTCTTCTCCTAATTCCGGATTTCTGGCAGGAACCGGTAAGAAACGAACACAGTTGAACCAGCTTTCCCCACCCTCTCCTTGCTCGGTAGACACGGAGACGAGTGATGGGGGGAGTGGGGTGGAGACGATTACATCGACCTGCAGGTTTAAGTGCCCTGCGTGAGAACGCGGCTTCGGGAGCGAGGAGAGTCACATGACCTTGCGTTCTGTGATGCATGCCAAGTCAGTTTTACACAAGTCAGGTATCAATGAATCTTTCATCCGTCCTCTCGACTTCGGCGGTCTCCTACATCCCCCTCAGGAACCAAAGGTATCATTGTTCTGATGTAGCCTACCTCTACAGTGCACACGGGTCAGTTAGTCCTCTCTTACGATAACCATGTTTTGTCACCTTCGGATTCTGTTTCCCCCTAGTCATTATCTGGCCGCCACAGCCAATATCTCGATCATCCGGAGAACAAATAATAAAGAGAGATGCCGAAGGCAAAATCTACACACAATGCAATAAACAAGTCTCTTACAAATAAAATTAGCTCAGGCTTTCGCACGCACCAAAAAGCCATAACCTATGGTCCTTCGGTACGCTTTTATTTGTTCTTCCATCTGGTCCCAGCGTTACCGCCAGCCCCTCCGATTTGTCTGTAGTTCTATTTCGCAGGTGAGCAGCGGCAGCAGGCCAAGACAAATGCAAAGGGTTGTCACTGGGTCATGTCGTATGGTCCCAGTTCGGCGTGAGTCACCTTGTTGTCTAAGTGACACCGACACTTCTTTTAAATGAAGAATGCGGCCACTCTCTAATATGTGCACTTTTCTTACACCACAGACGCTGCCTCCATGTCGATCGATAGAGAAGTAAGACAAACAACCCTTACTTCGGCGCTACATCGTTCCCATGTGACATTCTGCTAATGGAAATGGGAACAGCCAGGTCAAATCATTAGATGATGTCTAGGTCTTCGGTTTTCGAACGCACTCACTGCCTTCCCACTCCTTATTTTTCATTTAAAACGAAGTATTGCATGAAAGTTAAGCTGGAGAAGGATTGCCCCTTTACAACACCATCAGTCATTTAGCTGGCAGGCGACTTTAAGAAAAAACACGTTTAATAATTTTTTTTAAAAAAACCTGCTAAACTGTACAGGTCTAAGCACACTGCGATGAGCAGTGTACACAGTCGATATCAACATATGGGTCTCATCTAGGTCAGATACCAGGCATTTCTTCAGGAAGCTCCTCCGTCCTTCCTTTTTTTTTTTAAGGTAGCCGAGGATGTAAGCTGAAATAAGCCAGGCTAATCTTTCTCCCCCTAGCAAACTCTTCATATCTACCATCAACTGTACCAGCACCCGACCATCTACCACTGGCCATCTTTCTCCCCTCAATAGTGCCAGTAAGAAATATCTAGCATGCGCTTCCTCTCAACCCTACTCACTAAAGGCTTCTAGCCCATCCTTGTCTTAGTGGCTCCTTCCCCAGTTTCCCCCACCCATTTTTGTTCTCTCTTGATGAGGTGTGCCTTTTCACCCCACTCAAAGCATAGCTGAAGTTCATAAGTAGGCGGATGAAGTGGCAAATCCTGTCTCCATCTAATGGCTGACTCACTGCCCACAAAGATTTCTGCTAGCATCTCCAGGCACCACAACGCTGGCATTAAAAAACAAAACATTAGGCTAAAGAGTCCTCCTTGGTTAAACACTATGGTTGTCTGTTTGGATTCCCTTTTCTGTTATTTGCACATGCACATGCTAACACACATGCTCTCTATCTTGCACAAACATACACATTCTCACACACACACCATGAATACACCTATTGTCATGACGATACACTGCATGTGTGTAATTGTGTGTGTCCATGTTTCTTATTACTATCCATGTTTCCATGATCCTTCTGTTTATTTTAAATGTCAGCATGGTTTATCTGGTCTGGGGCTGTTACAGTCTACAGTTAGGTTTTATGACTGGCTTTCAGATGGAAGTGATCCCTAGTTCTATTTTAATCCTAAGTAAAGCCTTATCACAAGTGTTGCAGTCTAACTCTGTGCACAAATCAACAAGAACAGCACGGGTATGTGTTCATATCTACAAGAAACCCAACAATAGCCATCAGTACAAAATGCCCACTGTAAGCATAGGTATAGAAGAAATAATTTGATAATAAAATGGACAAGCTAAGCCTTAAAAAGCAGCAGTCATCCAGTTACATCTGACAAACATTGTAAAACTCCGATTCTGAGGTTCATTGCAGCTCTAAGCATCTACTATCATCCATATATCCACACTATGTATACTACTACTGTGATAAAAATCAATGTCTGGGACAAATCACTGTTTGCCTTAATCTCTTAATCACTACAGTATTATTTATCCCATTCCATCTCTATTTTAAGAAGTTGATAGCAAAAAAAAAAAGTACATAAGAGACAGGAATGTATAATTAATGTATTTATTTTATGAGCTGCTGTGCAGTAAGTTCTAATATCTAATAAAATCAAAACCTTGGCCTTAATATAGTCTATTAACTCTTGAGAGTATAATGATATCAACAAATGCTTTTATGTCTGCCTATTCACTTGTCATTTCTTCTGAACATAAAAGAGAATGTGTGCAAACTGCATATATATATCTATGAAAGATGAACAAATTACAATGATAAACATATAGCTACATATGCTGTCAAATGACAGAACAAGTAAGTGATTCTTTTGTGTTCTGCTCCAAATGATGAGAATTACAATCAATAAGATAACAGCAATGCCTACATTAAATACTGCAAGAAGGATAATTCACCTTAACACATGTACATATTATAAAACCAACTGACAAAACACCAACAATGTTACAAAACACAGGAAATTGGATAGTATCAGTGATTTGGTTATATGCCGATAATGTAATGCTGTGTGCTGCACATGCCAGAGGCTTAACAAAATGGTGCTATACTTTATCTGTAGGATGTGCATGCATCTTCCCCCCTTTCTGTGCATTCATGTGTTATGTGGGTGCACACATCTAATTGTCAAAATTTTATGCAGCTGTACTGGTGTTTTTTTTTTAAAGTGAGATTCATCATTCAAGACAGTGGATTTAGATCACTCAGTTAAAGATAAAGTCTCACAATAAAATTTAATTGTGATGGGCTGCTAGTGTCATACCCCCTCCCTAGGACATTTTTTTTAAATGTCTGCCCAAAGGCAAGAAGCATTAAATACCGGCTTCTGGCTCTAAATCACAAATGCATGCCAATTTTTCATAGCACTAAACTGTTTAAAACTGCGACATGAGAGTACTACAGTTATTTCTCGACAGCAACAATACTTCCCGGATTGTGCCCTGCAAGCTCCACGTTTATATTTAAGTTTTCAGATACTGAGGTTACCGGGTTGAAATGTGTATGCTATTTTCATCCAAAACGCTTCAACTGTGTGGGCTCTTTTCATAAAAAAGACCATTTGCAAAACGCTGGGTCATCCACTTGAAACTATCTTTTAAAAAATTAACGATTCAAGAAAATGTTCCTTAAAATAAAAGCTTCACAAACAGACGAGATACTGTCCTGGAGAACTGTTCTGCGTGGTGTGCAAAGCATCTATGGAACTCGGAAGAAAGCACAGCCCTGAGATACCCCGCCCCTATCAATGCATCCCCACAATCATGGAATCCCCAGCAAGTCCTTTTAAATCCGAGCAGTATCATTGCAAATGGAAAGACCATGTTATCGTCAAGACGACGGTTTAGAATCATAGCATAAACCAAAAAGTACTCACCAGGATCAAAGATATCTCCTGGGGAAAATACCGTGGAGCACCGCTTCGCAACTTATGACAGAGTGAAGAACAATCGAATGAAGGCTGGCAAGAAGTGAAGACAACTCCACCACGAAGAAATCACCCTTCCCTTTACCTCCCTTTACCAGCAGACGGCTTTTGTTTTGACAAAATTATTGTAAATATCTGATTAAAATTCATTTTAAAAAAATGTTTATTGTATTAATATATGATATCTACATAAACGCAAAGTCAAGGGAAACAATGTAATATTGTGAAAGGAAGTAAAATCGAATTGTTCTGCAGCTCTGTTTTTGGCCTAGTTTTAGCCAAACGAAAAATAAAGTCAAGGTCATTGTACGATTCACGGTATCCACGGAAATATATCTCACATATTAGTATTAATTTTATGAAAAAAGTCATGAATGCTTGGTGTCAAACACACAGCAAAAGAAAAATGGTGGCTGTATTTGTGGCAGTGCTCGGTACGAGATAATCATTGCAAACGATGTTGATTATCCGATCTAATGCAGTCCTTCTAAATGAAATTTGTGTTTTAAAAATTTAAAAGTGTCGCAATTCGTGAAACAGCACTGTGCATGTCCACCCATAAACCAGACAGCGGAGGTTAAACTCCTTACTGCACGCAGCACTGGAAAATAGTTAAAGGTTCACGTCGTTGGGGCGTGATGTGTTGGAAATCTTTTCTCGGGGCCACTTTATGTGAGGGTGGTGCCCATATCCTTTCCTTGCTGCTTTACCTTCATCCCCAACCCTCTATGAAGTGAGATGCCCACTCCTGATAGCTGGGTCAACTGAGAAATGCCTGCTTTGCCATTTGGGTATCGAGCACAGCGTCTGTGGTTTTGAACGCCAGTCCGCTTCCCCCAAATTCACCTAGAATTTTAACAGGGAACAAATTCAAGGATCATATTGTAGAGCAATAAACCAGTTGGGGAGTGAAGCGGACAGGGATCTATATTGAAGATAATTTTATAATAAAAAAAAAACTTGTGGAAAAAGTTATTCCCTTATTCTCCTTGTCCATATATTGAAAGGCAGTCAATCATGCTGTTGGTGGGTAATGAGCTGAGGGGTGGGGTTATCTGTTAATGTGTCCAGTCATGCTTACTGATTGCTGTTGGCGAGTAATGGCTGTCTCTCCCACAACACACTCTCTCTAATATAAAACAAACTTTTAAAAAATGCTTTTGCCAACATTTTATTTTTGCTGTCTGGCACAAAACCCATCCTTTAAGAAAATCATTTCTAGTCCAGATTTTTACAATAGTTAACTTTTTCAGGAGTATTTTACTAGGATTTTGAAGACTTGTGACCTGAGAGAATAACAGAACACATATGGAGCTCCAGTTTTCTATGTCATAAACTGAGTACAATTATTAATATGAAAATTGCAAAGACTTTGTTCATAATATAGCACCACTTGAACATTGTGACAAGTTCTTATTTCTGGTGTACATTTTCACAAATTAAATAAGAAAGCAGAAACAGTTGTATGCAATACTTTGTTGTAATATGACCAGCCATAGAAGTGAAGTGTTTAAAATGTATAATTTTTAACTTTTTCACAAAAAGTAGGTACTTGATATATGCAAATTGATAGCCTGACCTTTCTCAACTCAAGTGTGTGTGTGGGGGGGTGGGACCTACTAATAAACATATAAACAGATTTACTGTAACAATAGTACACAGAGGGTGTACACAACAAAATATTCCATAATTTAATCCAGTCACCGAGGACTGTGGCCACTAGTTATCTGCTTTGAACTGAAACCAAAAGCCAGTATGGATTATTTTGTTCAATTTTTTTTTTCACAGAAAACCCTAATTTATTCAGCTGTCTAAGCCAATTTCAAGTCAGTCTCCTTGAAATGAATTCTGGACCAAAAAATCAAAGGTGAAAGAGAAGTACTAAGGTTGTTTAGTGTCACCGACTGCTGTTGCATCTGTGGGCACTCACCAAAGGTCACATCAATTAATTTTAGAATTAAAAAACAAAACAGAAGCCCACCAAAAGCAAAAAGAAGGTGAAGGAGATTATGTGCCCTTGTCACAGACACTACAGTATGTGAAAAAAAAGAACCAACAAAAAATTATAAGGTTAAAGCATGATTTGTTTTTGTCCCCCTTTTAATGTTAGTTCACAAGAGACCAGTTGCTTTCGGTGTACCTGTGGGTAAAATATATGATGAACAAAAGTTAATTTAACACTTATAGATTAAAAGAATCATTTTTATCTCTTTAAGTGTAATACTATCACAGCAAGAAGCAAAAGTAAGCATGTTACGAACATGTTACCAGATAGAAGCCATTGTACTGTAACTGTGTATGTGGAAATGGTGGCAAATGTTGCCAGTTTGATAAAAGCAAACACCTTTGCTGAATCAAGGATGTGGTATGCAAGAACGCAATGCTATGGTGGGGACAGACAACCCGAACTGCATGAAATAAATTTATGGCAGTGTCGAGAAAGATTGTAACAAACTTCAGGCTCTAAACTAAACGATGATACTTTTCTACTTATCTTCCTCTGCAGAATCACAATATTCTGTTCTTGTTTCCTCTTTGTACTTTCTATATTTGTCTTATACTCGTCATCAGTACTCTTGTTCATTCTTCCATCTCTCGTATGCTGTCCATGTCTCATTCTTGTTTTAAGCGCTAAGAGCATGCACTATAAAAATCTTTCATTTAATTCATTATTAATATTACAAATCTACTGAGATTAGGAACTCAGTTGACAGAAACAATTAAGACATTTCCTTAGTTTTCAACAAAGTATTATGTGTTCTTTAATTTTGAAATCATGAAAAATAAAAGTAAATGCTCAGAGGCATTAAAGTAACGCAATTAAAGAACAATAATGAGAAAGAACTTTCATTACTTGCATCAGATCCCTGCTATAAATACCACTCCCAAATTCAGACAGGAGTTTGTCTTGTCCCCATACAGGAAAAGGTAATAGGTTTAATCATGTAATCTCTTCCTGGGAAAATTCTGTACACGTCCTCTGCCAAAGAGCTGTTTTCTCTCTGGCATGATTTTCTGGAACATCCTCCTTTCGTGTCCTGCACACCTCCACTGTCCTTTCCTCTTTATCCACGAACACATAATTGTCTGACTGGACATCAACAGCTACACGCATCTTCACAGTTGGCTCACTCTTTTTAATCTCTAACGGACTGTCTGTGGAGGGAAGATCACTGCCACACAATTTACTGTCACGACTAGACAGGTGAGATGTGGACACAATAAGGTGTGTTTTGTCATGCTGATGAATGTCTGTTTTTGCCTCCCTTGCAAAGCCTCCAAGTGAACTGTCACACTTGCATTCATTCACTGTACTTACACAGCCTGCATTTGTTTGTTCCTTATCCAAAGCTAAGCATAGCCCTAGTTTCAGTTTGGAATCAACTCCTTCTTCTGCCTGTACTTTTGCACCTGCTATGCCCACATGAAGTTTATTTTCCATGACTGGATTTTTGCTGCCATCCAAATTAATCTGATCAACAACTGGAGATATTGTGCTTTCACTCTGGAATGCTGCTGCAGCCCCAGCACTTGTTTTGTGAAGAGCACAGTTATTAGCCACTTGTGTCACAATTCCTGGTAAAGCTTCCATACCCTGCCCATGGACTTGACTTTGTCCTGTCATCAAAGACTGTTGTAATGTTTCTCTCATGATGTTGTGACTGGGGTCTAGTCCTGCTGCCTGGAGTGACTGAGCCCCAGGGAGAGCAATGTCAGCTGTCTGCCTTGAAACCATGTACATCACCACCTCCCCAGTGGCCTGATTCTCCATCATGATCAGGTCCGCCTGCTGCCTCTCCATCATCTGAATAACTTCTGGTGGCAACCCCATGTTGTACAAGTCTCCTACAGACATAGACTGCTGGTCTGAGTTTTGTGATGGAGTTGGTGCTGTCTGTTCTTGAGTTGTGGTACGAACTGAATTTGGCTGCTGCTCTAATAGTTCAGCTGAAATCTGCGTCTGAGACGTGCTTTCTGAATGATCCAGAGGATAAAGAGAATCTGTGTAAATATTTGTAACCATCTCTGGCACATGTACATGAGCATCCACAATGATGTTGGCACCTGACAAAGAGGTATGAGCAGAATTACTTTTTGAGCTACAACGAGCAATTTTTGGCACAAATGCCTCTTCTACAAGTTCTACAGCTGAATCCCGGTCTGAACTAATGCTCATTCTGTCATCCTCATTTGAATGAGTGGTTTTGCCTTGACTCATGTTAACCAGAATATCCGCAACTTCATGGGCATGTCTGAAAAAAAAAAAGAGTAAATGATTTCCTTTGCACATTTATTTTTTTAAAAAATGTTCCAAATTAAATTAAATGCCCCTAGGGCAGACTTATACCACTGAATAAGTCGGTTTGGATTATTCTTCTGTTTGGTACACAATGCCATAAAAATCTTTAGCATATAACCCTAACAATTCCAAATTAAAAGACTTAATTAAAAAGTCCTTTGAAATAATATTACCAAGAGACTTAGAAATCAGTAAAGACATGGTAAAATTACTCATTAAAGTTAAATGTATAGTGATCTGAAATGTTTATGTTGTCAGTGTGTGCACTGTGCAGTCTTATCTATTGTATCTCACAATCTTTTGTTTCTCAGGCAACAAGAAGTCAACAAGGGGCAGTGAGTACTGTTCGTCATGTATTCAGATCTCTCCTCCCACACATGACTTCTCTCTGATGTGGCACCTGTTTACATGCCTGAACTACAGCTGGACTATATCCTTAACTACTGACTTGAAGTAAAGCAATAGCAACCATTCTCTTGTTTAAATTTTCACTTTTTGAACATTTGTTCACCATGCATTCATAATCTTATGGGGAATGCAAGCACTTTTAAACAAACCACAAAAACAGCTAGATAACTAAGGCTGCAGTCATGCCATGTGATGCCAATGTGAGGTTACAATACATACCCTGAGGATGGCTGCACACGGCGGCGTTTTCGCTCATACCCTGAAAAGCCTTCTTCACCCCCAACAGAAGCTGTGAAAGAGAAATGTTTGAGTTACAATTTTTAATCCCCCAACAAAGTAATAGTGAGAAATCTTGTGAATCTTTATCAGATATTTTGCAGCATTCATTTGATGGGTTACATGAATGTCACAATAACATTTGTAATGTCTACCAGGTAAGTTCATTTACTGCTAATCCAAAACACACTCAAAACTATATGCTTGTGTATTTCATTGAGACAGTCGATTTAAAAAGAATATGCTGGAATTTTATAAGAAATGATTTCATTGAAGGAATCAATAAAACAATCAGTGAAATAAAGAATGAGGGCTCATATATCTGCCTATGAAAGGATGTATGGATGTGCACGGGTTATGTAAATTTGGTGCTACTTGATAAAAAAAATGCTGTTCAAAGAAATGCCTGCCTCTAAAAATGTATTACTGGTATAAAATGCAATTAATACCATATAAAAAAAATCTGCACTAAGGAAAAAAAGTGTAGGGTATGGGTAAACAATGAAAATACATTCATAGCAAATAAATTACAATTAATCATAACCAAACTGACCTGTCCGTTTGATGCCACTGTGCTTCTTGTTTTCCTTCCTCCCATCTCCATCTTCTTCATCCATCTCTGATTCTCTTTCTTCGTCTTCCCCCTCATCTAGCTCTTTTTCCTTCTTTATTCGTTTCTTTTGCTTTTCTTCTTTTGCAGCCTCACATCTTCTGTTCTCCTCTTCATCTTCTGCCTTTGCAGACTCAAAGGTCTGCATGTTAAAGCTCTGTCTTTCACCTAGAGAGTATAACCATTCCCTATTTTTAAAACCATTCCATTTTACTTCTAGTCATTTTCTACACTAAGTATTTTTTTTTTAAGTTTTGATGAGGTACATTCTAAAAATCAAAATAACAAACAAACAGAAATTCTTTACATTCAAAACAAAAACAAGGGGTCTTTGAAGACACAGCAAGATTTCTAATAAGCTTAAAATGCAACTATAAAACTCTGGTCCAAAAGTTAGTTACATTTATAAACAGAACATCATAATTGTTTTATGCACTATCTTTGAATTTTTTAAAACACTTAGTAGAAGACATAGATAAAAGTTTACACCATGCCAGCATATTAAAGAGGAAAAAAAACTCACGCAAAGCCTTGTCAATAAGAGGCCTATTGTGTCTTTCTTCTTTTTTAAATTTGTTCTGCAAGCAGATTTTGTTTCAAAATTTTCTTTGAAGTAGTATTATTATCTAATAGCAAAAATGGTAGTCTGCTTTTTGATCATGTGCAAAATATTTAAAAAGTTACATTCTTTGACAAATGGAAGAAAACAGCACCATCGTTTAATATAATAGAATGAATAAGATGAGTTTTGGTGTAACGGTTTCTCAAAGTGTTTGTGGATGTCAGTATCATAACGGTATCAAAACAAAACAAAGTCAAAGCAGCTTCCTTTTGCTTGAAAAATGTGCAATTTATGAATGATGTTACTCAAAAGCTAAAATCAGAGTTCAGATTTGAAATGCATAATTTACACATCTAAGATTAACCTCTAACACAGATAATATAAAATAGTAACACCACAAGCTTTTGCAACCATGTCAAAGTCAAATTCCATTGAAACATTTCTTTTAGAATTTCAATATTTTTTGGCAAACCTAAGTAATGGTGATTCTTGTAGCTAATAAAAAAAAAAAAAAAGTAAAAAGAAAGTTCTAAAGAAAGTTGCACAATTTCCCTTCTACAAATTTAATTTGCAAAAACTATGAAATTTATTTAATATGAACACTAAGGTACAGGTACCAGCATAGGTAAAACTTTTAACAGCTCTCTCAATACAAGTCTTTACCTTCAGTTCTTTGCGAGATCTGCTTGGAAATATGCTGCACATGAGAGAAAAGTCTGTCCCCACCATGCTGAGAGCTTTGAAGAACCGCTGGGTTTCTGTAAAATGTAACTTCAGATTTTTAAAAATCTGTGCCAAAATCAAATCTCATAAAAATGAAACACAGAAAATATAGAAAGAGTCCTTAATATCATGTTATCAAAGTTTAACTAAGAAATCTGTTTGTTCTTTCTGAAACTCAACAAACAAGAAAATATGAACTGCTTTTCTAAGAGTCAGAAGCTTTTCTTCAGCCATACATTATTTTGCATTTTAGGAATATCAATGACATAATTAAAATGAATACAAAATACAAAGCCAAAAAAAAAAACCTCAAGCAAAAATTTCAAATTTTTCATCCTATACCTCTAAACACCATACAATGTGTATAATGTAACATGCAGCATTAAAAAAAAATACCATTTTTTGACCAAAGTTTCGGCCTTTTATAGTCTCGAAAACTGCTGCAGTTAATAAACTGGTCATCTTCTTCTTCTACCAGATCCCCACTTGACATTGAGGGTTCTGTAGCTGGGTTGTTTACAATCAGGCTGTCACAATGACAAGAGAACTGTTAATGTTGACAGTAGTGATGGTGACAGTAACATTGCTTATATGTGCTTGAAAAAGTGCATCATCTTGACAAAGTAAAACACTTTGAGGATTATATAGTTTGCATTTTAATTATTGTTCCTACTGTCATTCATCAACAACACCTGGGGATCAATAAAGTTGTACTGTATTGTATTATACACCATACACTCTTTGGCATATGAAAATATTTTTGTGTACCTGTCTGTGTTGAGGATGATATTGCCATCTGGTCCAATTTTTACTTGTGGGACTGGCAAAGAAGCACTCTGATTGGATGATTCTCCATCAACAACATCAGAATTTGGTGTTTCTACATTACTGGTTATTGCTGAAGGTTTAGATCTTGGTTCTTTTTTCCTGTTGCCACAACAAAGAAGTAGCAGTTATAACCCAAACACAAAAATCTCAGAGGACTTGTTTAATAGCCAAAACTTAATAATATACTCCAGTCTGTTGAATACAGTTTACACACACACATATATGCAAAGTTAACTGTCCATTTAATAATCACTTAGTAAATTGTACGTAAAATGACAGCTAAGACAAAGTTAATGCAAGAATTATTTTGAAAGGGAAAAGAATATTTCAGATAAAACCTTATATCCTTAATACATGATCAATGCATTTGAATATTAGGACATTTATCTAATATATTTTAAATAAAATATAACTTTGTTTTATAGGTTCATTTGTTAGGAATCCATCCACCTGGCTTCAAGCCATCCATACTCACTTCATGGGATTCCTACTTGGGTTCCAGAATATCAGGTCACTCATTTTCATTGTTGTCCTATCAGGAGGTGTATCAGAGTGGTGAATCGACGACAGTTTACTGTTGTCGATTTTAGTAGCATTTGTTTACGGATGTGCTTTTTTTGGCCGTCCTTGTCTTGCAGAGAAGACAGCATGAGAAAAACTCAAGCCAACCTTCACTGTATTGGTGACAGGCGCTAACAGCGCTAACGTTTAGTGTTTAAAGGTGCTGTCAAATAACTGTTCTGACAGGTTTGTGATATTTATACTGTCACATTTGTTTGCTATAAAGGGATGATAAAGCAACACTGAGGCTGTTAAGACAGGGTATGTTAAACTTGCTCAGGACACATGACATCTTTTACTGCAGTAAGAATGGATGCTGTCACTGCAAAAGATGGCTTGCTGTATGCCAGGTATGGATGAGATTGTCACAGATGGATTTAGTAGATCATGTTGAATAGTGCTGGGAGTTATTCTTGCTAGGTTTTGATCTTACCCTCTCTGAAACCTTTCTCTTCTCTTCTTTTCTCCCAGTTGAAGGGCCACCAGCCATTGATTCTTGAGTTGCCTCTCCATCCTGCTCCAGACTACTCTGGCTGGCACTAGCAGCATCATTGCCATCAGACTCAATGTCACTTCCCACTGGTTTTGTGTCAGAAACATGCATATCCACTTTGTCTGCACTTTCTGCCTACAATGCTGATCCTTTGGCTGGACCCTACATGCAAAAGTTTTCAGATAAATGGTTAACAATCAAAATTCCATTTAGTGTCATGTCACTCTTCCCTCTTCTTGAATCACAACATAAAAGAACATATAAGACTTTAAACACAAGCAAATATGAACATATAAAACATCCAGTACATTTTAACAAATGTTCACAATTCCAGATGATACAAAAATCTTTCTCCAAACTCTCTTCTTATCACTCACAATAAGCAAGCCAATATAAAAAGAAAGAAAAAAGTTGATCCTTTAAAACCTCTATATAAAGCCAGGTGAAAAAAAAAATTGTCATAGCTCATGATGTAATTACCCTTCTTTGTTTAATGACCTGGCAGGATGCCAGTCTTCACCTGCAGCATCTGTATTTTCAAGTTCTTTTGTCTTAAGCTTTGACCTGGGGCTTGATTAGAATCACTTGCATTGCCTTCAACATCCAACTTCTGAGTCGGTTCTGCAAATCTGCAATACATATTCAAATGTCAGTTTGGAAGAACACAAATACACTTTTTTTCTTTTCAGGGACCAGTCTATGTCAGATCTAAACTGATGTTACATGCTGTTATAAATAAGAACAAAAGATTAGAAAGAATATTTTTGAGCTGAGTATACCAGTGTATTCCCAAGGTGGGAATCTGGAAAATCTTTGTACTGACAAGCATTTAGAGGTCAACTGCTGTTGTTTGTGAGGCATATACCATTGTAACCTCTAAATCATACCAACTCATCCTTTATGTATTATTATTATCATCATTATTATCCAGATATAAATGACTAAAATCATGATTATGAGTGATTTATGCAAATATCTGTGTTGACTTTAAGGGTGTACTCCCTGATTTGAGCCCAGTAAAATCAAAATTTATTATTAGCTTTAGAAGTTGTTCTGCTTTCAATAATTGTTATTTTTATAATTCCTCTAGCGATGGATGAACAAAAATAGTGATTATGAGTGGTGCGATGAAAATTTTGTTAACTTTAAGGATGTATTTGCTCATTCGTGTCTAGTTAAAAAACATTCTACTATTAGCTTTCTTCTGCTTTAAATACTTTTCTTTTATGATTCCTATTTTGTTAAAACTCCTCCACCTATGATATGACACTGACACTTAAAATAAATTATCATCAGCACCACCATTACTTTGCTACACTGTGTAAGCGTGTAAGTGCATGTGTGTGCAAAAACAGATCCCGCTGAAATGAGGCTCATAATTCAATAATGATATATTACAAAGAATTTCTGTGGTACACCTGCTCCTACATAAAACAAGTGATAAAGACTTAACTTTATAGATGACAATTTAAAAAAATACAAAATTTACCTTCTAGCAGTTTTGCTGACATCAACAAGATTGGGCCTGGGTTTGAACTTTGTACCACGCATGTGAGGTAAACGTATTCCTGGCAACACTGAAGGCTTAGGTCTGAAAGAAGTTTTGGCTGGGGAGATGGATGACCATCGGTGCTCTCCCCTGGCTGGCCCTTTGGCTGCTTGTCTAATGACTCTTCAGAAGTGTTTCTAGTTACCTCACAGCAATCAGATTTCTTTGCTTCAACACAAGGTACTTTCTTGGGGGAGCGAGAGATGGTACCAGCTGGCACACATTCAGCGTGACTGGTTGTCAAAGAGCTTCCAGCATTTGAAATCTTAGTAAAAACAATATTCGCCACTGTTATTCTCAGCCTCATTAATTTCCAGTGATGCTGAATTCTCTGGAGCCTCATGATCTGATTCCTTGTTGTCTGATCTCACTGGCACTGTCTTCTCTACTGTCCTGGCATTTATTTCCTTCAGCTGTGTAAAAGTCCTTTGTATATTTTCCTGAACATCAGAGCCTGAACATGACTCTGAAGCTGAATGATTTGTTTCTTTGGATGAAGTGGCAGAATCTTCACTTCCTGTCTGAGAACGTGCAAGTCGTGGCCCGAGGTTAGGCTTTACCTGCAGTCTAGCACGTCTTGTTGTCATGGTGATTTACTACACAGCTTTACCAGCATCAAAGTCTCAGCACAATTGTTTAAAGCTTTAAAAGAAAAAAAAACAACTTTAAATGTGGTGACAGTATTATATGTGGGAAAAAAATTGCAATATTTGCAAGCAAATTCTAGTTGACATTTTATAAAACAATTTTATAGTATCCAATAAAATATTGTGCTCTAATATAGACAGTCTAATCCATATGGATTTCCCAAAAAGTGAAAGGGAAATTATGAAAGTATGGCCATCTATTGCATCAGATATACATGACTATTACATCTTATCAATAAGGCAAATAAATGACCTAAACTACAGTAGAACTAAGCCTTAATTGTACAACCACATTAGCCAGCTGTAACAAACAACAGTACATGAAGCTTATACATGAAAATATTTTTTTTTAAATACCAATACTACCTTCCATTGATAATCTTTAGCGTTTTTTTTTTTTAAAGGCAGCACATTAGCATTAAAGTTAAAAACGACTGGTAAAAATACTAACTAACAAAGTTAAAGAAAACTGTGAATCTAGTTGTATTCTAGTACAAAAATTACATGGATTTGTGAATGGGCTTTTGTACACAGCAATCTGGATCCAAATTTGACCGAATGTGACGAAATTAACATATCAACCACGCTCTTATCAATACTGCTACTCCCTTAGACCATCATTTATCATAACTATGAACAATGGAACGTCAATCAAAACATGAGCATTAGCTTTTACTAATCATACTATGGGAGTATCAGGAGTATCATGGGCACCACATGGAATTTGTGTCGTGTTGCTGTCAAATAATAGCCCATTCCAGACTGGAGAGAAAGTCATAAAGATTTACATGCTTTGTTGTAGGCCTTCGTTTTGCAATAGATCAAAATCTTACAAGCTAATGCCTCTATATTATTTACCTGCTATCTTTCCCAAGACATTTCTTGTAAATTTGATACAACGATCGTAAAACAGAATTTCACTCGTTCATATGGGAAACATCGACGCCATCTTGAACTAAGGTGAAGGCCGAAAGTACTCCCCACGCACTCTGAGTTATCCGAAAATATTTGTCTCTTTGTCATTCTCACTACATTTTATTTTTTATTTATTTTTTTGTTTTCTTTATATCCTTTAGGGTAGGGGAAAAATAACTCCACAAAATATATAATTAAGTCACAGAGATTTATAGACGTCTTTGTAAAACCATGGACGTGTAATCAAGTTCGTGGTAAAACCTATTCGAATTTCCGCGTAGAGAGTGCTTGCTTTGAGGGGCCAAAGACTGGAAAAGAGCGTTACGGGTTGTTTAACCACATATTTTTAATATAGCCAAATACAAATCACCTATATGTCTTCGGTGAGGTTCGGAGCAGAATGTAATATTGTACATATTTTTCATATCAATCGAATATACTGGAATATCTATCATCACACCAGTGTGCTTTACGTTAGTGATTTATTTAAATCTTAGTGTCATAAAACTGAAAAATCAGTGTATATTTACGTATATCATGAAGTAAAACAAAATTAGTGCGCGTTTATTTTACAGAATTAAACCACTACGAGTTCGCAAGTCCTTGCGTTGGATATGTCCGTGTTATAAGAAATACAAAACTAAGGTTAGAAAATGATGAAATAGTAAACAAACTAGAATATAGCATTCAAGAAGAAGATAAAACCAACAATTAGAAACTAAATAAAAGCCCTCACCATACAGCGCGCCGGATGCGTTTGGCTATTTTACATTTAGATGCCACGATGTCATCACCAAGGGCCTGTGGCGCAATGGATAACGCGTCTGACTACGGATCAGAAGATTCCAGGTTCGAATCCTGGCAGGCTCGTTAGTTTTTTTTTTGGGGGTTTTTTTTTTTGACTTTTCACTCTTTAAAAAAAAAAAACAAAAACCATGTCAGTTTTGGCGTTGCATTGTTAGAATAATTAGCTAACTTTCTGAGTATCTCAAGTCTAAAAAAAGACCTAGTTGTAAGTTTTCTGTTTATTGTGCAAGATCACCTTAAGATGGAAGCGCACTTTTCTTATTAAAAGTCAACCAAACTTTTTTTTTCAAAATCGATGACTTTACTCCAGACTGTGCACTGGCATACTGTTGGTTTGGTTTCAGCTGATGTGATGGCTAATGTTGTGTACTCTGACTTCTATGCGGTTGGTTGTAGCACAGATTTAACAGATAAAGCAGTGGTAAAGTCTCTCCATCATGGTTATCATGGAAGTGAATAACCCATAGCAAAACTTAGAAAATTGGCAAAGAAAATGGCAAACTGTTTTTCATGCTGTGCTGGCTTGAGAAATCATTCTGTGTCCATTGACCCACCACTCTCACTAGAGAACTACCAAAAAAATGCAATGAGGAATACGAGAAAAGGTCTTCGTTTGTTTTCTAATAAAAATAAACATCAACTGGATATCTACATACCCCTTGAAGTAAAAGTCACCTGCTTAGGAAGGTGAAGTGCCTTGCTCATGTGTACTTTCAATAATGCCATTCAAGGCTGCATGTTAAATGGGAGAAAAGACAACTTGCAGAGTACTACTGACATGCACAGGCATGCAGACACTGCAGTGGTAAATTTTTTTTCAGATCTAAGTGATTCTTTGGACTGACTTTCAGAAAAAACATTTACACAGGTTAATGTCTGCCTGAAAATATCTGCGGTTCCTGTCCTTGTGGAAACTCTCCTGGGTGGTGTGTGAGACATACTTGATGAGGTGCTGTCAACAAAGACTCAACGGGGTGCTTATCAATATCCCCGGTGGGCAGAAATCTGGGAGAAGGAATGATAAACTCATGGTTTCCCCACAAAATAATCATGTGCTGTTCAATTTTTTTTTTTTTTTAGTTTGTTCCTTTTCTCTGACAAATAGGTATATGGGAATGTTTTGTCGCAATAGCATATCCAAACCGTACTGTCAGGAGTGAAAGATTTAGGTCTTTGAAGAAGTCTAACACATCATCCATTTTCTCAGCTCTTCAACATAATAGTTATAAACAATGCGCAGAAAATTATGTTCACAAATTTTATTCTTCAGTCACTGCTTTGCCAACATTACAACAGGTCACCTTGAAAATGGTGCCTCACATCTGAGGTGAGTTTATCAGGTGATGTAAAAGCCAGGTCATCGCCAGGGTCAGACATGTCAAAGTCACTAGGGTCATCAGTCGTAGTGTAACCTGGTGTTTGCCCAGCTGATGCCCCGCTAGACATGGGGTTGATGGGAGATGAAAATGGAGAGGATGAATGGAGATGAGAGGGGCACAAATTGGGGGGCACCAGTGGCCAGGCTCCTGGGGTTCTTGGATGAAGTATGGTGGAGGTGGTAACTGAGGCCTGAGGTGACTTGACAGCTCTCATTGGACTCTGCTTTTCAGGTGATGTCAGATCAATAATGTCTGTGGTTCCTGTTCCTGTGGAGACTCTCCTCGGTGGTGTGAGAGGCACACCTGATGTGCTGGTGTTGCCGGCAAAGACTCCAAATAGTGCTGAAGGAGATTCCCAGTGGGCAGATATCTGGGAGAAGGACTGAGGACCACATGAGCCACCCAGTGATGATCTCGAAGATGTGGGACCAGATGGTAAAGACACCAATCCCCGGTGTTGCATGCTGCTTCCAGACATTCTTACAGAAGCTTCTGGTCCTGATGGTAGATTGGGAAGAGAGGAACCTCCTGCAAAAGCTGCTGGATTGATCCCAGGGATCACTGGAGTGCTGACAGCAGGTGAAGTGAAATTCAAAGACACACGGCTCCTTTCTTGCCTAGGTGTCTTAAACAGCAAACAGTTTATCACAAGCTATTTAAAAAAAAATTCTACAGTGCAAGAAAATTTCTCTAAAATTTGCCATAAAAAGCATCGATGTTAATGGCAAATACAGACAAAAATGCAAATGTATGGTAATAGCACTTTTTTAAATATATATTGTGCATTAATGTTAATATAGTAATTGGTTTTAAAAAAGATAGATATCCCTTTCTAACTCCTATCTTCCCCACAGCAATACACAAAAGCAAGTTATCTTAATTTCCTAATAAAAATACGATCTTGTAGGACAGATAAGTTTAAGTGTTACTTGTCAAAACACTCATTTCTTAAAGTGAGATGATAGTGAATAAATCATTTCATGTAAATTATGCAAACAGGACTGAAAATGCACCAGCAGCCCTTACCATGGCTTGACTCTCGCGGGCAATAAGAGCTGTGCAGTAATGAATGGCCTGCTCCACCTCAGACATTGATCCTTGCTGAAATAACAGAAATGTAATCCAATTTACTGCAGCTGAAAATAGGGAGTGGGCAAAAAGGAATATATAATTCTTAAAATCACATCAAGCATATTAAATTTATGAAGTCTTATGATTTCTTGATTGTGGCCCTCTGCTCCTCGAGGAGTAACAAGGAATGAATACAGCGTGATTTTTTTTATTACAGTTGACCTGGTATGGCTTACATTTATCTGTAATTTTATTGTTTGTAAAGAATAAAAAAAAAATGTATCCATGCCAATACCAAATTCAGACAATAAATGATGACTGCATTTTTGTGTGTGTTATCACATAAGTCAGTAACTGTTTTTTTTTTAAATTAAAAACTAGGGGAGACAGAAATGACAAAACTACAATCAGTACATTCACAGTGACATCCTGATTTACTGTCGTGTAATAAAAATTTGGCAAACACAAGCACGTATAAGAAACAAAAGAAAAGCATGTCAGGTCTGGAAAAACATTTACTTGCAGACTACTTTACCTGTGGCAATGCCACCTGCCGAAATGCTGCAGTGAGAAGTCTCATAGCTTGTAAGGCATTGCTGCCATGGCGGTGGGTATTGTAAACACAAAATGCTGACAAAAGAACTTCCTTTTTATCAATTTCTTCTTCTGGTCGCTTCAGCTGCATGGCAACAGAGTCCAGCATATAGGACTGAGCCAGTTTGGCCAAAACTTGGCGCTCCCCATCCGGAGGTACCGTCTAAAAGACAGAAGTTGAAATAGCATAAAAAAGACTGAACAGTTTTCACATGAATGTCTAGTTTAAATGAAACTCTATACAATTAGCTTGAACTAAAATAAGCAAAGGGCTGTTTAGGTCATGGATGAGTGGGAAACTCTCTACTGCAAAAAGTTAATCTAGCACATTCAGTGCATTTCATAAGGGAGCTGAAACACAAGGATATTAAAAAGTAAAGACAATGTATAACATGTCTAAGTGTAGCATTTATCACATAAATCATGTACAACACATGTTTAACTTGTGTAAGACATGTAGAGAAAGCTTGGGTTTTTGTTTTTAAACATTCTACATGAACAATTACAGTTATGTTGTCTGTAGGGATTCTCTTTTTAACTGCTTCACATTGAAGGATTATAAATATTGTCTTTCACATATCAGAGAAGTTGTGTTTACTTTCAACAAAACATTAAAGTATATTTTATTAACTCTGATTAATACATTCTGCATTGTGTTAATTTTACTGCTATTTCAGTTCCTCCAATTTAGTTTTGTCATTATTTGACTGACATGACTTGTTTCACTGTGAGACATGGTTGCTGTCTCTCACGTAGTATTTTTTAGGAACATCCCCACCCTTTAAAAACCACTTTGCACTTTTTAGCTCCCTGACCATCTGTTCAGCAGTAAAGCCATTTGCCACACTTTATTGTAAAGACTTTGTACTTGACTCAGAGTCTTGGGGTAGATAAGGCAGCAAGGGAGAGCCTCTAACACTTCTAGCTATTAGAAGTCTCTAATACCTCACATCCTTATGACCATAAGGTCACAGGACTACTTTACCTTCACCTTTGAATACATCCCTTCGTATGGTAAACTTCAAAATACCAACAGACCCAATATCATGACATTTCATTGATTATTTTTTTACCTGAAGGATGCTGACAGGTAACTGTCACAAGTGCTAATGCTTCACCAACCTCCTATCATGAATCATGGTAGGCGGACAACAGTTGGTTGAGCTGAAAGCTAATTGTTATAATGGATTCTTGGTGTCGGGTTTCAAAAATGTGGCTAATAATTATTTTTGAAATGCTCTAATACATGGCGCTCAAATGTTCGTAGCCACATGGCTGTGCTGACCCTAGACTTACCTTTCAAAGGAAAATACAAGAATTCTGCAAGACACATTCTAGAACAATCTCTGTGCTTTGACCCATGCTAAGTTTTTATCAAAGCTACTGCTTACCTTCCAATGTCAGGCTTCTTTCTCAGCTGTGTGCTGATTAGCAACAGCATGCGCACTTCTCCCAGTCTCGTAAGACATCTAACAACAGTTGCACTGAGCGACTGATGTGAGAGGCAAAGCTTCCTGAGCGATCAATTTCTTCTATAGGAATCTTCCAGATACCCTGTCAACAACATGTCCTAGCATATACAAGACTGCATGTACACCTACACTTGCACCTAACTCTACACTCATCCATCCACAATGTTAGCCATGATGCTGTTAGGTCTTTCCTGTGTACATGTCAACTGTTATGTAAGGGAATTCTTGCATATGTGTCCTCATTGTGAGACTATATTATGCCTTTTAGGATCATGCTGTTGAACAGTAGCTACATTTACCTGAAAAAAATTGTTGACACGACGTTCTGCAAACAGGCCCTGGGCTGGCATGTGACTCAAGTTCTGCCACTCTGGGTTGCCTAGTAATAAGTCTCTTGCAAAGGCAGTGTTCTGTGCAACATTAAAAAGAAACAAACTAAAGTTTAAATTATAAATATATTTAAATGATTGTATTCTTAGAAATAAGCACAAAGAACCATGGAAAATAATTTGAAAAGTGAGTTTGATGGATCAAATGAGAGGAGGACTGCATGCACATATGTGCAAACATGTGTGCCCATGCAATACATACTTTTATGTGCATATGCATGAACACAAAAACACATGTACACACATCTTAACAATGTACCTTATGAGTTAAGGACATGTAGTAGAGGTGTGCCAGTCTGTAGATGGACTTGTAGTGGGTTGGGAAGCGTGACAGACACAGATGAAGGGCAGCAACACACTTATCCAGCAGCTCCTTCTTCCATTTTTCAAACTCCTCTTGACTGAGAATAGTTTCCTGCTTGTGAGAATCTGCTTGTGCTTTGCTGCCAGCACTATTCCCCGGCATGCAGCTGCTGCCTTGCTGTGGAGAGGCTGCACCTGTCAGCACAGTCCCAGGTGATAGCTTGTTTTGCAAAGGCTTGTCTTCTGCATCACTAACCTGCTTAGCATCGGTAAGCCCTAGGTTTCTTAATGGTGGTTCACAAAGTTGCTCATCCTTTCCATCGATTAAAGCCTCTTGGCTTGCATGTATTTCTCTCCCTTTGTTGCTGTCAGTAGTCTTTCCTTTGCTAGCTATGTCTGTATCCAGCTGTTGTCCACTGGAGGGAGTCGTTTCCTTCAATGATAACATCACCTGTGGGTTCTTTGGTGAAATAACCTGTGGATCCTGAGTACTTAAGACTGTGCCTTTGGTGACAGCATCATTTGGTGCAATACTGTCGTTGCCCATCATACCCATCTCTTCAGATCCACCTATCGGTGCAATCTTTTCGCCAGATCCACCTATCGGTGCAATCTTTTCGCCAGATCCATCTATCGGTGCAATCTTTTCGCCAGATCCATCTATCGGTGCAATCTTTTCGCCAGATCCATCTATCGGTGCAATCTTTTCGCCAGATCTTCTACCATCTCTGCTTTCTTTAAATAAATTATTTCCCAAATCTTGTGAGCTGACAGCAATTTCCATTGGTTCTGAGGGAAACAAATTTAGGTTTTGCTCTAGCACTGCTTCAGAATGACCTTCAGGAAGCTGTGGCATCAACCGCGAAGGATCAGCAACATGCAGTTGTTTGTTTGGCCGAGCTGACATGGTAACAGTCTGCTTGCCAGGTGTAGTGCAATGTTGTTGTGACTCCTCAGGATCTGACAGCAGTATGACACTGGAAGAGGACAAAGAATCTGATGCCATGAAGTCTTGCACTGTGTTGCTGTCCTTCAGCCCATGATCTGTTCTGTATGTATCACTGACAGGCATAGCCCAGCAAGAAGCGGATGCAGACTTTTCCGAAGGATCTGCTTCTTTTAATGTAGGGGAAGAAATCTGGGAGTTTCCAATGTGATTAGTGTCTGCCACTTCTTGCAGCAAAGCTTCTGACTCTCCTGCATCAACACTTGTGGATGGCTTGTCTGTGGCCTGTTTCTGCAGAGCTTCTCCCCTAGCTGAACTTGCTACCACTGAGCATTTCTGACTTGAAAAAGGGAGAGAAAGATCTGTTTTATTCCTCTCTTGACCATGAATTTCCTGAGGCAACTCTTTAACATTTTCATTTTCTAAGACAGAAGAAACAGCAATGACTGAGTCAACCAGTGCACACCCTAATGTAGAAGAACCAGCAGCTATAGATGTTCTTGTCAAGTCAGTCATTGAAACACATTCATCCTGGCTTTTCTTTCCTCGTCCAAATGTAACAATATCAGCCTCTTGTGAAGGAATGAATCCCTCACTGACCTGAAAAGTTATAGATAACAAAATGATAAAGTTCATGTTTTCATGGCTTCTTTCCCCTAAGATACCTTATGAAATCCAAAATATTTAACGAGAAAACTTTTTAACTAGAAAAAAGTAAGGTAAAGAAGCAGGTGACCTCCACCAAAGGTGACAATGAGTATGTCACATGCAAGTCACCCTTCTGCCTTTCAAAACTGCTGCCTATTTTAGAGGTCTAAATCTATATTTTATATGAACAAAAAAAAAAACAAAAAAAAAAAACCTAACAGATTATGAATGAAAATAAACCTCTGGTGCATTTTCACACACACAGTCGAACTTCTACAAGTCAAAGCTTCAAAGGACTGATGAAAAAAATCGAGTTATGAAGGTCTGAGTTCAGGAAATTTGTCCCAAAAAGCATTTTTTTCACTGTGAACTTACCTTTATTTCTGCATATGCTCATGCATCATTGTTCCCAGAAAAAAAGCCTGTTATAGATGTCTGACGAAAATTTCTCTTCATTTCTTTTAAAATAAACGAGTAGATGACAGTGAGTGAAAAATGCTCATGGATAGATCTTCACCTAACTCGGTCAACAAATGAATGTCATTCAGCATGGTTCTTGCCTCTTTCATGGTCAGAAGGAGTAAATGATTTTACACTTTCTGATGTATTTTCAAATGGTTTTTAACATGCTGACTGTAAAAATTATTTGAGTTGTGGAAGATTTTAACTAGGCCAATTTGAGCTACGGAAGTTGAATATGAATTGCTTTAATGGGAAACCACCAATTGATGTTTAAAATTTGAGTTAGGAAGAATTTTAACTTATGGAAGGTCGACTTACAGAAGTTCGACTGTATTTCCTAGTATTTTCGAGATTTTCCCTGCACAGTACAGAAAAAGCGTATGGGTGAGCATCTCTGCTACACCCTTCTCCTTGACGCATGTATTTTGGGGATTCTCATGGTGATGAATGTCATTTCATCAGCCTTTGAGATGCTGATATCACATCAGCAACATGTACCATTTTTTTCTATGTTCAGTGTAAAGTCTGTTGTATGCTACTTAAGGAAAGTCTGCTTTCTTTTTTCAGCATCAAAGGTAATGTTAGCACTGCCTTTGTCTTGACCAAAGGTCTCTTAGCAACTCTCTTGGGTGACATGGCTACAGTGCAGATTTGCAACCTACACAAGGGTAATGGTAGACAGAAAAACTGGATCAGGTGAACACAATGAAATTGAGCATCTCCCCCCCATCCCCCCAAAAAAACCCAAAACAAAACAACACAATCACTGTAATCAAAAAAATTGTGCTAACAGTTCTAAAATAGTATTTCCATATTTTCCAGATTTTTCCATATAAAATGCAAAAGAATCATATTGGTGAGCATATCTGGAAATATCCAGGTAGAAAATCTCACACAAATGCTTTAGTTACATATGCACACACAAAAAAAGACGCTGGTATCAAACCTGTTTATCTAGAAAGAGAGGTCGAGTGTCCACAATATCCCCAGTTACTTCACAGCCTTGCTCGTTATGAAGCTCTACCACTTCCATGCAGCTGCTGCCATCAACCTCTGCATCCTTTTTAATTCCATCAGCAAGGGACTTTCGGTGCACTGCTACTGATGACAATGTTGGAACACAAACGGATCCCTCGCTATGTGTACCACTGACCTTACCACAGCCCACTCCTACACTCCCAGCTGAGGCAGCCGGACCTCTACCAGGCTGCTCATCTGCCCTCTCAACACTGAGATTCCTGGACTTGGATGGAGTCAGGGTCTCTGGTTCTTCTGCTGACTCAGAAGTTTCTGTTTCCATTGCCATCTTAGATGCACTCAAATTATCTGATGAACCTCCAGAGTAGCTTTTTTGTTTTGAGTAGTTGTGGTCCTGGGGTGTCATGTGATAGACAGGACGCTGAAAAGTGGTGCTGTATGGAGGGATGCTGGTAGCAGATGACTGGCTGTCTTCTGCTGAGGACAAGGTATCTCTCCTGTAAGGCATCACAAGAATCTTTCTTCATGAAATGGTCTTAGGAATGCCTACAATGGTAGGAGCAGTTTGGGTAAATCAGTTAACAAACTTGGAGATACTTGTAGTCAAAATTTAATACTTAAATACAAAGTTATTGATGAAACCAATAACCAAGGAAAATATTGACAAGTGCTTACCCCTCCTTTCTCTTTTCCTGCCTTAGGGCGAAGGGAGACTCTTTAGCTTCCGTAACATACCGATCAAACACCATCATATTCTCCTTTGTTTCAGGTGTGTGAGTTTTCAGTAAATGTTTCATGACAGCAACATGGAGACGATAATACATCTGTAAGACCACCACACACAGAGGTGATAGGCCCAGATTGACATCCAAGTATAAACAAATATTTAACACAACAACCAGTAGACTAGGACAGGTGCAAAGAACACTTCAAATGATAATGTGTTGTAGACAGGTACCATAAGGAGAAACATTCACATAGAAACAATTGTCCTACAGGACAGCACACAAAACATGCATAGATTTAATCATGCCTGCAGAGGTTCAAAATAATAATGTAAAAATAAATAGTAGCTATGGTGGCAGTGTAATATTCTGTCAGATGAGCAATTTCATATACCTCCAGGGCTTCTAGCGACAGATGTGGAGGGCTGTGCTGGTAGAGTATTTTGCGTGGATACTTGGCTCCTTCTTCGTGAAGATAGATTGCTGCCTGCAGATGACGATGTTTATCATCACATTTCAAGTGATTCATTATTGTGACTCAGGGACTTAGCACATGTTTATCGCAACAAGTCCACAAATTCCTAAATCCTCATTTTATTTTTCTAACTACCCAACCACTCTCCAAAAAACAAATCAAACATGTTCTTTATCATCTCACCCCATTCACTCACTATCTGCAAACCGCCATGCTTCACAGCCTGCTCCTTGAATATAATTATTACCTCTACTTTAATTATATCTGGATAAAACCAGTTCTGTGTAGTCACATTGTTATCTCCCCTCCCTTATTTTTGATTCCAAAAACACAGATGCTTACAATTCTCAGTCAGTGCCCACTGAAATGGAAGTGTTCAGACATTCAGTCACAAGTGCAGAAACAAGAGATGCAATTCAATGCCTAGACTTTCGGTGCTGCTGCATCCATCATAAAGCCCAGACCTGGTTCCTAGTAATTTCCGCCTATTCCCAAAACTAGAGAAACACTTGAGGGGGCAGCAGTTTAGCAATAAGGAGTGCCTGGTAGTGTAGTGGTTAAAAACACTTGCTTGTCACCACTAGAAAGGCCCTCAGTTCAGACCTTTTCTTAGAACACTATGTGCGCATGACACCTGTTTGCAGAGCTGACCATCATGGTACTTCCCACTCCCTCTCCCAACTGCAAAATCACCTCTAGATGGAAGCACTATCCCAACAAAGCAACCAACCAACTGATCTATGATAAAGAGGTAGTCTGCAGTGAGGGACAAATTTTGTAAACTAGTGCAGAGTAGTAAAGTGTGTGGTGATTTTGTAGAAAAATAATTCAGCAACTTTGAAAAAAAACGATGTAGGCATATTTCTGTTTTATTTCATTGAAACATATTTTCCCATTTATTTTAGTAGAGGCAAAATGTATCGATCTACTTTTGGGTAGAAATTTTATTTTACAATGCTGCCTTAGAAGTAGATCTTCGATCTAAACATTCTTGAAATATGTTTAAAATGCACCAAAAAATAAGGTTTCCCTGTCGCCCCCAGGACTGTACAGATTTTAAGACAATTTTGCACCTAGTACTTGTTTGTGTAGTACTGTACATATTCAGACAATTTTGTACATAGCACTGTTTATGGTGCTGCAGAACCCTCTGATGATTCTTCAAATCCTGTCTATAATGCTGCAGAGACTGGCTGTTCAGGTGTGAACTATGATACCTGCTTAAAGTGCTCCAGATATTCACGAGGATGTGCATGCTTCTTCTCCTGCACTTTGCCCATCATGTAGTGATGCAGCCATTCCTCTTCGCTGCTTTCTGCCTCACACTCGCTTGCCTTCCAGTAGCAGTTCCGTGCTATGGCCAACATTTCATTGCGTGTTTCTGTAGCTATTTCCAGAAGGTCAGGTGTCAATGGAAACCATGCTTGCTGAAATGGCACAACCATTAAACTTGTTGATTACAAGTAGAAAAAAAACAATGTATAAACAAATACTTTAATCATGCTTATACAATTATACATAACTGTATAAACGTTCATGCAAACTATAGGACACTCCAGCTGCTTACTGTTGCTTAAAAGAAGTTTATATGTCTCTCTTTGGTGCAAACATGTGTGTAAACATGCATGCACGTGCATTCAGGAATGTAAGCATCACACACACCATGTGTAGCTGCCTGGAGGCATGAGAGTGAAGCTGATATGCCAGGGAGCCATACTCTATCCATAGCTTGCGGATGCCCTCACAACTCTACTGCTCGGCTGAAGCAGCGCAAAGCGGCTATGGATTTCTTATGCAACGGGGCATCAATCTTTAACTCCATCTAGAAACAGACAAGTGATCAGATAGCATTCCACTTATAAGTACTCTCAACCTATGGAGGCTAACTGTCCAGCCAGTTATAATTTTAAGTGAGCTTCAGATAGAAGCATACTCTAATCATAGATATGTTAAATGGTGATGAAGGAATGCATGAAAGTGGAGTGCAAAAAAATTACATTTAATACAGCTAACATTACCCAACAACATTTTTCTCTAAAGCATTGCAGTTTAGTTTTAACTTGTAATTTAAGTGTTAAACCTGACTGTTACTTCAAAAAAAAAAAAATCTCAGACGAACATATCATGATATGCAGACTGGAGGTGTGATACAAGAAGTTAGACTTACTGAGCTGAGCTTTTGCTCTAACTGACTCATTTTGGCCAGGGCTAACCCTGCCCATGAGTCAAGCCGTGAGGAGTTAAAACAGACATCATATGTGTAGAACTTGATTGCTTTCCTATTGACAATAAAATAAGCAGTTAAAACATCATATGAATAGAATTTGATTGCCCTCCTACAGACAATAAAATAAGAAATTCAAACAGGTAAACTAGAAAAACGGGGAGAAAAAAAACAAGTGACCTTAACCTTACCCTTCTCCTCACCTACCCAAAAATAAAACTTGAAAACATTTTAAGGATCTGATTACAAGAATACACCCTGATTACCAGAATATCCTGTGTGATTACCAGGATACCCTGTATGATTATCAGAATACTCTGGGTGATTTCAAGCACATTCACTTTATAATAAAGATGGGTGTGAAACGTTCTAAGGAAAAAAAAAAAACCACAATGAGGAAAACAAAAGAGTGGGCACCTCAAAACATGACATATTGGCTATGACATCATAACAGGCTAGTATATGATCTCCAATAATTTTTAAGAGTGATCACAGATGATGGCCATGCCATCATAATGAGCTAGCATTTTATTTCCATTAATGTTAAAATGTGATCACAATGCTCTAGCAATTATTTTTATTCATTCTGCTTCATGTAAAATAGACAAATAATGACACTGTAATAGACTCGTACCATGCCTAAGTAATCCTAAGGTGTCATGCACTAAACAACTACCTTGTCCACATTAACTTTACTCCCTTGATCATCTATACTTCACGTATACACCTGTTTTGCAAACACCTAGCATAGCATGATTATAACGCAGGGACAGCAAGAGATCCATAACAAAAAAGTCTCTTACGCAGGCTCTTTGTTCTTGAAAAAGTAATCTGCCAGCAGATAGTACAGTTCCTGCAGCACTGTGCTGGAAGATAAAGATTGCCAACAGTTTGACTTTGTGTCATGAGAACAAAATGACAATTGTATATTGTTTTCATAATCTAATGGTGGGAAACATGATGTGGTTGTTTTTCCAATGATCTAGCAACATAGCACTTTTGTTTCAAGGATTTTATGACACATCAGTTTTGTTGTTCCAACAATCTAGTGACATATACTACTGTTGCTCAAATTATCCAGAGACATTATAACAATGCTGTTATACAGTCCAAGTTTTTAAAGTTTTTTTCCAGAAGTACCTCTCTGAAGGCTTATGACACAAGCGTACAAATATGCTGCACTTTTAAATTTATTATCACATTTTGCTCACTGCTAAATTGAGAGAGAGGAGTAGTAACTGTCTTGAATGTCTCACCTGCTAGTAGTAAAGGTGGGAGCTGAGTTTCGATCACCCTCGATATATTCCTGTATCTGGTCCACAAGTTTACCTGAAAAAGAGTCTTTCCAGTGTAAATACCCTCTCAAAGAATTGAAAGTGGATGAAACAGTGGAAGAAGCGCTTTATTGATTTGGTTAAAGAGTAGTTGTAGTCTTAAATACTCCTAGTACTCCTGATAGTCGGATTGTCTAAAAATTAGTTAATAAAGAAACATACTGTCTTGAAGATGATCATGAGGATAATTGAGAAGAGTCAGACTTTGAGAGGCAATGTTATAGTTACCTGGGTCAGATTCCTCAGGCACCAAGCTGTGGATTCTTTTTAACAGGTTGTGCAGCTGAAACCATTTGGTCAGACTTCTCAAAATGTTGACAGATTATTTATTTTAAAAATAACTTTTATTATCTAGTTGGAGGTGCAAATGTTTAATTTAACTGAAGTTTAAATTGAATAAACCACAAAACTTAACAATGAATACATATGGACATAAATGTATACTTAAGGACAAATGTTAATATAAGACTTTCACAAAACATAGCATAAGACTGTTATAATTTCCCAAACAAGAGAACAGAGTTGATATAAAAATCTTGTAGCCAATTCTAAGTTTGTTTTTTATATATATATACGGTATATGTTTTATAAATATTAGCAAACTTTCTAGGCTTGTTTTCATCATCTCCTGACCATCTCACCTCAGCTGACACTGTGCTGGTCTTGTAGCTGTCAAATTCTGGCAGTGCTTTGGGCTTGAAGTAATCAAAGATGACCTCACATTTGTCCCAAGTTAATTCTACCTGAAATACAAATTTACATATCTTCTGCTAATCACAGCAAATCACAGTGGGAGACAAAATGTGAGCCCTCTGCCTACAAACTAATCCATCCTTAAAAACTCAAGCAAGATAGGCTGTCACTTCCAAGATGCATAATCTAAAATCCTGAAAGAGTTAAACTTATATCCATGGCTCTGTGCGCTCTCTCTCTAGTAAGACACTGTATCGCGCATTTCAGTCATTTTACCAAGCTTTAAAGAAAATATTAATTTTGTAAAATGTAAAGCTTCGAAAAAGTGAAACCAAGAATGAACAAAAACTCTGATCCATTGCTGCCTTTCTCTCACTAAAAAATTTGATCTTCTTAAATAAGAGACTTTAAAAAAGAATTTTTTTAAATAAAAGATTTATGTGAAATCTGTATTTTATTTTGTGGACTTGGATAGAAGAATACTGTGTTTAAATTGATCAAGCATTCTCCTTTCCTATTTCTATTTTATGATGCACATTGAGGACCTTTGTGTGAAAACTTATCATCATCATCATCATTAGCATCGTCTATCCTCAACATCATCAAAGGATGCCTAAAATGGAGAGTTGAGAAAACACAGCTCACTCAAGCATGACAGACAAAACCTCACCGGAGGAGCATTGTGGTCAAACAGATGGCGAGCCTTGGCCTTCTTATTTGGATGTCCATAGAGGCAAAAGACACACTGTTCAAAGGCTGTCTCAAGGTCATCCTTTACGGCTTCATTCGCATTCACTAGTTCAGCAGCCAAGACATCCATGAAAAAGACGAGGAAAGTCCCATTGTCCCTTGTACACCAGGCATGCCTTGAAATTTAAAGAATAAATGACAGTAAATTCAATTCTATGTACATGACTTTTTTTCTAAGATTCAATGGCAGGAGAGGATGGCAACAAAATTTACTTAGTAAAATAAACACAATGAAGAAATACTTTAAATAAAGTTGAATGATAATCTATCTGGAAAACAGTAAAAACATTGTGTAACTCTATAATAATACAAATAATCGTCTAATTAATATACCTAATAAGCAAAAAAAAAAATATTTTCATCACAATACCCCCCCCCCTCAACCGGTTAAATTTCCTAGCTTGACACACATTTTTGCAAGTCTGTTGAAAGGTCTCAAAAGAAGCAATTTCTGACCTGCCAAGATATTCATGCGCTATGTTCAGCAGCATGAGCGATGATCTGATTGCTCCTTCCATCTTTTCTTGATTCCCAGATTCTGGAAGCTGCAGTGACTTCAGTTTGTCCTCCTCACTGCAGCAGACACAAGTTTTCTCTCCTTGATTATGCTTGTCATCACCACAGTTATCCATATTCCCTCCTTCACTAATTTTCACACTTTGCCAACAGCAACAGGAAATATATAAACATATTCTTTTTGGTGGTAAAACTTCTTTCTTGGAGTACTTACCAGATGACATGACTATATGGAGATCACCATCTAACTACCTTAATCCAGCTGTCCAAACTGTGCAACACAGTAGGACAGCTTAACTCCTCACAACCCCACCTGTCAGGTCAGCAAGTCGCCCTCTACTCTAGTTTTTTTGCCTGGATGGTCTGGAATCTACTGCAGGGGGTGGTGGGAGCTAGCTGTCATATCATTTGGTAAGTATTGGAAGAAAGAAATTTTACTACCAAATAATGGTATTTCTTCTTCATACTGTACCAGATAACATGACTATATGGAGAATAACAGGTGGAGAGAATGGCTCCCACCCCTGGCAACAACCTAGTAACTCTAAGTGAGGCAGAAACAAAAGCCTACCCCAAATCAAGCTGGAGCATGCACATACAAAGCTCACTCAGCTCTCAGAAGAAGCAGCCATAACTGGCCTGATAATCAACACCAAGAAGATGGAGGTAATGCGGGTCAACAACAGTACCAAGAAGAAATGTGTGTCTGTGTGTGTGTGTGCAGGAACATGCACATGTGAATGTGTGCATGCAAGGATGTAGATTATATGCAAATCAAAAGCTATTAAGTATACATTAAAACTACAAATAAGTATATACTATATGCATCCTTACAACTTTGCATTTTTACCTTTAAATTTTTTAAATATTTAATTTCTTTTGTCTAAAAATAAACTAGTGGTATGCACTCACTGATGAATGATTCTATACAGCAGTATCCATGGCAACACACTGGCAATGGGCATTTCTGTCACAGCTTCAGACACATCATGGTTGATCTCTATGACCTTCATCAGATTTTGGACTAGCTGGACAACTTTGTGAGATGGTAAAGAATTTATAGCTTGAATGTCCTTGTCAAACACCCTGTTGATAACAGCATGAAGGACTTAAGGTACTGCACATCACAAGCAGCAAAATCACTGCTGCATTTTCTAGAAAAAGAGCTGACGATTTAAATATCCCACTTAAGCGATAAGTGCTCCTTTCTTTCTGTTATCCACTCACTTATTTCTTGCATCTGCAGAAGTTTACTGAAATGTTCCTGTTGTCTGGCGTAGCGATGTAAGTTGAAACATTGTTAATATGATTTGGTAAGTCTGGATGTATTATTCATTACATTTGAGTAGCATCACAAAATGAACAGAGGCCATTTTTTATGTCTTCCTTTTTTTGGTATATGGTAGTCTCAGGTGCAATTATAATTTTCAAATAGTGAAGTAACAAAATAAAGATAAAAAAGATGTTTTCTCACTTCTGAAGATCTTGAAGGAGACGGACAAGTGTCAATGCCCAGTTGTCACGAACAGCAATGGTTGGGGCACGGCGGTAGTGGTGCAATGCTTCATTAAATGCCACCTCCCCCCATAGCAAACATCGACCCCAGTCTTGCAGCTGAAGAAGTGCGTCCTGGAGGAGCTCAAGCTGAGCATGGCGTTCTGGAAGTGCTGCCTTTTACAATAGAATTACAGTTTTGCTTAAGAAAAAAACAGTCATACATTGGATGTGAAAGAATGCAAATAAATCATGTACTCTTTTTTGTGTGTGTGAATATATCAAGAACAGCGGAGAAGGTGCACTGACCTTTGCACCATGGCGCTGAGACTGAAACTGAGTGAAGGTTGGCGTCAAATACTCTACAACTTGAGCATAGTTCCCAGTCTCAAATAATCGTTGTGTTTCTTCTAGAGACTGGTAGCGCTGGAGTGACTCTTGCTGTCTTTTCACCTCCTCTGTTATTGCAGCAGAAAACCATCAGTTCAAAAATCTTATATGTAGACATAAGGACAATCTGAATGTAATTCTTAAGTTGTATTAAATGCTTGAGCATGAAAAATGGGTAATATGCAGTGTCTTTTTTTCCCAGTTTTTATGCTAAATCGATTAAATAATTTATTCCCATGAAAACAGTTTTCTGCTTGTGAAATAATACACAATCTGTGTTACAAAGATGTATTTGATTTTTATGTCAACGATTAACATTTTTGCTGATAGAGAGGGAAAAAAAAAGCATGAAACGGTATCACAATACAAATCTAAAAAGTGAAACAAAAGCTTGTGTATTCGTAGTTGGCAAGGATAAGCTGGATGCAGTTTGCCTTGAGCTCACACACAAAGTATGCACTCACCAAGGGAGATAATTTTATCCTGCAGACAGTTGGGTAAGCACACGATCACGTCTTTGTTTCCACCTTCTGTTTCACACAAACATTTTGCCACCTAGACAGGAAAAACACACAGGACTTATTTCATGTACTGTTTGGCTCTTCTTGTCATTGTTTAGGAATCTGCTGATCTGCTCATTTGTATGCTACTTAATACACCAATGCCTGAGAGCATTGGACATCAATTTTTGGGGTCTAGTTCCTGGATCTAGGTAAAATTTGATGTCTCCTGTTGCCCTGTGCTTTTCTAAACTTATGTATCAATTGTCTCTTGTTCTATGCCTGCTCCTAGTTGTTTCCACACTTCTTCTGCTAATAGTCTCTGCAGCCTATTGCTTGTCTGGGCCATCTTCTTTGAGGTTTATTTGCTTTACAAGATTACTGGACTTCATTTCTCTGCAATTATAGCTTTAGTTTCCGATTTGCAGACCATGCAATCTTCACATTTTCTCGTCTTGTACTTCACTACTACATGTTCTGCTATATTTAGATAAACCTAATAAGAAGCATCATCATTATTTCTCATGCTACCATTGCCTCTTCCACAGCTGAACCCACTACCTGGTGTGTCTACTGTGAGGGACTTAATCTTGTCAAGTGTGCAATGTCTAGCTTCTTACTTACCATTTCCAGATTGCTGATTGCTTGATCCATTTGGCTTTCGGTCATAGCCTGTCTAGCTTTCACCCAATGCACTGTTGTAAGCAGATGATCAAAGTTTCAATACAAAAGCAAGTGCAAACTCTCATTTTCCTGTTCCTTTCAAGTCAGACAATATGACAGTACAACTGTATTGTTGTGATATGATGGAGGAATGTCTATCCAGACAACAGATGTCTGTACCAAACTAACCTTTTCAACAATGCTATAGCCCTAATAGGACGGGTTGGCAGAAGCCTAAATTTAGATAAGTTTTGAAAGTGCTTATGAAGAAGCTGTGCAAGATGTCTGAATTAACAAATACCCACCCTTCAACCCCTCTTCCCCAGAAATAATGAGTCTGACCTCTAGCTTTGAAGTGAGTGGCAAACTCAGCCATCATATCCAGCAAGGTTGTATCAGCTATGACAGACAGGAAGTACAAGTCTTCTTTTGCATTTTCTCCTGTGAAGGGAGTGACAGCTGTGGACCCAAGATCTCCACTCCTGCATTGAAATAATTTATGAAGAACTTTAAAGTTAGCACTCTTTGTCTCTGTGTTAAGAATGAGAAGAGTGAACTACTACACTGTAACTTGGCTTCAGCATTTGAATATTTTCTACCACATTTTGCAGAGGGTCAGCCACATACAGAACTAGTGATTACAATAAAGAGCCACATGCAGAACTAGTAACAACAATAACCAGCCACATACAGAATTAGTAACAACAATTATCAGATGATCAAAATAAATAATGGGCATGGTAACAAGAAATTGGGAATTATTTATAGTTTTCTGATCACATACAAACAATACTGAGTACTGATACAGTCAAATACCACAGATACACAAAAGCATTTGTGCACACACACACACTCATATTTATGTGGGAAGAAAAAATCTCTTGGGAAATCTCTTGGGAAAACAAAATGCACTACAAATCATCAAAGTGGTAAGCATATTGAACCAACAATACACACCCACACCTACCTCTGAGCTGCAACAGGGGATACAATACTATCCGCCTTTTTCACAAGGAATTCGTCCAGAGTCAACTCGCACCACACAAGTACAATCTGTTATGGCATACCACAAAGTATCTTGAGTTCTAAATTTTATTTTTAAATAAGGTGAGACTTGATACAGTCAAGCAGGTCCAAATAATGGGTAAATTATGAAATCATATAGTTGAGGACAGTGTCAACATATGCAGCTATTCTTGAGAAGCAAACAGATTTTTATGTATTAGAAGATTTCATTCCCAAGACATGTAGTTAAAGTGACAGAAAAAAGACGCAGCCCACTATGATATTGTCTCATCTTTCTTTGACAAGCTAATCCTGAGTAGTAACTTAATATCTACTTACCCTGGATATTTCGATGTAATAAGCTTCTGGGAAATTCATGCTAAAAGTTTGAAGGGAAAAAAGTCAAGTAATTATTAGACTCGTATTCAAAAGTTTTAAATGCAACTACTGTAATTGAATTTACAGATAATCTTGATTTTTGTGTTTATGATCTAATGATATGTTTAGGTCAGCTTTAAAATATATGATTTTACAAACTCAAAACACAATAGCAGATGCAAATCCTCTATCACAGTAATCACTGATTAGGTTTACCAAGAGAGTGATGGGAACTGAACCAGCACAGGATCTGAATCTTCCTGGAGTGCCAATAAAATTTTGCGGGCCACTAAAATGTACCCTGCTGACTTTTGTCTTATTATTTTCTGACTAAAAAGGAATAGCACTGGAAGCTATTTACAGGCCAAAAAAAAAATTGCTTACCTTTCCAATGAAGGGAAAGTGAAGATGTTGTGCATTCTATTATAAACCTTCAGGTACAAATCTGCTACACCTGTTGGCCTGAAAAATTAGGATGAAAGAAAAGATATCACAGTGTGAATTAGAAAAACTTTATTTTCACAGTTAAAAATATTTAAAACAGAAATGTTAATTAAAAAACTATCAATATAAAATTTTGTGATGAAAACATAACGAAAAAGATGAAACTCACCAGAGACAGGCATCTCTGGTACTCAGGTATACCAGGTATTTGTACATCATTCCTATAGCACTCTGTCCACTGAGACATTCAGATAAGAATGTTCGTACATCCTCTTCCTCAGTTTCTACTAAAGGACGTCCAGTATTTCCTCCTAGAACAGACACCATGAAAGCCCTCAAGACACACAGAGACAAATACTTCACAACTACCAAATTCTTCCCAGCATATGTACATGCACACCTATTTATTTTTAAACCTACAGAAATGCATGCACACATTCTTATACCTGGGGCAATGGAGATGAAAAAACAAACAGGAGGATAAATCTGCTTTGAGAATACCTCATCATTTCTGTATGTTGACCTGTGACTTTTATTACTCTTCATCTGACAAGGCATAAAGAATTTCTTTAAAGTGTGGAAAAAAAACCCAAAATTTATCCTAATATTTGGAGAAGACAGTCAACAATCACACAACAGCCTGAACAGTCTTATTGTTCTGAACCACACTGCTAGGGATTTCCAGATGCACTAAAAGAAATCTTATTAATAGCATATCCTGTGAAAACCGTTCACAAGACATTTGAGAGCCGTCATGACTAATGCAGTCTGTGGAAGATTGCAAATACCAAGGGTTATATTCCATGAAATTCAGATTATGCATGCCACAAAAGATGTTCTTTCTCTCTGATAACTACCATCAGAAACAAAAATAAAAACATAAAAAATAACAACAGCAAAAAAAAAAAACAAAACAAAAAGACAAAATAGGCAAAGCAAAACAAAATGAACATAGATACCAAAAAATACCAGCTCACCCCCAAGGCAATAAAACAAAGGAAACATCCACAATAATTAGCTGTATTTTGTTACATATAAAGCACCAACCTGAAGCATCGCAGTCTACCTGTTAGCTGTGAAACAGATGCTGTGGTGTCCTCTGTCTGCATTTCCTCATCCTCCTGTTGCGCACGTCTGCAGATTTGACATTAAGATTGCAACTTTTGTCCCCAGGGGTTTACAATGCACCCTAAATTTAGCCATTAGCACTCAAGAGACCAGTCTTTCGCAGAGAATCACTGTGTATATAAGTGTTCACTGTGTTTGAATTGTACCCAAACGTCAGTAACATCATGCATTCATATGTTCAAATTACAAATCATGAATTCTATTTTTGGTTCTGGATACTGAGCTTTTCGACATATTGCTAAATTAAATGCAGTCCTTTGTGGAATATATTAATTTGCTGCAATATGGCTTCAATATCAGTAGATGTAAAAAACTATTTTCTGTTCAGAATTTTTTGTAAGTCTGGAAAATTTACATCATACTCACTGCAAAGATGAGGGTAGAAAGTTTCTCAGTAATTTCTGAAAATTAACATTATCCTCCTCTTTGCGAGTATTACGCACACGAGCAGATCGCCTTTTTATACTGTAATCTTCTTGTAGGAGATGCAAGCCTCCCAGCTCTTCAATGACAGAACGTTTGCGCTTAGCTCCTCGCCGTGCTCCTTTAGTGTTCTTTCCCATTCCTGATTGGTCATGAAGTGCAGCTAGGACAGAAAGTGAAAGAATATAGAACAGGATAATCAAAACAAACTTTATATTTGTGATAGGTCAAACATAAATCTGATTTTCTTCAAATGTCTAGTTTTAATTCTACAGAAGTGACTGAAAAAAGTAGTTGGCAGATAATCACTCTACGGTGTGTGCGATTTGGATGAAGAAACTGGTAGTACGAAAACAGAATTTAAAGAATTAAAAATATTATCTTCTTTGTATAATTTAACTTCCTAAACGTTCTGCAAAATATAATTTAAAAAAATAATAAATCTCCTAAAAAATCCTCCAGATAATAAATTGTCAGATAAATCTCTGACAATATGGCTACATTATGGAATCACACTGCACAGGTGTTATCGAGAATAGTCTTGAAGAAAAACAAACAGGAATCAACTCAGGAAAACACGTTAACTTCTCATGAAAGTGCTGATGAACACCTCTATTTCCCTTAACTAACAAAGAAACAAGTAAGATTCCAGTCAGGAATCAGCTAAGATTGAAGGTCAATCAAACAGTTTAGCATTAACTCAATAAGGAACACATAATAAATTTTTCGTATCATAAAGACACTGTCCAACATGTGCCAGGAAAAAAATATTGCAGGTAGACTCTTACATGCAACTTCCATCATACCTTCAGCAGATACAGGTGTGGACTGGCTAACGGGACTCTTTCTTTTTGGGGGTGAAGATGACACAAGAGAAGTGGAAATGGATGTCTGGTCTGCATTGTCAACCATCCCAGCCCCAGACACTTGACCAGCAGAAGACATGGAGTTGGTCATGTTGGCCAGCAATGCCAGTGACTGAAGCTGGGCAGTGGCCGTGCTGGTTGTTGAAGCAGCTGCCTTTGATGCCACCTGCCGCAGCCTCTCAGCCATGTTGTGAGAATAGGGGGAAGGCGATGGGGTGGTCAGAAGGGGGTTTGGGGGAAGGCAGTCAAGGAGCAAGGCCTGAACTTCACGGGGCGTGATGGTGGCAAACTGGAACTGCGGGAGTGTCGGAGGTTGGGATGAGGACCCGTGAGCCTGCAGGGTGCTTGCTGCCGATGACGACGGCGAGGGAATGTTAGGTAAGAGTGGAGACTGGGTGGAGGCAGGGGAAAGGTAGGATCCACCCAGGTCAGAAGCAGGAGCTGGGTCACAGTTCATGCTGGACACTGGAGACAGAGTCACAGAGGGGACCATGGTTGGAGAGCGCATGAGTGGGGGCTGGTGAGGTAAAGGAGGTGACTGCAAAAGTGAAGTTGTCACCCCTGACGTTTGCTGCATGGTCCCCTTTGCAGTGGTGTCTACAGGCAAGATAACTGACAGTGGTAGAGCTGTGCTCTGTACTTGAGCTGCAGGTGCATGCTGAACAATCTGCCCAGGATCTGCTGCAGAGGCACCATGCGACAATGCTTTGAAGAGTTCACTGCCAGCCAATGGCCTTTCCGCTTCTGACTTGACAGTGACTGCATCATTGGGAGATTGGATAGGACTTGAAGAAAGAGTAGCTGGAAGCAGCAGACATCCCAGCATCACTGGAAGTTTCGATCAATGACATAACTTGGTTTACTGCTTTTGTCAAAACCATGGAAGTGGGAAGGGCAGGCAGAGAAATGGCAGATTTGGCCATTAAAGAACTTTCCACATCAGCTGTTTCGTGTGAGGTTTTGGCAGCACCGTCTAGTACTTTCTGCAAACCTGCATCACACCTCTCAGTCTTAATTTGCAAAGTAACATCTGAAGCTGCTGAAGGTGAAAAGGTAGGTTCTGCTAAAGTGCCAGGTGTAAAAGTGTCCTGTTTTTCTCCTAAGCCCTCAATAGGCAACTTCTCTTCCCCTCCCTGAATGCCTTTCAGCTCACTGGTTTTGACCTTTTCAACTTTTATCTGATCACTGTCAGGCTGTAATTGTCCTATGGTGTCAGAAGACTTGATAATGTTTACTCTTGTCAATGTTTCTGTTGCAGTCTTGTCAATCTGGCTTATGACCCTCGACAAGGAACTGGAACCAGTTGAGATGATGTCTGTCTTACCAACAGATGCTTGGATTCCCTCTGCTCCAGAAGGGGATGTGTCCATGGCTTCCTGCTTCTCGCTGAGCAGGATAACAGTTTCTACAAGTCTCTCACTAACAGGTTCAACCAGCTGCTTGGTATTTACATTTTCAGATCTAGGTATTGGTAAAGCAGTTACCTCTGCAGGCAATAAGGCCAACATAGTTTCTGTTTTACATGCCTCATTATTTGTGGAAGGAGAAGCCAGTAATGCTGGGATTGTTATATTTTCCCCTAAGCAGACATTTAGCCTTTCTTCATGGGTAGGAGATTTGCAAATGATTTGTTCTGATGCTTCTTCCATATGAGCATCTGCAATGATCTTCCCTTTGTCGGCATTTGCAGAAGGCTCATCAGCAAGGCTGCATCTCTTCCCAACCACTATTTCATACTCACTGAGATCAAGTGACAAGACCAAACTCTGAAAAGTGATTTTTTTTATGAAGGCAGGTAATATAGCAGTACTTTTTTTAACTTTATTCTAAACCTTCAATTATTGTTGGTGACATTCTAAATTTAATAATTTGGACAAAAAATCTGGACATTAAGTCAACATTCTCAAGACCTATGTTTTATACTAACCATTATCATTAAATAGACATTAACAGAATATAAAAATAAATTTTGTCTTGGGTGTCTAAGGTTTCCATAGATGCTGTCTTGTGGCTTTTATAGCATTTGTACACACATGCTGCACCATTTTATTCATCTAATAGTTTAGTTTGTATCACCAGTTCTACTCATCATAAACATCATCATAGACAATATTTACTGTACCTTTGGGGGATCCGATGAGACAAAGGAATCATATGTTTCAATCAGGCATTCTCCAACACACTTCCACCTGGAAATATGAGGTTAAATCATCTCATCATAATTGTAACAAGATTTCTACCAGAGATCTTTCTAGATTATGATGCTACAATACAAAGATTTTATATATTTAAGACAAACAATATCAAAATCAGAAACTTTGAAACTCCACAACTATGGCAGAATAATGACTTCTTTTATCACCCATGCCATCTGTTTCACGAGCAATTCCTTACATAATGACTTTTGTTTCTTAATGGTTAAAAATTAACATATACTGATATGAGATCCAAGATTTTACTAAGCAGTGGCATGTGTAGCTGTAGGTACATAAGACAAACACTGCTCTTTATGCCATTCTACGCCTGCCAGAAGGATTTCCATTGAAAAGAAAATAATCATATCATTTTTAGTGAGCTTTTTGCAGGACAAAAGCTACATCTGTCAAAGGGAACATTCACAAGTACAAAGCAGAAAAAAGGGGCAAGGTCAACACTTATTTACTGGCAAAGAAGGCAGGAAAGAAAAGTGTTTCCTCCTTCAAGAAAACTAAAGAAAACAGTGTTCTCACGTCAGCTGGCTAATAGGTTTGGACAGCTTAAGGCTGGGTGGGGGTGGCTGTTTTGCCAGCTCTCTTCGTAGATCTCGAATTTGCACAGCTTCCTGTATGAACTGTTGTCAAACAGCAAATGGTCTTGATGAAATACACCTAACCCCTTGGTTTTCCTCAAATATATGTAAAAGTGAATGCAGATGTGGATAAGGATATTGACCTTTCTTTTAATCTGCAGTGACCTGCTCACTAGAGTATACACTGAATGTGGGAAAGATGGTAGCAAGAAATGGTGTGAGTGCCAAGCAGGCATATAATCTGTGGTTTCAAAACTACAAATGTGGCTTTCATAATTTTGCTTTCTCTTAAACCAACATTCTCATTTCCACAATTTCATGTTAATGAATCAAAAACTTCATAATGGCTAAGAACAATTCATTTATTCATATTAAGGTAGCTGGGATTCAGATATGAGGAAAAATTACAAATGAGAGACTATATACTTATTATTTACTCATAGTCACTACAATTAAGTACTGATGTCTGTAAATGCTTACTTGTGGAATAAAAGGAAAGTGTATGCAAATACACATATGCACAATCTCACACATAACAGAGCAGCCTACTGCTGTGTACTTTCCTAAGCTGCTGTGCAAGAGGAAATGCTACAGAAGATGAATTATAGGGGTAGGCAGGTCTGCACAGAAGGTGACTATTACCCTGTTTTCTATTCACTTCCATCAGGTTGGAGACTTGAGGTGCACAAGTTGTCAAGAAACAGAGAAGTGTAATTATTGTGTTTCGAAACTATTGATAAATGGTGAATGTTATATGAGTATACTGTCTGCCTTTTGAAATAATAATTTTCTCTCTTTTTTTTCGTTTAAAAGCAGTACAGCAAAATATATACATGAATTTTGTCATAAGACAATGAAGTTGTATATACAATAGCGTATCTAGACTGGGTAAATTTTACCTTTTTGACTTCTGCTTCATCCATTTGTAAACTGTAGATAAGTGGGTCACTGAAACATTGCACAAATCATCTTTGTCATCTACTCTAGAAAAATTCTTTCACATTTTTTTTCTTCAGGATTATTCTCCGCTCGTGAAATAAGAAGAATAAGCTGACACATGTTAAAATGTCTTTAAAGTCATAAACAAACTTGAATTCTTATGATTATCAATCCTTGTGAGAAGTAGATGATACAGACAGTATTAAGTAAATGTAATACTAGCAACACTTCAAGCTACATTAGCTTACCAGCAAGCAAACATTTCTTTTGTTTCACTGCTCAGTGAAGGCTGTTCTTTCAAAATTTGACGATGAAAGGCAAGCCCCTTACTATAATGACAGTCACGTTCCAGTGCTTGACTGATGTAATCAAGACACGCTACAAAATGAAAAAGCAGGTATAAGAAGGGTATTTACAAATTGTTATACTTTAAATACTAAGATAAAATTAGTCATATGGCCTTCCAAAGGAGTAAAGCATTTGAGTCCTCACTTATCTAGAACTAGTTTCAGTGAGGGAGGTGTCCATCTTATCTCCCTGTCTTACCTTTACTGCATCATGTAGGTATTCAACCGGATGGTGAGTGCACCTTTAGGTTTGGACAAATACTAATGCATCTCTGAATGGCCTATGAATGAAAATGCATTCTTTTTTCTAGATGCAAAAAATATATCAACTACAAAAAATAATAAGAACTGCTGTGAGCCTGTTTAGTATATGAAAGAGCACAACATGCAGACCAAATCCTTTTGATCATTCAGCTACAAACCCATGTGTTGCTAAATATGTGACAGTTTGAAAATTTGTTATAAAAGAAACCAGGAAACAACTGGTAGTTTGGGAAAAAAGTGTAAAAAATAAATCTATTACTTACTCCAGTAATCATTCAGAGCATATAGCACAGTGATGACATTGTCCAGACAAGGCCAATGGTTTTCATTGCACTGAAGACCCTACAAACACAAAGCATACAATTTTCTTAAGTGCTCAGATTTCCATAACTGACCCAACCATAAGACAGAAAAACTTAACATCTTGTTGTGCATATAAGACATGAGAGACGGGGTAGTCGCAGTGCTTGAAAATGACAATGACCAACTTTTTTAATCCCAGTGGGCAATAATACTCACAAGGTGTGCTCAGCTACCAAAAAAAAAAGTGATAGTTATAAATATAAAGACAAGGGATGTCATACTGTTTGTACAATAAAAGGGATGTTTCAGCCATATGACATTACCAATGACCAAGACTGTCCTGGGCTCATACCCCAACATTACCTGTTCAAATGCCAACTTGGCCAGTGGATAATTGTTCAGCTTTGTGGCGAGAATGCCCATTTTGTACCAGACTGTTACTTCACTTGCATCAATCTTGACAGCCTGAGGGTCACAAAACATATTTGAATCTCACACATATTGAAAATTGCATTCTGTTTCTCTAAGTTCTTTATTATAGTTTTGCCTGAGAAGTAGATTAGACAAATGAGACCATCTGAATTCTCTCTCTCTCTCTCTCACACACACACACATGCTGCATTATTACCTTGAGATAACATTGCATTCCCTCCACAAAAGAGCTTCTGGCAACAGCCATTGCTGCCAAGTTTTTATAAACAAGATACAGAAGAGGCAGGCCAGGATGATGACTGTCATCTTTGTTTGAGTCCACAATATCCTGTGCCTATAACATAAGTTTACAGTTACAATCTCTCATGTTAACAGTGAGTACTGTCAACCTCCCTTTCTAAAACACAGCTGCGTTTAACAAGCTTCTGGTGTGAGAGTGGCTGAAAAAATTGGCAAGTATATGAATGAGGATGTGCATGTGTTTGTACACTGTAATAAAAAAAGTTTGCGGTTTTATGGTTATCATGATGCTCCTCTTAAATAATTTATACAGTGATCAGCTGAAAGGGAGCAACTTAAAAAAGTATTTAACATGTTGTCTGCAATGGACATTAGTTAAGTGCTGTTGGTGGTACAAAAACATTTAATATTACCTCCTTTAGAAAAGGGTGGTGAAGAAGACTGGCAAACAACTGCTCTGCTCCATTTTTGTCATTTGCCCGCTGGAGCCCCAGGGCATGGTTGTAAATGCTAAAGGCCTCTGCCTCCTATAGCAAGCAAAGAGAATTGAAAAAAATTGCTTACTTTTTTTTATTCAACCCTTGTTCTTTATTTATTTATTTTTTATTTTTAGTATCCTTTGATCTCATATTAACTATTTAATAAAAGACGTCAAGATGCCACATGGCTTATTGGTAATAGGAGTTGTCAGTGTTTACCATATACATATCTTAGTCATAGGTAGTCGCACAGTAGTATCAGTACCTATCCATTGTGCTGAAAACAAAGTTTGCTTCATTCAACCGGCAATGAAGCAAAAATTTGTTATGTGCCATCAATTTTATATTGCTTCTGGCTTAACACCTAACAACTGAAGTCACTTATTAATTCGAAAGTTAAAAAATCAATAGATTATTATTCTCTTTTGCCTCGGGCATTGTAAAGTAAACCAAGTGTATTCTGTTTGTCGTGGAAACTTACTTTCGCCTCTCGAGTTGCGGTTACACCCTCTTGTTCTTCATGCTCGTCCTCCCCACTATCACTTTCATTTAATGCTGCTATACGAATCTGCAAAAAATCCATAATGAAGAAATTCTTTGATGTCTCTCTGACTTTATAGAAAAAAAGTTTTCAATACCAACTTCTTATTGATACCAGAGCTAGCGGCGAGTTGCATTATATTTGCCACAACATTTATCTGTCTCACGTGCATGCGGTGAAAATTACATTTCTTAGAACTGTATATGACTGCCAATATTTTGTTAGATTTGAGGATGTTTATAATTACAATTGTTCCAATAATCAACAGTATGATTTACCATTGTTGAACTCTAAACATAGGGCCAGGCGGCAGCCATCTTATATATTAGGTTAAAGCTCGCTCTGTTCTTACGCAAAAGCCACAACAATATGAAGATCGACTATATGGAAACTTGGTTCGAAGTGAAGATTTATGCCTCTGCGCAGCGGAATTGTTCAGTATGACAGTGTTGGAGTCACTGTGGCGGATCCATTTAAACAAACCTTCGTAGCTTTGCTGCATCTTCAAGTTGGACGACAGACTGCAGATCTAGCGCTATTTCTTCAACAAAATCCAGACTAGTGCAGCCGGTCAGTACTGGACACGCATGTGTCTATCACCTAATGACCGAATTGGAAATGAATGTTCTGTGCCCTCATCTCCCTTTCACCAGCTGTAGTTTACGCAGAAGACCGAATCTAAGACGTAATTGTGCTGTATGCCGTTTGTATAATATTTTGTATAAATTCCCCAAATTAGGCATTGCCGTTGCCGCAGTTATACCTGTTGTGCTTTACTGTTCATTTTTATTATAATTTATGTTGCTATATTTTCTGAAGCTGCTATAATTCTTGTTTACGATGTTGGCATCTTTTGCTAAAGTTTCATAAGGTTCCTCAATTTTCCGTTAGTCTAAGATTTACACGTGCCACAAACTTCATTCTAAATTATCACGATGCCCATTTGCTGCCTTCATAATTGTAACGTGTTATTTGATTGTCAGTGTTTTCGTGCGTACATAGGGTATAATTGTTTTATCATATATTGTGTACTTGTGTTTGTGTGCGAAGGGCCACCGTTTTTAGTGATTCTCGATCTTTTAAAGCCTCATTCTTACTGTAGCGTTGGACGGGATGCAATCGATAACTCTTAATGTGACGGCTTTGATGAATTAAGCTGATAAATGATCGATGGAATAAAGTATGTTATATATCCAGTACCATGGTAGCCGATCATATTAATTGTTAATGATGCTAATTAATACCAGAAAACATCGCCCTGATCGTTATCGAGCCTCAGCTTGCGGCCTTTTGCGGGTTTGCTTTTTATATATAGTCTTCAGTGGCTGACGTACGTACGTATATAATGTGTATATTTTTTTTAAATCCAAAAGGATTTATATATATATAAGTTATTGAATAACCCTTGAATATAAATTACACTTCATAGATCTGCCTGTTAAACGATAATTCCAAAGTTGACTCCGTAAATGATTTTATTATCATAATATGAAAGATACTAAATATATATGCGTCGTTTTGTTTAACTATATAAAGTGTCAACAGATCGATTTGACGTTGACGTACATGACTTTTGTCCCTTCGATTCAGCAAAGAGATATATTTTACATGAAAACTAGAGTATGTTTTAAAGGTTGAAGAAAATTCTTGTAAGCAGCCGCGATCAGTTGTCCATTTTATTTCCATTTCACACGCTTTAGAAAACTGCGTAGACCTGTGTGCGTGGCTATGCAAGGTATCATGCATTCACAGTGCAAAGTCGAAATAATACATCGCCACACACAAAGCCTTTTATTTTTTACAGTTGATCAGTTGTGGAAAACTTGTGGTTGAGGTTACTGTAGTGGAAGGCTTTCTGACAGACTTCGCACTAGTAAAACATCCGAGATATTCCTTGTATGCGGCAACACTAGACATCAACACGAAGCCTGCGCATGCAGAGGTACGTGACATAATGAATTATTCATGAGGTTCAGAAGGAGGCTTAGGATCTGTTCAGGAGGGTTGCACCATGTCGGATCGAGAGAGTGGTGACGAGCTGCAACAGCAGCAGGCTCAAGGTAAGGACCAATTTGTGTTCAATACCTCAGTTCGCACCTTGCGAATTGCATGCGCGTGCGATTTATAGCTTAGGCGTACCCGTAGTATTGTCTGTAATGTTTGTAAACACGCCTCGTTTCGCTCTGCGTGTGATCAGGTCAGAGTTTCCTTGAAAATTGCATGAACCTGCGTCATCAGGTTGCCAGTAGAATTTTCTTCAGGAAGCGTCTTGTCATCTGTGCTATGGCTCGTCTTAGGATATGTCCTTAGCGTTATTACTGTTCGTTGGTGGGGTAGGGAATAGACGTCAACTTGTACTGGCCAGAAGAAATTCAACATGGCGTTGGATCCATCAAATGCAAACTCAACCACTGCCTAATTATCACTTCCTCGCAACCACCTGACCTGTATAAAATGGTTTTCTTTGTACTTCTGATAATAAATATGATTTAAATACACATTATCAGAGTGTTGAAACGCATCGATCGTTTGTGTAAGTTGTTAAACTAGCAACGCGAAGACGATCGGAAGTGCAAGCTGTCAGTTTTCTTTATAGGTCAGGTTTGTTTTGGTATAATCCTTTCAACCACTGGTGGTTCCCCTTGCCAAGGTCACGAAGATAAGACCCACAAAAAGCAGGACGTGAAATATGTGCATATGAAAATAAATGGGCTTGGTTATATTGATATTTAATTGCTCATTTTACAGAAATGACAATCATTTGCAGCACTTATAAAGCTGGTTTGAGGGGAAGATTCAAAAGATTAACCCACTGAGTTAATGTTATAGGCTTATGTGAATTCATAGTCTTTAAATGGTTTCATCCTGAGTTGACTTGCAAGGAATGTTGTGTCATTCTAAATGTATTGTCCTGTTTATTATAATCAATCAGTGTAAAGAGTTTAATCTGTAAGGTCTATTAAGATTGCAGGTATGTGTGTGTATTGTATCTGTAAATTATGCATGGAGGTGCATGTCCTTGCCAAGTTGAAGGCAGCCATGTGACCTTTTTTGTGCTTTTGCATTTCACTTCTAAATCATATGCATATTTGCTGGATCAACAGTTAACATAGTTATAGGTAGAGAAATTTTATACCCAAAGTTATTTAAATCTAAGTCAAATGAACAAGGTTCATAACATATAGAAATGGCATGTGCTTATAGATGGAGTGCACCATAAGTGGCAGACTAACCTGATGAGTGATAAAAACAGGGCCAATGTTGCATAAAATGCATACCTCGGGTTGCGTTGACCTTCTGTAATCTGGAATGTAGCATGCTTTTTTCAAACACTTGCTTCGTCTTTATGTCAAACCTATGGTTTTTATTTTTAGAGGTCTTGCATAGAGTGTTACCAAAATTATGGCAAATTGTATGTTTATCGTTATAGACTTAATAGCAAAGCATTATAAGATAGGTTTACTAGTAGTTAAAGGATGTACAATTTTTATCATGAGCTTAAGAAGATATGCCATTAATATTAAACTGGTTCTTGGGTTGTTGTGTTATGAAACAGTGTTTTCAAGCTACCTCAAGTCTGACATGGATTCAATGTCAAGTATTTAGTAATTTATCAGTAGAAAACCTTGGTGCTGCAGACTATGAACAAATAGCAACACATGGCAACAGCTGAATAGTATAATCAGAGTGTTAACTAATTAAGTGTGAAATGTAAACTTTGTGCTGCAGATGTAATTAGTTACCATTTGTTTTTCATTTGAACTTTTGAAAATGGTACATTATACTTGGAAAGTCTAAAAGTTTTGACATAGTGTGCATCATGTTTCCCATTAAAAGAAAAATGAACACTTTCAGTTTTAGAATTTGACTTGCCATTTTTGTTTTGAAATCTTTTAATTTGGACATAAGAAGCAGGGCCTAGAAGACTGATTTTATCAAGTTTCCATGCTGCATATCAAAGACCTACTTGCTTTATTTTCTCTTAGTACATTTGTGGGAAAGAGACTGAATTACTACAGGGGTATCTTTAACAGATGTTACTTGTGTGGATAATATAATGGGTGCAAGTTACTGTACTTGCTGGTATGATGTGCTTTGTAAGTTACACCAACTACCATTTAAGACCTCAGTATTCTAAGTATTAAATTAGAATGTACAGTTAGCCACATAGATTATTTGTTCTGTCTATGCAGGTGATTAGATGACATTAAAAATGACAGTCATCTTTATCTCAAATCACAGAAAGTCAAAAGTCAAATTTGTTGCATGTGTTTCAGGAGGGGGTGCTGCCCGGAGTAGAACTTACTCTGGTGGGGACATGGAAGGACCACCTTTTGATGGAGAAGGTCGGAACATTTGATACTTAAAAAAATGAGCTTGCTTTTATTTCCTTTTTTTCATTTGCTAGGTAGGTGTCAGAAAATGTTCACATCAATGAAGCTACGAAGGTTAACATTCCTAACAAGTACATATTTTTTTAATGTATCTTTTAAATTTTTTTGTCCTTTGCTTAGCACTTGTGGAAAGTTGCTGAAATGGATAAAACGGGTTTTTTTTTTACCCATCCATATCTTTATTCATCAGGAGGTGGAATTTCCTTGAATTCCTTGCGAATTCTTAGAAATGTATGTGAGCAGGTTCTGGAGAGCAGGAGCTGGCTACCCGCACACTGCACATTCAGTCTAAAAGATTTTACCTAGATGTGAAGCAGAACCGCAGGGGCCGTTTTATCAAAGTGGCAGAGGTGAGTAGAGCACAAGTTTGTCATTTCATTCAAACTTTAGTGGCCTGATAGCCTTTCTAAATGCAGGCCACAAGGATTTGGCATTTTCTACAAGAATGTTGTATTGATGTTGTTACTGTGTGTTTGTGGCAGGTAGGTGCTGGTGGGAAGAAAAGTCGCCTCCTTCTCGCCATGTCATCTGCTGCAGAGTTCCGTGACTATCTTACAGATTTTACAGAGCATTATGCGTCTTTAGGTATGTGGCATGCATTTACCAGTCTTAAGTACAGCTTTTTTGGAGATATTTTCTGATTTTGGTCACATATTTGATGGAATTTAGAACCTAGCTTTTTTTGGGGGGGCGGGGGGGTTTGAGTGTATTTGACCTTACCAGATGACACGACTATAGGAGATGCATTTGCTCTTTAGCAATTGAAAATTGACTTGCTGACAGTGAGTTAATATGTGCCTAGTGTTTAAGGCACATCACTCAGTAGGTGAGCAACAGTCCCCCAATAACTATAAAAACAACAACACAGCCAATTCACTAGTTTTTTTCTTTGTTGCTGGTTACAATGATGGTTGTCACATGCTTTGCTGTCTGCTCTGGCGCCTTATTCTATTCTAGTCACTTTTCTGCGTACTGTGTTCAGCCTTTGTATCATCTCACCTGTTGCTGCTTTCTCGTGGTTGGCTTAGACTGTTGTATGCTTCTCTGACTTTACAAAGTTTTTATTCGGTATGCCAAGTCAGCTGCTCTCTACAGTGAGAGTCTAGTTAAGTTTTTAGTTTATTCCTTGTTATTCTTTGAGGAGCATAGGGCCGCTTTGCAGCAAGAGAAGGCAAACATTTATGTCACCTTGCTTGCAAACATTTATGTCACACCAGTTCTAGCTGCTCTTTAGTGTTGTTTCTGATACTAAGCCATCTTTACCTCCCATCTTAGTCAATGTGTTGGTACTTTTTTTGGTCAAGAAATCAGTATGTTTTCTGCAAGTCAGTCATTTACACACAAAAAAGGATGTTTTCCTGTTGACCCCAGCCACTGCAGCAAGGGTTTTAAACTTCATATCCTTTTGTATGCTTTTATCTTTACGGCAATTCTGAGAAGATGATCATACTGTATGGCTGATGACTCATCAGCGCTTTCTCAGTAAATAATCGTCTGCCATGTGCTGCAGCAATCCATGTTGCTTGAGACCTTGCCAGCTTCTAGTTAGCAGGACCCAGTTTAGATCCAGGACCCTCTGCATCTCCTTGTGGCAGAACTGAGCTGAGCTCTTCTTACCTGTTAGAGCCAATTAAGATGAGGTCAGATTAAAAAAAGAACTGAAATTTTTAATGTAAATTCGTTTTCTTTGAGACTTAACATATGTCATGACATTGAGGCCTTCTTGACTTCCCTGCTGTTTGGTTGGTCAAGAAAACTGGCATTGGCTTTGGTGCCATCTTTGTTTTTGTCTGAAAGCTGTTGCTCACCTGGTCAGTGAAGCATCCTACACACCAGGCATATGTTAGCTTAATGTTAAGGAGTCAGCTGTTGATAGGGAGAGAGCAAATGTAGCACATTATCCCCTATGGTCATTGGCTTCTCATATTACAGAAAGTTTGTTTTTAGTAAATCAAGGGTTCTTTGTGTATCTTCTCATAAAATATTAAAAGGTGAAATCTATCACAATTTATATTTGTGTATACTTTGGGATTAGTGTTGTGTCGCGTCGGTTAGTTTTAGTTATAGTGCACATTTTCTTGATAGACCTGTATATTTTGCATGTGACAGAGAACATGCTGGAACTAGTGCAAATACACACACTTTTATTGCTTACATCTAAAGATTGCCATTTTGGTGTGTAGTCTCAGAAACAATTTATCCGGGGAGACTCTGCATGTTAGCTTTTGGTAAGTCTTAAGGTAGGACAGATACACCTAACAAAAGAGGCATCCTATAGTGATGGTGATGCAGTTGAGTGATGGCTGTCATCTTTGTTATCACCTTGAACTTTGTAGAAGAAGTGCTTCAGAAAGAGTGAACAAGATAATGGAAAGACATGGGATACCAAGTGTGCCTTCTTCCATCTTTTAAGTGCACTTGACAAAGTCGTTGTTCTGAGAAAAATGTGTTCTCATGTCTCATAGAGTGGGGTAGAAAAGACAATAAAGATTTACATGGCCGCATGTTGTGTTTTATCAAGTACTGGTGTACTCATGATTTGCAGGGCCAACCAACACAGAAAGCCCACCAGAAGATGGCAAGCTGAAGAGTGAAACCATCGTCAAAGATAACCGCCGCTATTACCTAGATCTGAAAGAGAACCAACGAGGGCGCTTCTTACGGGTAACAATGGTCAATGTTCAGCTTCTCCCTATTTTTTAATTGCTATACTGGCATTGGTTATAGAGATATTAATAACCTTATTTGTAGACTCATGTGTGTGTGTGTACACAGACACAAATGTAACATTGTATTTAGACATTGGTATGTGGAATATTGGAAGATTTAGCTGTGGTTTTTTGTTAAATGGTCGAGAGATTCAAAGTATAGTGCAGAGAAAATAACAGGAAGAGTTACTAGTAATTTTCTTTACGCCCTACTTTCTCCCCAACAAAAAAAAATCAGGAATCATAAAATTTAGTATTTGAAACAAAAAAAATACGGGTGTATCTTTCAGATCCATGCACAGTTTATGTTTCTGATTTATCTGTTTGACACATCTTGCTTACTGCATTTTTGTAACACTGGCCTTTGATCACAGCTTTTCTAAAATGTCATAATTTGTCAGTTGAGAAAAGTAAAACTATGGGTGGAAAAATGCAGTATTCTGTACCCAGTTATCAGAATCTGCACAAACAAAAAATGGTATTTAATGTCAGAAATTCACAAATTGTTCTGTTGTGCAAGTTGGGGTAGCTCTTCAAAAAAAGACAGTTGAGCACTGTTCTACCATATTGTGGTGAGAAACTTTGAAGAAATGTTTACAGGTGGTATGCTCCGAACAGGTGTCACAAACCATCCCCAGAGGAGGCCCCCGGTCACAGATTGCCATCCCGGCTCAAGGCATGATTGAGTTCCGCGATGCCTTAACAGAGCTTCTGGATGAGTTTGGCACTGACGATCAAGGTATGGATGGTAGGTCCAGTTGTGTGATTTGTTTTTTATTTTCTTTTTATTTGCTTTTAAGTAGGTGCAATGGTTAGCACCTTTCACTAATACAGTGAAGGTTAGCTGTCCTGGGTTCAGCTCTCATCTCAGGCACTTTGTTCTTTCTGTGCATGTGGCGTCTGTGTACATGGCTGGCTACCGTGTCATCATATAGTCTTAGTTGTTGGCTTGACGTAAAACACCAATCCCCAAGTAGTACTTGTGTTTATTATTTTTTTTTTATTATGCTCTTTATACAATGAAGGGCATTGTGCTTTAAAGTGTCATTTTATATGTTGATATTTTGACAGATATCTTTTAATATGTTGTTATGTAGAACTGTTCCTGATTTATCAGTAAATATGTTGTGTGTAGGTGTTCCTGATTAATCTGTAAGTGTAAAGTCATAATTTCATCTGCTCATTCACATTTTGAAATTCTGAAGATGTTAGATCATCTGAAAAAATTGTACATAGGCATGAATAGAGAAGAAAATTTCATAAAATATTTTAAATGTTGATTTTTCAGATAACAGATTATGTAGGTCATCATTTTGTTTATGTTGTGAGAAAATGCAGAAAGTTGAAGTAGGTTAAAGACTCGAGTGTGACTCAATATGAACAAGAGTTTCTAAAACAATTCATCAGGAGAAATGAGCTTCTGCAGTCTTCTGTAGTTGACTCATAAGTTAAACATGGGCACGGGGGAAAGATGAGTAGAAGGAACTGCTTTGTTAGCATTTTCACAGCGAATGCCAGAACCCAGAGCTGTATTTTTACGTCAGATGCTTACATTTTTGAAAGCAATTTTATTCCAGCTACCTACAGTGGTTGATTAGGAAGAAGTTACAATTTACTAAACGGTGATTAGAAGAAATCTGTGATATTTTTGGCTGTATTTTAAGCATTAATTAAGTGATTGAATTGGTGGGAAATAATTTGGCAGGCAGCACAAGCATGAGAATGATGCTAAAATGAGCAGACATTTGATGGCAGCATGGTTGTTCCTCCATCATCATGACACTACTAAAGCAAATATTCTGTGATCAGTAGTCTCTGGTGGTGATGAATTATGCCCTTGGATTGTAACAGAACCACAAAATGAGCTGCCAGAGAGTCGTTCAATGCGCGTGGAAAATAAAATGTTCTACTTTGATGTTGGATCAAACCGCAGAGGAGTCTACCTCCGTGTGTCAGAGGTCAGTTCCTTGTTTTGTAATATATAATTGTAATAATGAACAGTAGAATACCTAATCATTACATGCCACTTGGTGTTAAAGTAATTTTAACTAATTAGTGTGGTTGGTGACACAGTAATCTGCAAATGTCGTAATTTCAAAATTGTAAATTGTTGCACAGGCAAGAGTGTGCACATGCACCTGAACTGTCACAGAAATGTTTATTTCTCCTTTATTTTTTCCTATAAATGAAAGAGGTCTTATAGACAAAGATCGTATGATCGCAGACTGTCCAACAGTAGACATTTTTATCTCAAAACACACTTCCAGCAGTTTGTTAATTATGATTTATGTTTTTTTTTAAAAGAACTGTTGATAAAAGCTTTTCGTGAAGATATTATATGCCCTGTTCCCCATATATAAATCACAATTATAGATTATCCTACATCCATATTAGTCAGGTAGTTAAATTGGCTTTTTTAAAGCAGTTCTTGTGAGTGAAACATGATCAGACTAGTTTATTCATCAAATCTTTTTTCACATGGTCTGTAATTTTTGTGGGGGGCTTGACCTAAGTGAACAACAGCTGTATCAGAAGAGGTGCCGGATGATATAATTTTGATTGCTGATCAGTCTGCGTATTACTGCTCTAACCTTTGTATACTTTTAGAGCGGAAGTAGGTTTCATCTTATGCTTGAAAATCATCTCCATCAGCAGTATTGCCTGACAAGTTTACGTTCACTTGTAACAGGTTCGCAACAACTTTCGCACAGCAGTCACCATTCCAGAGCGGTCCTGGGCACGTTTCCGTGATGTCTTGTCAGAGTTTGTGGACAAGAGCAGCATCAAAGATAGTGAGTAACAGGAGGAGGGGTGTTTGCCGCTGTGATACTGGCAACAGAAATTCGTGCCGACAGAGGGAATGTGCTTGTTGAGGGTGGTCTCTCCTTCTTCCAGGGGGGAACCACTTGGACATGTCATTTGTGCTGGGAATTGTGGGAACCGTCATCGTCATTGTCATCTGTGCTAAAAGCTTCTGGCACCATCTGAACGCAGCTTGCCCAGGATACTCTGCACCTCAGTTCTGCCTCTTTGCCGCAGCTGTGCACATGTCCAGCTGAGCCAAGTCTGACCTCTTGACCTCAGGAGTGTCTTGGCTTGGCTGGAGCATGACAGCCATCTCTTTTCCAAGGCCATGAGGTGCAACAAGTCTGGGCTAAAAGGACTGGGCAATTCAGTGGAGGCGGGTATAAACAGCTCAGACTGATGTAGATTGTTGCTGAAAATTTTCTGCAGTAGACAAGAGAAAGTTTTTTTTTTTTTGAAAAAAGACTTACCTGAAAGACTTGAATGTGGACCACCTAACAACCTCAGACTGCCAGAAAAAAAATTGTAATGCTTCAGGAATGATATTTAAGGTAAATGTCAGATGTTTGGACATAGTACAGTTACTAGGTGACATGATGCTGCAAAAGACAGGATGGTGGATTTGTCTGAGGGTCTTCGGCAAGGCTGTGGTTTGGAAAATTAGCATACAGAAGAAACTCTGCAACCAAGAATTGAGTCTGCAGCACCTGGATAAATGGTGCCATGTCAGGTGTTCTGTGATGTGTGAACTCTGGTTTAGAATGCCAGCAAGCAGTTCACTGCTCTCCAAGATTAACACATGAAGAGACCATGCAGAAAGGTTTATGCTGTGGTCATTTAAAAATGCACTCCAGGTATTTAAAACTTTAGACCAACAACACTCAAGTCATGACATAACCAAAAAAAAAGTCTTTTGTTTCTATTTTCATCAATGACCGCTTGTTAAGCGTGTGAAAAGTGGGGGGGAACTGAGGAGAAGTACTATCCCCCCGGACCTGTCCTGCTAAGCACATTTCCTTTGTTTGCCAACAGTTGTCTGCTTCTGGTGAGACTGGTGGGTAGAGCAGTCTTGGTTTGCTGTACCCACTGGCCTGCGAGTCATCACCTGTTTGTTGGGAGCTGCACTGTCAGCCATTGTGACTTCTGTGTGTGCATTGGGGGTGGGGGTGGGGGAAAATAAACTGTGTATTTGGTCTTGTGGGGTCCTGTTGAGTGGTTGATAGCTTGCGTGGCTGACTAGGTGGCTAGTTGATGGGTAGTTTGTTAAACTTGTTTACCTGTGCTGTTTGGAGCACTCCTGTTCTGTTTGTACCTATCGGTCTGAAGTCCTGCTCCTGACCCGTCCATATCACGCAGGCACAGCACATTTGCTGAGATGAAAATGTCATGCTTCTCAGTCCTCTTAAAAAAATCTTGCAATGTCGGGGTGGGTGGGTGGGCACACTACAAATTCTGCACAAGATTGCATAATCTAGTAGTGTACATGAAATCTTTTCGGATGCATGCATACACCCAGATGTGTGCTGTCCTCTCTTTAACTTGCAGTGTGTATGCATGCAGTGTGTGAAGAACACACTTAGAAGAGAGAAAGGATACATGTAAAATGAAGAGTATAGACCACTTTCTGCCGAAAAGGGAAGTACATCTCTAATAAGTCTGTGTGCATGTCAGTCTAGACATGCGTGCATGCATTTACTTGTTCTCTTATTCGGACCCTCTTTCCATTTGCATACTATTTCCCTTCCTCTGGAAACGGACAACATTTGAAAGTTGTATTATGAAAGCCTTCCATCTAAAAATCGTCAAAGTTTTTGAAGTGGTCGTTTGATTGATTTCTTATTAAAGTTCAGGTGTTCTGCTTATGAGCACTTGTTGAAGTAATGTTACAGAAAACTAAAAGTGTTTTCAAGGGCTTAAGCCAGAGTGCCTCAAGAAGAGCATCTCCATGCATGCTCAAACCTCCTAGGAGTCTGTAGAGAATTTACAAAAATAGTAAAGTAAAAGAGCAATGATTTTTTTTTTTTAAATGTGAGAAAATGTTTAATTGTACAGCTTGACAATAAACCATAGGTCTGTCAAAAATAAGCAGTTTCTGCCATTTATTTTCAAAGTTCCACCACTGTCATAACAGGATGCCATTTTTCTTCAGTTGGGGGAAGAGGTGGACTTCCATTTCTTTTTTTGGCTAGGAAGGGTGGCTGTCACAAAATACATGATACGATCTCTTTTTTTATGTAGATTTGTTCACATTGACGGCCTTTTCCCTCATTCTGTTCCAGTATGCCCCCTCTCCAGCCCCTCTGCCCTCCTCGCCTACTTCCAAGTCTAGAGAGATGGTACTTGTTAAACTTGTTTCTGTGTGTGTGCTTTTCAGTGTGCAACTGACATTGTTAAATGAGAGCTGATGACAAAGATTTAGATGCTTTGTTTCCATATGTATTTTGAGTGCAATAGAGATTACTCATACAACTATGAGCATTGTAAGATGTTAGATTTACAGTGTAATTTCACTTGTATGATTGTGAAGTCGTTTGGCTGTGCTAGGAGAAGATTGATAGTTTTCATTTCTTGTTATTTTAAAACCTGTTGCTGTTGTTGAGTTTGTGTACAGGTGCAAGGGGTGTGATGAGTAACTGTGATATTGTTTCCGATGTACAAATGTTACTATTATAGCTGCAGAGGAATCAAACATCCCTCCGCTTCATAAACAAATTAAATGTGGTATCTGGCCATGCATTTTTACCCTGACAGTGCGAGAGGTAGCAGCTGTGCAGGGCTTTAGTGTGGCAGCAATAGTTTGCGCTGAGACAGTGTTGTGTGGATTGTCCACTTGTTGCACAATGTCTCAGGGACGGGTCAAGACCGGGACTTGGCTGTACGTTGCCCAGTTTGTGGTTTGTGATTGAGTGGGAGTCCATGTTATTTCCTCACCAATGCGTTGTGCAAGTGAGCTTGAAAGACTGTTTTCATCTAGGGCTGTATTATCCCCCTTTAAAGGACTCCCCTAGCCTTGGATATCCCCTATCCCTGTTTTTTCTTGTTACCTAAAGTTGACTACTGCCCTTTCTAATTTCCCAGAGTTTTGTCTCTATTTGCTAAGTTATTTGATAGCACAGCTGCATGGAAGATGTGTAATATTTGTTGTAGGCATGTTTTATCTGCAGTACACAAGTGCTGTAGTTAATGTGTATACTGAGAAATGTTGATACCTTGAACTAAGCTGTTAGAATTTGTTACAGGTCACCTCCTGTTTTCTTCCCCATAAAACTCCCATGTCTACTTGGACGATCTTGGTTATATGTTATTTTTTTGTTTGTTTGTTTTAAATCCCATTGTTGTTAAATTTCTGTACTATGTGTTAGACTTGTTCTTTGGTGTTATTACAGATATATGTATATTATGTTGATTTGGAGTACCAACAAATCAGCAATGCATGGGAAGACACGGCCTGTGTAGTGATGTTTTAGCAAAAGATATCATTGTGGATTTGATTTTAAACTATTGCATGTCTGATTTATGTGGCTGTGCATTGTTTTAAATGAGTATGAAAATGTACAAGATACAGTGTAAGATTCATGCACATGCTTGTGTCATGTTGTTGTCACCTTAGAGTGCATTGTGTTGCTAGGTGTTTCTTTCAGTTCTTGATTTTAGCAGTAGGGCCACATTCACTTACACCACTTCAAATGATGAATTCAAAGAGATAACAATGAAGTTATCAACAGCATCATAACAGAAAAAGACTATTTTTTTGGTTTCATGTTTCAAAAAAGTTAATACTTTAGAGAAACCCGCATTGTCACCCTGAATATGTTTCACATTAAAGGCTATATACATTAGATTTGTACCTTTATTGAAAGTACATTTAAGATAACTGGATCCAAAGCTTTTTTAACTTTAGGAAGCAAGATGACCTTTTTTTCTTAATTTATGAAAACTGTTACAACCAACGATGTTGGCTGTTGTGATTTTTAGCATCTCTGATAACACTGCTTTTATGCATGTCTTGCTGACCCATTTTACTAGTACATGTTATGCTGTAAATGAAGCCCTAGGAAGATGAATTTGTTGATTCTGAACCCTGAGATGAGTGAGCTTAGTTTATTAAAAGATACAAATTTCCAAAATCTTATTAAAAAACTCTTTTCCAATCTTTTAAACACTGCAGTTGTCACCTGAGTTTTCCAAAAAAGGCAAGACCTCATTTTCCTCGACATCATTAATGCAGACTCCTTGGTGGGGCAATGACTCAGTTATACATGCTTGAAGCATGCATTGGCTGCAGCCTTCAGTGATATCAAAAGCATGAATTTAGGTCAATCCTCATTTTAAAAAAATGGAAAATTCAATTTTATATTTGATTTGAGATACATCTTACATTTTTCTGTTTTTATTGGATATCTCTAAGCAGACATAGCAAGCTTGTTGGATAGCAAACTATTTTTCTATAATCTTAATGGAGTAATCTCAGCACAGTTTTAAAAGTCAGATTGTTAATCATGAATGTGCTGGTGCCATTAAACAGTTAAAAGCTTTACTTGGATGATATATTTTGCTTTGCTTTTTTTTTTTTTTTTTTTGTTTGGTTTGGTTGTGTTTTGAAGGGAAGGAGATGAATTTTAATAAAGAAAGAGGTGTTTTCACAAGTAGAAGACTGGACACATGCTATTTTTTATTATTTAAATGGGAATGGGGAGTTGTGAGCTTTGAGAAAACTGGCATTTGAAAGTGCTTAAGTGATCAGTAAACATGCATAAACAGCACCAGCCCCTTGCTGTGGGCGTCATGCTGCTCAAGAGCACAAAAGAGCACTAATTGTTGAAATGTGGCCCTCCTGCAGATTCTCTGTGTTCCAGTCAATATGAGAGGGCTTGTGAGCATGTGTGTATGTTTTTGTTATATGGTGCCATGCTTTAGAGCCATCTTGTTATAGGACAGGTAAGAACTAGCTTAATGTAACCAGTCATGTCAGTTTGCTTGCAGTAAGTGCAGAGCGTTTGTGACACAATGTGCAGCTTCTTTAATTCCCCCACCAGCATTTCATTGTTTTTAGGCCATTTTATTTCTTTGGGTTTTTAATTTTTCCATCTCTGTGTTCTCATCAGGACCTACTATATTTCTGCAGGGTGATTGTTGTAGACATTGCATCTGTATGTGGCCCTAGTTGTTTGTGATGATGCATGGTAATTCTTTGCCTTCTACATCTGGAGAAAGGTGAGTAGATCCACTCAAGAACTACCATGACGGGTCCTTCTAGGTCTCACTCGATGGTTCTGATCGCAAGGAGAGACGCTAACTTCAAAATTACTGTTGAGCTTCAAAAACTAACGAAATGGCTGCTTGTCAGTGTGATCAGAAGGAGCAGCAATTCAAGACAGAGAGTGTGGAATGTGCCCGTGCCAGGGACAGATATAGAGGACTGCCATAAACAAAATCAGGCTCGAGAAAGATGCTGTTAAAGCTGTACGGTGTTGATTAGGGTTTGGCTGTTATGAAGAAAAAGACTAAATAGCAGAATCTTTGGCATGAACTTGTTCAGTGGAGGCGAGTGGTTTAACTTGCTCAGTTTGACCAACATCCTTATCTGGAAGTAAATCTTGTCATTTCTCCTGAAGTCACGTGAAGTGGTGATTCAGTTCTTGGTGGCAACTATTTGGTTTAAAAACTAGCCAGTGGTGACGATACACGCAGGCTGAAAAATGCAGTCCCTGTTGAAACATTTGATTAGGTTCTAGAGGTCTCTGATGGATGTCAGCAGAGTCAAGACTTATGCTCTGCTTCTTACTGGCTTCCACTGCCATAGGAGTAACAGCTTCAGTTGGAGAACATTGTCACCATCACAGTCCATCGCTATCCTGCATGTGTGTCCCCCACAAGAGGGTTGCAGTACATCTGTGCATGTCTCACTGTGTGTTTCACAGTCCATCTGTGTTCCAGTGATGTGATCAATGAACCACATGGCAGTGGTCAACAGACCATAATCTGGCATTATATCTAATCACCTCCAAATTTCATCAATCCAACACAAAAACCAAGACTACTTTTGTTTCCATATTAACGCTTATAACTCATGTTTTTACCTTGGTTTAGGTATTTTGACAGCTTTTTTAAAAACAAATTGTGAATGTAGCTGTAGAAATTTCATTTTAATATGGTGATAATTTGTGTAGATGTTAGCTGAAAGGGCTTTGATGAGAATCAAATGATGTACAGATGGTCCTGTTAGACACATGCAAATGGACAAACATGCACCAATGCTTCACATACATAGACAGCCTACCTTTTGAGTCTGCCGGTCTTTTTTCCAAAACAAAACAATTTCGACAAGAGCTTGTAGAATAGAGTTGTTGTCTCTTGTTAATGGAGGCATTCTGCTTTACATCTTTGATTCTTGATACATGGCTTGAATTTAGATGTATGGCAGGCAGCTCGCATGGTCTAAAATATTTGGGACGTGGAGCTTTTTCATAGCCATGTCTTATTTCCAGATGCTGAAATGCTATTGAAACGGCCACCAGCATAATGGGTGTAGTTTTCAAAAGTGCCTACACAAAAACATTGCTATTACTTCTCATTATGACTCAACAATAACAGACCAGCCACGTTCCATCATGGCCCTTTCACACAAGATGCTTGATGTGGAAAATTTTTCTACAGGGCTCACTGTCATTTTTTAAAAATGTTTTCATAACAAAATGGCATATCACAGCATTCATTGATTTCCAGATTGAAAAAAACAGATTTGGCTGAGATGTTCTAATTCATGTTTGGTTTCATATAATTTTTGTTCCCTCTTTAGGCGGCCATATTCTCACATCCTTGGACTCTGGATGTGAACCATGAGCATTGCATTACCAGATACAAATGGTATTTGCATTGTTAAGCTGGGTCTGACTAGAGCACCCATGTGTCACTGCAGTTAATTCACTCCAGTTTACAAAAACTTTTTTGGAACAGTACAGAAATTATGTTCTCTGAACACGTTGTGCAGAATTAAATCTATACTGTTGACAACTGCAACTTTGACTTGTGTATTTTTAGAAGTTGAATGTATGTGTGCACACGTTTGCATGTGTGTGTGTGTGACTAAAAATTTGTAAGAGAAATTAAAAATTTTACTCTCAAAAGGCATTGTCTCTCTGACCTCTCTCCACACACGTGCACCAGTAACTTGATTACAAATAATCTAGAGGCAATATGAACAAGAAATGATGCCTACTGCAATTAGGTTCGTATGATCTTTTAGTAGAGCAGGGATGGGAGTTCTCCGTCCGGGGGACGGATTTCCGTCCTGAGAAAAAATCTCAGGACGGAACTGGGACGGAAAGTAAAATTCAAAATTTTCACTGATTACGAAGGACCAGGGACTATAAATAAAAAAGCGAAAATTTCTCGTATCGTGAACGATACCATACGCTAGTGGTAATAGGCAGAGGCGGCGTTAGGAACACGCGGGGCCTGGGGCCGACCATCTGCGAGGGGCCGGGATAATGGAGTACGTGTATCAATATCCCTATTGATATGATGCCGGAAGCACTGATTTATATACAGCTAGATAGGTTGGATTAATTTCGCGAAATAACGCACGAATTTAGTGTTTTAATTGTTTGTAACCTTTCCCACCGTCTGTGACAGTACCGGCTTTTTCTTCAAGCGAAATAATATGGTGACGATAACTTCATAAACTGCTTGTTACTATTGTCGGGTTTAACATGAAGACATGGGTTCAATAATTTGCTTCATTGGAACTTAGAAGTGTTTTCTGAACGTCAATGTTTTTGTCACAACTTGTTTAACACAGCTAGCAATAAGTCATAAAGATGACCTCGGGTAAGGTGACCAGACGTTTCGGGAGCGAAAGCGGGACGCGTGCCGATGATGGTGACGTCACCGACAAAGATCGCCGATAAATAGGGGGGGGGGACTTTCCTCTGACTTTACCGAGTAGTGATGCTTTCAACGGCAGATCTGACCACGCCACTACAGTATTCCATTTTAAATAGAAAACTGGTATTTAAAACTTAAATTAAAATATTCCTGCCTTATCTCCCGCTCAGCCAACTTTGCGGACGTGCAGGTGAGTCGCTGTATAAATTATCGCGCCAATAATGGTCCGGCACCTTCGTCATCTTGCGGGGCTGTTGATCCCAAACCGTACTTCATAGACCGTGAATCTCCTTGTAAAGTTTCAGTCATTGCAAGATTGTGTTATACAGTTTTTCACAAGGATTTCGTGAATTTTCGCTGTCAAAGTTGCACTTCACAATTAAAAGTCCTTTCAGTGTTTCCACCTTTATCTGTCTTTTCACTGGCGATGTTCGTATCGTCCCCGACATAAGTTTAGTCACTGATCCGTACTCAAAGAAAACGATTACTGGGAGCGAATAAAATGCCGGGCAGCGGGAACCTTTAATATTATGGATGACATTGTTGAAAAAGACAGAACCAACCTTACACCTAAAAATGTTGAAGCCATTGGGTTTATTAAGTATGATTTAAGGGCCAGAGGACTGAGAGCCATACAGATGGTCCCGAGTGACCAAATGATAAAAGAATGTGATTTCTGCACATGCATCATATACAGTGCATTTGGAAAGAGAGGCTCATCTGGCTAAAAAAACAAAACAGGACACTGTTTGCCAGAATGCTGTCCAAAAAAGGAAGTTGAGGACTGCATCAGCTTCCAGCCGACTAAGAAGCAGCAGCTACCTCATCCAGCAACTGAGCCATCAACACAGACAGCTAAGAGACCAACAGAAACCACACAGCCTGCCAACATAGTAACTGGACAAATTGACATTTTGACAAATGCCCCTGAAAAGTCTGCTCCCAGAATGTCAGGGAGACCAATGCAAACATCAATCACTGGATTTTTAAAAAAATAAGAAGTGTTAGGTTTTGGTGGGTATTGGAGTTTTTACTTGTTTTTATTTGCCTTATCAAAATTAAATGTAGATAAGACAGAAGAGATAGGCATAGACTTTAGGAAAATAAAATTTTGTTTTATAGTGTACCTGTTGAGACAGTTAACTCCTTCAGGTAAGTAGGCTCTGTTTTTGATTGCAGGCTAAAATGGGATGTAAACATGATCAGCATGTGTACCTTCAATAGCTGAATAGTTTTTCAGTCAGCACAACAACATTGAGCTGTTTTTATCAGTCATTCATATGCTGGTTTTACAGTTTTCTGTCCATGATATGAACAGTTTGAACCATACTGTCCATATTTTTCTAAGGTAATTGGTGTTAAGCACAGAAATTTGGATTCCTTTTTTATGATCAGCAAATTGTCAGAAAAGTTTACAGCATTTTGTCCATACCAGAACATGTCCTAGCAGGAGAATTTGTTATATTGAGTTCAGGCAGGCAAACATACTATGCCTATATGCAAAGCAATAGGGACTTGAAATGGTTTACAACCTCTGCAGTCCACATGCTCAACCATAGATTATAGATTAATTGTCAGTTGTATGTGTTCATGGGTGTGTGATATAGGTGTACCTTAAGAATGTTTTATATATAAGAATGCATGTCCTTATGATGCACCACTCGCCTAATATTGTAACTAGCAGTTTTTTTAAACTTTTGTAACAGAACACACTTCCCAAGTTATAATTGCCCATTAGGGTTAATAAAGTTGGACATTTGTCATTGTTAACTACTAAAGACATTGTATGACTTATGTGTGTTATGTATGTGAAAAACGTGAAACGCGTATGCAACCATGTCATATAACGTTATATGCATATGCTCTAGTACTACATGGCTCTTGAAAAATCTTCAGTCCCAGGAAAATTTCTGGCTCCCACCCATGAGTAGAGGGTGTCAGAGACCAGACTTCGGGCCAGCTTTTTTGTGAGGATGGCTAATTCACTCACTTTACCAGCCGTGAGGGCCAACAGCTAGATCAACTGGAGAGGAGTATTCTACTCCCCATGGGTATCTAACTGGGTAGTATGCATACCTTCAGCCTTAGGCACGTGCTCTAACCACTCGGATCTCCACAAACCCTTGTGAGTATTATGATCACCTAATTTTAGGACCTAAAAAATTGATGACAATTTACCTTTGTAATGCAAAAGATCATGAGCCGAATCACTTGTGGTAAACATTTTTTTGCAATAGAATTGCCCAAGCCCCTCTGTTCAGGTCAACAGAAAGAAGACCGAAGTGATGAGAATCAACAAGCAGGAACTCCTAATACAACTTCAAGGAGAGAACATCCTGGAAACAGACTGCTTCATGTATCTGGGGAGAATTGTCAACAAGGACGGTGGAGCGGATGATGACATCAAACACCTCATCAACAAGGCCAGGCATGCTTTCAACAGCCTATGCCACTTTCATGGAGGGTTCTGATGTTCCAGGTCCCTATCCTGATTCTTGCTTTGGTCGTCAAAAAATGAGCTGGCAATCTGGCTTCCCTAAGGTTTTCACCAGCATGCGTCATAAGCTCTTCTAGAGAGGAATCTGCCCGACCAGGCCCTTGTGGTACTGTTGCAGTTTCTGTAACAGCTTTTGTTTTTACATCGGTGGGTTGTTAGCCCAAAGCAAAAACCCCATCCTGGAGGGCCAAAGTGCAACATTTCAGTCTGGCCTCTCCCCTGACAGACCTGTTCGGCTTGGTTTGACCTGCCAGGAGCACAAGGCTCCGGCCGTTATAGCTCTGTGGATTGACAAGGCGCACAAGCCACCACTCCGCTACAAGGTAAGCATCTTCAAATACTTGGGAGCCACCCTCTCCAAGGACGGCAGCTCCAAGCCAGATATCTGCATCAGGATTGAAACTGCAACAGCAGCAATGGCTAGACTAGATAGGATCTGGCTTAGTCACAAGATAAGGTTCACTACCAAGTACCAGCTGTACAAATCCCTAGTAGTGCGATCCTGGTCTACGGATGTGACACGTGGACTCTGCTTGCCGAGACCAAAAATAGAATTCTGGCATTCAAGAACAAATGGGGAAGAGGCTGCTCCAGATCTCGCACAAAGAACATAGAAAAACAACTTTGTGCGAAAGAAGATTGCCACTCTCGTAGGACACCAGGTCCTCTACTCTTGTTCTTGAGGAAGTTGAGCACACTTGCTACCAACTACAAGCTTTTTAATTTAAAATGTTCCTTGCCATCATTCATGCCTGTTGGCATAGCACTAGCATGCACACTATCTGAAATTTTAAAAGTGAAATCTCCCATTTAAAAAGGGCTTTTGTGTTGGTTCCAATCGACTTTTTATTCATTCTGTAACGGATAAGTATTTAGTAGAGGGGGTTAGGAGGGAAGATCGACAACCGTGGTAGATCTGATTTAGCGTAGTGGGCTGGAAGTTGTTTGCCCTTGAGCAAATGACGCAAACTGGGACGTCAAAATAAGGTGACGTAAAAGATTGAGAAAAATAACGTTAGAGAAAATAACGGAAAGCAGAGAGCAGACGGCGAAACAAAAGTTGGAGCTGGTGGATTTTTCTCGGGACTTTCTCGCAACTGCTGCGACAGCGGAAAAAGTATTACTGAAAGTAATACCGTGGGTAAACTACAAGTGGATGTACTTCACAGGTCGTGAGTCACTGTAGTCCGTGTTCGCACCGTGGGGGAGCTCTGTGGCGTGGGCATCCCGCAGTACAGTGAAGTACTGGCGTGAGCGAGAAAAACAACGGTCCCAGAACGGAATATGTATTACGGGAAGTAATACCGTGGTTAAACTACAAGTGGATGTACTTCACAGGTCGTGAGTCACTGTAGTCCGTGTCTGCACCGTGGGGGAGCTGGAAGGGACAGTTCTTAACAGCCGGAAAGTAAGCGCCGGTGGAGGAAAGGTTTCCTCCCGGCCTTCAGCGAATCTAACATCATCCGGCCAAACATCTAGGAGGCGGCCGCATGCGCAAGATCAAGACGTCTGCTTATAAACTGTGGGTACTGTGAAAACCCTTTATTTTCAATAATAAATAGACTTCGTGGAAAGAAGATCAGTGGGACTGATTAGAATAGAGGACTTGGGAGGGTCTCAAAGACTTTAAATAAGAGGTTGATGTTTCATCGGGAGCGAACATTGGGTTCTTCATCGGTGACAATAATTTAGGAGAGTCGATTTTGTTGTTAACTTTAATAGTACGATGGATGAATGGTAATATATCTTGTGTGGCGAATGAAGGAGTGAATCTATCAGTGTTGATACTTTGCCTTTGTTTCATTTGACATTGTATTTAATTTGAATAATTATTTGTGCCTCTAAGAAGGTACGCCCACCCTCAAGCGATCAGGATATTTTGGTTTGTGGAAAGAATGCGCGTGTCTGCGGACGGTCCGTGACACATTCTTTCACAATTATCAGAACAAGCCATAGCTGCATTCATGTTGTATTTATTCAATGCTGTGTAGTTAATGACTGCAACACTGTGCTCGAGGGCACACTCAGCACTGAATAAACTGCTATTCAACTTGTCGACTGTACATGTACATCAGAGTGAGCAATAAATATACAGTCTCACATCTCTGTACAACGTTTCACCATATGTACACATGATACAATGAGGGTGGGGGGAAAAGCTTCTAGCCACTGCTAAATATTGAGTGAAGGGATTCTCTGTAGATGTGTGCATGCCCACTTGTGCACACAGCTGCAATGTTTCACTTGCATTTTCTGTAAAAAGCTTGGCTAACACGGAAAAAAGTTGAAAATACTAGCTAAGGAATTAATGAACGTTAATAGTCATAAGTCGTATGATACTACACTGTTTACTTCTAGACATTAAATACCACCAGCTACAAGTCATGTCTTCTGGCACACATTTTGAGATTTCAGAATGTGATGAAAGCTTTCTGAAAATGGATACAGCAAATAAGAAAATGCAGAAAGGGAAGCTAAATACCAGAAACTATGTTCATTCATTCATTGAATAAAGTTCTACATTGCGGACATTTTTTCGTTAAAAATCTTTCCTAAAGGTTTTTTCCAGTTCTTAGCCTGCATGTTATGCAGCTATTTGTCCTATACAGTGCTGACAAAATTGTAGTACTTTAACAAAATTAAATAAAAAAGTGAATGTGCAATCAAGGACTTCATCAGAACTACAATTCCAACATCTTGTATCAACTGTCCTGCAAAACACAAAGGCGGTGACATCAACAGGGTGTGTTGGGTAGTGGAAGTTGGTTATGTGATCTATCACTGGGGGTAACTCCTGGAAAAATCTTTTCAATCATAAATTATGGTGAAAGGGTGTGGCGGAGGTGGGAGTAGCAAGATAATGAGTGGTGAAGGTAAGATAACAAACTGAGGCTGTATTAAATTGATCAGTTGTATATTGCAATTTAGTTATATGAGAAGCTTGAAAAGCACATTCTCCCATAACAGGCCTACTTCTTGGTCGGTCACTATTTTGCCTTACACATATGCTTATGTTAATACACTTCATATTACATCCAACAATGACTTGCTATCCAGTACACCATGTCTAAAGAATGAAAACTGAAGATTATATCTACTGTTAATGTCTGGGTTGTTCTTTATATTACTGTGAAATTCTTTGGCACAAGCTTTTCACAAAGAGTATATAAAGGATATGCACTGAAAAATATGCACAAGATCTCATGCACATATCCCAACATGCTACGGCATTTATAAGATATATAAAAGGTGCAACAAGCTGCTCACAACTCCAGATAAAGGCAAGGTGACCTGCCATAGGAAAATGTTCTTGCCCAAGTCCAAGGAACGTAATTTGTAAATTAAGAGATAAAAGTGTACATCATAGTTGTGAGCTGGATATCTAAAGAAGCATAAAAAATAACTGCCAGACATAGTGAAATATTGCAGCAATGATTTTGTCTAATACTTGATCATCATCAATCTCAACAGAAAAAGTGCAATATGGAAAGAAATGTGTAATATGCAAGGTGTCTGCACTGATTGGTGCTTGAAACTTATCATGGTACTACGCTAAAGTACAGTCAAATATGTAGAGTGCATGAAATCTACTAAAAATAGACATCCTCTAAGTACGATGCATTTGCTAGCATGGCAGGCACTCAGTTTCTTTACCACACAAAAACATAATGTGATCGTATTAAATTTTTTTCTGTAGCTTCCATGCTTGATTTGCTGGGGTAGGTTAGTAAAATTACTTTCTAGTTCTAAAGTTGTGAAAATAAAAAAGAAATTTATAAACAACTTAACCATAAATGCTTGGGTCATGTAAGACTTGCCCAGCACCAAACAAGTCAGATTCTTGCACACAACATCCACCCACTTCCCACCTTTCTTAGACAATTATTTAAACCATACATAACATTAAAAAAAATAATTACATAGTAAGAAAGAGTTATGAATAAAGTTATTACAAAATTGCACCATGTCTTGATTATCTTTAAAAAAAAAAGTGGTGGCGGGGGGTTAGGATGAGGACACTTTAAATGCTTGAACAAGGAATTAGCAGGATGAAACTTGCAAATACAGTCTAAAACATCAACACATGAACAATATTAATGGGAATTCCACACTGATGAATGAACATGGAATCAATATACAAAAAGGATTTTCAAGTTAAAAGTCTACAAGATGTTGTGCATGTTTGATATACCCCAGCTGCAGTCTCACAAAAACAAGCACCTACTTATAAATTTAAAGTCTGTGCACACCAGTTCATCTGAAAAAAAAACCTGTAGCCTTAAATTTGATTTTTATGACACCCTTAATGAAGCACTGTTCAAAATACATGCAACAGTTGTAATGCAGTCCCTGACAAAACTAAATGTCCGTTGCCTGTCAATGGTTATCCTTTAAATCTGACTTGAAAAGTTCTAACAACTTACACTTTCAAAAATATTTATGCTAAGGAAAAGAGACTTGTCCATCTTTTTTCTTCTGTTGAATGCAAGTCTTTATATTTGTCTAATGCTAATGCCATAAGGACTTTCAAAGATAATTTTATCCACATTAGTTTCAACTGATGATACTTCATTCTCCCTCTTATCGATCTTATAAGCCACCTCTGACCTTGTCTCGTGCGTCATCCCTAGCAAGGATGAACCTGCCACAGAAATGTCATAATCCTCAATCCCTAGGTAAAGTCTGATGATGAGTCTTGGGGACACAAATAAAGACAAGATCCTGGATGGTGACGTTTATAGTACCAACAACTTTTGATATCCGTTTTCTTCTGACGGGTCAAATCCACTGCAGAGCTACCTTCAAGATGACCTAGCTTTTACCCCACGTAATAAGTGCAAGCTAGAATTCAAATGGATTTATTAAGCACAATCTTTTTTTTTTATTGTAGTACTTATCCTCCCAAACCTATGACACTGTTTAAGCTAGCCTGAAGGCTTTGTTACTCATGTCAGCCACTACCTCCCAGACTGAAGTCAGCTCCAGCCCTGACTGCAATGATGCTCTCAAACAGGTACCTTGGCACTTGAACTGTGCATGCTTCTGCTCATCTACAACAGCACCAACTCAGTCTTTCTGAGGCAACTTTCTGAGCTGACTTCTATTCACTATCAAAGAACTATCTTCTTCACGCATATTCAAAAAAATATGAAAGGGGACTGGGAGAAGAAAAGAAAATGGGCAAGGAAGGCTTCCTTAAAGTAATATACTGATAATGAAGACTCAAATATAAAACAAAACAGCCAAATCAACAAAGGGGTACATAGTATATGCAGGCCTATCAACATACTTCATCATGGTTGTGGTACTTGAAGGCATGTTTTAAGATTCATCTGAAAGATCACAATGGTCATATTGCATCTAATACAGGTGACAGTTCCTGAGCTGTGGTTCACTAGAAGGATAAGAGCTGACACCACAAGAATCATGTTTAAAGTGACCCCAACAGAAAAAAGAATTAATAAAAGCAATAAAGAGAAGAAGTGTATAGAAAAAAAATATGAGAGGCCAGTGAGCAAGCCACTGCACAAAATTACAACAAACTTTTTCAAACTCATGGCAGGTGTGATGACAAAACCATGTATCCTAGATGCAAGTCACTTTCTTTATTTGAAAGACCCTCACCCCCGCCTCCTAAACCCCTATCATAATTTTTCTCAGGCCAGATGTAGGCAGATGTTTTAAGATGTTCAATTGGCAAGAAAGGAAAAAAAGATTCAACAAAAGATTAACAGCTTATTTATTACCTGCTTGAACAGAACCAATGACGCCACCAGACACCACTACACAACAAGGACAAAAGTAATGGGGAACTGCTTGCAAAGCCTGGTATAAGCAAAGAACAGCACTTAAAGGGACATAAAATACTACATAATAAATATATCAAAATTATTAATTCTTAAAGCATGCAGCATCCTTACCATTTTCTAATGCAGTTGCACATATGAGAACTGTTACAGACACTTCTTCAAACCTTTACCTTCCAGTTAAAAAATCTCAACTACGTGAAGCTGACGAAGTACTGTGGATTAGTTTTTCAACATCCTTAGATTTTGCTATGCAGCCTAGAATCCAGCCCATGCACATTTCATGGCAGTCTGGATCTCTGTGGTCCAACCCGAAACAATAATCAACCTTTAAGACTTCTTCCACTCAACACTTCTAAAGTCTAACAAAAAAGTTTGAGCATGTGTATGCACTTCTTATATGAATGTATGTACAACATAGTGTATACACAACAGCACACAGCCATAAAACGATCTCACTCCATGTAAACAAAATGTATGATAATCACGAAAGGCTACTTAAAGATAAAAGGTGTGGTGTGTCACCAAAGCAACATGGAGTGAAACACTTGAAAGGTTGAATTGTATGCCATGTCAGCAACTAAGGCTATATCAACGAGAAACACCTGAAAATAAAGGCTTCAATTGAAAATGTTTATGACTCCCAGACTGTTCAAGGTCGTTTCAGAGAGAAGTCACTTCCTACTTTGATGTAAATATATTATTTAAGTGTTATTGCTCCTCCTAGCTCAACACTGTCTTCTCCCCCAGGTATACATTATAAGGTGTCACATGCTAATAAAATGGTGTCTATATATACACATCCTCAATGTTTACCCTATGTAGAATGACTCGGCAATCAGCAAATAAATTTTTTATATTCTGTACTGAAAAATCTGCATTTTTTTGGCTCATTAAGCCAAAATTTAGAAAGACATTTAAGGAAATGATATTTTGTTTTTGATGGAGATACCTGTAAAAGATGAACGATTTAAAAAAAATACACCTGTTGTAAAATTAATCAATTAATTTTCTTTGTTCGAGCAAGTGTATATAGGAATGCAAGCTCTTTTACAAAGCAAGCCGGCTTGTTCCATCCACAATGGACACATCAGAGTGAGAAATGTTTGTTTTTCTGTTCTGGCTTATTGTGCCAGCTGCTGACAGTGGTAAGCTTAAGTTAGCAAAGATGCAAACTGCGACAGACATGAATCTATCCACACAATTTCAAGGGGAAAAAAAATAATTGATTTCAATATTTTGCTTCATTTCCCACAGAAAATACAGTAAAGCTGTGGGTAAACTCTGTGTGCATACAATTTGAAAAAATAATCATGGATGTCTTGTGTATCAATGTTTGTAATGATTTTATATCTGAAACATTTTTATCTTTCTCATTATACAAATGAAACCAAAATAACAAGTAGATTAAGAATAGACAAGGAAACAAAATGAAACAGAAAAGAACCATGCAGTAAATTAAGCAAACTACACACCAAACATTAAGTTGCCTAATTTTAAAGGCCTGCACCAGCTGTAGCACAAAATATCTTGTAAAATACACCTTTTTGCTGGCACAGAACCAAAATAATTTTTTTTATTACATTCTATGCTACTAGTATCTCAGACACTTGTGGTCAAACACATGAGCATACTTTTATAGCCAAGACTACAAGTGACAGTGTTTCCTATTTTATCTTTAAATGCCTCAAAATTCTAAGGAGAATGATCTGCACCATGCCATGTTCAGAAACCAGATGTGACTAGTTAACAACAAAACAAGAGGCTTGCATGTAACTACAAAACCCAGCAGGGTACAAACTGATTTGCATGTAAGTTCCCAACTAATTAACATTCTCATGGAATAATCAATGTAAGGTTCAGTCACACAAAACAAGAAATTACAAGAGCACACACATCCATGCATCTCTGACCAACTGACAATACAGCACACAGTGGCTTCAATAAAACTGCTTATTCAGGCAGACGAACAGGCAGCCCTTGAGTCTGTAAGGTACAGACATAGAAGAAAAAATTAAGGGCCACTCATTCACATATATATCTTTCAGGCTTTCTCTGATCTTCGTAATGTCCTAGCTTTTCCCTCGTACCTTGCTTTCCTCATTCAAGCACGCTTACGCACAGATTTAAGTCACGCAGCCAACACTCTGCACTCGTGATTGTTCTCAGATGTAACATCAACCCAGCCTAATGCAAGCTGCTTTTCCATGCTCTAAACTCTTTGATCACACTGATGATGGTGAAGAACAGTCCTGTCAGTTATCACCTGCAGCAGCACTGTTATCTTCAGCACTATCCTCTTTTGCTGATGCAACAGCAGCCATATTGGGAGGATTGGTTGGCTGATGATGGCTCATGGCTGCCTGGTAGTTCTTGCGTGCCTTGTCAGCTTTGCGGAAGATAATGATCTCCTGCAGCAAAGTATGCTGAGCATGTAGGATGTGCTTATCCTCATCCGCCAAAGTAAAATTTATTGAATACAATTTTAAAATACACTAGGTCCATGAGAAGTGTCCAAAACTGGAAGAATAGGTGAATGGAGTGTGAAAAGAATACATTATTATTCTGTCAGAACAGGTCTCCTGTTCATCTGCTTTGTAACATGCCAAAAATCGAAAAGGCCGAAAACTGAAAATTAATCACAGCTGGAAGAAAAGCTACGATTTTAGATGGTGTACAGAAAAAAAGGTCACCTATGTTCTTTTTACCTGCTGTTTGAAGTAGCGCCTCTCCTCCTCATCCACGAGAACAAGGTTGAGGTAATACCGCACTGAAAACTTTTTGTTGATGTCACGCATGGATGGTGTCAACTCGTAGCCACTCAGGAACAATCGAATAGGAATAGATTCACCTGGACACAGACCAGATTATATGCATTTTTAATTCATCCCAAACAGTTTGCACTCGCGAATGCGAATGTCTTCGTAGCTGTAGCTCAATTTCATTGACACACCCATATTGAATGAGTTAACAATACACAAATCACAAAGAAAGATTAAAAAAAAAAAAAAGACTACTGGTGATTAAATGTTCATTTAATGTAGGAAATAAATTAAGCAGTATTTCTGACAGTGACTGCTTTCTGAAATTTTAAATGCTATATAAAACCCAAGCAACTTATTTTGTCTACAAGAACCATTATCGTATGTATTATTTCATGACAATTTCTTAGTGTATAAAAATGATAACTAATAAATTTGTAAAAGTATGTGTCTGTCTATATATGTATATCATGAAGCTGAATACTCATGGTCTGTACTACTACCCATTCCTGACTTTTCCCTCCAACTCTATTCTTCTTTTAGTCATACAGTGTGCTCGTGATCTCAGTAAAACAAATAACCTGTGGAGATTCGTCAGTGATTACTACAGAATTTCAGTATTTTCATCAATTTCATTGTTTCTTTTTCATATATATTTGATATAAAGCAGAATACAGTGAAAAATAATATCAACACAAGATGTACATGAAATTAGATACCCAGATATCCTTCTTATATTTTATATGCCATTATCCTTCATTACTTGTCACTATCAATAGTGTGCATGGGGTAAATATAAATTTGTCAAACATACATTTATTCTAATTCCATACTCCTCTTTGACAGCCAATCCACTCATACTATTTTAACAGTTTTCATTTGGATGGTTGTTTCAATGCCAGTTAAAAAAACCAAGAGAACCATTAGCTTTTAACTTCCACACTACCTGTCTAAATGCCCCTCCTTCCCTAGTCTCAAACTTTACATTCTTCAGCAAACTTTTGCAGTAATCCCACAGATCATTAAACAATCTTTGCTTTTTACTTGACTGCACTGAATTAATACCCATTCTTGATAGCTTCTTTCCTTGCTGCAAAGACTCTTAAACTTGTTTTGTCATTTTGCACTACTTGCAGCCTTGGCATAATGACTTAAGCATTTTGTTACCACAGCTGACTGAAATATGCTGGCCTTAATGGCATCATCAATGTACAGTGAAGACAATATGCCGGCGCAGTGAAAAATATTCAAATCTGCAGGGGGAACTATTCAGCATTTATGTCAATATCCTACTAATTTAAAACTACCTGCATTATCACTTAGACAAATTTACACTTCAGCACTTTAAAAAAAATTAGCAAAATATCATTGTTAGCATTTTCTTTTCCTTGATTTTTAATGAATTTCTAACCCTAACCTTTCCCAGGACTGATGATTATTTTTAAGTTTTTCCTGACCTGTAAGGACTATGAATATTTCATGCATAGCTTTATCCTGATTATTATTGGGAGTGTCAAACCACCCCCTCTTTTCAATATGTCTGACCTCTGACTGGGGCACCATCCATGATCTCATATTTGGCTATTGTCTCATTCTCGTTGAATGTGTTAGGCCCTGTAAGGACACAAAACAGATGTCTCTCAAATAAACATTGCTTCATCTAGCTTCTGATAAGCTGCACTGCATGTTATGATATTAATAATGACACTCAGATGTGAAAAAACAGAAATATGTCAAATGAAGTGCCCATGCCTTAAGAAATTAATTTAACTCCTAAATCAAATGGCATGTTATGGAAAGATGCCTCAATGAATCTATGTCAGCAAATGCTCAGTTATGGGCACAAGGTTAAGAAGTTCAATCTCTAAGCAAGCAAATATGTAGCATTTTAGATACTCAGGGCCACCATTTACTCTTGCTGCATGTTACAGGTAGCCCTTTACTGGACACTTAATCTGCACATCAAAGCCAGCACAAGAAAACAAAAGTATAGCAACCATTCACAAAACAAAAAGCTAAGTGAAGGCAAGGCAATAACACCACAGGTGGATCACTCACACCTCTAAAGCATGCTGTACGGAAAAAAAGGATAATCACAATTTGTCATATGTACCATCGAAACTGTCAAGTATAGTGACAACAAGACTGTACTACACAGTAACTGCGCCATACTAATGACTGATTCAATAAACAAACCCTGGCAAATGCAGCCATAAGACAGTGTCCCACCCACTCCTACCACAATTTTAAGAAAAATACCTGTTCCTGTAGTTTCTCTCTTTATGACCTTGTAGCTCCATATGCTTGATCTTAATGCGCACCAAGAGGAAATAAATCTTGCCAACTATTACATCCTTTAGATGATATCTGCAAGTCATACAAAACATCTCCACAACATCCAGTAAATCCACATGCACAAAATAAAACCAAAAGAAAACAAGCAACTCAGTTTACATTCTATGACTAAATACACACAATGTGCACAGACGAAGGCGACTCAATTCTGAGCTTGTCTTTGTGCGACTACAGAACATCAAATCTGCCAACTTACCGGATGAAGGTAGCTAGTGACAAGGACAAATCACTCAAATCAGGCAAAATTTTGACAAAAATGAAAAGCAATGCACAATGAAAGACACGTGGACAAAGAAAGCTGACAAAAATCTGGTGCTATTCCTTCTTCCTTTGTTGCAAAACATCATCTCTGAGGGATCCAAAATAAATGAAAAAAAGCATGCCCACACAGCTGACATGACATGCACAACGGTGAGTTGTGACCAAAAATACACTCAAAATGGAACAGCAAACAGCACAAAGACCATAGTTACCTGCCCCTGTAGTTTCACGTCTCACTATGGCGAGTTCCATATAGCGAATTTTGATGCGAACCAATAGGAAGTAAATCTTTCCCACTATCACATCCTTTAGGTGGTATCTAGCCAGCAAGGCAGCAAGAGAGGATGTATCTTTATATGTACAATGTAAACAAAGTGAAACATGAAGAGCAAACAAGATGGTGTGCTGAGAAACACTCTTAAACCACACAGAAGAAAAATCAGCAAACTCCCCCAAGATGGAAATCACAGGCAACAAATCCAACTGAAGAAACTTTTTAGCCCCAGTCTTGCCTTATGAGCTGTAAGCCGAGCCTGTCAGGTAGAAGTTTTCTGAACTCTTCACAATATTTTTTTTTTGGGAGATAAGACAAAAATATGCGTATCAGCGTGTATGTGCAAGTAAACTTACAGATGTTTATTACAATGTTATAATGTATTGATCCCACACTTCTCAGGAGTATTGGTGACTGTGCAAAGCCGTTTTCCTGCAGGATGGTGGTACTACAAATATAAATTGTACAACGGTACAATATTGTTTAGTTTAAACTATTTTTTCTGTTGATGTTTTCTCCGTCTCAATGCATTTTCACATCCGAATATTCTCAATATATGCAAAGACAACAGACCAAATACAAGCAGGCACCAACTCTTTTCATCCCCTTCTTCATTTAACAAAAAAAAAAAAAAAGGCGCATGTGAGGTGAGTGAGAGAGATTGAGAGAGAAGACAAGCTTCCAACTTCTATCTTCTACATAAGTACTCACTTTGACTTGTTGTATTCAAACTCTATATGAAGGCAATCTTCAATGCCAACCTCCATTTTAATGCTATTGTTCATTTCAGGGTACGAAGATAATGTGTGCACAATGATGTCCTGTTCTTTCACCACATCTGTCAGCCGCTTCACAATCGTGACACGAAGGAAATACCTGTTACCAAAGGAGAACACCTCTGCATGTTAGTCCAAATGAACACATCCACAACTGAGGGTCTTTATTAGTATTCAGCTTCAATACCAAAGCAAACATTACACAGCTTCTACGTTGGGATTCACTGACTTCAACAAATACATTTCAACACCAATCATAACATAATGATGAACTGTTATTTTATAAGTGTAAGTGCCCGACTACTTTTTATGAATAAAACCCCCATTTTTAAAGTAGACAGTGACTACACTAAATATATTTATGTCAAGAAGCATCCAGCATCATCTGTGGCTATAAAAAAATGCTGATTAGGTATATTTACATTCTTATCAGAACATATACTCTGTGCTAAATACACTACAGGAAATGTAAATTTTAAAAATACTGTTTATTAAGAAAAGAAGTCTATAAACTTACCGTAAACGAACATTAGCTCCAGTGTAGGATTCATACGGCTTTTCAACTTGCAAGAATTCAAAATTATAGCTAGCGTTGTGGGTTAGTTCTCCTGGACGAGCCAGTTCTTTTACAAGAGATGTAAATTCATGGTGGTTTCCTCTGTCATAGTATAACTCTAAAACACAAACAATTTTATTGTATGCATTATTGTGCTTATTTACTTTACAATGAAACATTTATAAATAATTAAAACTGACAGATCAATGTTAGCTTAACATCATCTTGTCCACCCTACTTTATGGCTAAATTTACTACTTCCAATATAGCTTGAGTGCTGCATGCCAAAACAGATTATCAACAAAGACAAAAGCATTAAGATCCCCCCAAAAGGCAAATTGAAACTAAGGCAAAATCATTGTGCTCTTATTCTTTCTCTATTGTTGTTGTGTATATATATTTTACTTGCAGGGAAATGGCTGCAAGAAAAACTGTTTTAGTAGAACTAAGGAGAAATTTGTTGTGTTGATTTGTTTTTTCAAGTTGATGCCATGCACAATCCGTCAACATTAGTCACAGATAAACCTTGGGCTATTACCTGCCACAAACAGCCATAAAAGCTCAAGTCAATGGCAAGCACAGACATGAAGCCTAATACACGATGTGACGTGAAGTACAAATTATCCCTTCCACCAGACTAACACAAATTCTCCTGCTGCTTGTAAACCAGCTGTCACCATCTTTTGCAAATCACTGCTGCTTTGAAGCTTGCTCTGACACAATACTGTCCTGTAAAAATCAGTACTGCTGACACAATACTGTCCCATAGAAATCAGAACAGTTGAATCTCCTTATTAAGACTTGCTAAAAAAAATCCACCAAAATTGTGACTGAAGGGGTCTTGGTAAGGAAACTGACCAATTTTCTTTCTATTATGCTGGAAAGAAGGAATTTTGTAATACCTTCATTCCATAACCCATGACTCCAAACACCTACAAATTAAAGTATATCTATATTTTTATCTTTATGTGTGTACATGAGGGAAAATCTACTGAAGGTACTCAGATCTTGTTATTTGGTTTCTTTTGGGGTTTTCTCTATTTGTTTTTATTCATCATTAGTACTGTTAATTATTCTTTCATAGTTTATATGCTGCTTGTTTTCCTCTCCTTTGTATGCTGTCCATGTCTCCTTGTTCTTAGGCACCAAGAGCATGCTTCTTAGAAGCGTGAGTATGCACTTTACAAATTTTGTATTTATTATTATTTTATAAAATAATAGACAAAACTAACAAAATTTCATAACTTTTCTGTTAAGGATAAATGTTTCTAATTTTCCCATACTTTCAAAACTCTCTTTATACTCTATATTAGGTATCTTTTTCGCAAAGCATCCTCATCGAAAGTCACAACAGTTTTTTATTAGTAGCTGTAATCTAACATGCTTAAAGTAACTGATATGAATTTGATTACCATATACATATATTTATATATATTCTATAAATGCAATTTTTAGAAGCAATAGAAGTAAAGAGAACATCTTTCCAAGCTAGTTGAACTAATCAGCAGGTATGTTGCATTCCCAGCTGCACAGGCTAGAACACACAGCAACTGTTTCACAGCTGATGCAAACTCCACTATTAGCATGTTCTGTAATAATCTATTACTAGATTGTTTATTGGTAAAACATCATGCACTCAGTACTTAGTTATTTTGACTTTTCTAATTAAATCTTTATGCTTGTTTTTCATGCACACACAGAACAAAATGGCAATCCACAAAAGTTCATCTGCACCATCTTTTCTAGCATTACATGGTGTATGTGGGGTCAGTTCTTTGATTGGACTACCTCTAGAAAAATAAAGTCTCCAAGGCACTGAAGCTATCTTAATTGTTCCAGTATCTGCTCTGGTGCTTTAACAATAAATATACACAGATTCTGAGCATATCTGGATTTGGGAGGCAACAGAATGTTTGATGAATCAGACTGTGCATTTTCTGTCTTGTGAACACAGCCTTTTGGTCCTTAAAAACAAAAAATATCCTATTGTCTTGCTTGGCTGCTGAGTCTTTATTGTGTTTACCTCAAGTGACAGTAAGCCATTCTCACTAACATCAAACCTTTCAAGGCACAGCATTTAAGGTGGCTGATAGAAAAGTACCATGTCAGTAGCATTGTCACATGCTTAAAGCAACCAGTGAGATTATTGCTGACATTTTCTCCCCATCTGCATGTTCATAAATGGTCGCTAATTTAGCATCCTCCATAGATTCTGGGAGAAATATCAGAAATATTTTCAACACCTCATTGTTCTTTGAGCACCACGTAAGTTCAGTTTGCAAATCTATCTTTCTCGAACTGCACAGGATCAGCTACATCAGATATCTCCTCTCTGTTGCCTTCACAAAGCAGCTTAAGTCGGCATTTGTGTTATCCAGGCTTGACTATTGTAACTCTCTGTTAATATCTTTCTGGCCACGCTCCATCTTGACCAGCTCCAGAGAGTTCAGAACAATGCTGCCCACATTGTATCCCGTAAGAAGAAGGTCGACCATGCTACACCACTTCTGCGCTATCTCCACTGGTTGCCAGTTCGAGTTTGCATCGAATTAAAGATTGACATGCTTTGCTGTTGTGTTGTTTATGGCCTTGTCCCAAACTGTCTGAGCTTGTGTTTCTATACAAGCCTCACAGGTTAGTTTGCTCAGACTATGCCGGATTTCTCTCTATTCCACATATCAAACTGGAGACGTCTGGTGTTGCTCTTTCTTTTTTTCCAGCCCCAGTATTTAGAATGTCCTGACTCTGTCTCTCCACAGAGCGGAGTCGGTACATCCGGATCTTCCGATCTGGATTTAAAACATATTTCTTTCGAAAATACCTATAACATTCCTATCTCTGCGTTCCTTTATGTTCTTGTAGTGCTAAGCAGTACATGTTTGTTCACAGATATTGTGCTTGTTTGTGACATTTACACCCCAATGCCACTTTCCCAATTGCCCCTGGTCTCTTGTGAAATGCATCAACCTTGCCTGTGTGTGGGGAAATGTGCTATACAAATCCTATTATTATTATGAGCTTTTTTTTAAACAAGGCAAACATTTTAGTAACAGTCTATCACAAACTAACCTCTAATTTTGTTAAATGAGATTGTAACATGTTTTCCAAGAACTGGATTTAAAAGAGGGATAATGATAGAGGGTATTTATAAAGAATCCTTACCTATCTGACCAATGAATTCAATTTTGATTCCTTGATGTTCCAACTTGCTTCCAGGTTTCTTAAGTGTGATATTGACCTGCCAACATGGAGATTGCAAGCATAATTAATATACCTGAAAGCCCACTGTGTAAGAGAAATGGCTGTAAGATATCAGAATTAAGAAAAATTAGCATCACAAGCTTAATGGCTAATGGGAAATGTTGGCCAAAAATGGTCACGAGGAACTGTCAATATTATTAACAGTAAAACAATAAAGGGAATAGAGAGTGGGAGATGCTGTGTGTATGGTGATAAGGACGCCCAGCCTCAAACTGTTTCCCTGAGAATTTTTAACTTGTTGACGATAATCATGTGCGTTATCTCTCACCTTCCCTGAAACTGTTTCTCCATCAAAGTAAGAGATAGTAGCGTTCCTTTTTGCCATCTTCCGTCTTAATTTCAGCCGTCTTTCTGGTCTCTTGGCCATCTAATACAATATCCACTTCAGCGCTCTGCCCAAAGCCGAAGAAACTCTGGAAAGAAAAGAAAAAACGAGCCGTATGTCACACGCAAGATTGTCATAAAGTACAGCTCTCATTTTGTTTCACTTTTGGTATTTGACGTAAGCGCTGTGGACGATGATTTACTCAGAAGAAGCTGACGATTTATTAAACGCAGGTGATTCTGAGAGAACGATATTTGTGTTGCATATATGAATAGTGCTTCAACCCTGATACAAATTAGTCTGTAATAACAGAGTGATCAAAAAGCTGAGCCAAATTTATACTGAATTTGTTGATGTCACATGACTTCAGCGAGAAGAACACCCCTTTACCAAAATATACATGTTTGCTGACAAACGTCAAAAAGCTTATATATAAAGATGTTGGCAGAATATAAACGAATGCATAAAATAAAGTAAAAACAATATCAGCTACTAAAGGAAAATGACAAACAAGAATGAATGCACACTACCATTCTGGCTTGTGTCCCTCCTCCCGGAGAGTGCTCAAGATGTCTGTATCCAATATCGACACCTCGAGACTACACTAGAATAGAAACGTTGTATAAAAATAGGCCAATTTCATTTATAATGCTTAAAATACTTATTAATCATTTAAATTGTAATATAGTAATTAATATAAGGATTTTTAGATAATGTATTTTTTTTATCAACCGGAAGTGAATACAAAGGCAAAAGCGCGTGGACCGTATTCGGTACAAAATTTTTCCAAGTCCTTGGTTATATTATATAAGCCGACTTCTCTAAGTCCCTTGTAAGGTATGTAAAGAAATGATTTCACATTTATTTTATTTGTATATCAGGAAAAAATGCATGGATGAATATTAAGATTAAACTTAGTCTTCCTTTTGACTACGATAGCAGTTTTCGTGTAAAAATAATGTGGAATGACATTTTGGCTATTTCACAAGTCAGATTTTTCGCACTTTTGGATAATTACTGCAAAACATCGCTGAGGAGAAAATTGAAACAACTGGCAAAAGACTAAAATAGTTTACCAGCAGGAGTTTCGTTTTCAAAGCTGAAGGGACTTGACGCTGAACAGTTTGTTTTACACTCGTTATCTATGTAGAAAGCCTAGTCGATTTGTTCCGAGTTAGAAAACTTGAAAATTAGTTACTACTAATTCTAGACAGTTTTACTAAGAATCAGTAGCCAATTACGCCTGAAAATGTGAACATAAAGGGACAGGCATTAAATATATCTTTAAATAAGGATTTTTCAGGTATCCTTACAGGAAAACAATTATAATTACTAATTTAATGTTTATTTTGCAAGTGAATTTTAAAATAAAATTATGATTTTGTTACTTTTTGGTTAGTTAATATGCATTTATTTTTTCTTTAGTTTGCTGGACAGTAATCTTCAACCATGTCCCTTCAGCCTAGCCATACTATCTACATTAACAATCTGAATGAAAAGATCAAGAAAGATGGTAAGACCTTTTTCTTTTTAAGAATTTACATGCATCTGTACATTGAGGTACAAGGTGTGTTAAACATTACATGTTTTTTTAATTGACAGCTTATTTAGCTGTTCAGAAGACCTCATTAAAATGTGTGGATGACAATTAGCCAATGCTCAATCACCATTACTGGAAGGGTTAGGGTTATAATTATATTTAGTCTGTTTGAAGATATGCTTTTTATTTTTTATTTTTTTTAGCACATTGAGTCTACTCTGCAGCTGAGAAGTGCATGCTTTCTTAAAATATACATATTTATCCACTTCATTATTACAATATGTATATCTGACTACAGTAGTGTGTCAACAGAACTGTCGTCAGGTATGAATCCCACTTCTAAAGAATCTTGATATTTAATGTTCAGAATGTAGTGGATGGACCTGTGTAAGACCTCTTCTTTCTGTGTGCGTCATAGAATGTAGACAAGATCAAAAAAACCCATACCCATGGGGTTTTTGTGTGTGTGATTATATATTGACAAGATGAAGAGTACAATATCTCTGCATATTTATTTAAAACAAACCTTCAGTTAAATAATAAACAAAGACTGTCATTTAAAATCTAGACCAAATTAATAGCAAGCCTTAAGTAGCTAGAGGATATGATGATAGGCCCCTAGAAACATCAATAAAGTCCGACTTGCATGAATATCAGGAGAATAATTCTAAATAGGGGTTTTTAATTTATTTAAAGATTGTAAACAATGTAATTTAGATCACCTGTTACCCTTCTAAGTGACAACCCATTGAGTCATTACTGAAATGTTACTTTTTTGTTTTGAAGCAAGGTACATGTAATTGAGTTTTGATGGTCACAACAAGACTGGGACTATAAATATAACCACAGTTTTCATGTTACTATAAGTTGTTTACTAATTTTTGTAAACTAGTCAGTGCCAGTTGCTGATAGAGATCTGTTTAAAATAAGGGGCATTTGCAAACATAGCATTGCCCATACTTTAACCCACATTATGCTATAGTTGCTATCCTCCATATCTTGCTAAAAATTTTAGGTGGGGTCAGGTCCAGACTGGCTAAGGTGTGCTTTTACTGATAAAGGTTAACAAGGTCAATAACCCTAACTATTAAAACGAACATCAGAAATTCTGCTGTAAACACTGAGCAATAGAAGGTGTTGATGCTGTTTTTCTACTCATGACCTCCATTTGCATATCACATGATGTGCAAGGTAAAACAATTCAGTTCAGTCGTTTGAACATTTTTGTGTAGAAATTTTCTGCTCTGCACTAAAGAACATACTAACACAAAACTTATTATTATCATTTTTTATAAAACTGGGAGACCAAAGTAGACAGGAAAAGAACAATAGAGAGCAAGGCAAAGGACATCAGAACCACATGGCCCAAACTGAGGGGAAGAACTGCCCAAAACCAGATCCACTGGCAAGGTGTTGCAGTCCTATGCTCCTCGAGGAATAACAAGGAATAAAATAAACTAAAACTTATAAAACTGGCTTAGAGAAGAATGTTCTTAACTGATGGTTTTTTAACTGATGCCGGTATTTTTCCATTTTATTTTCCAGAGCTGAAGAAATCCCTGTATGCCATTTTTTCACAGTTTGGTCAGATTCTGGATATTGTCGCCCTCAAGACACTCAAAATGCGTGGGCAGGCCTTTGTCATCTTCAAGGAAATAAATTCAGCTGCAAATGCACTGCGGTCTATGCAGGGTTTTCCATTTTATGATAAACCCATGGTATGTATTTGTATTTCATATTTTTCTAAAGTTATTTGGAAACCAATAAAGTACTATTATTATCTAGATATGTCTCAGCAAGTTTTGAAATAAGTTAAATTTTACAAGTTGTGCACACATTTTTTTGTTATTTACAATCTTGTATGCATGTATTATGTATCATTTTGAATCACACTGATCTCAGGTTGAGTTATGTATTCTCTTTGTATCCTCCTTTTGTATTATGTATAATAGTCCATCTTTTGTATATTAAGTTCAGTTTTACTGTAAAGTTAGTGCCTAGTGAAACTGTTGTAATGAGGAGGCAGATAAAACATCAAAACTGTGCACATTATCAGAAAATATTAAAAAATTTATATTTCACAAAGTTGTTTGTGGGAGTTTGGTTAAAATGTTTTAATTGGTAATCCTACAGAGAATCCAGTTTTCCAAGAAAGACTCAGACATCATTGCCAAAATGAAGGGCACTTATGTAGAAGGAGAGCGACGAAAGCGTGATCACGATGAGGAAGGAGCTCGCAAGAAGAAGAAAAAGTAAGGCTTTGTCCATAAAATGCAAAATTTATTTAAATGTTTTTCGGTAGATAGTTATTAGAAGCTAGAAAGTATCTAAAGTTCTTTTTGTAGAGTGCATCACCCAGTTTTCATGGTTACATATACACATTTTAAGCCTGAGTAAGTAGCTTTTTCAAAAGTTCAAAATTATCTTTTCTTGCTGTATGTTATCATATAACTTTGTCCACACCAAGGAATCGCACCTCAAAAATCCCTCTAAAAATAGGCCGCACCAAAAAGCTCATTTTTAATTAGCCTGTAAATTGTTGGATGTTGGACTGGTAGAACTAAGATGACTTCATTTTATCCTAAAACATGAATTTCACATCAAAATTTGTTTTCATAATACAAATCCCTAATTTTTTAATAGGATTAGCTTGATTTGTGGGGTATACCAGGAGAGTGTGGTTTTCAGCTTAAGGATTAGCAAGCAAACCATTATACGTTATGTGCTGTATACACAGGACAGCTGCTGGTGGTCCAAACGTGGTGCCACCTGCAGTCCAGCCACTGATGCCTGGTGTTGTTCAGCCCCCTGCAGTGCGAGGTATGTCCATTATGACATATATCCAAGCAGGATTTTTTCCAAATGCTTTATTGGAAGCAGCAGCATAACTTAGTTTCTCTACATTAGGGAAACAATTTTAATCCTTTGCACGACAACTTATAATTGTCATTTCTACCTGTTTTATACATTTCTCAGCAAAGTATTGCAATTGTTATTTCCAAGGCATTTACTAATAAGGTTTTGGGCATGCAGGTCCACCACCAGTCGTCCCTGTACCAGCACCAACCATGACTTCTGCTGGTGCTGTTCCTGCTGTGCCTGCTCCAGCTATCCCAGAACAGCCTCCCAACCAGATTCTTTTCATCACCAACCTCCCTGAGGAGACCAATGAACTCATGTTGTCCATGCTTTTTAACCAGTGAGTAAATCTTACAAGTGTGAGCGAAATGTGTGACAACACCTGTGTGGATGCATACTTGTATTTGTGTATTTAAGGACCTTGCATTTAAAATATTTTACGTATGATAAAGCAAGATCTTTTGTTGTGCAGGTTCCCAGGATTCAAGGAGGTCCGTTTGGTTCCAGGTCGTCATGACATTGCCTTTGTTGAGTTTGAAACAGATATGCAGGCAGGTGCTGCTAAAGATGCTCTACAAGGATTCAAGATCACACCATCAAATGCTATGAAAATTACCTTTGCCAAGAAATAATCTCACTGTAATGATTATGGTTTTGTTAGTGCTCCATTTTTGTTTTCATCTTTCTTGCTCACCTATGGGTGATAAGTAATGCCAGTTTAGGGTGAATGAGTGTGTAAACAGTTCAGAACATGATTTGGTTGAATGATCATTTGTTTATATATGAACTGGAATGGCACAGAGGCTGAAAAGGCATAACATTGCACCAATGCCAGCAGTGGCAAACATCCTGGTAAGAGTTGTTTGTCCCTGGCCTTGCACTGAGGTTGGCCCTCTTCAGCATTGCACTCGTGCCAGTTTCATAACTTAAATGTGGAGAAATGGAATTTTATAAATAAACTTATTTTGAATTTGTTAGTAATACTGTGATCTATTCATGTTTTGGCTGCTTCTGCTTCATGACCATCAAACATTTCAGCAATACCTGTTGTATGAAAGAGCATTTGTATATCTGGGGGATTTGTTGAGTTAGAAGAAACCTATCAAAATTTTAAAAAGCTCAATATTGAGAAAGTGGGTGGGGTGATTGTACTTGATCCAACGTACACTTACCCTGCATATGCACGATGTATTATTACAAACTGCCAATGAATCCCTGCAGATGAATACAGAAGATATTTGCAGTTACACTCAGTGAGCATGTTGGGAGATAAATGCTTGGTAAGTTCTCAGGATTACTCTTCCTGTGGTCAAAAGCAAAATCAAGAAAGTCTATGATGGTCCATTTAAAGTCTAATTAGGTCAGTAGTTATTCCCTTTGTTCCTCTGCCACCAAATCATGCTTTTTTGTTAACTTTTATTTTCGACATCCCTCAGCCATCATATGCCATGTTTGCATATAAAATAAGGCATTCCTAACTGAACTGTAAGGCTTTCTTACAGCAGTGCACTTGTGTTTGGTTTGGGGAATCTTTATGCTTCATTTCTTTGGGGGGGGGGGGTTGATCTGTGATTGCAATGATTGATTCTTAAAGAGGTGAACTATGGCTAGTTCTCAGGATGCCAAAAAAGCAACATTGTATGTAAAAACTGACAAGGCTAAATGAACGAAAAGGAAATAGTTAAATGACAGTATTTTGAATTGCATCTAAAACTGAGGCAGAGACTGCCACCATTGAAATCAGGCACCCACATTCAGTGAGGTCATCAAAATGCTAGTCTCACACGAAAAATAAATGTAAAGTTACTCAACCTCACTTCACAACCTGTATATGGTACATTCACTGATGATGACAGCCTTTACACCAGTGTTAAATAATGTTATAGAATTTTTATTTTTATAAGCTATAGTGCATTATTACTGTACTTTTCAGAATACCTGTCTAATAAGTCAACATGTATCACAGATGTCATTTAATGTTTATAAATATAAAGTCCAGATTTAGAAAAGAATATTGTAATTGTTGTAAAAACTGCTAAATATTCCTCTTAACAGTCACAGTACATTGGGGGAAAAAAAAGACAGTTGCCCATGGCTGCACAATAAGTCCTCAAAAAAAATTTTTTTTAAATAAATTTTGCTGACAAAGTTGACCATGATGTGACATCATTTGGTTTACTTTGATAATGCCTTTAAAGCCATGTGACACTCTGTCCTGGGAAGGTCAAAAGTAAATTAAAAAAACAACATGAAGTGACTAAAGTAAAATGTAAGATCTAGAGGCTCAATTGCTCTCTTCTCATTTATTCTTTTCCTTAGCTTTTAGAAACCCCTTCTATTTGAAAAGATACGCAAGAAAAGATTGCTTATGAATTAAAAGAGCCTTTCATTCCTCAATTTAAATGTCGTGATGTCTGCAAACAAAATATATAACAAGACCTTTGTGTGGAGAGTATAAACTTCAGAAATGTAAACTGTAAATGCCTTTATGTTTTGGCTTATGCATGGCAGACTGTTCTTGGTGGATCTACAGGATTGACTTAAAGACTTAGCAGACATCAGACATTTACGTTAGTAAAACTTTAAAATATTGCTTAAAGAGTGCTGTTTCTTTATGACTCATGTTGTGATGTAGCCTTAGTTGCTGGCACCACAGGAAACTCAAACGACCACCCAACCAAATAAGATGATAAAAACAGCGTAACAAGGCTCTGCATTACCTAAACCAAGCACTTCCTATCGGTTAAAAGCAAGTGTCCTCAGCTGCTGGTGATGCATGTCTCAGCTAAAAGAAAAGGAAATTCCAGACAGCCTACAAGGAAAATAAGTGGTTAAGAATTGGGGAAAGATGGGATGGTAGTGTGCTCTCAAAAAAGCAAAACGCTAGAGTTGCAATTTTTCTGTACTGCATACAAACTTCTTGGAAACCAACGAAGTTCTCTGAGCAAACGTAGTGTGCTCATGCTTAAGTTTTATGGAAAATGAAGTGTGTAGCATTGTTCTAAACTCTTTGCAAACAGATGATCAGGTCAACAGATAGGCAGAAATAAAGTAGTCAAGTCCTAAAAGTAACCATGGACGTGTATAGGTGGATTGCTGTCTGTCTGTCTGCCAAGACCAATGCTTAGCGTCTTGCGAAGTGATCCACTGTTAGTCTCGGCAATCCTAAACAAAGAATGTGAATAATTGGGAAGTTCTGTCGTCTAATGCCTCGTTTTAGCAGTTAACTGGAAAAAATAGTCTGCCAGCAGTCCAGTAATACAAGTTCGTGAAGTAACTAATGCAAAGACAACTCTTGCACTGGTAGTTTTCAACAGATACAATAAAATGTTGCATGGAAAAAAGCTTATCAAGATATTTTAGTTTGGAGAGGTACCTCAACTCTAAAGTCCACAAACTTATTGCCTAAAAGACAGAAAGGAATGACCCAAATACATGACTTCAGTTTTGTTATTATTTAATTTAAGCTTCTTGTCAGTCCTCAAAAATAGTCCCACACATGCATGGTTGTAGGGCTGCAAATCAGTTTCACTGTGTTTAGGGCACAGTTTGAGTGCAGTCCATCAGTAAAGGTAATGGTCCCAATGGCAGCTAAAAATGGATCGACCATTGGTGTGATTTTTCAATTTTAGAGATAAGGGGGAAAAAGTGTTTGAAGGAGTGCAGCAGAGAATAAAGAAGTGAAGGCAGAATCAAAAGAACCATAGCAACTTCTTCCTTGATGACATGAAGCAAGGGATCAAAGTGAGGGAAATTTACAACTTACAAAACAATGTTAAACTGCATAAAGAGTTGCAATAAGGCTGCTCTAAAATGTACAATGGTCCCATTTGTGAACAAAAAAATGATAGATTCATATAGCAGCATACAAAAAGGCCATTTCTGCCGATGATTCATAATGTGGTTAGCCATAAAATACATGTCTGCTGCTCTGATAAACAGATTTGTTACATATATCTGTTGAATCATAGAGATCATATCTGCAACATGGCAATTTGTAGGGACTGGAAGCCTTTGGAAAAACAAATCCAGTGTGCTTTATTGCAGAACCTTCTATAACTGCTCCAAAACAAGCACAGTTGAAGAAAAATATGGGCAAATTGTATCACTTAAAAAAAGAAAAAAAGAAATAGGCCACATAAATGTAACCTCTCGCCCTTGGAAATGTGATTTGAGATAACAAAGGGAGGTAAATTTATGCACATGACTGTTTCATCCACAACAGATGAAACTGTATGTAAAATATCCTCCCTAATAACAGGAAAACAATGGTAGAGGCACGCTGAACTGACATATCTATAATGTTCATCAGCTTCAAATCAGAAAAATAAAGATTATACAGTTCAACAAACGTGACTGGCACATGTTAACTGGGTTGTCTAAATATGATTCTACTGTCAGGTTTGATTGTTACTTGCTAATGGTGATGGTTTAAACCCTGATTAGGAAGATATGTAAACTTAAGTACAAAACACAAAAGTCACTAAGAACCACGTACATGCATGAGCAAGTGTCAAAATGTCCGCAGAAACATCAGTGGCATATGTAGGCATGCTTAATGCTTTGTTGCAGTAGTAGGGGAATATTCAGTATTCATCCATAGCAAAAAAATAAAATACAAACATTCCAAATTCTTCTAGCATTGGGCAGTTTTAAGTCCACATGAAAAAGTGATTTAAATAAGATGCCAAACCCAAGCACTTAGATATACAAAGCAAAACATCAAAAATATACCCAAGGCCTGCTTCTCAAAACCAGTATACTGCAAGTATAAATAGAAATCCATCCCAACAACCAGGTGATAAATTTGATCAATAAAACGTTTAATATGCCTTACCAGGAACCAAGTGCTCTGAATTATTTTGCTATGGCACCTTAACATGAAACGTCAGCCGTATACCACCACCATCAATACGAGCTTATACACTACAATAACAGGCTTATTGGCACTGTTAGGGAGAACCCAAACTTGTCAGATTTATCTTGGGTGGAGCATTTATGAAATAATCCCCAAAGACAAAAGTCTGTAATCATTTCTCTACATCATGATAAAATCAACAGCCACAACCATAATGTAAATAGCTGTATGTACAGTTGAAGTCCTTTTCCAGAACCAGTTGCATAGTCATGAAGTATGGGACACTCACTTTTTTGGTTGTTTAGTTTAAATAATGCTTCTGCACCATTTCTTGATCATACAAGAATGCAGCTTACCACTATTCTCACATGTGATCACTACTGCCACTCAGAAACTTAAAATGCAGCTCCTAACGGAGTGACATAACAACAAAAAAAAAAAAGTCCATGCTTTTGTGGTAACAGACATAAGCTAGTTAGGAACCTGATACTCTGTACTTCCTTTTTCACTTGAAAGAGGAGACAAAGTCTCTCTCAGACCCTGTATGGCAACCATCAATCAACAATTTTGGAACAACCTGAATGATGTGTAGCTAGTAGGTCCAGTTGACACTGTTCTCCTTTTTAAAAACCTGTCATGATCAACTGTTTGTGATGAAATGCATCTCTTATCAGCACCAAAATGATGCTCAAGTACTTTTTAAAACTCCAATATAAATTATGATTGTAAATGAATATTGATTGCAACTACATGAAACAAGCTAATAATAAAAAATACAACAGACAAAAACATACAACCACAAAACAGGTTTATCTTATGAAAGAAAATACGATAATTATTTTGACAAGTTTTTGCTGTCTATATCTTCTTTTTTTTTTTTTTAAACCCACAGAGATGTATAATGAATTTAACTGTAATATCTGAAGCCTGATCCCAAATACAACTTATCTAGTACTGTCTCTATTAAATTGTTTCTGTGCACACGGATTGTGGTATTCCTTTCAAACAAGCTTGGACCACAGTAAAAGTGGCTGGTGAGACAATTGTAGCTGTAAGGCTTGGTTTTCTTCAGAAGGTATACAGTTTCTGATATCCATACCTTGTGGTGAAACTCTAGGGTATACACTCAAGAGAGACCTATCATTATGGTAATAATCTCTAGGTCCCCCCCCAAAAAAAAAATCAAAAAAATTCCATGAAATATTTCTGATCCTGATGCTTCCAAGCTTCCTGCTATGCAACAGACAAAACATAGCAACAACGCAGTGTACCCCTGAGACCTGCAAACTTTGACCTCTTGAAGATGACCTTAAATGCATGGATTTTGTACAATCACTAAGTGCAGAGCTTTGTGACATTAGTATTTGGTAGACTTTGCTGGCAGACTTTGTTTACAGGTCTACATCCACAGAAAGGTATCTTCCCTCTCTCCTTCAGTGCATGGCACCATACAAAGTGTTCCACAAAATCTGGCCATTGTGTGTTGATAGCAATGTGCAGCAGTTTTCTTCAGTTATGTGATAGGGTTGAGATGACAAATGTCAATCAGCTTTTTTTATGATGTGCTGTTGTTTACTGAACATTTTCTCTCACATCTATTCCTTGCCCATCTGCTTTTGCTTCAATCACCACAGGGGGCTGCAACTTTCTTCCACTGAGATCCTCAAGGCCCTGAAATATGTGTTGAGCAAATGCCATGGTGAACCAATCTTCAAGAACATTTTAACAGAATAATAAACTTAAATGCTAGCCTTGCATGTACAGAAAGGCTACATCGTAAAAGAATTTTAGGTGATAAGGGAATAGATTCAATTATCAAAAAGTAAACAATTACACCAGATTTTGTAAATATATATTTATATAAGATTAACAAAAGATATATAAAAATAAAGAAATCCTGATGTTTAAAGACATTAATAACCTTTGCACCTTTATATATGGATCAAGGAATTCCCTCAAGCAGCCATCTAAAACTCATTTTGCTTCAATAAATGCTGTAACTTATTGTCAGTTTAAAAACAAATGCCAAGGAAACACTTGACCTTCCCCTCCAAACATCTGAACATAGTCAATGTCACTACCCTAAAGTTAATAAAAATTTTTCTCACCTCTCCTGCATAAGAAACAAGTGGAGAGATCTCACACACTGGAATGTCTTCCAGGCCATTGGTACTTACGCTGATGAAGTGAAAACCCAAATTAATATATCTTATTTCTGGCCACTTAAGCATAATAAGTTGAAAACACATATCAAGGACCTGACAGCCAAGGTTTAAGGTCCTGATGAGCACTACTGTTAAGACTCTTTTTTGGTTGGTAAAAATGTGAAATAAAAAAGTAAAAGTAACTTAAAAAGTTAAAATGCTTAATTTATTGTTAATTTTTTTTTTGGTCTTCAGGAATTTTGTAAAATCATATAATGTAAAAAATAAATACATGAAGATGAAGAAAATAAATGGCAGGAAAGCTGAATACCTCAGCAAATATACATGTGGGAAAATAAAAAAGGTTCTATTTCCCTAAATATATATATAAACACCTTTTCCCCACAACCAGCTACACAAAATCACAGGAACGAAAAGTGACAGGAGATGGAAACATGAGTGCTAAATTCCAAGGTAGTGTAGGATGTCATGGGCAGTCTTAGCTGACGCCTAACAACAGTGTAAAAAAAAAATTAGCAGAAAGAAAAGGAGTAGTCATGCCCACACACATTCACACTTATTTATAAGTTTAAGGGAGTGAGGCGCTAGTCTTTTAAAGACTTTAATTACTCACCAGTCACCATTGTTACTGGGCTGCTTGCTGTGGTAATAAAAGCAAACAAAAGTAAAATAACATGAGAAAGAATGAAGGATTGAGTTATGTTCACACCTGTTTATCTTCACAATTATACATATACCAGGAAAAACTTATGTTGAATGACAACCATAACTGCTTTAGGAATATATTTTGCAGAAATATTATATAAATAAGCTATAAAAGAATATGGAAACTGAATAATTATTGGTTTTTATCTTTTAATTTTTCATTGGTTTTGATGTTATATTTTCAATGGGAATCAAGAAATCAGTCCCTTAATAATTAAACAAAAATGATTTACATAACATAGCTCTGGTTTGGAACATGAAATTGGTAAGAAGCTTGGAAATCTCACCCCTTAAAAGTTGTATATGGTGTGCCATCAGCATGAACGAAATTAGCTCCAGCTGAAATGGCATACCGCAGATGCAATGCACACAAATCTTGGCGGCAAGTTGTTGGTGTGTCCTTTGCTGCACCATCTGCATTTTTCAGTGGAGAGAATTCGTCTTCCCGAATAACTTCCCACACAGCAAAATTCCTGTCACATTTAATGCACCACAACAAACAAAACCCAGCACAACACAACATACAGGGTTGGAACATTTGTTGGAGATGGAAAGTTACATAAAATAGCACAGGCAAGGTGTCCATTAAGTTCATGCACATTGGACAGTCAGTTTTTTTCAATCAGAAAATTTGGATACATGCAATAAATATGGTCAAAAGAGATGTGTTTTATAAATCATGCATGACAAGAGAGCAGTTTTTTTCTCTCAACATAGTTGGGTGTAAGAAGCAGTGGTTAGATTTGTTAAGAGTTTGAATGGTAAGGCAAAAATTACAAAATAACATTGCGAGAGGAATTTTAGAATGAATGATAAAAAAGGGATTTAATCACACAAGGAAAGTGGAAGATAAATATTTTTTTAAGGTAAGAAAACCAAATGAAAAGGACAGTTGCAATGGATAAAAATTAGCATGCAGGTTTTAAATAGAAAAAACAAAAACATGGAAGAATTCAAGCAACAGGATAAAGTTAAAAAAATTTACAAGCCACCCAAGTATATTCACAGGTAAACAAAGGGAAATGTGAAAATTTTTTTTTTTGTTAAAGGCATGAACATGCATCAAGTCACACCAATGGAAGCACACACATGTAGAAGACACAGGACAGCACAAACAAAAACACACCAAAAAGCTTTTGTTAGTGCATCATTTAAAAGCATAAAGCAAAATGGCCCCTTAACAGCACCAATGTTTATTTTAATGCATAGTTTTTTTAATCAGCAGGCATCCCAACACACCACTGCTACCCTGCCACTAAATGTGTAAGCAAACATCAAACTTATCTAGCTGCTCATGAGAAATTTTCAGCCTACATTCCTGACTCATTTGCCTGCTGCTGTAGAGGACCAGGGAAAAGAAAAAGAGTAGTTGACTGCTTAGTCTGATATCTCAAATAATGATGAGGACCTGGTGATACAGTAACTGACAAAGAAAAGAAAACTGGCTTTGCTAAAGAATAGCATTAATTTCTACAACATGAACCAAGCTTTTGTCTTAACAAGAGACATAAGACAGTCTTCTTTATTCTGGAGTTGAAACATTATTTAGCCACAAAAAATCAAGACAGATTTACATTTCTATTTAACAGCTATCTTTTGCCTTGCTTTCTTAATCTATTTTGCTGCCTCAAAAATCACATGGCTGACAAGTGGTGAAAAGCATATTTGTAAATATATATACATTTGACTAGTCTAATGGTAGTTGCATTTTCAATGTAAATATGTTTTCTTTCAACAGAATCATTTCTTACAAAAAAAAAAAAAAGTGCAACGACTAATCAGATCTGAAGGATGGTTAGGGCACAACCACAAAAGCACATATAAGCATTTGGTAGTGTTTACGATCAATGGTGAAGCCTCAACTCAATAGCTGGCTACATCTTATCACATTTGGTCAACAGCTGTGTATATCAGACGGTGATGTGGTTGGCTTCAACAAGTAAAAGCCTAGTAGTATTCATAGCACCATGTTTAAACCTGTGTTTTAAGGACTTTAAATTATGCAACTTAGCTCACTCACAATAAGTGTGAATCACATATCCATGTGGTGAGAACTCTATTCACAGAAATAGTTTGATTTTATGGAGCATGATACTGAAGGATAAACGAGCCTCTATCAAGGCACCTATAAATTAGGAAAGGGGTGGTATGTTCTAACTTGTCTAACTCACAGCTTGTATTATCCATCACAACCCTCAACCCTTTTCCTCTAAATACCAACAGAAAAAGTATAGTTGTGACAAGAATTCATCGAAAGACAATATGCCACAACGAATTGTTTCTTCTTCCTCAAATTGCTGAGCATCTGGATTGGGCACAGCTCTTTACACAGATTTATATAAACAGACACAAGCACACTGAATAAAGCAAACCAGTTAAAGACAATGTTGGAAGGATTTAAGATAATAGTATATCTGCAGCAATAAAATTAATGACTGCTATGGTCAGGTCTATGATTAGTGTTCACTGCAATGCATACTATAGATACCGATTCCGACCGAATAAGCATTTAAAAAAAAATTTATGCCAGCTAAATGCCATTTGCGATATATCAAGGCAACCAGAAAGAAGCACTACAATAACTCCTTCATAGTACCAAGTGTGACAGTGAGGAGATGGAGGACAAAGTTTACAGTACATTTCATTCCATACTACTCTTTGTTCTGTGATCTTCAGTTATACACAGTGAGCTCACCATCTTGTGCCCATTTTTTTCACATCCTTTCAACTTCCATACTGTGTCTGCTTAACTGCTACATACTATTCAGTTCATAACAAAATAAAATGACCGTTAGTTTAGCCCATTTGATAAAAAGGTTGGAGTATCTGTCTATACCCATTTCCTTAGATTCTTACGTGGCAAACTGGAAGACATCAAAGACAAACTTTTCCATCTTGATGCCATTGGGAGTATCTGGTTTCACTGCTTTGCCATTAGCATCTACATAAGGGATCTTTTTCTTAGCCACATGATGTTTCAGCTGGCTTTCCTGTGGTTTTCTGCAAATCAACACAACAAATCAAAGTCAATGTATTTAGCACATGTTTGAAAGGGCTTATATTTTTCCATTTGACTTTTTATTTACATCAACTTAACTTCTTTACAACAATATTAACTTCTTTAAAATATCACACTGGGAGAGTGCACTGCATGTAGTATGTACTCTCTGAAGTCTGATGCTACTAGACCAAAAGGCAAAAGCATTATAGTTTATTAAAAATGAAAGAACTATCACGAACATCCGTTGGCATTTTACTTACTCGCACACATGTTTGAGAAAGTCCAGGGTAAAGAAATGATTGCAGATGTTGCCACCATTAAAAACTAGTCGTCCATCTGGACCACGTTTCTCTGCAGTGGACAAGGTGATTTCACTGTATTCAACTACTTGGTACCGCTCATTGACCTTACACACCACACCCACTGCCTCCTGAGGAATTGTTTTCTCTACAACCTGTAAATGCACATGCACATGCATGGTCACAGCAGTACTAAAAAAATATACGCTGTATTATAAATGTATAAACATTTAACAGTTTTCATACAGTAAATTACAATGGGTGAATTTAATCAGTAATAAAGATAACATGCTTACTCTCAAGGTATATGTTAATTTAAGTACTTTCTGCATTAAGATGGTTCCACAAACAATCCAGAAATGAACTTGTTAGCACTGAACTAACCTTCACTATCTATCTTTGAATACATAAAACACATGTGAGCAAGAATTCACTTTGGTATAGGTGCACAAGAAAGTTTCTGACAAAATGTCTACCTTTGCGCCACATTCAGCTTTCTTGCCACGACAAAAGCCAATAAAGACTGGGTCAGCCATTTTTACTAAGATGTTGTCCACACAGTAGACATGTATACACTCAATGCCACGCCTTTCCATATCTTCCAAGATTTTTTGTTTCTTCAAGGCACGGTATAACCCACCATTTCCATCTGTTAAACATTTACATGGTTATCTTCTTCAAACTATGAAGCTTATGTGCACACAGACACAAAATATTAACATAAAAAACAGAAATGTCTGCAGGTGATAATTACAAACATGTACAGGTTAAATGAAATTCATCTTCTCTTCTTTTCTTTCTGTCATCACACCAATGATGATGACATAAACATATACAGATCTATCCCCACCCCCTTTTACACACAAGATTCTGTCAACAGTGATCCACGAGAAATGACTAAAAGATACAGGATGATGGTATTCGTGTTACCTGGAGAAAGTGCTACCTTGCTAGGAGTCTCTAAAATGATCTTGCCATCTAGTGTGAGGCATGGAAGGAGACCTTGTTCAAAAAGGATGACATTTTCTGGACGGAGGCCAAAGAAATTGTGGTTGCGGAAGAATGTTTCTGTGGCATCCTTTGTGTGTTCACTGGTCATGATGTACCTGTTGAAAAGGCTGAGCGTGTGAGTTGCTTAATTATCTGCAAATGCATTTCACCACAAACACAACAAGAAAGACTGTAATATGTTATTATCATCAAGTTTTTTTTAAAGCAGTTTTCTGTCTATTTTAACTTTCATTTTTATTAAATATCTATCTATCTATTCATCTTCGTGCATCAGGTTGCACATAAGGCCTCAACCAGAGTCCACCACCGATGTCGATCAGCTGAAACCTGCTCCAAGTGACTCCATGTCCAGCCCTTTCATCTCCCTTTCCAAGTTCTTTCCGTTCTTCTCCAAGTTTCCTTTGGGCGGCCTCATTTTCTTTGGCCGTCTGCAGTCCATCATAGGGCGACTCTGGAGAGGTCTGCTGTCTGCTGGCTGAGCACATGTCCAATCCATCGCCAACACCTTTGTTGAACCTGTGTGGTGATGGGCTTGGTTTCAATTCTTCAGTGGAGTTCTTCATTGGTGATGGTATTTGGCCAAAAGATGTTAAGTATGCACCTGAGGCATCTGTTTTGGAAGACATCAAGCTTGTTAGTGATGGTTTTGGTATTCTTCCATGATTCTCATCCGTAAAGGAGGGTGCTGATCACATTTGACTTGAAGATTCTCAGCTTGATTATCTGACTGATGTTTTTTGCCTTCCATGTGCTCCTGAGTGAGGTGAAGGCCTGGCTGGCTTTCGCCAGTCGGGCTAGAATCTCCACCTCCGCATCCCCGGTGTTTGACATTTTGGACCCATTATGAAATATCACAATCTGAAAAAGCCTAAAAAAAAAAGCTCTAGCAAAGGTGGATAAGATGCCCCTTTCTCACTCTCAAACACACAGACATAGTCACTCCCACTCCAGAGCCATAAATAATGAAAAAAAGCCTTATTTTATTTTAAAAAAAACTGCACAGTGCATACAGGTCCACTTGAAGGATCAAATGCTAATAAAGCATTGGTGATGCAATGGTCCCATAGCCTACTGACCACAAGTGTAAATGGTACACCATTTCTAGGGTAAGGCATGTGGCAGGTGGATTCCAATTCTCACCTGCCAACTTTCACCTCCCTGATAAATCAGGTATTCATTCATACTGGGTGGGTAGGAGATGAGCCCTGATCCTGTGAGCTTCTGCTTTGAAGATAAACACACTGGTCACCTGACTATCAATAGGCTCCTGTGCTTTAACTTTATCTTAAACTTAACTATAGCTAAAATAAAATTAAACAATAAAATAAACAAATAAATTTGTAGTCTATTAATTATACAAGTGAGAACTTTAAAAAATATCTTAAATAAAAACATCTGTCAACAGAGAAGCAGATACTTACCATGGTACACAGCAAGTTTTGCCTGTTACAGATTCCCCTAGTTTCTGTAGTCGCAAAATCCGCTCTGCCTGGATCTGGTACAGGGTTTTGCCAGATGGAAGGCCGACATTGTACATGCCCTTTGGATAAGCCACACCAAGCCTGGTACCCTGCCCACCGGCAAGTAGCAGAACGGCGACTCTATTGGAGCCAATTTCTGTTAAACCTGTTGAAAGGCATTAGTGATTATAAGAGCAATTTACTCAAAATCTTCATCTGCATCTTCCTTACAAAATAAAAGGGTATTTGTATGTCTTAAACATTATTCTTTAGAATAAAGCCCCAAGCTCTGGTACTATGAATTACAACCAATTTAATATCCTTACTTTTATCTCCCTTACACGATAAAGTATATGTCTGAATTATTTCTTAGATACAAGCCATAGTGCTGCCCATTAATAACAAATACTACAATGACCCCAAATGGAATCACTTGTCTGAAACTGTCACATGACAGCCACGACCCACTCGTAGGAGCTTGCGTCTGTTTAAATTACATCTCTCCCCTTCCCTTTACTGTTATTTCTTACAGCTATTAAATACTTTCACTATGATGATACAAACTGCTGTTATTCAAACAGCAGCAGAAATAAGGCTCCTGAAATATTTGGTCGATAGACTGACAGCTAAGCATAAATAAGCATAAAATGGTTACCTGTTTGATTTCTGTTCAAATAAGGCTTTTGATGTGACAGATAATACAAATTTCCTTGAACTGTCTTTATGGAAGAGGTGATAAGTGGTGGCAATGTGTTTTAAAGCAAGAGGGCAAACCCAAAACTCATGATGTAAATTTACAACAAGCAATGGTAACACAGGAAATTGAGAATTAGCAGCACCAAATTCTTCTTAATTCAACTTTCAGGAGTTTTATCTTGACAGTTGACAGCTGCACTTCTAAAGAAAAAAACCCCATAAATTTCACCATTTGCTAAACAGCTAAATTTTCATTGATGTGTTCGATTAACCTTCCTTGAAAAGAAAAAGTAACTTACCTAGCTTCTCATATTCCTTGAGCTTCACAGGATCAGAGCGGGTCACACTCCCACACACTTCAGGGGACAACGGTCGAAGATGATCATCAATCTTCTCTGAAACTGTCTTAAGCATCTGCTCAGCATCCTTAAAATAAGAGTTCACATCCTCTAAGTTAATGCTGGACAACTCTTTGGCCAAATTCTTTTTATCCACATCTGTGAGAGTGTCCCAGAATTGCAACAAATGACCTTGCCCTGCAGCATTGAAAGAAGACCGAAGTTGCTCAATCTCCATATCTGTGCGCTGCTGTTCACTGAGGTTAGACTATCAAGATGTCAGGAAATATGTGAATGTCATAAGTGCTCTCTAAGCTGCTTAAATCTTTCAATTTTTTTTAGGCAAGCAGGTCAGAAATGCACTTTGATGTTCCAGGAACACTGCAATACAAAAATTATACATTGTGTAAACATCCACATGGTTTATGCAGGAAATAATTTAACATACTCCACTTTTATCACTATAAATGTATTTTATCAACACCTCATTGCAAACTTTCATGGATAGTTCCAAGCATACATAGACTGGCAGAAATATTAGTAGCACAAAATGCTGACAAAACTGCAAGCAGTTGATAATTGTATGTAACAGTTATTAGCATAATGAGAACTTAGATGCAAATCTTAAGTTATGTGTTATGTGTGCATATTTGAGCATGTTGTGTACAAGTAAGGGTCTGTATTTGCCTCAAACATTCTTCCTATAGCTTGAAGATTAATATGAAATGAATTTTTGCAACAGTGGTTAAGTATCATCAGTGTCTTTATCTCAAATGCAATGGAAAGATATTTTGAAGTGCAGCATGATAGCAAACTCATGATAGCTAACTCATCACAGGAAATTTTGATGATAGTTTTGTAGAAGAAAATCTGTTTAATAACTAGAACTATGTTCACTAATTTAGCACTGATGACACACACCGTCCACAAAATTTGTACCAACATGTGTAGACAAAAGGACACACCTTCAAGTGCTGACATACATTTTAAGTTATCTACATTCATCTGGGACTAAAACTGCTACCAGAGGTTTTGGGTGCTCAAGAATGAAGGTCTCTGTATATATTTTTGTCTGTAGTGATGGCCCAAGTGAAACTCAGTAGTGGTTGTCATTTCAGCAAAAGACTGCCCGTCTTGAAGTGCTTCACTAATAATGTTGTAAATGGATAGGAGAGGGACACTTAAAATCTTGAAGTGTGGCTTTTGGTCTCAACTTTACCTTTTTTAGAGACAGAAACCACTTTTTTTTAATCTGCAACAAGGCTGCAATAGGTCAATACAGCTGGATACTGCAGTGGCATAAATGTGAAACAGGACAGGAATGATGTTTACAAAAATGAATCTGTGTATAAAACTGCAAACACTCCTAATATATGAAAATTTCATGCCTCCTTTAAATTTTTAGTCTGCGTAACACAAAAGATCATCTATAGCTGGCAAGAGAAATGGGTTGTTGCACTATCTCTGTGAGTTATGTTATAGATAACAAAGTCTGTGTCAACACCTATTCCTGGTCTTACTCTACCTGTAGCTAGCAGGGGTATGTGGGGTATGGTAGCAGGGGTATACTGTTAAATAAATAGGCTAGTTAATAAATACTGTTAAATAAATAGGCTAGTTTACAACAACTAAGTTTGAAACTTAAATAAGCACAGATGATATGCTGCTGGAGGCAGGACATACAGAACTTTATATAGAACTTATGAAATTTAAAATAAACCCATGAGATGAACACTGACTCATGCCAGAAAAAGAAGAATGAAAACTTCAGAAAAAAAAAAGATATGTTAGGAAAACAAAATAATGGAGAACAAAATGGGGAGAGTTTGTTTTAACGCCATGCCAGCAACTGAGGCTATATCACGGCAACAAAAAGTAATCTTAACTTTAAAAGTCTAGGAACAAAACCCCCACAGTGACATAACCATAACATTTTTAAAAGACTAATGCAAAAAGTAAAACATATATAAAAGAGTGGGCAAAGTGTAGAAAGGAGTGGTGAAGCCCAAAAAAGCCACAAACAAACCAAAAAACCATAAGACTAACACTCATCAGGACATAAAATTCCTTAAATCTGATGGTTAAGTCCTATCCTCCTTAAAAATGTAAAGACTGCTGCCAAAGGGACAGACCTGAATAAAGAAAACAAAGAATTTTCTGTAAAAAAAGTGCCAGCGAATTATCTGGAGCTCAGCACAATCATGATATGTACAACAGTAAAACTTCTCCTACACCGCGGACAAACTGATGGTAGTTCACCTCATAAGAGGTGTGGTTGCATAGCATAGGTGTGTCCTAGCAGGGACCACCTCCTCCCACCTCAAAGGATGGGAGAAAGGTAGGCGGTCAAAAAGACAGGGAAGAGTGGCATGTAATTTATTTTGGCCCAGAGTGTCCCAGTGGCGTTGCCATAGGGACTGAATGTAGGCTGTAGGCCGAAATGCAGCCTTGGCAGCCTGGTCTGCTTGAACATTGCCTGAGATACCAGCATGGCCAGGAGCCCAAATAAAAACAATATCTTTGTTACGATGAATGAGTGCTGCACGAACTGTATGAAACTGGACAACGAGAGGGTAGGAGAGAGAAAAATCATGACAGAAAAAGAGGAGAGAGAAGACTAAGTAAACGAAGACACAACAATTGAAAGATGAATGATGAGAACTAAACCAGATTTATACTTTAGAGTTGCAAATATTTCATGTGTTATTTCTGGGATCCAAAATTCAGGAGTAAACAGACATGAGCATTTTAATATGAGCATCATAATACTTAACAGTCCCACTGTAATGAGTTGAGGATATAACTAAGTGATTCTCAACTCTTGGTCCTCTCATTGAGAAGCATAATGTGAACCGTAAGATGTTTGCAGATGACACTGAACTCTATTTTTCATTTAGTACTGACAGTGAGTCGGTGCGTGAGGCAGTTTGTGCTGTAGAAGATTGTTGCTTAGAGGTTAAGTCATGGATGCTGAGGAATAAACTCAAGCTTAATGATGAGAAGACAGAGGCGATGCTATGTGGTTCCAAGCTTAGCCTTAGTAAAGTCTCTCTAGACTCCATCCAAGTGGGTCAAGCTAGAATTCCTCTCTCCAGCTCCGTACGGAACCTTGGACTCTATGTTGACAATCTTCTAACTATGTCTGATCATGTCAGTTCTGTAGTCAAGGCATGTTATTTCCATATCCGCACTCTTGGACGACTCCGACCCAGTCTTAATAAGAAGACTGCAAATGCAGTTGCTGTGTTCCCTCATCGGTTCTACATTAGACTATGCCAACAGCTGCCTCTGGGGGATTTCAAAGAGCGAGTTGTCGAGGCTACAGCGAGTGCAAAATACGGCTGCGAGGATAGTGGCAGGAAAGAAAACAACTGACCATATTACTCCTGTACTTCGTGACCTACATTGGCTTCCTGTGGAGAAGCGAATTGAGCAAAATTGTTAACCTTAACCTATGGCTGTCTTCACGACCTTGCGCCTGCCTATCTGCAAGAACTCATTCGCTGTTACCAACCCCAGCGGAACCTTCGTTCAGCAGCACACTTCAGACTTGAACGACCGAGTGTTCAGTCAGGGAATGCTAACAAGAAGACTGCGGGTTTCAGATCCTTCTCCAATGTAGCCCCGCTTTTGTGGAACTCGCTTCCCCTCTCGACCAAGGAGTCTGATAGTATTGGATCTTTCAAGAAAAATCTGAAGACTCACTTGTTTAAACTTTTTTTTGAAGTTTTCATTTGACCTGCAGTTTGGTGGCTGCTGGGATCACCGCGCATTGAGCGCATCTTTGTGATGCGGATACTGGCGCGCTATAAAACTACATCATCATCATCATCAACTCTTGTTGTACAATGGGGCAGTGTTTAACTTTTGAAGGCCAACCAAAGAGCCTCAACAGTTATGAAAATAATGATGATGAGTATGGTAAATATGATGATAATGATAATGATTAAAGCAGAGATAGTTGGTAAAGGATTGCATCCATTCTTTAAAGTTCATTTTAAGAAAACACAACCAATGAGTTCCTGTTTTTGGCTCCATCAAGTAAAATGGTGCAGCTTACAGGATCTGTAATCTCAAAGACAATAGTGGCGCAGTCATGGAATCTTACAACCAGTGTTCACAGAGATAGTTCAAGCAGGTGTACCTAGCTTAGCAAAAGTAATGGAGAATCTCGATTACTTAAGTAACCTGCCAAACACGGTATAATCTGGACTTTTTTGGCTTACTTCTAAATTACAAGCCCAAAAAAAAAAAAAATCCAAGATTGTATATCCTGTTTGGAGAATCACAATTATTCTGGCTAAGAAAGGTACACCAGCTTAAAATACTTCTGTGAAGACTGGGCTTGTTATAATGGATGACATTCTATACCAACACTCCCATTAACAGCATGCCAGCGACCCATTTTTTTTTTTAAGATCCGGCAATTTATCTGTCTGTGCTCTTAGCTCACTTTAATATTTAATGTCAAAAAATGTGCAACCCCATTTCAGAATGTGCCCACAAATGCACACTCTATTTGGTATTCATGCACATGTATCTGGCAAGATGCCTTTGTTTGAATAGAGGTATCAGCAGTGAAATAAAGAAAGCAGGTCAGGCATGACTAAGTTCTTGGAAGGTGACACACCTGTCACAGTAGATTACTGAAGACTTCCTCGTTGAAAGGTAACATGGGAGTGCTATTATTCTTAATATAACTTGATAAGACCAAGCCTTTATTACTGCTCCTAAACTCTCCTCTCTCTATAGCCCCTGGTCTTGACTTCCAACGCATTTCATTCACCCAGCCGCTCAAACTTTTTTCACTTATTTTTGTTTTGTATTTTTAAACAGTATAAAAAGGTTTTATGTGCTAAATTGTTTTCTTGTTACCAAAAGATGCTAAACCCAATAATCAAAACAGTGCAAATGCTGGTTTGTCATTTTTCAAATTACATCAGTGGGGAGAAACCTTATCTTAAATGCAAAAAGAAATAAAAATTTACGCTGCTTTTAATCACGCTTGATTCTTATACTGGTTGGACCATCTTTTGAAAAAGGATCTAAAGTTGGTATAACATTGATTTATAAAGAGTAATTTACTATCCTATACATTTTCTTTTAGGCCCAGCATTTTTGCTCAGCAAGAGCTGTGTTAAAGCTATCCAGGGGCGGATCAGGGTCAGAAATGCCACCGTGGTGTGACCCATGGCAAACAGCAGCACAGATCGACATTCTTGTATCAGACAACACCAGCACCGAAGGTATCCCCTCAGCTTCTTATCGACCTTCAAACAACATGGCCCCAGTGAGAACTGAGCAGTGTTTGACGAAAGCATTTGCATACATTACACCCAAACATCAACTGAACCCCCCACACACACACACTCTCTCTCGTTACCTCCATCAGCATCTTCCTTAAAAAAAAAAAGAGGGTGGGGGTAGATGGAGGTTGCAAAAAGAAACTCCTTATATGTGAGGTGGGGAGCTATTGACTGACACTGGGGTTGTCAAAAATTTGTCTTGGCTTCATGGCTAAACACAGGGTCAGTGCCTGCCCTTTCCTGTGTGCCTTAATGCTTGGTTGTGCTGGGAAAGATGTTTGCTGCTGAGCGAGGAAGATGTCTGACAACTCCTCAGGCCAGGTCATGACTTGGGCAAGATTTTATCAAGTCACCATTCCTCCTGTGCTCAGGACTGTCTATATTTATCTACACATAAATTACAGCCTATTGCTTTCAAATGTTTCATCCAACTTTTGCTGCACATACACCCATCCCAAGACAAAAAGACTATCTTGACCATGAGACAAAATCCATATCACAATCATCAAGCAATGAAATGTTCTGGTGATGAGTATACTACAAACATCATTCCTGTCATTAGAAAATCTATGTCTTCAAATATCTACATAACTTTTTAAAGCACATGTGTGTGTGTGTGTGTGAAAATAATCAGTTTACAGATATTAGTGATAAATCACTGTGTGTTGGAGCTATATATTTAACAAGAATGACTATGTGATCTTCTGATTAGCAGGTCACTCAATAGTCACATGTAAACTCACTCATGCTCATGACAAATCAGGAAGAAAAGACATTGACGTCACCATGTCACATGAACAACATCTGTTTTCAGCAATTCAAAATAAGCATTCCAGGTTAAATGCAACCAGTGGATCAAATTTCAGAAAACAAACTTACACAAACTATTCCTTTAATTTGTGTTAGATTCTATTACTTGTTTGGGCATATAATAATGTATTCACTTGTACACATTATCCTTCGTTTTCACCTTTCCATTATCATAATACATTATATGTTTGGTTTCATGGTCATCACATACCCTTGTCATAAAAAATTACCATGTACCGAAAGACAGAAAAAATAGAAAACTATTTCATACATCAGGATTCCTGGTTTTGTCAACTCACTCTTTTACAATCCATTTAGGATAAAGAAAGAGTGAATAATAACAATGTACTAAAACATAGATTACCCGACCATTACTTAGATTTTCCTGTCACCTGTCTTAAACATTTCGTTAAAAGCAAAAACCTAATACAATTAGCTAACAGACTACACTCTGCAATGGGCTAAAATTTCTGCTTTCCACAAATTCCAGTAAACATAATGTTGGTAGAATAAACTGCCAGCAAAGGGCAATAATAAAGCATCACAAACTTTGTTACGTAGTTAAGGGGGTAATGTTTTTATTATGTTGATCACGAGCTTGTATTACATCCATGATGTTGATACTCCTTGGCTTACAATGCATGGCTTAAACAATTTGTTGTAAAACATTTAAAGCGATGATCTAATCAGACTAATAACAATAAATCATCGTTACTGTTGTAAACACAAGCGTAGCATAAACATTTGTTTTATTATAGTAATAAATTATAAAAATAAAAAAGGTAACTGCTTCGCATTTTTTTCGAAACAAACGACAGCCTCAATGTCAGACAGTTCCTGAATGTTGTCTAACTTGAAGACAACTCATTCTAACTCTCGGCACAGCTCACTGTGGTGACAACCTTACCTCCCCTGAGATTTGCAAAACATTAAAACTATCACCGATTTAGTTTAATCTTTAACAAATAGACTAAAAACCTACAATCTATTCCCAAATGTGAGACATGTCTTTAAACTTTCGAAAGTGTAACCAAATCAGTGAACCAAATCTCTTGAAGAAATCTATAGTAATTGTATTGACTAGAACTAGCAGACGCGCCCCCTTAGCCACTGATAGGAAGCACTACACTGAGCGATGTAACTAAACCAGGAGAAACAAATAAAACGAAATACCTTTCTTGGTGGGTGTAGGAAAGATGAATGAATTTTGACTTCGCGTTTTCGCCTGGCGCCTCTCTGTGTGAAATAAGCTCTCTTCACTAACGCCCGCAATTTTATCGTTAGGATCCTACATAAAAGGAAGTGACACGTGTCTTCAACGTCCAAACAATATTCTACCGCAGGAAAATGTAGTTATCCCTATATGGTCAAATGTTTATGAAAGTCAGATAAATACCTACATTTACGATGCAAAATTTTAGTTTTGTATGTTTATTTGACATTAGCATATACTTTAGAGCATTTGTAAGAAGCGAATAAATATTTATTTATTAAAAGCCTGCGTAAGAATACCAGGGCGAATAAGCGTCTGCAACTACAGAACTATTTATGGACGAAACCGGCTGTAGGCGAACAGTTCAAAAAAATAGAAAGAGTGGTCGGGGTGAAAAACATTCCAGTGAAACGTCTCGGTTTACAGACTAAACTAAATAGTGCGTGAAAAATATAAAGCATTCATGTGAAATGTCTTCTCTTTGTGAAAATACTAGTCAAGCTTTCGCAAATCGGATTACATGAGGACA